>NW_026916242.1:2120852-2827803 GCF_034315485.1 Pezoporus occidentalis
CATGCTGAACATCCCCAGGTCACTGGGTTTGGGTCACAGCTGGATGTCTCCAACAGGGAGAGTAACAAATTCCTCTTAAGTAGCAGTAGCAGAGCCCAACAGATGAGGAAAAGCAAGGCAAGATCTATACTAAGATCTGTTCCCCCCAGCAATACTCACTGCCCTATTACAGCAATACAATAGGGGACACTAGGTGAAGCACCCCACTGTGGGCAACTGCTACATCAATTCACATTTATCTGAAAGATGATGACAGCTGAAGCTGCTCTGTTTTGTGAGAATTTGCCCTCACCCTCATACTTGAAACACTCCTCCAGTCAGTTGTATAAAGAGAAAATTGGAATGACCCACATACACACAAAGCATGCTGCTTGAAAGACTTTTTAGGTTAATTTAAATCCAGCAAACCCACATGAAAGCACTCAAGGAACAAATGTTTTGGAGGACTTGATCTGTCTGCTCACAATAGGGTTTTTGAGGTTCACTTTAGTCCTGCTCTAGCATGCCTATAAGACGTAAAGATTGAAACAGGCTTGCATCTGGTCTGTTCAAGCTCAGAATGAGGGAAATCAGACCTGTTTACATAAGGCCGTCCTGGCAATCCTTCAGGTTGTGCTGGTGCTTACAAAGCCAGTGTTTCAAATATGGGCGCAACACACTGCACTGAAGAGTCAAGCTAAAAATTGACTCTTCAGTAACAAAAACAGAAATCCTTTTCTAACATAGCCTTAAAACAAATGCTCTAGAGCCCCTCAGGAGTGCAGCAACAGATCTGACTGCTCTTATTCAACATGAGTGCATTCCTGATCCAGAGCAGTATCTTAATCTCCCAACCCTTTTAATTTCAAGCTGCTAATAAAATTTTAAAGATGCTTCAGCATGATACAGAGCACTAAAATGATGGAAAAGTTGGAGAGCCTCTGCCAACTAATCTGGTATATCCTATCATGCTCAATTCTGCAAATCTATTTAAGTGCACACTTGAGCAAGCACTTCACTGATTTCATACATATGTCTAACCGGGTTCCCTTCATCACACTGACAAATTCTGTCCTTAAAATGTTCTTCTCTCCAAGGAAAGGGGCTGCTTCTCTCAAGAGAAAGGCTGAAGAGGCAGTTTTCGCTTTTTTGTATTTCTTTTGCAGGAAGACTGGCCAGTTGGGCTGCAAACAAAAGCACTCTTGCAGAGCCTGCAGCTTTACAGCATACCCTGGCAGTGCACACCTCTTACAGCTCAGATGCCAAATGAGAGCCTGCTGCCCAGCAATGGTGTGCAAGGATCCAAAGTTATTCAACTGACTTTTGACAAGCAAACAGGAAACATAAGAAATGCACAATGTTAAAAACTTAACAGCCATTTTGCTTTCAGAATTGCAGCTGTTATTTACAGAAATACTTTTGTCACTGATTTGCTACAGTCAGGGCCACAAACAATGATGCAAGATGCACTTCAAAACTGCTAATCTTAAAAAGCCCCCCATTTAGCAACCGGCTACAGCCTCACCACATTGTCTGCAGTGAAAGAAACTGGCTCTGAAAACTATTTTCAGAGAAACTGTAGACTCCTTAAGTTCTTCCCTATGGAAATTCACTTTGGTAAAAGTTCAGATTTGCAGTTCTCAGTCACCTTCTGCTCAGCTCCTGGCAGTTGCTGACAGACCTCTGGACTCAGGCTTCGGGCTCAAAGCCAAACTGAGCCTAACATGAACTCCACAGGTGCAGGCCATGGTTCTGGAGAAGATGAGAAGTCTTTAACTGCCATCAAGCAGCTTGTTCTCCATTTTAATTCCCAGCCAGATTGAATTGGGCAAGCACGCACCTGGGCTATTGCAATCACTAGCTGACACTGATTGCCTGTGGCTGTAGAGAGTATGTTCACTGTGAGATTGCTCAAAGGAGCATTTCTGAGGCTGAGTTTAAACAGTACTGAATTGTTTAAATTTCTTTTAAATGGGAGGCATTGCTAAGTTTCCCACATGCCCACTGCAACTTGAAGTAGTCCATGTCCTACCCTCACACTGCATTTTTCTGCTCCCCCAAACACAAACAGAGCCTTCAAATTTCTGATTCACTCAAGGGGACTCAATCCAATTACTGCTGCTCCTGATGTAGCCAGAGGTACACATTCTGTCTATATTGTTATGTCTAGGGAGAGGTATTTGGAGGATGATCCCAAAACCAATGGACTCTGAACTTCTGGATTAACTTTGCCTCTGTGACATTGTCTACTGTCTATTGTAGCTCCCATTTAAAGTTAAAAACAAAAATACCAACAAACAGCAACCTTTCTCCCCTAAAACAATAACAAATCTGCAGGAGAATAATTATTTTTAGGCAAAAAACAATGTAAAAATAGGAGACAGACCACAGAAAAAATAATGCTTCCAAAATATAAGACTACTGGTACCTTGAACATATAATGGTCTCACTGATTTAAATTTAAGACCTTTTGTATTGTATCACAAGCATTGACCTTACACCAGTTAAGTTGTACAAAACTCTGCTTTTATATCAGGCACATGACAATTCAAATGTTACTGTGTTTTACTCTGAGCCATCTTTTTGGATGTTTTGCCTTCCCTAATAAATGCCCTAACACACACCGGCAGTGAGCAGTGATATCCCACAGGTTTGTTAGGGAATTGGTAGATGACTAGTAATACTTCGTAGCCTGCATCATTATCTAGAAGAGTAAAGCAACAAATCACTACCTTCTTTTGAGACATCAGCTTTTTATATAATTGAGAAAATCAGAGTTCCAACACTTTTCCAGACAGAACTCAATACAGAACAAGGTAAGGCAATTTGATAGTTCAAGTGGCATAATTTCAGCATTCAGCCTGGTACGCATGGATGTGTTTCCACTTGCAAATGTTCGGAGATCTCTCCTGCTTAATTTCTCCTCCAAGTTCCAATCTCACAATCTCCTTCACCTAATGAAGCTCTCTTAAAATAATTTTAACTCTTTATTAAATCCTACATCTGTATGTGTCTAGATCATGAGACCTCTACACCGAAAACCCAAACATAAACCATATCAGAAACACCATTAGTGCACGGGACAGCTCCATGGCATACCTTCGATCGGTTCAGAAACTGGATAGAAGTGCAACTCACCTTTGAACAGTCTGTACCCTCCACTAACTCTTTACATATCTCTGTTACTGATAACTAGTCTTATACAAAGCTACAAGTGTGACAATATGGTTGATGGCAATAGTCCCACTGCTCCAATTTGCTGCTTCCCAGGATTTATGTGATGGTAATCTGCTGTTTTTCTGCAAAGCCTGGTAGATGCAAATGGATATAAAGAATGTTAATTAAAAAAAAAATCTTGCTTTTTTTTTTTGGCATGACACTGCTGTTCAGTTAAACTGGAGCGATCACGCAAATGGTAAATATTTCCTGCACTGTGGTTAAGCAAGTTATTTGACGAAAGAGACAGTTATGCACAGCTCACTAAGATGTGCAAAATAGCAGGTATGATAAATTGAGAAATCTTTATTGCTTTCCTCTTCAATTTTCTGGCTTAGGATTTGACTGTCATCTGATTTTCCTCTTGGCTGCAGTTTGAATCAGCTATTTAATATTTAATGTTACAGTGCCACTTGAGACCAGTCCTGTCCTAAATCTGCACGCTCAAAATGGCAGCTCTCAAAGTCTTAAGAGCAAAATTTAGATGTGCAGAAAAGGAAAGGAAGCAAAGTACTAAATTTTAAAGTGATGCAGTTTTATAAATAATAAAGCATGTTTATATAATTAGACCAGAAGAGATGCATAATACAATAGGTGTTTTGGTAATTCCTTCTAGGTTACATAGCTTTAATAGTTATGCAACCGCTCTCTTCTGGGTGCTTCACAGACTATATGAAATAAAGCTCTGATAAGGCCTCAGAGATTTATTAGCATTACCAAATCTTGCCCTAAAAAGAGGTATTACTATCTGGAAAGCTTATGGCAAGAGCACACATTAAAAAAACAAGTGCTGCTGTCATTTTGCTCCCTGTCTTCTGATCAACAGAACTTGTTTCCCATCAGTGATGTTCAGGGCACACAGCTGACAAGTCTTGGAGAGAAAACTGACACAAAGTCTTTCCAACCTGGACCTCTAGTCTCCATACTTAATAGTGATCTCACAAGTTACCTGATTACAAACATGGCCTTTCAGAACCCCTTTGGATACCACAACAGCCACCCACTGTCCCATTCTTTTTTAGTTCTAGAGGAACAAAAACTTTCAGACTGCATCAGCTTTCACCAAGCAATGCTGTCCCAGCCATGACGGCAAATACATGCGCACAATGCAACTTTTGTGACAGGTTTTGTGACCAGCCTGTATTAGCAGTTTCTGTTTTTTTCTCATGCTGACTGTTACTTTCCTGTAGCATTAAGTCATCTGCCTCAGACTGATTTTTAGCCTGGTAAAGCAGATGCTGATCCCTTATGGGTATCAATCTTTCCAGAACTGGGCCAGGTGTTAGGGTTGTTTCTCCATTTCCCTGAAGAAAATGTCTAGCTGTGTAGCATACGTTGAGTTTATGCACAGTAACCACATCCCCATTTCCCATGTTCTGCCAGGGAGGAGGGGCACAAGAAGCTGTGAGGAAGCACAGCCCAGACAGATGACCCAAACTACCCAAAGGACTATTCCAAAGCATAGAATGTCATGCTATTCCACAGCATAGAGTATCATGCTCAGTATGTAAACTGGGGGAAGTTTTCCACAAGCGGCTGATTGCTGCTCAGGAATGAGCTGGGCATTAGTCACTGGGTGCTGAGCAATGGTATTGTGCATCACTTGCGTATCGTGCATCACTTGTGTATCCTGGGTTTTACTACTTTCTCTCTTTTTCCTATTATTATTATTATATTTTACTTTATTTCAGTTATTAAACTGTTCTTATCTTAACTCGTGGGTTTTACCTTTATCCAGCTCTCCTCCTGATTCCACCAGGAGGCATGGAGTGAGAAGTTAGGGAGCAGCTGTGGGGCATTTAGTTGGAAATGACCCTAAGATCATCTACATCTGAAGAAAATACTCAGTTCAGCTTTTGTTAAAAAGCACGAAAGTATGGTATTGGACAACTTAATGCAGAAAACAATGCATTAAATGCCTGTAAGGGAAAAATATTAAACAACATGGAAGCTAATTCTCCATTGTAACTCTGTGCCTCTGAACAAGACACACACAGTTCATGTACCTATAAAATGAAAGGTAATAAAGTGTAAGATAAAACCGTGTAACAACATAAATACAAGGAAGAAGAGAGGAGTAAGGACTTGCATCACAAATCATTCATTGCCATGCATAAAATAAAACTTTTCTGCCACTTGCTGTTCAGTGAGTAAGGTAGTTTGATAGGGACTGACTGGGACTAGCAACCTGCAGAGAACAAGTCATACGCAAGTTTGTTTCTTTTGGTAAAAACTAAAATAGGGAAAGATACCAATCAGTTTTGGATTACTGTGCCTGTGCAGTTTGCAGTCTCCAGTGGAAAAGAAAAACCTGCTACAAAAGGCATCCCCAGGGAGCTCCTGTTGGGCCAAATCTGTATGGATTCAGTGTGAATTTGGCAAACACCATTTACTAGTGCTACACATGCAAAAAAGCTAATAACTCTGAAGACAACAGAAATGGGTGTAAGAAGGGTATCCTAAATTAGCATTTTGTTCACATCTCTTTCAAATTAAAATCATAGTAGAACTTGATATCTGCGTTTACTGAAGACCCAAAAATTTGCATCCACATAAGAATGGAGAATTTATTCTGAATCTGACTCTTTATGAATAAATACCTGCTTGTAATTTATTTCATAAAGTTATTATGGCCTAAGTAAACACTGCTCATGTCAGTTTCATACTGCAAATATGTAATAGGTGAAACAAAGGCATAGGTTGAATTGGTAACAAGATGAACATCTTAGAAAAGAGAGCTTTCTAGTAAAAGACAATGCAATAAGGAGGTGAAAAGTACATGGCAAAAATTGTGCAAGTAACCACTAATGAAGCAAATGCCAAACCTACAGGATAAAAGCAATGAAAAAAAGCAGAACACGCTGTGAAAGAGAAGAAGAGAAATATTTTTGCTGTCTTTCTCCTCTTCCACTCAGCTTTTAAGTCCAATATCACAGATAAAATACAGAACTGACAAGCACCATTACTGATTTGAGAAGTAAATGCAACTTTCACTATTAATAGATAATAACTACTTTATGTTATTTGCTATTCTACATGGGCAAGAATAGTTTTATTATTGGAAAGTTTCATTTCAGAGACATTAAAAAAGCCCTCAAATGTTGGCAGCAATAAAATATTTTTAATAAGAGAACAAGAGGTATCAGTACCTGAAATCTACCACTTAGGAGAGATCAGCATCACAGAAAAATGCACTAACAAATGGTGAAGAAGCAGCAGCCCAATGCTTCAAAAGTAGAATAAGAGAGAGAAATTTGCAGAAAACCCTGTACTGAATTCACAGAAGACGCTCCTCAACGAAGAATCGACTTAAGCCCTGTGAATCCCATCTATTAAGCATCAAGAGTAGTCTTGATTATCTGTAGTATCTCAGACCGAGCCCTTGCTTTCTCAGCTGTACCTCCCTTGTGGCTCTTCTGAAAAATCCCAGCTCTGTCTTCATGTTCCTTCATTTCCAAGCAACTTTTCTGCAGTGTCTGGCAACTTCCTTTAAAGCTGAGGCTGACCAAAGAAGGCAATCAGCCTCTTCCATAATGAAGACAGTTCAAGGAGTGTGAAACATAAGAAAGCAGCAGCTACTGCAGCTTTTGCAGTTTTCCTTTAGTTGCCTTTAATTGTTACATTGCCACTGTGATTTTGAACTCGTGTTCACATTATTAGAACTTAGGGAAGAATTATTTAATTTCCATAACATAAAATAATGATGAGCACACATAAGCCGCAAGAGAATGGAGACCTAGTTAATTTATTACAACCTTGCTTAATGTGCAGTGAATAATGTTAAGTGCTGGTGTCTTTGCAGGACCAGCACATGAGTTAATTTAAATTTATTAACTGCGTTAAAAACTGTGTCACAGAAGGCAGCAAGGGCAGGGAATTCAAAGTTTTAAGTAATCCAATTTGAGGGAAGATGGGAATTTCATAAGATGCAAAATGAAAAGTGCTTACAGCATGGTCTAAAAATACCATGAGCATGGTCTGAGGACATGGGACATGGCATGGAAATCTTTGCCTGTCTGCTCCTGCAGAACAGCATGGGAACAGCACTGTTGATTCCTGACACTTAACTAATGTTTTCATTTTCTCCAAACCCCATGCTTGGCCACTGAGACATCCTGAGACCAAACCCAAAAAGAGAAAACAGAGATCATACACCAGATTCACACATAAGCATGGCAGATACGGTAAGAAAGAATTATGAGGCAAACTGCTAATCTTAAGCAATTCTGGGGTCTGTTTCAATACTGGTCCCAAACTAACCGAAGTCTCTTGAGGAGCATACTAAGGAGTTGCAAGAAGTCTACCTTCCCCTTCACCAGACTGTTCAGCTTTCTAAAGCAGTGGGATAGCTGCACGACAAGAACAGACCCAGAGCCTGTATTTTACCATTCAAAATTGAGAAATAATGATAGAGTTAGATATAGATTGTAAACAGAGCCATAGGAGCAGCTCTTCAGCAGAAAAACATTCATTTGCTCAGCCAGTGTTAATCTAAGAACTTCCAGAGCTGGCAGCAGGAAGAGATGCAGTTATATACAGCACTGCATGGCACACCATGCCCTGCTCCAGCAGTTTCCCCTCTTCTCCCCTCCACCTCACCAAAACCTGAGATTTCACACTGGATGCAAGTATTTCTCATGCCTCCCATGTTACCTGGATGCATATATATTTCTACCACCACAAGCAACAGTACTCCAGTGTACTTACGTGACCACCTTGAGACCCACAACAGGAAAATCTGACTGACAAGCACTCTATGATTTTATGCAGGGTGACCTTTAACCCCAGTAAGCATAGTGTGCTGCCCTACAAAACAGCTGTACAGCCAGTACAGTACAGTACAGAGGTGGCCTTTACTGCTCACTAGAGCTGCAACAGTAGCCTGGGCTGCTGAATAAAGCCTGTGCAAGTATGCCACAGCACCAAATTATGCATGATAAATCATAAAAGGATATATAAATAAGCTACTTGTCCAGCCTGGACACCAAAGAAATGTGGATTGTCAGAGTCTAATACAGAAGGCTTAGAAAGGCGAAGCTGAAGGCATAAACCCTCAGCAAACCGCAAAGTAACAGCTGGGTGTCATTGCCAGACTCTGCCTGCAGAAGCACAAGTGCTGAGCAAGCTGTGTTTTGGAGAGGAGGTAAGTGCAAGATGTTAGTCCTGATTCATCAGAGAGCAAGTGTTAGAGCAGAATTAAAGTTGCTGTCAGTGGCTGCACTATGTTCCCACAACTTGAAAACTAGGACAGCTTGCTAGCCATTAACTCATTCATGTGTTCAGGGACTCAGGTTACCAATTACTGTATTTTATGTAACTCAAGGCAACTAGTGCTGTTTTACCCTCTTTCTCTTGGAACAGGGAAGCCATGAGTGAACCAGCTCTGAACGACATCATAAGAAAAAGCATATTTACCCTAAATAAAAAGCTTCACCAATACTTTCCTGCACTGACTTCACATTGGCTTAGGAAAAACCAAATTCAACTCTGTCTACCCTGGTATCAGACAAAGGAATCTGTAATCTACATAGTATTGACCTATTTACATCTTATCCTAATGTAAAACCGGCCAAGATTTCAGTCTTATCTTTATATACCCAAAACTGACTCCAGGGCTTTTTGCACAGCACTGTTTTCCTTGACATGAGTCTCAGTTTAAATTCCTCACTCTCTTTTACCTTCTATTGAGGCCTTACATTCAGACACATCCCTTTTCCTTTTCTGTGGTATTAGATATAATACTCTTAAGGGAATAATAGGTCCTTGAATGTACCAACCCCAGAAATTAGATGTACCTCTTACACTACTGTGATAAAATCACACTGTTTTACATGCTTACTATAGATAACAATTGCCAGATCATCTTTGCTACTCTCTACACTTTAGTTGCCACTTGTTTGACGACTTCAATTAGTCTCCTTTTTGGCATCTGTGACTCATCTCAATTTCCCTACCACCTGCAGCTATAATAAACTCTTCTCGCATTCAGTGAAGGTCACAGCTTGCCTGTTCTGGAACAATTTTTCAAACTCCAACTTCCTCCACATCTCTTTGAAAACGTATGTCCTCCCTTGCCAAGCTGCATTGCAAATCTGCCAGCACCTGAGGCCCTACTCCCTGCTATGTCCTTCATGCCACAAATGCTGTCTACTCACCGGCTCTTCCCTTCCTTACCTCTGTACCTCAGTTTCTGCATGCATGATACTTTGTAGCTAAAGACTTAAGGTTAGTCTTTGCAACAGTTTTCTTAGCAAACTGTTGCATATATATAGTATATATTCTACATTCATATACTGTATATATAGTATCCATAGTATATATACTATATCTATTTATAAGCACAATTCCAAATAATCTGGTTGCCCAAGTAAATAAAACAGTATCTTTTTAATTACCTGAATTATTGCCTCAGGAGAGCAATGAATTTCATAACAGAAACATGAAATCCTGTTTAATTACTCATGAGTGTGAAAAATTGTTTTCACTATTCAATTTTGAATATGCTCCTTTCCTTTTTCATTTTATACCTCCTGGTTCTTGTACAATGAGACAGGCAAATGCTGTTCTCCTTTTATTTTCTTTATACACGTAACCACTTCCATATGCTTTTATCTTGTACTGACTACCCTCTCTCTTCCACTGTCTCTCTGATCTGTACAATCCTTGTAGCATCTACAGTCACTGTACTGCTATTTGCATCTGCAAAGCACCATATTGTCAACTATATTTAATGAAAATTTTAATTAAACATGACAACAGAACAGTTTGTTCTGCTTACACTAGCCTAGCAGCACAATTCGAAATAATGCCAGGTAACCCAGCTCTATAGGTTTCACCAGTAACAGATCTATTCCCTTCAAAGGCAGCATTTCCAAGTAGTGCAAGAGCTAGCTTTTGTTATTCCCCCTTTCCTTACACTAACACACCATTCAATCCCTATCACCGGATGTATGAATCCTTACCCTGACATTTCGCAGAGTTCAAGGTTGCAAGAGACCAGCTAGTTTGGATAGGCTCATATACACAGCGCTCAGGGCTGCAACACTGGATAGAATGTACCCAGGTTTTATTTCACATTCATATATGGTCTGAAACTTTGTAAGGATTTGTGGTTTTTTTTTTGTTGTTGCTGCCCCCTCCCCTCCTTTGTTTTCTTTCATCTCTGCAAGAAGGATCCACATTTCTGAAACACTAATACTGATGCACTTCACCTTGCCAGGATGCTGTTTTTACAGCCTGACACCAAACGTGCTGCTTGTCCTATGGCAGAATGCAGAGGCACTACCTCTGCTCGGATAACATGATATCCCAGCTGGAAGAGTCAGATTTGGTAAATTTTATATCCATGTCATCTGTCTGGAGGAAACCCTGGAGTGAAATATCTTTTCAATGAAATATCCTTTCAATAGGGCCTATATTCCCTTCTGGAAAGAAGTAGCAACACCACCACAGAAGGGAGTCCAGCAGCAAATCAGTATTCATGAAGTGCAGCCCACAGCAGATGAGATTGTCTGGGGCAAACCAAAGCATGACAGTGACCCTTATTTTCCAGGTTTGGTTCCACTGCGAAGGCAAAGCTGACCTTTCTTTTTTTTAGACATTATTTTGTTTCAAGTAAATGAGAGCAGAGATCTTCAAGCTTCTGATTTTAGAGACACATAGGATGCTGAAAACAATAATAGAACCTCTCAAGTCTGATAATACCAAGAATCCAATTTTGTTATTAGCTGTTCTTTCTCTAGATGTTCTACCCTAGAAATCACACAAAAGGGTTATGGCTCCCTTCTAGTGGTTAAAAACAAAACCAAACAAGAACATACCTTTTGCTTTACGAGGAATATATGGCAATTTAAGAACCACCAATTAACTTTCACCAGCAGTTTTACGACATACTGCTATTAGGATTCATTGACATGAGGGTTCCCTTTCCTTTTAGTGGAAAGATACACATTAATTAGTTACATGACATTCAGTAAAGAAAAAAAAATAAAAGTAATCAATAAAGACCTTCAGAAAACACCACTGAAGTGGTCTTACTTCTGATGAAGCCTGTCAGATTCAACTTTTACTGCTCTTTCAAGTGCAACTAGTAAAACCAATAAGGACTTCACACCACATGGTGAGGCAGGGGGTGGGGGATCAAAACTGTGGATGAGACTCTGTACGTGTGTAATAAACAATTGTTGGTTCCAACAACAAAAAAAAAATCTTGCCAGCCATGAAGGTTTATTCTAAGTGAGAGTAATTTCTCAGATAATTAATTTTAACAGAGCACACTGTTTTACAAAGATAGGTCATGTAGCATGAGCTACAACATACAGAGTTGTTCCTCTTTTCTTTTGATAAAATAAGCTTGTCACACCTGAAGTGCACAGACAGCAGTAGCAAACAGTGACACTGAAACTTCTTCAAAGTAAAGTAGGATGCCCTAAGATTCATTTTGCAAAGTGCTACACTTCACTGAGTGGAATTAAAGAAAAATCTGTGTTCCCACTGTTTAGCCTCGACTTGATGCTCCCCTTGGTTAAAAGAAGTTATCTTGGGCAACTTCTCAGCTTGACACTGGCACTCAGAGAAACTGGGTCAGTCACAGCCAATCACAGCTGGAAAGGCAGCTTCCTTGGCTTTCCCTTTACAGGTCTGTTTTAGCACAGTGGTGTTTTGAGTTAGCAGCTTTGGGAAAACTACCTTATTGCCTAACCAGAGCCAAAGCAGTCTCTTGGCTGCAAAGCTAGCTATTGTCCTTGAAGGAATACTCTTCCTCTTATTCTTCCTGCACAACTCCCTTTGTTTTAAGGCCATAGTGAGGAGAAAGGAAAAGAAAAAAAACTAAAATAAAAATCTACATCCAGACTCAGAGAGGCCTACACAAATGTACACTCCCTACTCCTCAATGATACCACACAATATTGTGCTCTTCAGACCCCACAATCAAATATAAAGCAGGTCCAGTATTGCTTCTGCGAAGCACCAATGAATATTTCACTCAAGGTCATACAAAGCTAATTGAAATACTGAAAAGTTGTTAAGGATCAGCAAGAAAAATATACAAATGACTCACCTTTTTCACCTATCAGTCCTATTGATTGTTTCAGTACAAAGTGTTCCAGAAGAAAGAAATCATGGCAGTTACTTAGAGGCATCCAGTACTCTATGCCTAAGTATCTGCCTGGTTAAAAACATTCCAGAATTATAATAGCAAGGAAAACCTTTAACTTTTTATCAGCATACTAGTTAGGTGTACAGTTTCCCTTTCATGAAGCAGGTAATTGAGCTACCAAGGCTTCCGATCTCCTGAACAGATCAGAGCAGCAGAGGAGAGGTTATGCCTCATACCTGTGAGAGCGTGAGAAGAAACAGCCATTCCTGCCCATAGGAAACAGCAGGGGAAAATGGGAGAGATTTGGTAATTCTATGGCCATTGAACAGTAACTATCACACTTGGCCCAGAGCATGTAGCACAGCTTTACAGACCTATCCCCTTGTTCTTTTTCCTGGTTGTGAAATGCTAATTGCAAGTAGCTTTAAGGAATTAAATGGACCTGCAATGCCATTTTACCACGTATTTTTGCTTGCATCTCAAAGATTATTGTATTCAGCAGTATTTTAGAAGCTAACTTAAGAAGGCCTGAGGCTATTAAAAATTCAGAGCTAGAAGCTTTTTGATGCCTACTTATTTTCTAGTGCTTTACTGCTACACACAAAGCACAGACTGATGAATTTCTTTATGTGCTTTGTGAAGATTTGTATTACCACAGTTCAGAAATTCAACAACCAAGCAGCTGTCTTGATTTCTTTCCATTGCATAGTTATTTTTCCAGTGCAATTTTGTAGGAGAATTACTCTGCTAGTTGAGAGAAACAATATGGCCAAGAAGTTGCAAACTGCCCCTAAAATTTTCATAGAAATGTGCATGGCAAGCAAAAAAAAAAACAACCCACCAAAAAAAGTAGAATCTGTATACATCGGTCTCTACCTATACACACACATGTGCATACGCCCATATATATCTAGAGCTATAGATAAAATCTCCCTAAAACCATCATGCATAAACACAATGAAACAGTTTCAATTCCTTAGCAAAAAGAATATGTTCTAGCTAGGAGATGAGACAGAGGCTCTTTTCCCCCTACATCAAAACTAAAAGGCATCCCACTTACAGATACTTTAGTATCCAAGCTGCTTCTACAGAAGAATGGGGGAGGCGGGAATAAAACTTTGGCTCTTCATCTGGAACATTTCCATGTTTTCAACATGCAGATTGTTGCATAAACTCAAGAAGCTCTCTCAGGCACGTGTTTCTGCCAGCCACTCCTTCGAAACCACATCTCTGATAATCTGCTTGCTTAAATGTATATAGCTGTAGGACAGACCAGTCATGAGCCTGATGACATTCCAAAGTCCTAGACTAACAACTTAGGGCACCACTTTGCTCTGGACAACAAGGGAGAAAAACAGGTACACACTGGTAGCATGAGCATGAGCAACACTGCAATACACCAAAACTGGGAAGAAACTGAAGTGGTTTGAAAGTCGCTGCACTGGCCTTCTGACTCATCAGACATTAACAAAGACATTCTTGGAACCTGTACTCTATCTGGCCATCAGCAAAGTCACCATTCATGGTCTTCCAAGAGTTACATCCTTTCAGTTGCTTCCAGCATACCTTGAAGCCCTTTCCCCACTAGATTTATTCCACGTTTGGGATTCCCCCTGCACTAAATTAAGATGCAACATTCTTCCTTAAGGCATTTTTGGGAACTTTTTTGTAGTCAGATGCATTTCCCCCCCCCCCGTGCTAGAACTATTCTCCAGAATAGTTGTTAGAGCATTTGATCCAATTTATATCACCTGCCTATAAAGACACTGAGAGTCCTCTCCAGAAACAACTTTTAGCATTGCAAAGTACTGCACACACTCTCCACGAATAACACAGAAACCACACAGGCTTCATAAAAGGCTCAAGGTAGTGCACTTTTTGTGCATTCTTATGCACTATAGAGAGCAGAGTACTACTACTCTTGCTCAGGAGAAAGCTTGTCTTCATGTTAGGCTGTGCCATGAGAGAAAAAGGAATAAAAAGCAACAGAAATGCATGGCAGTACAAAAGGACTAATTTGCACACTCAGTTCACCACTTTTTTTTCCACCATTATGCACCTTGGATCTTTCAAGTTGAAGGAAGGAGCAAACTGCCTATATTCCCACAAGAGAAAGAAAAGCTCTCCCCTGCAGCTAATATAATAAAGTAAGTGCCTGGGCATTACAATCTGAGGTTATGCTAGGTGGATGCCTTTCCTAGCAACTGCAAACACTCTTCTGCTAACTCCAAGCTTCATGTCGGAATCACCAAATCCTTGAGAAACAGCCCATTGATTTGTTAGTAAAATAACCCTCAGCATCCCATTTATCATTGTCTTTCTGACTAATACTGGATCATGAGTCATCACCCAATGAAATTATCTATTGCATATAGTTACTAATAATTATAACATCTGAATTCTTAAGCAGGTATGTGATGCCACTGAAGTCTCACCATTATTGGTCTCCAGAGCTCCGACAATCAAATGGTGCTGTCTTTCAGACTGCCACACAAAACTCTCTGGGATAGTTGCTGGTTAAGGCTCCTGACAAGTAATTTATCTTCACTACAATGCTGTGGACAAACCAGAATCTACAAACAAGAGACTTTATTACTGCCTTTTCCTTCATATACCACCATCTGCTAATGCCCAGGACATCTGACAAAGGCTGGCAGCAAATGAATTATTTCATGTTTAAGTCCAGAATTGCCATTGCTTGAAAAGAAAAAGAAGGAAAGGTGTTGAGAAAGTGAGAAATCAGGGACAAGAAAAATCTGATCATTAAGTTACTGGTTTAGTGTGCTTGGGCCTGGATCTCAAGTGTCATTTGTCTCAGGCAAGCATATTTATCACTGAGTTTCACTCTCAGCCTTCGTCCTATTGGAAACTCTCAGCCTTTTTCCTACTGAAGCTCCTCTACCTTAGAAAGTACCCACACTACTCATTTGGCAAGTCAGATAAGGCAGTCAGAAATGGCCTACTGCCCTTCTGGCACAGCTGCCTTCTCTGCATCATGGAAAAGCCATTCTGGGCCCAAGGCTTACTTTTTCTAGCAGCATTGAATCATCTCCATATAAAAAAGAGTTGAAGTTCTTTTTAAGCAGCTCCACATTTGCTGTGGGTTCTGTCACTTTTCTTCCCAAATCACAGCCAATCAATAAAGTTGCCAGAAAAACTGAAGTCTTCTCTGGAAGGACAGCAGCAGCTCAGCAGTTGAAGGTGTAGGCGGGGATCACTGTCTTGCTCTGTGCCTGCTTATTATGTAAGGGCACATTTTGTTCTGTTGGGGCTACAAAACTCTCCACTGGCACGCCAGTTACTGAAGACTCAGAGTGCTACTCTTCCCACGACTGTCATGGGAATGTGTGTTTCATGTTTCCCAGAGCTCCAAAGAAGCTGCCACACATAGACTCTTCATCCAAAAAGCCACCACAGTAACTTAATAGCTGTGAAAAAGCTACAGACGTCGTACAGAAGATTTCTTTGCTTAAAAATACTGAAGTGAGTACACACTTAGTGCCCTGACAGATAGACTTAACTACACAACCATTTAACACCCATACCGAGGGGGGGGAAAAGGGTATTCCCTGGCTTCCCAGTGCTATTCTGACTACCTGGCAACAACTCCACCCAATGTGCATGACAGGACAGCACCACTGGAAATACTCTTGGGACAATGCACATGTGTTCGGTTGAGTAACATCACATTCTCACAGCACCTTATATGCAGAGAGATGGAGAGGCAATTCCCACTACACCTTCTGCAAACCACAAGCAGACAGAACCTGAACTATCCACTTATTATTTATGCCACTTTGTTTCTTTTTGGACAAGCATTATCATTACTATTAATTACACATATTGCAGTAATGCCCAGCTGCTCTTTCTAAATGAAGCCGGCACTTAGTTCTATCAGCGCAAGTTAATGACATTCATTACAGCTTGACCTTACCTTCCAGTCTGCATGCATATCTCTCATCTGCACATCCTTCCACAACGTATGCCACAAAGGAGCAAGTTCAGCACCCATAACTTTCCTGTCTGAGCCTGTATTTCATGGTATGTCTAAGTTAATTCTACCTCTAGGTCAGCCCAAATCTGCTGGCACTAACACAAAAGAGTGAAGTCTTTGACCTGTTATAGAATCAGCTAAATGCACCACTCAAATATGCTAGCTCTAACAGTATTACAGTTTTAATTTTTTCCCAAGGTTTCCTACAGGTTAAGTAGACAAGTGCATACATTAACAGCTACAACCCTTGAAGAAAACAGGTTGTTCTTCACTGATCTAAAAAATTAGTAACTCTAAGACCATCAGCTTCTGGCAACAGGATGACTACATTTAGCCACACCATCTCCCTGCCTGTCTTTATTAAATATTAAGGTAGACTTCAGCTGTAAATACCGAGGAAAAGACTTAAGTATTCTGACAGCTAAGTTCCTCTGTTTATTAAAAGACAACCATCTTCAGACAATTTATTTTTCTTCTTTTAAAATAATAATAAAAAAGGCCTAATTCTCTGTGCTAGAGATACAAAATGCTTAACAGTAACTCTTCTGATTTCTCTCCTATTCAGTCCTTTGGTGAAAGTAAGTATCAGCTGCTGCTTGAATAATATTTCATCTGTGGTTTGGCTATAGGAAAAGGCTATTCAGGATCATATTATGAAGCTTCCTGTATGTCTCCACAGGAAAATAAACTTTAAGGAAAATACTCAGGAAACCTACAAAAGGAAAAAGATTAAATATATTTGGGAAATCTGCATGAATGATAAAACTGTATATTCCACACACACACACACCCCCCTCTCTCACTGGCTGGCCTGCGGTGTTACAGTGATTTCTTTACTTGCTGTTTCTTAAAAAAATAATTTAAGAATTGTTAAGAATAAAAAAAAAACCAGCACCACCACAACCAACACCCCCACAACACAAAACTTGGAAAACTAGATGAACTAAGATTTGCCTTCCAACTTAAGTAGCTGTCCTCTATTTCTGCTGACATTTCTACCTAACGCTTCTTTCCCTGCTAAAAAAAAAAAGCATAACTAGAGTTTTAAAGGCAGCAATAACACAACTACACGACCAACAGGTTATAATAAAGCCAATACTTGCTTATGGCCTCAGCAAGATTTTGTGAATGCTCCTTCCCTGGCAGTATTACAGGCCAGGCTGGACAGAGCCTTGGGTGACATGGTCTAGTGTTAGGCATCCCTGACCACGGCGGGGGGGTTGGAATTAGATGGTCCTTTCCAACCCTAACCATTCTGTGATTCTATACTCAGCTGGCATGAAAACATAACTTAAATACTAAAACCAATGGAGTCGAATTAGAAAAATGACCTTTACGTAGATAACCAGCTTGTAGCGCAGTTGGGTGCTGGGAGAGATTCCTCAGAAGAAAACACTGGCAGCTGAAACTTCCTAGAAAGCATAGGAGCATTTAGCTTCTCAGAGTTCAGTGCACCCGAAAAAATGGGCTAGTAAAGGGGACAAGCCTAGGATGAGAACAAACAAACATAGGGTTTACTAACCCAATTGACTTTTATCTTTGCTCCTCCATCTCAGATCTTTGTCAGGTTGTATACCTAAAGGTGGTGCTGTGCAGATAGATTCCAACCCTAGCACCAACAATTTGTCTTAAAAGATCAGGCTGGCATCCTGACAGTATAGAATCACAACCACCTGATTTTTGACAGCTTTTCAACATTGAAAGTACATGAAAAGTACAATGTGACTCCTTCAGAAGAAAGGAGATTGTTTTTCTCATTCAAGAAGTTATATTCTATCCGTTTGTATCATTTTCTACCCATCTACAAAAATACCCATGAAAAACAAAGGAGCAAACTGATGAGGACACAAGCTCAACAAGACCCAAGAAGAGAAAGAGCATCCTTACATGCTGTCACAGAACTTCGTAAGAGTGCTGGGCTTTTCCTGGTTGCGTCTTTGTCGAAACCAACGTTGAATGCTGCGTACATCCCAGTCCAGCTGCTTGGAGAGGCCCTCCAGCCTCTTCTCATCTGGATGCTACAGAACAGAGAAGGATAAACATTATGTCTTTACCCAACTGAAGTGAACCACTGTAATTGCCCCTTGATGTCTTACAAGCTGCCTGTTGGACACAAAGAAATAAAATTACTTTCACAGAAATTTCTGCTTACAGATCCACATCAAAATAAGCTTACAGTGACTATTATTAATCTAGAAGGACATACGCTATAATATTGCAGGAGGTTATTACTATTAAGAAACTTAAGGAGGACAACGGCACGAAATCTTGCTTGAAACTAGGAAAATGATGAGAAGTAGTGATTGAATGCCATGAATTTCTCAGACAGTGGGGCTTTGAAACATCACCCTACCCTGCCGCAGGACACACTCTATGGCCTGCATCCCCTTGCATCAGGATCTTTGTCCTATATATTGTTGCAGTAATGAAGATTATTTGACAGACATGGAAAGAAGATATATCCCATGTTTGTACATGTTCACATTAAAAAATATGAGGTCATTAAACAAAGTAGCAAATTCAAAAGGAAAATCACCTTGACAACAGGGAGAAATGATTTTTTTTTTCCTGTAAAATTTGCTACACACAATTATTCTCCAAAGCAGCAAATGTGGAGCTCTCATTTTGTTAGAGTGGCTGTAAACCAGTGCAGATGTAAGGCAAAAGGCTATAGTTTGAACAGTATATGGAGAGGAGCAGTACAGGCCACACTTCCAATCACTCAGCAATTCTACGCATACAGTACTGCATGAGGACTATTTATCTATTTTCTCCTGATCACATTATTTTTTTAAGGAAACAGAAGAAGCTTTTGGACAATCTGTTTTCTGGAGTTTCAGCTTTATTTCTGCAAGCCAGTTACATACATTGAATGAGATACAAGAGCTGCCATTATAAAGACTTTTTTGAATGTTCCAAGAGGTAAAACAGCAAAGCTTTTGTCAGGCTGAAGATTCATCTATCGGCTTCCAGGAAAAGACAGGAAAGAAAGGAAATGGAAGGGAAAGGATGACAGAAGGGTAAAATATTTGTCATCCATCTCAGAAAAAAAAAAAAAAAATGGTTTTCTTATCAACCCAAAGTAGCCACTATTTTATCAATGGAAGGTTAGGAAAAACCATTCTCTGTAACTTTAGAAAAATCTAGTCAGAGTTTAACTAGAGAGACCTGTTGCATGTGACTCAAAAAAAGACAGCTAGGTAAATCAGATGGTTTCCTTGAGAGCACCTACCAAACAGCCCTACCAAAACCTCACAGGAAAGCAGATACATTCTTTGCGAGCGCTTTGCACTTGTCTCCATGCACTGGGTGCTGGGAACTGTGTGCCGGCTCCTAACATGACTCTCAGACTTTCACTTCACACACCCAGGCCCTGTGTTGGACTAGCAAATTCTGCAAGGAAAAATAAATTTAAATAAATAAATAAATAAATCCCATTTGTTCTTCCCTTAGCTGAGTCTGGGCCAGAGCACATGTGCTGCAGCTTTTAGAAACAAGGTATGTGTGATTCCCTCCCTGAAAACAGGACATAAACCACAAGTGCCACAGTGATCTCAGAATAGGGTAGGAGACATGAGCAAGACAGATCCACAGCATATTTCACTGTTCCTGACACTGAACCCAACTTTGCCTAAGACTTTAATACTCTCTGAAGTTTAGGCTGATGCCTTTGCCATGGTGTGCTTAGCTTTAGCCTGAAGCCGAGGTGGCACTGGGAAGTTCCTGCAGAATTTCATCCTCCTGGCCTCCACAGGCCTTCCTGCTACAAAATGACCACTGACCACTGGGGTTTTCAGTGTTCCTACTGATCACTCATCTCATCACTGTTCACTGCTACAGAAAAGGTCAGGATGCTGCAGAAGCATGGACAGAGTTTTAGTTGAGATGTCATACAGTGAGAGTTGCAGAGACAGATAGCAGCAGCAGGCAAACACTTGTACTGTGCAAAAAGGTTTGCAAGCTTCAAAACATTATTTTTTTCAGGTTCCCCCCCACTTTTCTACCACCCCCTCTCTCCAAATGTCAAAGGACATTCATCACAACATAAACAGCTAGGACACCAGCAAGCCACCAGCATCCTGTGCTCAGGCACCTTCCCTAGAAGGAACAGCTTTGAAATTTCATGGAAAACAGTAAGGCAAATCTTACTGACTCACAATTCTCTTTCTTTTACTTAAGGGAGAAAAACAACAACAACAACAACAACAAAAAACAAACCAAACCAAAAAAAAACACACAAAAAATAAACCAACAAAAAAACACCCCAAAAAACAACACCCCAAAACCAACCAAAACCAAAACCACACAAAGCCATCAAAAAACCCAGAATGTTTTTTTTGGTTTTTTGTTTTTTTTTTTTTAGTTTTTAAAAGATAAACAGCAAAACAAAGTAGGTGGCCATATGGCACCTACACAGTATAACAACTCTGTTTTGTTTAAAAGCTTACAGGAAACATCACAAAGGGATGCACAACTGTTCCAACTGGCATACAATAACAACCTTGACATTTCCATGGTCGGCTTTTAGCTGTAAAAATGCATCACTACATTTAACAGTTAGCTTTGTTTTATTCAGCTATGGTTTATAGTGCTGTATCCCGTTTTATAAGGTTAATATTACAATTAAATACTCCACCTTTGTAATAGCTGTGAAAACTTTTTCCAGAATAGCATTAGGTTGAGCTTTCTGTGGTCCGTTGGCTTGGACTTTAAGGCCTAAGGCACATGGTTTAGCAATGAACCTGTGAAAAACAGAAGAATGAAAAAAGGAAATAAGCTAAATCCTTCAGTTATTTACTCCATTACTGTTATCAATCAATTATGTGCAGTAAACACCCAAATATTATAACCCCCCCAACAAAAACGATACTTAGCCTTACAGCTCAGAAGTAGGCTCATAGACAGAATTTCATTGCAAATTAACATCACTTTGAAGGATGAAAGAAACTCTGCGGAGCACATGAAACACAGGATTTTCTTTCATGTTGTAAAAGAGAAAAGACAGAACAAAAGCATGAGACAAATGCCTCCTAGAGAAGCACCAACTAATCAAAAGAGCAGGGCAGCTTGCAGAGATGAAGAGCACGTAATATTCTCCATACAGAGCCTTTTTCATAAATTGGTTTCCAGAGTAGCTACTGCCTCGGGACTCCTTTTGCACAGTGGAAATTCAAACCAAGTCCTTAAAGGCAGTAAGCACTTAAGCTTCCCAGTCAATACAATTTTCTAAACGATAAAGTTTAAACGGTGTTGAGCCATGCCTCAAAGTCTTTGCTCTTCCTCCAAACTCTTCTGCTAAAATATGAAGCTGTCACAGATCCAAACACTCATCCATAAATTCATCCAGTTTATAAACTGGGTGTCTCTGGTACATTTTAAGCACTGGTTCAAGCTACAACTGCCGTTTCTGCTACGTTTAAGACAGCACACTTGATTAAAGAGAATTAAGTCCTAAGCAACGTCACAGTGGTTACAGCAAAAGCATTTGGTAAAGAAAAATGGATGATGCCAGACCACCTTGTTTTTCCAAGAAAGAATTCTTGGTACATTGATACTATTCCCACATGAAAGCCAGTTCTAAAGCCTGAAATAATTTTTGGTGACTATTTGCAAGGTGAGTGGGAAGTCATATATCCAGACACATGCAGTATATCAGTAAGCTTGTTATTTGATCCTTGTATGTTACAAGAGAAAAAAAAAACACCACAAAACAACTTATTACTTATTTTTTTGCAGTCTGGATTGGCAGTAGATTGCAACTGTACTGCTAGCTCCACAGCATCAACCTAACCAATGGCACTGCACAAGGTATAAATTTATCACTTTAGGGTTAAGAGCTTTGGCAATACCAGTTTCACCGAGGAACGTGAGAAGAAAGCAGTCCAGTTTTCTGCTCAAGAAACAGAAGCATATAAGCTCTGTACATGTTATATGTACATACACTGTAATCTAGCCACACTGGAAATTTGAGTGTACAAGGTGACAAAAGAAGCAAGAATTGTGTTGTCTGGTTCAACATGGACATAACCATACTGGCCATTGCTGTGAGGTGATAACCAAAAGGTAGCTGAAGAAGCTAAGAAAATGCTCATGGAGTTTGATTTCAGAAATTTAGTTTTTAATTCTAAGAAGTTGTAAAACACTTCTACTCATGTTACAGAGGGGCTGAGATTCTTAGCATCTATGTCGATGTTTTGTACCAGAAAGCCAAAAACCACTCAAAAGTTCCAGTCTTCACTACTGAAGAAATTAAATTTCCTGAAGACAAAGCAATAGAGCCAAAAAGCGGAGCCTAAGTCAGACATTAAAGGGGATGTCAAACAGTGTTCAAGTTAATTTTACAAAGCCTTATAGGAAACACTCTAAAAGTAGAGACAGGGCAGAGGAGTGCTGTAGGTAGAACAAATAAAAGAAATTAAAGACAACTTTATCAGCTTCAGGCATTCAAGGAAGAACCCAAGCTCAGCCTTAACCACCACCAGCAAGATCAAGAAACATTCGCTAAATAGACACAAAATAAAACTTGTTTCACATGGATTTTCTGAGCACTTGCAAAGTCAGTCTCTTCTGAAGTAAGACCTGATTTGGGAATTTTGTCTGTTTATAGGGTATGTTTTTTTTTGGTTGGTTGGTTGTGGGTTTTGGGGTTTTCTGGGGTTTTTATGTGGTGGTTTTTTTTTTTTTGTTTGGTTTTAAATGCCTGTATCTTTCAACTGCTGTTTTGTTTTTCTCCTTCTGCCAAGCAAAGGAATGACAGAGCCATGCTATAGCTCCAATAGAAAGGCAGTTCCCTAAACATGCCAATTGAAAAGAAGAAAAGAAAAGAAAAGAAAAAAGAAAAGAAAAGAAAAGAAAAGAAAAGAAAAGAAAAGAAAAGAAAAGAAAAGAAAAGAAAAGAAAAGAAAAGAAAAGAAAAGAAAAGAAAAGAAAAGAAAAGAAAAGAAAAGAAAAGAAAAGAAAAGAAAAGAAAAGAAAAATAATTTGGTAAAATCAAAATCAGATTAAAAAGTCCAAGTTAGAAAAATTCCACAAGGAGCAATTCCAACAAGCTTCATGCTGAGCTGATCTTCATTTAAATCTAAGCAAATCAGCTAAGTCTGCTTAAACGCCATTCTTAAAATGACATGTGTCACTAACGAACAGCCTAGATAAATCCAGGACAAAGCACAGTGTTTGCCTAGATTTTAAAAACAAAAGAAAATTGTTATATTGATATTATACTCATTACCTAAAACAAAACACATTTTCTGCTTCTGGTATTTATTTAACAACAATATAATTACTTATTTTTTCTTCCTCTGCTGCTTATGCTTTTCACATGCACTGGAGGAATGGGCACATGTCCACAAGGACAACAAAGCACAGTAAGTACATGTATAGGGAATGCAGCTGCAATACACAGGATGATCTTGGCCAGTTACGTCAGGGAGGAAAGGACAGGGAAAGCTTAAAAAAGCCCACAAAGGTCTGATATGCTTTTGTGATATGCTACTGATATGCTTTTGTGGTCCTTCTCCACATCTGAAAAAAAGCCTTAAAAAGAATTCCCTCAGGTGATTGTTAATTCCTATTAGGACATTCAAGGAAAATAAAGCAATTTCAACAGAAACCTTTTATATGCCTGCAATACTGAGCAGGTCTGACCACCAACTCAGGTGTGCAAAAGCCAAGTCCACATGATTGCCTTTGGAGGAACTGGTAAAATTTAAGAGATAGTTTTTACTTTTCATACAAAAACTTAAGAAATTCAAGCCATATTTTGCAATATAAAAATTGGTTTTCAAGGTTAAAATATAACTTTAAAATAGAATTCAATCAATAGGATCCCAAATGTCGCACCAGGTGTCATAAAAAGCATAATTAACATAATTCTCACCAACAGTTTTCCATAATAATTTAAACAGATTCATAAGTAAACAAAGCAGAATTAATGCTTGATACATGTACAAACTATGAGCATTTTGCCAAATGTTGCACTTCTTAAAAGCGCTATTCATTTTTTCCATTTCTGCTAATGCTGTGCAATTCAGTTCCCTAAGCAGTCTTACTGAAACCCACGGGACTATTTATTGCATAAGGTACTGCAATTAAGAGGGAATAACAGTTGTGAAAGAGTAAAGTGAGCAAAATTGAGTATATTGACAGCTTTTCTCTTTAAAACATGTAAATCTGAACAAAGCCACACTAGTATTTATTTTTTTCAGTGGATTACAATACAGCTGAACTGAAAGCTGATATTCAATTACACAGAAATTAAGGACAAGCACATTCTGCTGAATGCAGCCCCATCTATTCTGGATCTAGAAACGAAAGACTAACATAAACAAGGGAATTAAACTCAGAATTCAAGAACCTTTTTAAAGGCAGCTTCTTCATTCACAGTCTAAAGCCACATTTAAAAACAAAACCAATTCAAAAAGCCCACAGCCAGCCAGTTCAGGCAACGTAGGTTACTGCAGAGCATTGGAGTGGGAAGCACTCTGTCTCTGCAGACCCATAAATACTGCCCCCTTTGCCTGCAGACAAACATCTCTGAGTGTTCCATGCCCCTGAAGGCAGGTGCTAGTTTGCATTCTGGATTTTGTCTGTTTTTTCTCAAATCCATTATTTACAACAGCAACAGCTTGACCTTACACTCCACCTCAAACTCAGAGGTCAGCTTCTCCTCTAAAAAGGGGTCAAGAAACCCTTTACAAAATGATCCCCCAACTCGCCGACAGCATTAAAAGAAGTACTATTTCACCAGAAGTATGCAAATTTGTTCACAAACAAGCACCATTTTGGGTTTCTCACTTGTCCTTTAACAAACGCCAACTAGACAAAGACAGTGGCTATTACAACAGATGGCAGGCAGAAAAAGAATTTAAAAAAAAAAAACAAAACCCAAACCCACAAAAGAAAACCAACAACCAAAAAAACCCCAAGCTGTACCAAAACCCACCACCAGCACCATCACAACAATAAAAGAAGGAAATTAAAAATTGCTGTGGTGGAGGAAGGTATTAAGTGATCACAGCAGATGCTGTGCTGCATAGACTGAGAGGAGGATACCCCATGGCCATCAGCCCTGGCAAAAACAAAACCCTAAACCTGCAGACTCTTCAGAAGCCATTCCCAATACCCCACGCTAAATGTCTAATTCCTCACATTCATAAAATTACAGCTTAAAAATATGCTGGCTCCACTTCCTGGGAACTCCACACCCTGTGAAAGTTTCTCTTTAGAAATATGAATAGGTCAGATCTGCCATAAGCACGAACCATTGTGGGCACATAACTGCAGTATCACTGATAAAATAACCTTTAATGAAAGAGCAAGGAAAATGCCCCCTCTAACTCACAGAGCACTTTCTGTTCTCCTTTAATGGCTATTTGAACCTCACTAATTAATTACCATGTAACCTTTTACTTTACTGCTTTTCATCTCTACAAACTGCATAATTTTAATCCTGGAATTAACTAGAAATGGCAGTGTTGACCCTCAATAATACTTGGAGGCTGATGTTTATTAGCACTAGCAAATTCTGTGTTAAACAAACATTTTTTCAAAGTATCGCATTAAGGAGGAAGAGATAATTTTTGCATCTTTTTAATTTTGGTCAGAAACTAATACATAGCAACTCCTTAGTCATCTGGGGCACTGGAAATATGGGCACTCTTATGTCACACGAATGTGGTATTTCCATACCAGCAAGTCATCTCCCATTTCTGAGCTGACCACAGTGGATGCCCTTTAGCAAATCCATGCCTGAATTTCCCAGCAGCTCTGCAGATGCTCAACCACCACAGAGCCCACTACAGGTAAATAGGAATTACAGGGTTTTTAAGAGCTTAAAAGGTCTGCAAGAATTAAGGTTTTCCAAACAGGGCCAAAAAAAACCAACCACAAGACCATTAAGCTAACAGGGCCGATGAATATTTGATTCATGTAGTTAAATATGCCCTTTTTTTTGTTCTTCCATGTAAGGGGAGATATAAAGAAAATACTCAATGGTCTGTTCTAAACTTTCAATTTCAAAACTATCAGTCTTAAAATAACTGACAATGTTAGCTGGCAAGTGCTACACGTTAACCAGTTCAAAGCAGGTTTGGATTCCTTCCCATGCCCTTTGAAGTGATAAAATTATACTACTTTGCAATGCTTATTTGTCAAATGTTTCTGCTTTATTTAGAAACTCACTTCATTTCACCAACATTCCTTCTAGAACTAGAGAGCAAGAATCCAGAAACTGAAAATCATAAACCTTTCCCCACTTTTACTGAGGTAAGTAAGTAAAGGGAAAAAGAGAAATTAACTCCCCAAAACAACACACCAAACCCCACAACTACCTCCCCCTCTCTCAAACTGAAACTACACAAGCTGGTAAGAAAGTGCCTCAGGAATGGGAAACAATAGACTGAATGAACAAAAATCTGTTATAAATTCCCCACCACCACTGCAGGAGGAGAACAACTTATTATCTGATCCTTGACTTTCCTACACTGTCCTCATTTAATCCGCAATAAAAGCTACTGAACTCATGTCTGATTATTTTTACAAAAGGATAAGGACAAGATTATCCATTCAAGGTAACCTAAATCAAAACAAGGTTCTTTAACTTAGACGAAAAAGAGTGTTTAAAACCGGCATACCTAAAGTAAATCACCACCATGAGAGACAGAGATGCAAGAAGTCTTACGCAGCCCCACACCCAGGAATAATGGCCAACAAAATAAGCTTAGATTTATTTTTTGTTTAATTTATGGATTTCTTCTGTCAGATTTAACACACTGCCCTGCCATTCACATGCAATATATTTTAAATGTTGCTGCATATCAAGAAGGCTTCTGAAATCTCTTAATTTTATAAAGTAAAACTTTCAAACTACATTCACTGAGACAAGTACCCTGTCAGCACCTTGACCTTAAACATCTCCTGAGGTTTGCAAGCAAACACTAAATTCATTTCAGTTTCTACCTTGTCACTGTCATTTCTTAGTTTTGCATCAACCTTCTTGTTTCTCTTGAGTCTTGTTAAAGCAATGACTTTTTCTGTCTAGGTGTAACACATTTTAATGGCTAACAGGTTGTATAAAATCTTCTCCCCACAAATTAGAAAACCATTTTTCCTTTACGTGTTTCAAGCACAGAAAGCTTCTTCCCCCACCCTTAAACAACTGTATTTTGCAGTCAAATTCAATATGGAAGCCCACTCACAAATTTTCAAGAGAGAAAAGCTAAGCTAGTGCATATTTCGCACATTTTAAAACATGTTTGTTGATCACAGCTTGAACCCTTTTGTCTTTCATTTTTATCAAAAGTAGGTCATATCATGGAGCAACAAAGAGGACTAACGCCTTCTTAGTACAGCCTAAAACTTAAGAATCCCATACATCCCCTAACCAACAATCTATTTTCCAGGAAGATAAATCAGTCTTGCAAAAAGCATCTGCATAAAATCACCCTGGAGACTGCTCCTACATGATTTGTGCTAACAGATTAAAAATTTCATGAAGCCACCAGGCAGAACCCTAGCTACAAAGTCCCCATAAGCACAGAGAATATGCATTTTTGCTTTAGCTTTTCATGTCCACAAAGACATTTGAGTTAACTGCTTGCCAATGCACAATGAGAGTTTGAATCTTCCCTTCCTGTGATGGGGATGCATCTACATCGAGAAATTTAAGCAAACTATGGTGAATGTGAAGTGTAGAGAGCATCTGAGTCATCTCCAAGTATAAAGAACTCTAGTTTGAGCTAAGTGGTATACTTTGATTACATACATACAGCATCTTTATCAACCTGGTAAAAAAAATCTCAGCTGGACACAAGCATAGTGAAGTGATGCTTGCATTAATGATTACTCATGTTGTTAACATGAGCCAACTGCAAGCTCAATAACAAAACAAACCAAAGACAAACCCATAAAAACCCCACAAAACCCACCAAAACCAACAAAAGCGAGCAAGCTATTCCTGCAAATTAAATGTGCCTGCCAAATCTCACTGTTTCCTATCAGTATATTTACAAATACCAGGAAATGCAGTTACATCCAGCACAAATCCTTCTCTGTGCTAAAGAGATACCCAAATCTCTTTTGAAGAGTTTGGCTCCCTTTTTGAAAGACTGATGCAGAACAAATTTTCCCAGCTCATCTACTTCATGGTCTCTAAACAGAGATTGTTCCAGGGATTTATGATTACAATTGTCTAACTTGTTGGACATTGCTTGCTGGTTTTAAACAGAAACAATCTAAATTTGCTCTAGCTACAAGGATGACTGAAAGCAGAAGAGGCTTGTTTCTAAGCAGATGCTCAACAGATTTACTGCTATGGCACACAAAAACAGTTGCTGAATTTGTTTTTGTTATCTTTGTATAGCTGACCTACTTAATTCAGAAGTTACTTGTATCACTAATTTTTTTTTTTTACAGGTAGAAAAATCTTAATAGTCCTAGGAAAAATTCAGTAGATAGCTAGGGTAGTCACTCCAGTATACCTATCCCAGCATTGATTTTGACTTTATGTTTTCCAACACCTTCTGCTACAGAAGGCCCACCAGGATACAATGTCTGAAGCACAGGCAGGGGTCTTTACCATGTTAACCTGATCCAGTAGCTATACACGAAACTTAACTTCACCAAAATTTTGTAGGTCAAATAGGTCACAACTCTGACAGTGAAACCTTTTCAAAGGTAAGAAGCTGCCTGTATAAGCAAGAGGCCTAGCACACAATCCAGTAAGTCAGCAAGAACCTTTTGCTGAGGAGCAGCACAAGCACTGCCTCAGAGGGCAGTGTACAGGAGAGTTCAAATGTGACCCTTTCAAGGGGACCTATTACCAACCCTCTCAAAATGACTTCAGAAAAGCACACATCTGCTCCTGAGATGTCCAATACTTCTCCTGCTGTTAAAGAGATGAATTTGTAGGCTTAAATTAACAGTTTAAACTAACAATAGTGTGTGACCTTAAGCTAATGTAGTAAAATACAGCAAGCTGCTCTTAATTACTGACACATAGGGAATAAGGAATGTCTGGCTGACAGGGAAAGGAACATCATGAGACTGGTAACAACTAAGGCAGCAGGAAGTAAAACCAAGGATGCTAACCTTCAAGATAAGAGAGACTGGAACAGAACAAAAGCAAGGACATACCAACTACTAACTTTGCACTACCTTGTGAGCATGTGCAAGCACTGAGATCATTATGTAAACATGGTGAGGAAGACTATCGGTGACCACCAGAGACCCCTACTCAGCAAGAAAATGCATGCGTAATTAGAATGCAAGTATTATAATTAGTTCCTGGAAATCTCATAAATATGTAAATAATTTCCTGGGGAAAAAAACAACCACTAAATATGCATGAGTATGCCAAATATATAGCTGCTACCGGCAAGTAACGGGTGTGCTCACCTTTGCAAAACTATTCACATGTGCACCCAGTGCTGCAAATAAAGAATGACTGCTTCCTAAAACTCCAAATCGAGTCTTAGAGTTTCTCCAGCCGACTTGTGCAATAACAAATTGGCCATTATTTTCACCCCAGCATCATTATCCCATACCTCCCACCAAATTATACAAACTAAGCACTATACTGTGGAACCCATGTTTCTAAAACTAAAAAGCTAACCAGCTTGCAAGAATATTCAGCGCTCTGAATTAGTGACCTTTTCTCTTTCTTTGGCTCAAACTATTAGACAGCATTTACACTCACTGGAGGGGGAAAAAAGATTGCTGGAAAAATCAATGCTTTGGGGTTTGGGGGAGGTTGTATTATTTTTTTGTTGCTGGCTATTTTTTTTGAGTGTGTGGTTTTGGGTTTTCTTCGTTGTTGCTAGGTTTTGTGTTGTTCTCCCCCAAGGCTTTGGAAACTTCTTGTCAATGTTTTGACCTGAGAAACCTTCCCAACAAGCAAACATGTTTTTGACCTCATCATTCTACAAAGTTTCATTAAAAGACTTTGAAAAAAACACAAAACCTACCAACCAAAAAACAACCCAAAACCCAGCCCACACATTGATCACCAATGTCCTGCTACTTCCTAAACATGGAGCTGAGAAACTATTTGAAACCCTCCCTAACAAATGGTATTGCTCATCCCTCATAATAAAAATCAAAGTACATGTCAAAGTGGGAGTAGAAAAAGTCATCTACTACAACACTTGGACCTCAGGGAATGCGTCTGGCAGCAGCCTGCAGTGCTGCTGAGGGCTGGTGGCACTAATGGTGTAGAATGAGAAACTGTTCACCTAAGGCAATGGAACATAACCCAATACTTTACTGAGTGAAGGTATTTGCTGGGAACTAGCATGGGCAGCATCCTAGAGATCAGTGGTGGCAGAAGCAGATGCATCACTACACATGGGCTCTGTTGGGCTTGCTCCATTGGCCAGGCACCCCTCTGGAACACCAGTCCCTAGTACTCAAGTACTGCCACAGACCCTGTAATGCTCCAGTGCCACTCCCATGCATTTTTCTGCCTTTCAATATTAAATATGCTTTCCTTTAATATATTAAAGATGGATATAAAAAGCAGGCTAAAGAACAGCACTACAGCTGTAACACATCATGCAATAGCAGTACTGACATGTACACATAAAAACTGTCTAAAACTGTCCTATCTCTGCTTGGAAGAGCATGGTTCACCTTCAAAAAGGTTTTAGTAATTTTTCAGCTGGGAAACAAAGCACCCTATAAATTCAGCATACTGTAGTAGCAAAACAGCGTTCAGCATCAATGTCATGTAAGTGAAAAAAGATTTTATACAGATCAGTTTGGAGATGATTTGGTCTGTAATCTGCTTGGGGACAATAGGGGACTCAAGGGCTTTCATCCAAGAGTACTTTCATGTAATAGAAAGTTCCACTTTACTTAACAGTTTGTGAAAGGTAGGTGTGATCAAAAAAAGATTTAGTAGCTGTATTTCAGCTTGCAGGTATACCACTTAGTGCAGTGCTAACACACACCATTTCAAGTAAATAAAACAAATTATCCTCATCACTCAACAGCAGTATTATTAAATGCTTTGTCCTACAGAGTTACTCTTAAGGAACTTGACTGATACGACTGACTCACACCATTCAATTACTGTAAAACTTTTTTTTGCAGCTGGATTTCTCCAAAATTCATACTGTCCTGCTTTTTTTTTTATTTTGACTGAAGATACATATCTACAAGTTACACCTCCCCATTGCGCAAGGTCAAAACTTCTACCTTTTTCCTGAGATTTTGCTTCAATCACAAACCCCACAACCAGTAACATCTGTTTGGCTTGAGCTACCTTTGCACACCTAGCAGCCCCTATTCACAGGCTGCCAGGCAGACTCCACTGATCATAGCCCCAGTTCACATATTCTGCTAAACACCGTTGTCTCACTGTAAACCTATTTAATCCTTTCTCTCACAAGTGGAAAGATTAGGAAGGAGTTTATCTCAAGCTGCAGGTTAGTTCATAACAGGACTGACTGGAGCACAGGGTGTTCGGCCACCAGTATGGTAATACCCCAGTGCAGAATCTACCAGCAGCACTCCAGCTGTTTCTCCACTTAGTAAATTACTACAAAAATGGGCACAAACAAAGCAAGCAGCTTGCAAACAGCAGCAGCCATGTTTTCCAAACATGGAAGCTATTTATTTATTTATTCATTAAATATATGCATGCATAAAGTTAGAAGTATTTCAGTTTCTCCTGAAACTGTGAGACCAACAAGCTGAAGCAGGAGGAATTGTATGCTCTCTCCAGAATAGCAACAAGAACTGCACAAATGCAGATAAACGTCACAAATAAATATTCTTGCAGCCAGCTGTCTAATGCTTTCTTTCTTTGTAATGCCTAAAAATAAAGAGTTTAGTCACTCTGTAACTTTCCAAGAGCAGATGAGACAGAGGGAGAAGGGAATGGAAGGGGATATGAGCTCTAGTCCCCCCACATCTCGCACACAATGTCTCCTCCTAGCTGCCCTCCACCAGCATCACCAAAGCTGTAGATGGTCATATGGATGATACAATGCTGAAGATACCACACTCGCATTTTTTGCACACAATAAAATTAGGATACACAAGTCAGGGTCAGAGGTAAAATTCAGGTCTCTCAAATTCTAGCGCATTGCTAAAGATCAGTGGAGATAAAAATATTTTCCCAACTTTGAAAAAGCTGAAGCTTAGGGACTTTCTAGCCCAAAAAAGGCATTTCTGCATGCAGCACTCCCCAAGGAGCTGCCCCTAAGTAACTTGCTGAGCCCATACACACTTTCAGTGCTCTGTGGCAGAGCTCCCCAGTGCAAATTCAGTGTGTGAAGACAATCATCTCCATTCTGAACTTGTCAATCAAAAATTTAATTTCTTGTCATTTACTTCTTGCACTGGGTAAAGATAAGCAGTTATTCCCAAAGCATCCTTTCCATGCCACTCCTTACCCTACAGGTTTGTGTCCTACTCCCCTCTGCTGCCTCCTAAAATACAGAGATGATACATCCCTGTATTTCAGCAAGTCTGGGACAACCAAAGCAAAGAGCCAGCCACAAAACATCTGCATATGAAAAGACACATGGCCCAAAATGGGACTAAATGCTGGGCAGAGAAAAGGGAAGGAAGAAAGCATAGATAGAAAAGGCAAGATTGACAATTTAATTTTTAAATAACAGTAGGTCACCCTAATAACAGTGACTCTGTTCTAGCCCACTAGGCTCTGCAGCATTACTTTATCTTTTACTTTGGTCACATTTTCAATATGTGAACCAAAAAAAAAAAAAAAAAATTAAAAAAAGTGGTGAGCCTGTATTTAGAGTAAAGCCGTAGCCAAGGCATACCATTCACTGGCTTCCTGGCAGAGACAGACACTTAATGCAGCTTCCAAGATGCAAAAAGAAGCTGCAGTTACCTGCTACTTGGACATGACCCAAAAGTTGCTAAGTGACTCAGAGCAACTGCCTAAAGAAGTAAAAGTCTCAGCAATTATTCTCATAAATAACAACTCCGCTCACTAGAAAGCCAGTGCTACTCCTCCACATTCCCCTGTGGTAGTTCTTAGCCTGGCCATTGATAGCTCATCTCATCAATGTCTTCTTGTGTTCTAATTTATTTCCTTACTCTGATGTATTTGCTACCAGGAGGCAAAATAATGAAGGATGTAGTTAAAAATCCTACTATTCACTATAACAGCAATCAGGCCACCTGATGTTATTAGAAAAGACTGTAGCAAGTCACAGAACAGAACTGGGCAGCTCAGGAATGCCTACCTAGAAAATATTAAAAGGCGTCTGAAATGATGAGAAATTATACTGCTCACCTAGAACAGGAATTCATTAACTTACATAAGGTTAGCATGAGTTTTTTTGAAAGCCAGGAAGACAGAAGCTGTTTTCATGCAGTGGGGGAAAAAAAAACCAAACACACTAAAAACCCCCAAAACACACAAAAAACCTCCTCAAAATGTTTCAGTGCTTGTCTGGCTCAAGGATCCCACTTTGCTGCCTTCCTCCACAGGTTCTGCAGCCAGTCCCTAAGCAAGGGCAGAAGCTGCACAACCAGCAATGCCCAAACCTCTGCCTTTCTGCTACAAGTGTGCATCTGCATTTGAGCAAATGACCCAGCACAATTTATAAGCATACTCTATTCCTGAACACTGTCATCACACTACCTGGAGAGGCATAAACTTCATGTCTTGAAAGAAGAGCACACACCACAAAGTGTTTAAATATTTGTAAGCTTCCTCTTTGTCCTCCTGAGAGTTTGGTTCCTCAACTGTGGGTGGGCTGTCATGAATACAAAATCATAGATTCAAAATCATACGTTAGGGTTGGAAAGAACCTTAATATTATAGAGGATTTAAGTATGTGCCTAACTTACTGACAAAGCAGCACCTCTTGTGTAAATCCTGTTTCTCCCTAAATCAAGAGGTAGGACCTGTTTCAGGAACTTTCCCCCCACACTAAATCTTTATTCTGGTGAAAACTGTTCCCTTTGAATAGAGAATAGGCCATGGATACCTCACATGAGGATAGTTTTATTTTTGTAAGCGATTGAAAGGAGTGGTTGATTTGACTTGGAAGTTAAGTTTTTATTCAAAGAGCTAGGTCACAAAATCATCAAACCTTTTAAGGTGACTTCAAGATGAAGTAATTTTCATCCTGGCTGGCAGACATAAGTCACAAAAGATGATCAGAATGGTAGTTATTCACTCTATTTTTAATATGTGTGTGAGCACATGCATAAATGTACACAGAAACACACATACAGAAGGCATATGTAATGGCATATATTTATTTGTGCATATGTGCATATTTGTGCATATGTAATTATGCATATTGTATATCTGTGTGTATACACAGTCAAACTTCAGCATGTTGTCGGACTACTCAAATAAAAGAATAGAGTCTTATTTCTTTCCAGATGCTTTGCACAAACTTGGAAAAATGCCCTGTTCCTGACTGGTACAAGAATTTGGTTCCTCAGTTTGTTTCTAATTAGCTTCCAATACAAAAAGGTAAGATATTCATGTAGATATCAGGAAACCTATTTCTGAAGAAGCATGCAGACAAACTACAAAATAAATTGTTTAGCCTATTTTATCCTTAAATTAAGATTACTTAATAATATAAGGACTGTTCAAAATTTGCAGTTGGAGTTTACAGCTGGGTCCAACTAAGCCACGACAGAGCTTACCAAAGCCAGCTCAGACAGACCCTTTTTGAGAGGTAGTTTCTACCTTCATTTTATGATCATTTAATACCACGCAGACTGATCAAAACATTCAACAAAGAAAAAAAAGCAACTAGTTCTCACTAGCTCCTAAGCTCTCCTGTACATAGTTTACCTTCATCTTCAAATTAATTCTGAATTTTCTTAATGCTTTTCCATTTGATTGCCACCTCAGTGGGGCACTTTTTCAGAATGGCAGAGGCGCAATCTGGAAAGCAGCTGTGGCTCTGCATCCACATGCACAGAGCATGCTGCCCTCCAGATGAGCTTACCAACCCCCTATGCACCTCACTGTCTACTGGGGAGCTGGGGAAACTAGTGCCTATTGGAGCGCAGGATATACTGCAGTGTTTGAAATGCAGAACCTTTGTCTTCTGCCTTCCATACTGAGGCTTTCCCAAAGCAAACCCCACCATCGCAGGCAAACAATGAGTCTTGCACACAAAATACTCATAACACAGCTGACAAGCATCTCATTGTACTCCTAATACGCAATAAACAATTAGTGATCAGACAAAGCAGTGCAAGAACAAATCCTATTAACAAATAATGGGATTTGTTAATGGATCAACCAAACACCACTTTGGAAACAACTCCATGGGCTGCTGCAGCCAGAAACAGCAGCCAGGGAAAGGAGCCGTGCGGCACAATGTGCTGATGGGCTGCACACAGGGCTACCAGCCAGCCACGGGAGCTCACCACATGAAAATAATGCTGGGTCACCAGTTTTGGCAGCAACTGAAAATTCTGTAGTATACATCAAACCAAAGAAATCTCATACCTTGGGTATCTGTGAATCATTTATGCCTTGGATCTATGAGCAAGTGTATTTTGCACATCAAAATACGTAAGAAACAGTTACAATTCTATTTTCTTTTAGCTCATTACAAGACTCAGTAACTTGCACACTCCAAATAATCCCATATAGGACACTTGTCTGAACTGTGATTCCCTTCTAGGATTGGTATATAACTGCCAACCTCAACCAGCAGAGGTTTTAAAATAAACAAACAAATAAATTTGGGCAGGTGGGTATTTAAGGGCACCTGACACTAATGTTTTTTTTCCCCAGTGGTTGATAGTAGATGCCCTAAGTAGGTAAATGCTGAGAAGGTAACACAAGACATGGCTCTTTCTCTATACCAGTTGGAAAAAAACGAGGAGACAAATTCTCAGTACTGAAAACTAGTCAGAACACTTACCCACCTCAGCAGGTCACAAAATACTTGGAATATAATAGTTACTTCAAGATTTTAAAGTAGCAAGTATTTGTTACTCTTCATTATTTCTGTTTAGGGATGCTATAAGCCTTCTCATCTCCTTGGGATCATCAGTATTGTCTTGCTTATTTACTTGTTTTTAAACACACCACAGCATGTGCTGCTTGGGATAAAAATTTCTTCTGCACACCACAACCACCACCACATTACAGAGGAACACGACCCCGCTTTGAATTGGTTTAGTATCTTCTATTAGAATATAAAACTAGAAACTAATAACCAAAACTGGGAACCAACATGAGCTATTATAATGCATCCTGGAAGATCTTTACACAACTGGAGACTCTGAGTTTTACTTTTTTAAATGGGAAGAAACATGGTTTCTAAGACTGGTCATCAAGTAATTCCTATTTAGGAGTATAACTAAAAAGTCAAAAGGAAAAACATTCTGCCTTTAAAATAAGCTGTGACCAAGCAATGTGAGGGTGTGTCTTGAGCAAAGATGCAAATTAACCTAGCCCAACCATCAAAACCCATCCAGCAAAACTGAGACACAAACACACTACCTTGTTGGGCATCACCTCTGCCATAGGTCTTCAGGGCATGTCCCATTGCTCCAGGTACTGCAGTAAACAGCATTCTGTTGTGCAGAGAATTACAAGACAGCTCAGTGGAAAAAGCACAAAAGCTGTTTATCAGGGTAACTAGTATGGTGGTCTGACAACTCAACAGAGGCAACAGCCAGTCTCTCACCCAGCTGGGTTACAGATTAGCCATGTGTAATATTGCTGCACTTGAAACTGTGGAGTGCTGTACACTTGGCAAGAGGTGGAAGAAAGAAGGAGATGGAACAGGGTACAAAAACACCTAGGCAGGACTTATTTTGAAGACTTACCCACACAGCCTGTTTGCCCAGGCAAATAGAAGCATTTATAGCCCACCATATGCACTTGGCCAGTGTGCTAAGACTCTTGCACTTCCCTGTTGCATACACTCCAAAACATTCAGCATGCATGAAAGTTAAGTATCGGCACAGTGCTTGAGCTGCAGCAAGGCTTTGCAAGCACTGAGAACACTTGGTAATTACCAACTTTACAAAGAATTATAGATCAAACTGCCTTCTCTTGAGAACAAATTAGACATGACATCTATATCCAGGCTATATGACAAAGTATCACAGACCAAGACTGTAGCTCACTTACAGTGGGACTGGAAATGTCAGGCCAGCAGATAGAGTGCCTCAGAAGGATACTTGCAGCTCCTGCGAGCAGGCACCTCCTTTCAGCTCCTGGGCTGACAGTCACTTTCTTGACATGCATGTCAGTCATTTTCCTCCAGAGAAACATTACTGACACAACTTGGCTCCGGATGAACATGACCACTGCCTCCACACTTACAGCCGGGAACACAGGAAAAAAACAAGTCTCCAGAATGCCCAGAACTATGGTATATTGCAAATTCTACTTTAGAAGAGGAAAGAGTGATGAATTTACTCCACTGCCAAAATCAGGTTCTACCTACAGGAATGTCTTTTCAGCTTCAGAGAAAAAACAGAAGGATGGAAGAAGGAGGGCTGGGGACTGCTGTTACACCAAAGTTACAGCATGCATCAGCATGCAGAAACGATCTTTTTCCATGCCTAAAGCAAGTGAATACTGTGGACTGACACACAGAGGCCAGCTAAAGAGAGGGACAACCTTTGAGGAGTTCCCACAAAGCCTACAGAACCTTTCCTGGTCCAATCACCACCTTTGCTTTGCTCTTTCCCTATGACTGCAGCACCCTCCTTGCCAACTGAGAGCTGGAAACTCTTGTCTTCAAGAGCCTCTCAAGCTGACAACAATCAAAATTGGAGCCACAGCCAGTGCCATAAGACAGCAGAGAACCCGACAAACTGTAAGAAACTGCAAAGTTGCATGAAGCTGCGCTTCACGTAGCCACTGCCCACAGCACACTGAAGAGAGCCTCAGTCCAGGGAGAGTACGGAGCCAGGGTATAACGAGCAAGGATGGGCTTATACAGTCTCCCAATGCAGTTTCTGCTAAATCTCAGAGCTGCTTCAGAAACAGAAGTCAGTTCGCTGGCTTTCAGTTGGGTATAATTTTCTTGTAACAAATGCAAGTGGTTCAAGAACAAAACCAGTTACTATGGAACACAAAACAGGTAAAAACCTCCATCAACAGCAGAGCCCTCCGCATTACACATATAGCCACTGAATATCCCCCTTCAGATGTCTGTTGTAATGCTTATCCAAAGCATCTGGAGGGTCAAAGCACTGGTCACGAATCCCCATGCTGTTACAGTATTTAGTACTAATCCCTGGTCCTTCTCAGCTAAATAAGGGAATAAAAATAAACAAACAAGCAAACCAAGCAAAGGCCAGGACCACTTGATATAAATAGAAATAAGAAGGCAGAACTATTAGCTTAGAGATGTTGTCAGAAACTTTAAAAAAAATAAAAAAAGAGACTTCCAGCCTTGCTTAGCTTTATGTGCAAAGCAGCATCACAAAGCTATGGACAAAGTGAAGAGTGATTATATTTCACATACTTCATAATACTGCAGGCAGAACGAAAACCCAAGCATGTACTGTCAACACAGCTACCCAATATACAAAAAGGAGAATGATGGAGGGGCAGGGCAGAAAGCAGAAAACCCCACAGCATTCGAGCAGAAGTAGGTGCCTTCCCTCACTTCCTCACCACACATGCACATTCCCATAACACTATACAATGATACCAAAATTTTAGGTTTTAACCCACCGAATTTGAACATACAAAACAAATGCAGCTGTTCATGCAGGAAACAAAATGAATAAATAAATAAATAAATAAAAGCTCGTCTAAAGAGACAGATTTATAGCTGTATCTCTCTCCAGGACTGTACAGATTAAAAAAACTAGGTCAAATCTTTTGCTATTCTTACTGTTATTCCTCCCTGGCCCTCCTCCCCTTTAGCTTTCAGTAGTTATTGAAGAAATCAATTAATGAGAATGCAACAAACCTGTCATACAGGTCTCAAATTACTTCTGCCTTGTACATATCAGGGGGGTCATCTGTGCAACTATAGATGCAAGGGGGGAAAATGAAATCATTAGTCTTTCCAATTCACAAATCCTAATCCTAGAGCATATGTACTCTGTGCTACTGGGGTCCATTATCAGCCAAACAACGATGCATGTTTTAAAAAAATTAAAGGGGAGGGAGCAGGGTAAGAGGCAGATAAAGACAGGCTAGAAAGAGGCAAAAATAGAGGAATTGCTGTGCTTTCATTTTTGCTGCATTTGCAGCAAATCCATGATAGCATCTGCTGCTTTTCATGACATCTTGCTAGTGTATTTTCTACATCTTTGTGGTGAAGTTTTAGAAACATTATAAATACCTCAATTTTGACACTAGATTTCCAACAAGTAACTGCAATACCAGTTTTCATCTCTACTCATCACCATGTATATGTTCTAAGCGATTACCTTTTAAGAAAAAGGACTCACATACTGCAATTCCTACATTCACTGTCACAAAGGCATTGGGTTTTTTTAAATCTTTCATAAAATGTAGGGACCAAGTCACTCCAATTCAGCTTACTCATTTTTATTCATTTCTCTCCTACTGCACAGACAGAAGACATTCAGTTTCATCACTAAAAATAAATAAATAAAAAAAAAGAAAATTAGAAGGCAAGTCTGTATCAGCTGAATTCTGAAACAAATCACTTTTGAACTCCGTTTCCACCATGGGCAATATGCTGCCTGACAAGAAGCCAAAGAAAGCAACTTCCTGACTTACTGCAGTGATGGCCAACCTAACTGGTTTGACAAGCCACATATATACCACAGCCTTCATATGGTTGAATGCCACAGGATGTTATGCTCACAGCTGAAGGCTGTGGGAATGCTGGCATGCCCCAGACTGGATGGGGAAACCTGTCCAGATTTTTAATGGCAAGTGCCTCCTCTAACCATGTGGCGACAGTGATCTCAGACAGCATTCTAGCTGCAGCTTCCCCTGGAGCGAGGACTTGGTGTACCCTGTTTCCAAGCATGTAAGGGACTTCAGTGGTGGGAATGGAGTGCTGGGGCCAGGGCATGAGGACACTGCTGCTAGGCTGGAGTGCCCTCATTCGTTTTGATGGAAAATAAAACCATTGTGGAATCTGACATTCACAGATTTGGTTGGCAAAACATACAACCAGTCTTCAGCCATTTTAGTCCAAATTAATGGAAATTGTCATAAATTCTCTTTCTGCACAGGTGTTCAGCACTATTATGGTACAAAAGCCGTTTTCTCTCACCCAGCACTAAACCCAGCACTATCATAGACCACCCAGAAAAGCTATTTGAAGCACAGAATATAGCTGAGCAGCAGACTACACAGCATGCATCCTAAATTCAAGAACATGCACCAGAAGCCTTTGTCTTTGATGTTTCTTATACTCTTCTCACCTTTGGCTAAATTCCTTTGAAGCCAAGACAATGCTAAACATAACTCATTTAAATCAGCCCCATCTGGCTTTTGTTTCTGAGCTGGATCTTATCTATAGCAGTCATTGTTGACCTTTCAGACCTTAACTCAGCAAGCCATAAACAATTATTGCCCCAATACCTTAAATAAACAGCTATGGAAAACCTGAGGAAAAGTTTTGGGCATTTATTTTTGGTTGATTGGGTTTTGTTTACTTCATTTGTTGTTTTTTTTTACAATGACACATCTAAAGGGGAGAGGCATCTTAGACCTGAACCCAGGAAAACAGCTGGAATCTGGATCAAATATGATGCAAAATGCAATCTAACAAGCTCAGCTTAATATCTCCTGGATCAGAAGGTACTTAAAGAAATGGCAGTGCTGGGATTACTGAGGTGGATCTGAAGAGCTAGACAAAAGAAGGTAGGGAAAACAAGCGTTTGTGAGAAAACTGCCAAACTACTAAAAACGTTCTGGAGCTGCTACACTATCAGCTAAGAAAGTGTATCAGTTTTGAAGGCTGTACCTTAATGCTCAATATTTCTTCTTGAGCAGTGCTCATTCACGATTGTCTAATAAAGATCTTTTGTTTCTGTAAAAATGCAGAGCATTTCATATTAATCCTTTTAACACAGGGCAGATAGAATGGCTGTATTTACCTAAATAGTACCTCTTTTATTTTTCATTATTTAAATGAAAACTACCTCAGGATGAGAAACACAGTCTGACATTCACAAGAGGGTTTTTCTCCCCCATCCTGTTCAATAGATAAATTCTACAATAATTTGAGCAGCTTCATTTGCAGAAGTATTATTTCTTGCTCTACAATAAAAACTGGCATTGTTCTCTAAAGATAGCTGGCAGAACAGCATTGTCAATTATGTTTGCTTTTGATATGAAACAATGCTTGTTTATACTTTTAAACTACCAGCTGAAATTACAGTGTACTCAGAAATTAAGCTGGAAATTACGTTTTCCTTCATTTATTTAAAAAGCTACTCAAGCCGATGTTTTATACAATTTAACAGCAGCTCTCAAGAACACTTGGTATTGAGTAAAGAAAGCAGAAATTTTTAATTGTTTAAATTCTTTCTGTTAGATCTTTAAAGTATCTTATGACTGACATTCTAATTAGAAACTTAATAGAAGATTTCCCATGTAAATTAGGCATTTCTCAATAAGGAAGTTTCTTTCCTAAGCCTTAGTTATTGGGAAAACATACTACCAGTATTTGAGAGAACAGTTCTTGTCTTCTATTGGGTTCTTGCCATAACAAACATCTGCTAATTCTATAAATTAATTGCTGAAAACATCTTGTGCTTCTAGACGATACATGTGATCATAGCTTTTCTGGGTTACTAGAGACTATTACCATTTTTCCTTCTCACGTAGGCACACATACACACATGCTTCTCCCCCTTACAGTACAGCATAAAGCAAAACCAATTATTTGGCATTAGTTTTTGTCATAAAATAAACCTTTAGCACTAATGAAGTCATCAGAGCAGCACACTAAGTTGACCTAGATGATTTAAGCAGTACTTTTTGTACCATAACAGTTTAAGCATATGAAGGATGCCTCACCCAGCTAATTAAAAATACTTTCTATCTTGAAATGAAGAATTCTTCTATCAGTCTTGGTTTGTCAACAGCAGATTGGCAGGCAGTTGAAACAGGCTCTTTCCATTCAAAAGCTAGAGTCCACTTTAGAGAACTCTTTGCATGTAAGAATATTTCCACACAAAACGCCCATCAGACTCGAATTTCACCTTTTTGCTCCGTCTTCAGGATGTCCCATTTTTTCTGACTATATTGACATCTCATGCCACCTGCGATTCTGCTCAAGGAGCTCTCGGTTCAGCAACCAGAAATTGGTATTATTACGATTGGTATTATTACCAATTTCTACTGTTTTAATACTATTTGTAACTTCTACAGATGGAAAACACCTACCCTAATACTAACCAAATCTCCTGTATTTCCTTTCAGTGTTCCTGGTCTCACTGACCATCCAGGGCTCTGGCGAACAATGAGGATCCAATCTCTCACCAAGACCTGCCAGAAATGACAGTACCTACATTTTCCAATCAAACGTGAAAGATTGTTATTGACTTAATTTGGAGAGAGTAGCAAGGGTGCTGTCTCTCCCAAATGGCAGATTTCTGGATGCCATCAGCAGAGATAAACAGACATCAGTCTGTAATCATTTGGGGTCACATTAGCCAGCTGGCATTTCTTTTCTTTCTTATTTGTAATCTGTGTTCATTAAAGATGCTGCAAGAATGTGGGAATGGTGCCTGGGCATACTACACCCTTCCATGTGGGATGGGATGGGATTGCAATGATACAAACACTATGGCTTTGTACTGCCTACTCTAAAAAGAACAGTGAAATATTAGTTCTTCCTCAGAATGTTCAGATCTGTCCCATGCACTGCTTGAGGCAGACTGATCACACATACATCAAGTCCCCTCCTTTCCTAGGAAGTGTTCTCATATACCTTTGAATTTAGAAGTATATCTGAAAGGAAGCTGCAAACACACATTGGCTTTGGCAAGGACAAACAAACAGGCATGCCTGGTTACACCACATTCCTCCCAGGGGCATGCACATACAACATGGTCTGATTTCCCCCTCACACTCTATCATAGTCTCACCCCTCTCCCATGCTCCAGAAAACACCTGTGTGCTTCTTCCAACTCTACTTCTCTGCCTCATTCCCACCTCTGATCTTCACCCTCTCTATTAACATTTTTTTACCTAGCAAGTAGAGGAAGAATTTGGGGAGTAATTAATTCCCTAAACTTTAAATTTCAAGTAAGCAACATAAGTGTCAAGATACTGAAGAGCAGCAGATTGTCACACCACAAGCCATGTGGCTGCTGCACTGTATCTCCACAAATATTATTTGCATTACTCACACACGAGGGGGTTGACTTGTCGTGATCTGTCATCTGAAACACAAATATTTATTGATGGCACAGGAGTATTCCAACTTCTGTTTTTTATTACTCATTATTTTAACACTGTTACTTAAGAGGCTTTGGAACACCAAATCACTCAGCCTGTTCTGCAGTAGGGCTATTTTATTTATACTCAAAATAATCCAGCTGCAGGATCAAGATCAAAACCTGTAACTATAGGCAGAGAGCTGAAGAACACTGCACTAGCATACTATTGTGATAAAGCTCAAAAGTAAATAAAGTCCTTCATTAAAATTATAGCAGTGATAGGACAATAACAGGAGCTTCTTATACGCTGTCCTAAATAGCATTCAGATGTCCAAAAGCATTATTAAAATATACATTTTAATACTTTCTAAAATTAATTATTTTTTTTAGCCAAATAAAGACAACATGTTCCTTTGCACTGCCACTCATAGCAGCCCTCCCTCTTCTACTTACACAGGTCTTCATGCCAAGCGTTAGACTGTGCTTCCGTAGAAAAACATCAACATTTCCTTCTGCTACTTTTTGCTTCACACTGCTTTATTACACAAAGCCAGCTACACAGCCATCATATTATTACCCAGACCTTTCTCAACTGTTCATATGCATTAAGCCCCTTTACAGACCTGATCTCGAAACACCCTTTTGGAACAGGCAAGTATTATATTATCATCATTATTATATTATTATTAGTAGTAGTAGTATTGTTATTACTACTACTACTACTACTACTGCAATACAATTTAGAGGTAAGGAATGAGGACCTTTTGGAACAGGCAAGCATTACTTAGCATCATCATTATTCTTAAAGTTGATGGCAACTGTCAGTCACTGGGGCCTTATTCTTACTTATAAGGTGGGGAGGAAAATATACCAGAAAATTCAAGTGTGAAGATTAAATTTTCCATCTTCCTTGTTTCCCTCTATTATCATATATCCCAGTCACATTTTTCAGTTATTCCACAACTGAAGCAATTGCACCTGTAAGACTGTGAACTGTCCAAGGGGAAGAGGAGTTTAGGGGCTCAGCAGAATGGCTCACCTTGCAGTAAGTTCTGAAAACCTTTTGCTATTTGTGATGGTTCTCATTAAACAATGCAAAAATATTTTAGAAGCAAGAAACAGTCACTGTTCTTACCCTAATACCATAAAAAAGGATCTCAAACCCTAAGACTACATAACAGATCACTCAAAGTCACCAGCAGGGAACATGAGCACACTAATTTTCAGTCCAGTGCTTTACTGTACCACACAGAATTAGATCTCCTGAGGCCAGGAGCCTTGCTCTTCCAGCTTCAACAGCAAAATCAACAACATACAACACCTTCCTGTTCTGGTCAAGGTCTAAAATCAGACCCAGTTATTCAAGGGAAGCAGAGACCCTTTGGAAATTGCATGCAAAACACTGAATATGCAGGACTGAAATCAAGGTTACCTTCTCCTTGCTCTCTCAATCATTTTATGGACCACATTGCTGTCAACATCCTTGCTTTAATAGCTATCTCCTTCTCTGTATACGGTTTCTCATTGTGCTGTACTTGTCTTGAGAGCTGAGAGAGGATGGCAGATTATTTAACAGATAATGTCATTTTCTTAGTCAATGCACTAGGGTTATTTCCAAACCATTTTTCACACAGTATTTCCTGATATAGATACAGGAATTTGTAGAAAGAAAATGTGTAAGAAGCTATGATTTTTCCTAAGAAACATTTTGAGGGTTTTGCGATTAAGTTGACCAATGTATTTTTATCCACCATACTGAGAAAGATCCTTGATAAAATCAGCATCAGCTTGAAACCCCTTGCCAACCCAAACCTGTCTTCCCACACACCACTGCACATAGCAGGCCTTCCTCTATGCTTGCTTTTACAATTAAATGCCATTTCAGAAACTAAGGTAGGAGAGATGGGGGCACAGCTGTAATGAAAGAGAGAGTTAAAGTGTCGTGAATCATGCTTTGCCTGAAAACAATGCATTCTTTCTGAAGCATTAATAGGCAGCTTCCATAGCAGACGTGAAACAATCAGAATCCTTAATTCTAGCTGTATATTCATACAGCCCTGGTACTTCAAAGATGTGATGGCTGTCATATTCTGAGGTACAAATGAAAGCACTGTAATGAAATACAACAAATAACAACACCCAGTCCACCCCCCAAATAAAGCCCTGTACCACCACTAAATCCACCCTCCAGAACAGGGAAAAAAATTTAACTACAATGCACTTAAGAAGTGTAACAGCAGGTGCTTCAAGGTAACTGCAGTTTTCTATTCTTTAAGGCACCTTACTTGAGTAAGAGATTTCTTATTAGCATTTAAAGCTCTAAGATACTTTGGTGTGATGCCCAAGTTATTCCAATCAGGAAACAATGAAAAACACAAGTAATGCTATGGTAATGGATACAAAGTGCTACTTTCTCTTCCAACCTTGAAATCAGCTCTCAGTGGAAAAGTAAGCAAGATTAAGTAGTGTTCTTCCATTTCTGCTGGCATACTTTTCATCTTGACAACTAAAGGTAAAACGCCAGGCTAAAGGCTTGAGCTCTTGCTCTTCCAGCAAACCATCAACCTATTGTCAAGAAAAATCAACCTGTTCAGGGATATTTTTTTTTCTTTAATATAATAAAATTAAAACTAAACCACAACATAACTTTCTGTGCACCATGCATACAGATACTAACTCTTCAACTAAGAGATGGTCAAGAATGTATGCTTCTGGAGGCTGGCAATACTATAGAAACTTCATTTTTATCTCTACATTGTTGTCTTGTAACCAGACCCATTTATCAGTGCTGGCTGAAAGTCAGGACATCTGTTCTTCACTGAATTTTGACATTTCTAAATTTCCATTTCATGCCAAGCTGGAAGAAAACCAGATATTTTTCACATTTCGTATAAATGCTCTAGAAAATAACAAATCCAGGTTAGCACACACAAGAGGTCCTCTAATTAGGATGTAGGGTATCTTTTGTCAAATATTAAACTGTTTCATTATCGCCCCAAAAACTGACAGTTTTAAAATATCTCATTTTTCTGGACCAGTCAATATTTTATAGTTGCTCTTAAAGATTTTTAATTTAAGAATTCTTAATAAAAGGAATAAAGTATTATGGCAGTGATACAATGCCACTGTGATGTATGAATTACTGTGCCACACTTGTACATATATATTTAGAACTATAGAAAATTAGTGTATGTGGAGTTAAAGATTGTCTTCTTTTTTTTCTAAGAATTCTAAGAATAATAAAAGTTTTTCCAGTAATGTGATCACTATTCCCTGTCTTCTAGGCAATTTTTTCTGTGATTCCCCCTCCCCCCCAAAAAAATAAACCCACAAAATTATCTTGAAGATACTGAGGTATTGCAGTGCAGAAAAGAATCAACTTAAAGGGAACAAAACTAAAATTACCCTCAAGATTGCCTTTTATAATCAAATTTAATGCTGTAGGAGACTCAAAATATTGATCCTAGAAGGGAACAGAATGTGTTTATACCACAGCAACTCAGACTTCATTTTGAGCACCCATAAGGTAATTCCTGTTTTAGGTAGAGGAAGCCCACATCTATTTCTTGATTTACATCCTTGGACTACAATAAAATTAAAAGACCCATTCTGCAGTAAATGGAGAATCCAGATGTCCATTCAGTCGTTAAGTGCTCTGCCCTAATTAAGTTTCTTCTGCAGAACCTAATTCTTACCTATTCAGTATACAAACTTTGTACAGACATAGGATCCCAGGATCCCCTTGGAGACCTGCATTGTGAAAGTATGCCATTTACTAAGGCTTATGATTTCACAGAATCACTAGAGGAGATCACTAAGTCCAGCCCTCTACTCACAGCACAGTCAACTAGAGCAGGAAGATGCTCAGTTGTTTCTTGAGTATTTCCACAGTTGGAGACTCCACATCTCTGGGTAACCCATGCAGTGTCTCACCACCATCCCAGGAAAAGGTTTGTTCTCATGTTTAAACAGAATTTCCTGCATATTGATTGTTGCCTCTTGTCCTTTCACAGGACACTACCAAGAAGAATCTGTCTCTGCCTTTTTTACCTATCAGGTATTTGTACACAATGGTAGAGATCCCCCTGAGCTTTCTCTTCTCCAGACTGAACCACTCCAGCTCTCAGCCTCTCCTCACATCTCAGATGCTCCAAATCCTTAATCATCTTAGCAGCCATTCACTATCCTTACTCCAATATGTTCATGTCTTGTAGAGGAGGGATCAAAGCTGGACTCATCACTCCAGACATGGCCTCATCAGTGCAGAATAGAGTGGAATAATCCCTTCCATCCACCTACTGGCAACACTCTGATGCTGCTGGTATTTTGCTGGCTCAAGTTCAACTTGCTGTTGACCAGCGCATCCAAGATTCCATTTGCAGTTCAATTTGTTATCATCATGTTAATGCAATCACTGCAAAGTTATTTAGTGCAACAAATGGGGTAATCCTGGGGAGCATTTGGCACTGGAACTGTTTATATTTTCAGGCTATTCTCTTATCTTATCAGTTCTCTTCATTCTCTCACACTAGGTGTGTGGGAAAAGTTGACAGATAAGTATCAACCACCCAATTACAACCCAATTATTGCTTCAGTATATACAAAACACACTCCTGCTTGTGGTCTAACCACTTGCTTTTCTTTTTCTGAAAGGTTTTTTCCCAGCATAATGCCCATAAGAGGAATAAAAACACCCAATTGAACCTGATCATGTCATCAGTGGCATGCTTTGGACAACCACAGGTAGTAAACAGCAGGAAGTTCCAAGAAAATCTAATGGAAAACTGCAGAAAAGCTTGTCAACAGGCACATAGCCACTCCCATCACTGTTAAAAATAGAGCAACTAGTTTGTTACAAAGAATAGATAAATCCTACTGCATGCACAAATACTCAAACATCCTCAGTAATCTAAGATTTTATGTCACTGAATACCCTCTGGGCTCTAACCTCTGTTTTTTTCCATCAATGTAACTACGTCAGCTAGATTTGTTTGTTTGTTTGTTTTTAATATAATGTTACAGGTTATTCTCCCCATCCCTACAGGAGAAAGCGGGACAAGGAAGATACTATTAAAAGGAAGCCTTTAGTGGACTCACACTAAGAAAAAATGCAAATTATTTAGATACGTTGCTTTAACCATCCTAGTGTGCACTATGAGTGCAAAGAAGGCTTTTCATCATTTCAGACCAAACTTTAAAGTGCATCATTTATAGTATTAAAATGAGGTTCAGGTTAGTGAACCTGAAAGACACTTCATTAATACTAGGCAGCCTGGAGAACCTTAGCATTATGCTCCTCCTTGTGCAAAAGGTAACTTGGATTAATAGCCAATATACAAATATATATGTATCTCACGTATTATAAAATACACCACATAGCTAACTGGATGCTATCCTTCTTTACTTCTCTTAGACATTCTTAGGAATTATACAATTACCTTGAGAGTTAAAATTTGATTATGCTACATCAGTAAGAGCTACATGAGACTTCACAATTATAAGAGGCATTAACTACTTGGAAAAAAGAAACAAACATTACAGTTTACTTTCTGCTTTTGGTACAGAACTCACAGCTTTGTGTTATTACAGGTTCACAGGCATGAAAACCATCTCTAAGATTATAACTGGCTATGGTAAATACTCCATTTCTTCCACCTCCACCACAATTTGACTACTTCACAACAAGAAAGGTATCATCCTCCTGAGAAACTGATGGATGCCAGATGGTACAGTGTTAGTCTTCTGTAAGGACCATGTGCTACACAACGGCTTCCCTAGAGAGGACAGAATATCTCAGTCCACCCAATTCTCAGAACCTTGCTCACCTCAAAGCAAGACACTAGTGATTCCTCATCTTTCAAGTGACCACAGACCCACACATTTCCCTCCCTTTCCCTTGACCTGGATGCCCACCCCTGCTGTACCCCCAAAATCTGTAACTGCCCAATAAGTGAGGGGAATCACTGGTGTGGAAGACCACACAGCAGTCAAGGTATTAGATGAACACCTCCAAGGAACTGTTGATACAACCATACACATCTGACTATCCAGAAGGTGACAACTAGTCTTAAGCATGCTATTGAATATTATGTAAGGTTACATAACTGAATGAAAGCTACATACTTTTATGTGGTAATTTTAGCCTTCTTGTCAAAACTCTGAGACCACCTTGAGACAAGCACACAAACTCCAAATGCTAATTAACCATCAAAACTAAGGTAGATATAGGATATTTAACAACTGTTGGGGGAAAAAGGCAAAAAAAAAACCCAAACAAAACACAAATATGGTCACGTAAGCACTGTTCAGCTCAGACATTCCCTTCCTCTCTACCCTGTTGACAGACAACAGAGAAAGAATCAAGGGAACAGATTTCCCCAAATACTAATATATTAAATACTTTGTATGAACTAATAAGACACTCATCTGCAGAAGGAGGCAGAATACCAGAAGTTCTTCTTTTTCCAAAAATAAATTCTTAGCAAATGCCTGTTAATCAGCGACAGAGGCAGAAGTAGGAACAACCGAAAGAGCCACAGGCAACTGGAACACAACTGCTCAGTTACATGAATCCAAGCAGGAACAAAATGGGAGTTTCTAACTAACTGGAACCTGCACTCAGATGAAAGCCCACTAACAACAGCTGTGCTCTAGTAGGCTTCCAGTACCCACTAGTGACCTGTCACTGAAACCTTTCCCTCAGCTGAGCTCTGGTTTGGCTGTCATACTTCTATCACCTGGATATTTTAGAATTCAGTTTAAATTGCACTCTCTACTGGAGCTCAACACATTCCCAATGTAACTCCCAATTTTAAGATTGGCACTTATGCGCATCTATAAATGGTCCTTTACAAACGATATTTAAATAGTATGCATTTTATCCACTTCACCTTCTTTTAAAGGAGCACTCTTAGCTTGCATCTAAACACACAACTACACTGCACAACAGAGATGTGTACCAGCCAACAGAGACACATTCAAGGTGGGTGAGCATACACCGCACTGGTCAGAGCTAGTAAAACAGAGCTCCTTCCATGCCAACACAGACAATGGCTCAAAAGCTAAGAACAATAATTTCTCTGCGAGGTATCTACTTGTGTTAGTGGCTGAATCTCAAATACTGCAACAAAAACTGATTACATACAGGAAAACATAAATGACAGAAAATTAATAACCAATGAAAAGAAACACAGAGACATGGATAGTACAATCAGTGGGAGATGAAATTATTTTAAAGCTACTTACTGCTAGTGCTCAGTTTTTAAAAGAATTTGGTTTACAGTTTAAAAACAACCTTACAGGTCATCTTACCAAGAAAAAATATATATATATACACACATATGTATATAAAATATATATACATATATATAAAATAGAAAAAAAAAAACCAAGAAAGTTAGCAAACATCTGCATCCACTTACAAGTGAATTATACTTGAATGATCAGATTTCGCCTAACACAAAGTAAACTAAGCAAGAAATCTACAAATATTATAACCTACAAACAGGTTTTAACAGAAATAACCATCACTGCCCCACCCAGCCTCCCCAGAAGAGGTTTTGGGCTGCTGGAAATGCATGAAGTTTGTACATCCTCTTCCAAATTCTGTATCCTGTCTAGCCTCCTTGCTGTTGTAAGAAAGCACTAATACTGTATGTCTTGGGGATTATGAAAATCCAACTTATATGCACACACCACACACCAGAAACACTTGCAAGGCTTTCATGTATTGTCACCTGAATGAATTTCTACAGTTAGCAAAATATATATATAATGTGCACACACAGAGTCATTGTATTGTCACCCTGATCCACTAGGAATTCTACTGTGTAATACTAAATGAGAGTCAGCTGAGGTTACCTTTGAGGCTGAATTATCATTATAAAAGCAAAATGTCATACAAAAGCTGTGAATTTTCATACACTCAGTGTCTAGAGGATCTTGATCTAAGTGATAATAAATTACGAGGCTGGCTCAGTTTAAATCAGCGCAGCTGGAGGGCTGTTCCTATATATAATCAAGCTATCCCTAACCATATGAGCCACTCCATCAACTATGGAATATCAGCTCTACCTTTGAAAGCTTGCCCCTACTAAGGCCAGAGGACAACAGAGAGGCATTATAAGCCTAGTTTGCCAATTTATGGAGTGATCTCATTAGATCAGAGACCAAACAAGGTGAGGGGTATAAAGCATACTGCAACTGCAATGCAAATATGAGATAAGAGGAATTTTAGTTGATGAGGCAAGTGTAAAGAAGGCAGTAATACTGGACTCCTTGACTCAGAAGATTGACCACATCAGAAATCTGTTTAGTTAGCACTTCTGAAGGATTCAGTCAACTTCTCCCTTGAGAGAAGTCTCTAAAGCAGATGTGCGCTACCCTCTTGTTTTGTGTCCAACAAGAATGCTGGCTGCTGAGTAGACATTGTTTTCATATAACCACATGCTGCTGCTCTCAGAGGACAGGAAAGGGTGCTGCTTCTGAGTGGTGAGGTAGCACAGAGGGAGAAGAGCTATGTGATCCCGTAAAAGAAACAAGAAAAGTGATCTTTGCCCAGAATAGTAGATGTTTCTTTATCTTTTTAGGTCAATCAAAACTACATCCTGCTATTAGTTAAGACCAGTTTTAATTCAGCTTTAACCTGTCTTGCACACACTAGAAATGGAAAGAATCTGGGGAGACAAGACACTGGTATTATTGAGCACTTAGGTTATCTCCTTATAGCTGAAGGCATTGTACAGTACAGGAGGGGATACTTAATTCCTTACACTCCTTTAAGCAATAGTAAGGCACACAAAGTGGATGGATACTATGAAGAAATATGTCCCCACATTAGGACTGCATTGCTGACTCCTGCCATCTTCCAAATTACTAGGCAACAGTATCTTTGCCCTCAGTTATCATAGTTGTCCAAAATATACTTTGTGTTTAAAGAAAGAGATGAATGAGAAGGAAGGGAAAAGAGAAAAGGCTGTTAAGGCATTTTGGCACCTCATCCATAACCGTGATGCCCTCAGCAGATATATCCACTAAATCTCATGGTTATGAGATTATACCTCAAAGCAAAGCTTATTTCAAGAGCACTCATCATCAGATCCAATTGCTGAAGCAATTCAGCATACACTTATTGTTCTAATCTACTCTTTCCTTTCATTCAAGAGTGCTGGTCAAAGGATGGCAGGACAAGGAAATCAACAAAAAGCAGTTTATTTGAATGGCAGGACAAGGAAATCAACAAAAAAGCAGTTTATTTGAATGGATTAAAAAAAAAAAAAAAAAAAGGAAAAATTTGAGAAGTGTCTGGATTCTTTTCTTGACTTGGTTAGTTGATTCATGAAACCAGTAACAAAAAGCAAAACCCAAGAACACCCCAGTAGGATGAACTGTTGATAACAGGTGAATACGCATAGAACAAAATTTCCAAGTTCTGTCATTTCAATTGCACTCGCACATGTACTAATGGATATGTATATAAAATCTAAATATAGATAAATGAAGTAAACTTTTAATCCTTAGCATGGCAAGCTTTATTATCCAGAATACAATGACTGTGTAAGCAAAGACACAAGAAGTCCAAATCACAGCTCCCCCTGAAGCATTATGTCTTACTACTGTGAAGATCCATAAAGTCAGACAAACTTCGTATCAAGGGAAGCAAAACCATGCTGCTCCAGCAGCCTAGCATTTAGTTGCTGTGAAAGGGTCTGAAAGTCATGGATAGAAAATACATAATCAGAGTCTTAACACCTTGTGGCTGCTAAGCCACCGGTATGAAGAATTACAAGAGCACCTGTATTAGGTATCTTACAAAGCAAAACAGAGAACACACTGTTATAAATACTGCAGTGCAACCATGGATAAAAATAGACCTTTTTTTAAGGTATTATTTTTTCTTTAGTTGCTACCATTGCAAAAACAGGGAACTGTTCCACATCTGCTAAAGCTTGTTCCAGGATGTAGCATGTACATCAGTCCTCCACAACTTGAGTTTTGAAAGGAAAAAATGTTGCTGTTTTAATACACAGAAGAATGAAAAATTATCAGTTTAATAGACATTCCTCTCTTTTCCTTTCCAGATCTTGTACGGCTTTATCAATTGAAATAACTGCAAACAGCCTTTAATTATGATGTGCATGAGGCATTTCTGTGGCTCCCAACAAACACAGCACAGAGGTCTGACAAAATAAATTACTAATGAGCATAATAAGGCTTGATCTTTCCCCCATTCAAGCCAAAGACAATCCCCCTGCTTTGATCAGTGGAAGCAGGTCCAGTCGCTTTTGCTCAGCTTGCTTTAATAAAATGCTCTACATGAAAAATCACAATTGTACTATGCCGTGTGGATTAATCCCACACAAAACAGCCTGATCCTACTCTCACAGTGGAGTTTTCCAATTGACTGCGAATTAAAAAGGAAAAAATACATACCTCAGTAATTGTTAATAAAACCTCTTTGGAGGTCTCTTACCTGCTATCAGGCTAGCAGAATGCATTTCCAGATCTAAATTTCAAAGTTAGCCTATGAAAATGTACAGATTTTCTCATCTGTATACTTAACACTTAAAAATATACCATAATGCAAAATTAAGAATTACTTTAATTGAATTTAGAAAAATAACCAGAGGAAGTGGATACAGACAAATAATCAGAGTAGCTTCTGTAACACTAATAGCTGCATCAGAACTAGCACAAAAAAAAACATGATTCTAAGTTTAGGCTGAAATGGTCTCCCTGACTAACTGTTCCTCCATCTAAACAAGCCTTGCTGTGATACATATCGCAGTTCAGACAGCAAGAGTTGCAACATCACGCAGCCAGTTTGAGTGCTCAAAAGTACACATTGTACAGACTGCAAAGAAAAAACACACTAATGATCCGACATCTAAATAATACTTGGCACTCAGATTGTAACTACATTATATTTAACCCTGGAAAGCATTTATATTAACTTTTGATAACCTCAGCTTTTCAGGCAGACCACAGGTTTTGCTGTCCTTTTCAGGAAGTCTGTAAAACAACACAGAAGTTAACAGCAGCCCAGGACAGCTTATTTTTCAAAACAAATATGGTCCTGTCAACTGAGTTATGAAAACAGCCAAGTTTCTAAAACTCTGACATCTCAAGTGCCATATTCTAACCTGGACGAGAGAATGCGTAGGAGTTGTGGAATGCTACCTGACAGATCATCTATCTTACCATTTTTAAAGTATCTTTATGGCTTTTCTTTGGCATGTGGTAACTACTGGTCTTCATTTATCTTCCTTGACTACTCTAGTAGCATTGCCTAAGAAGACAGTACTGAAAACACATAGGTGTTGGCACAGGGAATCGTTCTTCTGTTCTCTCCAGAAGGAGGGAACACCACCTTTGTCAGGCAGCACAGAAACAGGTGCAGCTGACCAACCAACTTCGTTTCAGCTGCCTTCCAGTGACAGGCGGCCTCTGTTGAACACCCGCAGGGAAACACCCTCAGAAAACAGCGCCTGATGACCAGCAACTAGTTTGACATCTTGTGGTTAAATATATAGTATTGACGTCTGTGAACTGTGTACTGTGTACTTTGAATTCAGCCATCTCAAACAACGCCGAGTTTGGTTCAGTGATGAACAGCGTCTGGAGCGTTTCATCACTGAGCTCGCACATTCTGACAAGTACTTGGAGTATTTCCGAGACATGGCACGGGCCATTCTTACGGCTGCCACACAAACTGGCCAAGCAACCCTCCGCTCGGCCGCACAGCAGCGCCTTACCTTCAGGCTGCTGTCCGCCATCGAACTTCCCATTCCTACCTGACGCCCAGGTTTAACGGCCGCCGCCTCCCCTCAGCCTCGTCCCGCCGGCGGGCGCTAGGCCGTGTCCTGCCCCACGGCCACGCGGAGGGAGGGCAGCCGGGCCTCGCCTCTGGGTACTCTCTGGTGAGCGACCCCGCAGCGGAGGAACGGGCAAACTTCTGCCTGGACAGTTTCCCGCCCGGCCCGGCCCCACAGCGCTTCTTGCGGGGCTTCCCTGAGCGGAGCTGACAGGACCCCGCCGCGGGCATGCAGAACCCGGCCCGCACAGGTGCCAGAGGGTCCTGTCCCCCGGCACCACAGCATCGCGGCTGCCTCAGGTGGAGGGCGGGCTGCGCCCATTCCCGGGGAGACCTCGCCTCCTAGCGCTGGCGCCGGGCCGCGCTGTCGGCAGCGGCAGGGGAGCGCCAGCTGCCTCCCGAGCCCCTCCACCTTCTTGCATCGGGCCCGCTACGTGACCGACCGCGACGGGAGGGAAAATGTGAGCGCCCGGCAAGGCCGTGAGAGAAGCGGCGTCCGGAGGGGGATGGCGAGCAGCCAGAGCCCCCCGGCTGCCCCTCAGCGAACAGCCGCAGCAAGCCCCGCGGCCCGTCCGGCCCCGCCGAACCCGGGGTGGCGCGGATGTTTTCGCGTTACCTTTCGAAGAGCAGCCGTATCATGAAGATGCAGAAGGCCAGGGGGAAGGCGAGGTAGAGGTCCTCCGCCTGCGGGAAGGCGGCTTCCTCTGTGCTCTGCAGGTCCGCCCAGGTGACGTTGTGCGGCAACCAGAACCGCTCGTTCCAGAACCAGGCAAGGATCCCTGCCATCTTTGCTTTGTCTGCCTCGGCGCCCCTCACTCCGCTCCGCCCGCGGCGAGGCGTGTGCGAGCGGCTACCGGGGGAGAGGAAGGTAGAGGAAGGCGTGTGTCAGCCCCACAGCCGCGGATGATGCTGCCGAGCGGCGCCCCGTGCTGTGCCGCTCCCCGCCCCGCCTGTCACACGGCCGCGCCGTCCCCCATTGGCTCCCTCCCGCGCCCCACGGCTGCTCCGGGGCCCGCCGTACTCCTGCAGCGGCCAGGCACAGCTTTCCTCCGCCCCTCTTCCCCTTTCCAAAAACCTGGCCAAACCCTGAACCAGAAATTACGCGGCCCGAGCGAGCCGGGACCCCGTCCTGGGAGCACTCACCGCGGCCGAGGCTGCTGCCGGGACGCAGGCTCCGCTTCAGCGCTGGCTCGGCGTACAACAGAGCTGGCGGCGGGGCGGCTCCTTGTCACCCGCCTGGCCGCTGACGGCCCGCCCGCTCTCCCGCCGCTCAGCCGGGCTCCCGGCGAGCCTGGAAGGCTGCTGCCTCATTTAAATAGGCAGATGGCAGCCACAAAAAGCCCTCCTTTTCTGACCTCCTCACAGGAACACGAACCGGTATCGGATGTCTCGGCCCGGTCCCCTGCCAGGAGGAGCACGGCTATCTGCTTGCTCCTGCTGAGGCGTTTAGATGGCAGCGGAACTGTCCTGGGTAAAAGGACCCTCTGAAACACCCACCGGCTGAACTTTGTATGCACGTACAGCAAACAGGCTTAAATGAGGCATGGAAAAGTGTGCGAGAACACTGCACTCGCCAGCAACAAAACTGAGGTTAGGACCGTGGCTTTGCACTCCCAGCTAAAGAAAACCTTTTGTCTTTACCTAGGCTTTTACTTTCGGTTCCTTACCCCACTGCCCAACCCACCTAGAGACAAGAGGAAAACTGTAATTGTCTCTACTAGACTTTACAGCATAATTGTCTTCACTAGACTTTACAGCAAAGGTGACTAGCAAGGTTTAGTTTTAATTGTAGCTACTGCACTATATGTGTGGTGGTCTGGGCACACACAAAATGACTTCAAGTAGTAGGTGTACTGCTTCTCTGACATTACTGGTTTGTCTGCCCTGCCTCACTTTATTTTAGATGGCTTCAGTTTTCTCCCCTCTATCATCACACTTTACAGATGGCTACTGAATACTGAGAGACACTGACTTCTGCATGTGGCATACTCGAGTGTTTTATCACACTGCCTTTTGGTGTTCTGCTAGCTTGCTCTTTCTCCCCCACTGATTCTAATTGCCCTTCCTGAAAAATTAATTGCACAGCCCTTCATGTCTGTGCTGACATTTCTGTGCTGAAGAACATATCAAGTTAAACACATGACCTTGGTGCTGATGAAAAATGCTATACTGGTTTTAATAAAACAAGCCGTTTGTGTATGCAGAGAGAATTTCCACCTAGGACATTTCAGGGAAGTTTCAGGAAATGCTTTGGCAGGATGGTTGAGGAGCCATGTGAGAAAACCACATTTCTGTTTTATTGCTGAGCCAACATCCTAAGTGTCTGTAGATACTCTGATTCATTTCTTGTGGTTGCTTAGGGAGAGAGAAGAGAGCTGGTACCTGAAGGCTGCTCCATAGAGCACCTAGTCCTTCAAAATCACCTGAAAAAAAAAAAAAGCATGGGCTCTAGCACCACTACAAGATTTGCCTGCGTCTTCCTTTACTGCAGTTAGCATGGAGCTCACTGCCTGTGCTGATCTGAGCCCTCAGCTCCCCACTGGTTACAAGCCTATGCATGATCATCTCAGGATCCTACTATGGGTCTCTGACACGAGCTATCTGTCAGAACCTCAGGACTTTTCTGTGATTTCATTTCAGAGGGAAAACTGACCATGGGGGTTGCACGCCTCTAATGCAGCCTTCTTCACGTACAAGTAATGGTTTTCTGAGCAGAAGAAAACATATCTTTGCTCAAATCAGCAAGACCTCTTTTAGCCTGTGCCAAAAACTTAACTCACCAAAATTCACCTTCCTCCTTCCAATCTCCCTGCCTTGTTCTCACAACTGACCTAGAATCCCCCTAGAACTCCACCTGGGAGCTCATTTCCCAGCACTCTCACAAACACCTGAACTAGCTTCTGCACATACACATATGCCTCTCTTCAGTTACAATTCCCAAATCATCCAGATCACTCAATTTTCTGAACTGTCTTAAGCCTGTCTTAAATGGGAGATACGAGTGTGTGTTCTCAAAGTGAACTCAGAAGCATAAGCTTTGAAATCTATTGATGAACTGCTCTTTAGATATCATTTTAATAGCTGACAATACACAGATGGCTATTTGCTTCATTAATGATAGTTGTGTTTAAGGCAAAGCTAATATTAATCAGAAAATTGGTATCATTATTCTGTACCTGAAGGTGACCTGTCTTTTCACAGGGTATTTCAATATTCCAATCAGTTCAGAAGTACATTCAATATTTATGTCCATTTCCAATTCAGTGACGTAGCTCTTTCCCAGTCAGCACTGAGGCTCACAGGTGCTGGTGCTTGGCACTGCTTAAGTACAGATACAGGAAAGGGACAGATCTTCGGAAAATGAACCTAGCAACAGTAATAACCTGATGATGCATAATTCCTGCTGAACAATTAGTGTAATTTACTTATGTGTCAGACTAAAATTATGTTAGGCAACAGATCTCTAGGCATCTCTGAAAATGAATGACATTTCTGAAACATTTGGGAGGATGACCAATTAAGAGCTTTTAATTGAATTCAGATTGTAGCAGCAATTATGTAGATGTAACCAAGACAGGACTATGGAATGAGGATGCCCGAATCTTGAGCTTTGGAGGGAGATACTATCAGAATTTTTTTGTGTGCCCCCCTAAACTGTTATATCACAAAAGGGAGACCAACAGAACTTTTATAGCTGTGGTTTCATATATGGTCTTACAACCTGAAGCAACTTACTCTAAGATAGTGCTAGAACTTGGCAAAAAAAAAAAAAAAAAAAAAAAGGATAAAAGGGAGTCCTCAAAATCCCAGCCTAGGCGCTTCTAGTAACACACAAGAGTTAGTAATAACAAAAAACGTATATACAAATTCCCAAAAAGTTACTGAACTTCTGTTTCTACTCCAAAAAGAAAAAGAGAAAGCTGACAGATTGCATATCACTAGTTCCAAGTCCTTGAGTAACCAGCAGAGTGGAGTGGCCACTCCAAAACGAAGGACTTACTTACTGTTTATGTCTTGTTTGTTTAGCACCAAGAAACCAGGTTAGATCTCAGGCACTAAAGTTTCCTTCAGTTTAGGAATAAAATTATTGTTCTTAGTCTAATGAAGTTCATGTATTCCAGTGAATGCACATCAGCCTCACTTCTCCTCATGGACATGAAATTGTAGTAGCCTTTTCATACCACATGAGGAAACCACTAGTACTTCCTTACAGATCAGAAAAAAAATATGTGACTGTCACTTTTCAATGCAGATATGTTTTCATACATTAAAATTCAGAAAATTTTCTGATAAATACATGTTTGTACTCTATCAGTATTAAACTGCTTAAAATAGGCAGTGGTTTATGCTCTCTTAGGCTTCCACACAGGTATAAACACACACACAAAGTGAAATTTAAAAATAAAAATGAGCAGTATTTAGACATTACTCCAAAGTAAGAGAGTTGCTGTAAGTAGTGGTACACATAAGATATCAGTTGATCAGGACCATGTTCAACAGGTACTGCAAAAATTGCGTGGAGAAGCAGCATGCTGTTTAGCTCAGCTATGTAGCACAGAAATGCCACTTGAAGTTTTCAAGCACAACATTCATGCTGCAAATGTTGCTCGAGTTACAAGCTCATAACGAAATCTTGGAGGCTTCCTTGAAGGATATTGACAGAGATCATTCCTACTGGGAGCATGTCTTGAAAGCAGCTTTACTACTTTATGGTGGGTAGTAGCCCAGTATTTTTATTTGCCTGTCACAGTTTATTTATCCATCTGCAGTCAACAGAAGCATGTACTGCATCTCTAAACCACAGTTTGGGAGTGTGTATTTGTTAGTACCAATATGTCTTTGGCACACTGTTGGCCACCTAAAGGAGTTAGTCCACCAAAACAGGAAAAGCTACAGCAAAACCTCTTGATTTTAAAAGACTGTTGCAAAATTGAAAAAAAGAAACAGCCTTTTTTTTTTTTTTTATCTTATTTAGTCTGTTGTAATTCTGGAGTACTGCCAGGCTTACACACAGGGAACTGCAGTCACACTCTGGGCCAGTCAATTTAATGGACCGCATAGTACAGATGCCAATAGCACAATCCACTGAGACTTTTTATTACCCAAATCTAAATCATGTTGTTCCTGAGCAGAAGAGATGGCTATGGCTGATCCATGTAAAAGCAGCTGTGCCAGTCCCATTTCCATAGGTCCATTTCATTAGGCTACTAATGATGTGCGTAGCAGAAGGGTTGAGAACTGCACAGGTGTAGCATGACTGTTCTGTGCCTTCTTGGGGAGGGTGGAGGACCATGAGCATAGGGGAGGCAACTGTGCAAGCACGGAAGTGAGCTGTCATTATTCTAGCATGTCTTCCCACCTGCTGGTTCCAGAAGCTGTGGGGAATTCCAGTTTCTTATGCTGCTGGCTTTGTAAACTTCTCTAATAATTTCACCTAAGAAATAAAATTGTACAGAGCAGCAATCTTAATTACAAAAGCTATGCTGGGGCAGTCAAATCAGTCCTGACTCTTGCATGGGGTGGTATTAATCTGAAGAGATCAGTCTAGCTTCACCCAATTACCAGACAATGTACTCTGAATTCAGATCACTAGCAGAACTCTCTGTAGCAGTGCTTTAAATACATCAATACAGTAGGTGTCCCAAGGTTATATCACTTCACAGCCTTCCAAATTTTTGGCAGACAAGCAAGATATGTCACTTGGGAAGACAAGCAATGATAATTGGTTTGGCTGTCATGAAAAGATGTGTGGACAAGTGGTTCTAGCTGAAAGAGAAGTTTACAAGCCTTAGAAGGGTTTGTGCTGGGCTCCAATTAAGGTCAAGATCCAAAGCAGAGCTGCTGTATGAGGACTGGTCAGAAGGAGAGGAGGAAGCAAGGATTGCCTGAGTCACTGTATGTCTCCATGCTTCATCTCCATTGTTCATTTTGGTTGGGCTTTCTGCTCTAGATGTAAAGAAAGAGTGCCAAAGTGTACATCCTCATTATGATACAGTCATAGTTCACTTTATGATGTTGCTTAAGTGCCCAAACTTACGCTAAACTGAACTAGGCCCTATTCAAAATACAGTAAGAGTAGTCATAAGCTTCTGCACCAATTTAACTAAATTATCCTGAAAGAAAACTTTTAATGAGGTTTGTACAACTCTTAGCATAGACAGGTGGCTGGAAAAAGTGCTGGTTTTATCTCAAGCTAGATATGCTGCATTGCATTTCAGAATCATCTATTTCAAGACTATTCACGTGGCTAGATTTGGGTTATAGAGTCCCATTATAATTTACTTGGCAAAGGGACTTTTCAAACCATTAGGTGGTCAAAATTTACTGTTCAGGTTATTGACCAGTGCAGAGCTGCAGCATCCAGAGATGCTCTGGAGAACTACAGACTTCAAGTAGTCAGGCCTTGTTTCCATGCTCAGTAAAACCTGGGCACTGACAAACAGCATTATTGTGCCTGACTCAACAAAGAACACTGCAATCTGGAGTCTCTGCTAGCTTTATGTCAGCTGTGAGGGGGACAGACAATTCCTGATCCTCTATGCAATGAGAGCTAATCTGGCATAAAAAGTCAGCTATTACAATGCTGACCTGTCACACTGTTTACAGGGAATTTCTGTTGCCAGTGTGAGCTTCTGAGAGGTCAGTATGTCCCATGTCACAGCTGCAAGCTGTGCTCCAGCCCTGGCAGCCTAGGAGTTACTGTCTTATCAAACTACAGTTCCAAGAATTCCAGAAACTAGTGGCAGAACTAAACTCACTTATGCACCAATCATCTTCAGACAGCTGCCAAGGTAATTATATTGTGCCCAGCAGAACATTCACCTCATGACATCTCAGCCTTTTCTTCAAAGCTTTTAACATCACTGTCACAATGTCAGCTGTTAGTCATCTGGTAACACTGTGTTCACACGTGAATGAAGCCAAACCTATTTGGTTTAATGATGCCACATAGATGTAAATTATTATTTGCCTAGGAGTAGAGGACAGGTAATTTGCTGGCAATAGATTTTTATTGGCTTATTACACAGTTTTAAACATCCTCCTTATAAATTTTGCCATACTTATTCCACAGCTGTGCAGGGAGAGCTGGGCAGAATATTTTTTTTTTCCCACCAATAATGTACACATGGGTTGACTGAAACTATTGCTGAATTCATCAAATTAGAATTTTTATTTCACCAAATCAAATGTATTATTCTGACATTTTTCAAACCAAAGCATCAATTTTTTATTTTGCAATGACACTTCAAAAGTAAGGTTATTTCTCATTTTAAGTGAATTGGAAGCAAGATGTAAGTCACATTTATATTTTAGATGAAATGAGATACATTAAGATTTCTGAGATTAAATGAGATACATCATAATTGTATGATATATCTTTAAAGCTCTAGATAATTATTAAAGATTCCCATAGCTATATTGACTGATAGTGTCAAGGTTCTCAAGATCATAGGTCACATACTATTTCACTTAAATCAGTTAAGCAGAAAAGGTACTAGAAAACTGAACTAACAACATGATGGACCACACTCCCTGCTGGGGTAACACTAGCACTGCTTATGGTCTGTAGTAACATAACTTACTGTATCTTGTAAATACAGTCATAACTCTGCAAAAGGAAGCTGGCACACCATCTTGTCTCCTCCCTCTTTTATAGAGAATAGAATCATAGAATCATAGAATAGTTAGGGTTGGAAAGGACCTTAAGATCATCAAGTTCCAACCTCCCTGCCATGGGCAGGGACACCTCACGCTAAATCATATCACCCAAGGCCTCGTCCAACCTGGTCTTGAACACCACCAGGGATGGAGCATTCACAACCTCCCTGGGCAACCCATTCCAGTGCCTCACCACCCTAACAGGAAAGAATTTCCTCCTTATATCCAATCTAAACTTCCCCTGTTTAAGTTTTAACCCGTTACCCCTTGTCCTATCACTACAGTCCCTAATGACGAGTCCCTCCCCAGCATCCCTATAGGCCCCCTTCAGACACTGGAAGGCTGCTATGAGGTCTCCACACAGCTTTCTTTTCTCCAAGCTGAACAGCCCCAACTTTCTCAGCCTATCCTCACACGGGAGGTGCTCCAGTCCCCTGATCATCCTCGTGGCCCTTCTCTGGACTTGTTCCAACAGTTCCATGTCCTATTTATGTTGAGGACACAGCTTGGTTTCATCGGCAAACTTGCTGAGGGCGCAGTCAATCCCACTGTCCATGTCAGCAACAAAGATGTTGAACAAGACCGGTCCCAACACCGATCCCTGAGGGACACCACTCATTACTGGTCTCCAGCCAGACATTGAGCCATTGACCACAATATCTTTGTGTGTGGCCATCCAGCCAGTTCTTTATCCACCAAGTGGTCCATCCATCAAATTGATGTCTCTCCAATTTAGAGATAAGGATGTCATGCAGGACAGTGTCACATGCTTCGCACAAGTCCAGGTAGATGACATCAACTGCTCTACCCCTGTCCATCAGTCCTGTAGCCCCATCATAGAAGGCCACCAAATTGGTCAGGCAGGATTTCCCCTTAGTGAAGCCATGCTGGCTGTCACCAAGCACTTTGTTGATTTTCATGTGCCTTAGCATGCCTTCCAGGAGAACCTGCTCCAAGATTTTGCCAGGCACAGAGGTGAGACTGACTGGTCTCTAATTCCCTGGGTCATCCATTTTCCCCTTCTTGAAAATGGGGGTTATATTTTACAGGCACCAACACAGTAAATTAGTTAGGTATGGCTTTAAACATTTTCTGAATTGGAAATATTTTTCTATTCCTCTGTTTTCACTGGAGTTGTGGAGAGGAAAAACCAGAGAACAATGCTTCAAGCTTTTCCACCTTTGTTTCAGCCCTAGTGTGTGTCCTCTCTTTTGCAAGTTCATGCTGGATAACTTATCAATAGAAAAAGATTATTTTCTTCACCCCAGTTATGAGAAAGGGATTGCTTTTATTCCTCCCATGAAAACAAAAAGCACCAATATACTTTGTCTGCCACATCATGTAGATAGGTGGTATACAATTATAAAAAACAGTTAAATATTTTTATTTTAAAATGTTATATTTAATCTTTGGCCAGTGTCATCATTTTACCTTTCCTAGTGGATTACACTCTTATTCAGATTAGCAGCTGCAGCCCATTTGTATTCTCCAGAGCCTTTGCCTCCCTCTTGACACTTCTTGAGAGAATTTGCACAGAATTTAGTGTAATCAGTATAATTACTGTTGGGTACATCTGAAGAATCCATGCAGTGTCTACTACCTCACTTTTTAATATATAAACTGAATACTATGGAGCAAAATGAATATAGAAGTTCTTCAGCCAGAAAAGCTGAATTGGCAGTTTGTTACTAGACTATTAAAAAAAAAAAAAATCAGAAAATAAATTGGTATACTCATACTGATGTTGCACAACATCTCAACACTAAATATGTATCTCCAAAGGCTCAAGGAAAAATACCATAATGTTGTTCAGGGGATATTTACCAGAAGGACAAGGCAAATTTAGAGAAGTTTCTTTCAAGGATTTTACATTTCAAAGGGCTCCAAATGAACCACTAGAATTGGTTTATCAAAAATGTACTTGCAATGCTGGCTTTTTATAAGCTCAAAATACCAATTTATAAAAAAGAGCCAGAGAACATCAGCCAACAGGAATGATTTTTCCTGGATCTTGCTTACTACAAGTTTTCTTATCTGTAGGAATGACTATATTTTCTAAAGTAATACTTAGTCTTGAAAAGGTTGAGTTGGCCCCATGGCTTGGTGATAATTTTATTAATTTTTCCCCATTGTGTTTCACACTGAGAGAAAGAAAAGTATGCTGGCAATTTTGCCTTGAGTGCTTATTTATGTCTTTTGTAGGATTGACCCCTGGTGTGATCAGTGCTCTTCCTACTCTGCAAAGTGAGGCTGATTATAAAGAAGGTGCGTCACAGACAAACAGACACCCTCACGGAATGGCATGGAAGACTGCAAAATTTGTAAGTCAGCTTAGGGAACCCCACGGGAAGTTCTCGCAAAGACATACAGCTCTAATCTTATAATCTTCATACCACAAGCTAACTATATAAGCATTCTAACAAAAAGGATTGAAAGTGGTTATTAGAAACATATTTTTAGCATAACTAATTGTATTCTACATATATATGTAGAGTTGAGATAATTTTTTTTTTAAGAAAAGATTCCAAACCTATAAGGCCTTTGTCTCTATTGACTTAGAAGCCAGAGTTCCTAAAAACATATAGTGTTGAGATAAGAAAAAGACACTAGATATTAGTAGCTTTGTGGGTTTACCTATCTCATTTGTGTACAATCCATCTCTCAAATCAGTGGCAGTTTTATCTCTAGTTTCAAAGGAAAACTGTCAGACTGATAGGAAAGGCAGATGGCCAATCTTTTATGCTGCCTGACTGTTATCAGGTTGTTGCTATTTTGCTTTAATTAGTGTACATTTGAACCTCATACAGACTGGAAACAAAACAAAGGAGAAGGCTATTTTAACTGGTTAGAGGTACCATCAAAAAAGTTTCTATAAAACTGACCTGAACAAATCAAGTACATCAATGAGTAACTTCCTGGAGACAGAATTTTTGTAAGAGGCATCCCTTCATCAGGCAAGAGCAGTTGTACTATTTCATTCATTTCCCAGTTAACAATAGATACTGTTGAGCTTGGTGGTCATCATTTCAGAGTAATCAAGTTGCACTACATGCTGATGAGCACTGCTCCAAAACACTTTTTTTGTGCTAGTGCTGCCTCCTTACACTTGCTGAAGAAGCCTTTCTTTGTGAACAGTGAAGGGGTCCATACTGTAATCTGGGAACTTCACAAACAAATTGGATGTTGGAAACTACTTTTTGTTAGCTAACACACTTTGTAACAGAGCAGAATATATACAGCTGCAGAAGCTCAGGAGCTTCTCTGGTGGGTGAGGTCTGCATCAAGACAGCTAATTTAAATAGGAGAACTCTAAACAAGCAAATGAGGGGAGCTAAATAATAGCTATTATCATGAGAAGGCTTTTTTAAAAAGAAAAGAAATCCAAAGGTTTGTCAAAACAATGGCTTTTTCTTGAAAAGGGTACTCCGTGAGTTAAAAAAATAGATAAATTGGTATCACTTAATGTTAACTGCAACCTTTTAACTAATATGCTTATCACTGTCATTCTTTGCTATTGTTTATCAATAAAAGAGGTTTTCATTTACTAAAACCCCAAGTAATTATACTCAGGCAGAAAAGGCTGCTTCTAGAAATAACTCATCACAGAAATAAACAAATGAAATAATGCAAACCACAATGCACTCATTTCCAACTATGCATTTAGGATACTGACAGAGGAGGAAGATCCAGCTGGCTGGGTCCCAAACTGTTGGCAAGGGGAGTAGGAAAAAGAATTAAAGGGACACAGTTTAAAGTAAGGAAAAGATTATCTTTCTTTATCCTCTTGCACCTTCCAGTGGATTTGATCACCAAGTACAACATATTATTGTTCTGCCCTTAGGGGCAGATGGGGGATGGAGAAAATTGCTCAGATATGATTCTGGCTGAACCCAAAACACTTGGATGAGGCTAGTGCTCTCTGTTCAGGTTCTTTAGTCTTTTTATTTAGATCTCAGTTTGCTGCTCATGAAATCTCACAGCTGTAGCTCAGAGCAGAAGAAAAGCTGCAGTCTTTACAAATGGCAAACAGAGTTGGGATGGGTTATTCCCTACTGTCTCACTCATGGAGTGAAATTTTCCAACACCAAAGCAGCACTGTAACAAGCTTTTTCAGGAAGTGATAGGGGAAAGCAGGCAGGCTGCCGTAGCTGCACAATTTCAAACACACAGAAACTCCTCACATGAGCTATGATTAAGTAGAGCCAGACACACACAGCTGCATTGCATTCCAAAATATCCAGTCACCCCCCAATTTGCCTGTCTTTAAATAAATGCCACTTCTTCAAAGTACTTTAAGTTCCCTGTGTTGTATTTTTCAAGTTCTAGAACACAGCTTTGGCAGCGGAAGGATGGGGACAGTTCTACCATTTTTATGAAAATGCTGTATAGTTTCTAGCTTGAATTTCCACTGTAAAGCAAAATAGATACTTGGGTCGTATGTTGTGCCTTCTGCTACATGGGTGTTTAGATCCTATTTGAAGTCAGCAGCCGGTTAAGTCACAATGAAACAGCTACAATCCTTTGATTGTTGCAATATGCATGGAAGATTTTCCTTGTGCCAAAGTAACATATTTGATATATATATTTCACTACAATAATATTTTATAAGTCAGTCTTGAAAGCAGAGGGTCCAAACGTAAGCCTTGGGATTTAATCTTCAACACACATCTTGTAAGGTCTTACACTTGACATATATTGACTCAGGATGTGCAGTATTATAAAAAGTAGAAAAATCCCACTTCATAAATGCTAACATTTTTTCAGCATTAGAAGTAGTCAGCATCTATACACTTAAGTTTTAATGACTGTTAAAATTAAAGTTAGGAAAATGCTTTACTCCTTTCTCTTTGGTAAATTTAATCTATTGTGTTGAATTGCATTTTACCGAGTCTATTAATGTGATACAGAACAAACCGAGGAGGAATTAAGAATCATTACATTGAGCACTAAACAAAGGACAAGCATCTGCGAGGATGGGCTGAGTTCGTAACAATGTAGACAGTCACTATGTGAGGGAGCACTTAGTGTCAATTTGTCAGCTTCCTTCAACCACACTTGGCAGTAGTGGTTTTCTTCCCCCCCCCCCCCTTTTCCCTTCTACCAAGCAATAACTGTAAAAAGACCCCATAGTCACTGCTTTCCAGGTGTTCTTTTGTAACAGTATTAATTAGGTATTTAAATCCCTAATTGATGTTTATTTCTTTGACTTTCTGCATCAACAATTTTTTACTGTTTTCCTTCTGCAGACTTTTACTGCTAAGCCATTTTTCTTTCTTACTTGTCTGCCTCTCTTTGGTCCTTTTCTGTGTATGTGGTCATTTTTCCACTCACTTATTATTCAAACTCAATGTTCACAAAATCTAAGCTGTGAAAATACATATATTTTTATGGCATCATTATTTGAGATGGTTAATGTGTTTATTACAGCACTTACAGAATTATCATGTTGTTTGATTTCATGCTGCCTTGATTATGAAATCGGCCTAGGAACTGAAAGAAACCAGCAGAGTACATAGGCAGAGGCTGTTTCAAATAGGAATTAGGAGGATATGCTTTAAAAATCACTCACCCACAAATATTGGAGGTAGTTAGCATGCTTACCACAACATTCTCAGCACGTTTAGTCCTCTTTTAAGAGATACCATGGAGCAAGGCAAATGGAAGAATGAGCAAGGATTTCATCAATACCAACTGGATTTTGAAAAACACTGCCAGATTTTCAACTTTAGAGTGGAAAAAGGTACCAGCCATAAGGAGTACATATTGCCAAGGAGATAAATGGACTTGTGTTTAAAAAACCTCAAGCCTTAGCACTTGCTGTTTATTCTGCAAAAAGCTCAGGTTAACAAAGATTGATTGAAAAGACCATCAGAAACACTACTAGCAGTCTTTTAATAGCAAATTCTGGTTTCTTCTGTTTTTGTCTGTTGCTGATGACACATATCAGGATGGATGTTGAGGAAAAGATTCTTCAACAGTATTTGCTTTCCCAGATTAGCTATTAAAGCACTTTTTAACAAACAAACAAACAAAACCAAGGAAAAAAAACCCATGCATGTATAATTTGGTGATACTTGGGTGATTTTACAAGTAGAACAAACACATCCTCATGTATGGCTCAAACTACATACCTATTCCAATCACATGACACTATTCTTCCCTGCTGCGGTAACTGATAATGTGCCAAAGATGTTTGTCTAGCAACCTGGACTTCTGCATTTGCTATTTTTCTAATATTTCCAATTCTTAAATCCTGTGACCTTCCACTTTTAATGTCTTGCCATTTTTAAACAGATAACTCCAATCAATTGCTTCTCAGCACCTCTCTAATCCTATGACTTTTGCCCATTAAGTCACTAGATATATTTCCTTCCATAGACATGCTATAGCATTGTCAGCTGATGACTTCTAGAGATCCTCTTGTCACTGCAACTCATGGCCTTATTTCCCAGCACACTAATTCTTGCCCTCTCTATAATTTCATTTAGCTGTAGGTTTCTAGCTCTCCTTGATGTCAGAACTTGTTAAAAGAAAGTTTTACCAATTTTAACACTCCTCCTACTTAACAAAATGAGCTATGTTCAAAGAGGTACGCAAAGGAGCATAACATTGTAAATAGCTCAGCTGGTGAGACAAGACTTCCAAGCCAAAACATAGTTTAGTCTTCCTGCAACTCTGAGCAGCAGAAGTTGTAGAAGGACTGCTTTAGAAGTTTTCCTGTTGTCTCAGTGGTGCCCTGCTACCTCTCTTAACCTTAATTTTTACACTTTTAAAATATCAGAAATAGCATACTGCATTTTTTGTTTTCAAGGTCAAACACAAGTCTGCATTCCTCTTTATTTTGAGACTAAAAAATTTCACAGAGAATAAAAAAAAACAAAAAGGGCACTGTAATGAAGTTTTTTACCAACCTGAATCCTCACATCACTTGCTCCAGCCATCTAATGCTGGTTTTGAAATCTCTCAAAGCCTCTCTTTAGACATCCTTTTCTCTCTGATAGTTCTGAGTTGCATGGTGATGCTAGTAGGTACATCAGGACTTGAGCAGTTTCAGATATCCTGCTAGTCAGCCAACCACATGCATCTGCAGCTCTGCTTGTTTGCCTGGCTCCTCCAGTGACAGCTGTGTAGGCCTGAAATGCAAACCAGAAGCAAAAGATGTATGAAAATTTACACCGAACAACAGCAACTGGAGTCAGAACAGTAGGCTCTTATTACATGCTTCTGGAAACAAAAGGGACAGTGTTAAAGCAATCACTTCTATCCCCTTTTAAAATATTTTGGTTATCCTATCCTGAACCATGCCTGTGTTACTGCAGACAAGGCCACAAATCCTTCCTTCTCAGCTTCTGCTCCATGCACAAAAGGGCATCTTCCATAGTCCTATACTCTTATCTTGTACCTGTGGGCCAGCAGGCAGCAAAGAACGAAACAAAGTGTGGAAGAGCTGACGCTGAGTAAAGAGGAGGAGATATAATGCATACTCAGAAATGCGCAATGAAAACAAAGGCACAAGAAATATGCACTGGAGAACTGGTTGGTTACATGCCTTAGCATTTTCTGCATAACTGGAAATTTATTGCACATATGCAAGATGACTGTATCCCATCCCCCATGCCACCCTGTTTTATCAAGCCTGGTCAGGCAGCCCTTGCAAGTCTTATGTCAGATTTGAAAGAACCAAGAAAGCATAAGCTATCTGTCCTAATTGCTTGAACAACAGAGATCCAGGACTGGAGATAAAGGATTAATAAAGAGAAAAGGCACTCCACTGGTGAATTTATGTTAATTATAGGCAAAGGAGCTAAGGACACAATTTTCAGGTCACTGCATCTCTGCTATTCCCATGGCTGGAGGGACTTAATCCTCATCTATCTTGACTGTAAATTGTGCAGGTTAATTGGCATTTCTGCATAAACTATAAAATGTGATATGTGCTAATAAATTATAAGAGTCCTTAAAAGTATTAACTGCTTATAAAATTAGTAATGTATGAATAACTTAGTTTTGAAATTCATGCTACATTTAAGCATTCATTTAAAATCACTTCGAATTTCAGCAGTAAACACCTACAAATCACCCTTTCTGAGAATCAGCAAAAAGGCCAGAAGCTAAGGAAGATTAGCAGTTGGAGGAAAAAATAATTGCATTGCTGCTCCATTATGCTTCAGGCTCCTATGACTGGGATTAACTCAAAGATCTATTTAACTCTGCTTTTGTATTCTTCATCTTCTGACACCATAACCTGTGGGAGAGCAGGCTGTGACTCACCAGGTGGCCAAGATGAACAGACACCGTATCCTGATTGACTTCTAGCTGCTCAGTGCTCCACAGTGGGTGACCCTGGTGGAGCACTCAGTAAGATGGCTTCTGTGCAAGGCTGCCCACACTGCCACATCTTCCTGGCTACCCCTGGGCTCCTGAGGATGCTGCCTTGTTGCCTCCCATGCTAATGGTGGATACTCAGCAGGGGTGAGGTGCGGGGGGGTCTGCTCACTCTTGCAACTGATGATGAAAGAGGAATACAGCAATTAGATGTAAACAATTGGAATCACACCCTTCCAAAGAAAACTGCAGACTGCAATGCCACCTGTGCGAACATGGCAGGAGGGAAACGTGCCACAGGGGTGAGCAATGTTTGCAGTCTATGTGCTGACATCCTGCTCCATGGTTCTGGAAGGCACAATGGGAGCATCTCACGGTCATTCTCTCGGGTGGACTCTTGGTGGTGTCATTACAGGTGTAAGATCGTTTCTGAGGCAGATTCCCCAGGGGAGAAGCTGTTTTACCGCAACTGCTCTGAATTTGTTGTGCAAAGATGCAGTCTTCTCCTGGAGCATTCCTCCTGGCTTCACACTAGCAGACAATCTACTAAGGAATGTGCAACATCTTCCATATGTTAAAGTTAAGCCAAGGGCCAGATGTATAGGAGTGCATTATGCAAAATTGAGCCCACAACAGAAAACCAAAGAAGCCAAACCATCATCCCTAGGGAGTCTGATGACCACGTTCTGGCAGGAAGATATTAGGCTGGAAATGAATCCTTGGTGTTGCATAAGTCCCTGGAAGTCTGAGTGAAGTGGCCCCACCTGTGAGACAAACTCTGCTCTTTGGAAATCTGGCCTCTTGGCACACATGCTGTGTGGAAACTGAGTGCTGCAAATAGTCAGCTTTCTGGCATGCAAGAATTTCAGGCAGTGGCACATGCTGGCAGCCAGATCATATCAGTCTTGCCAGGCTGGGAACTGGGAGAAAGGGATACCCTACTGCAAAAAATCTTTCAGCTCACTTGGCAGATGTTATCGTTATGTACTCTGTGGCTGTGCTTACTCCACTGAGACTCTGCTAGAGAAAGCTTTAACATGTACTGTTTACTAACACCTTTTTCAATCCTAGTGTAAACCAAGCTGTTAAAAGCTTGCAGTCATGAGCTGGTTAAAGTTAACCCTAGCATAAAGCCCACGATGTAACTTGGGAAGCTAACAGGTGATAAACCACAGACTGTCATTGCACCAGAGCAAAAGCAGATACTGTGTGACTGTTCACCATTTAAATGTCACATTAGGAATAATTACATCTGGATAAAGTGCATTTGTTTGCAAATCTGCTTCCTTTTCAGCTGTAAAACAGAAGTAATGATGTTTGTCTGCAGAACTGGGAAAAATAATGGTAATACAGTCATTTCCACAATAAATAGGTAGTGTGGTAGTGTATAGCATTGCAGAACTGGCAGCACCCTTCAATTAACTGTTACTACGATTCTCGGTAATTAGGCCTGAACTTTGGATCCCATGTGCACCCAAACCATCTTGGTCTGGGCAGAGTTCAGTACTGTCTCTAGCTCAGTCTCTGGCATTTTCAGAGGAGACAGGACCTGGCAGCTCAGCTGTTTTGGGCAGCTCAGTGGTTCTTAAACCACTCCTGGGACAGCCCTTAGGTGTCTTTCACTGACTAGCAAACTCCTTGACAGATTTCACCTGCAATATTAGCACCATGTAGTAACCTGCAACCCTCAGTCATACCAGATTCGTTTATCATGGAAAACAGTGGCCCCCAATATGCTTGTTAGAAGCACCATTACAACAAGTGAAATTGATTCAAATAAAGCCCCCATGCTCCTCCAGAAGCATACACTCTGGTCATTCTGCACTTACCTTCATAGAATCATAGAATGGTTTGGGTTGAAAGGGACCTTAAAGATCATGTCGTTCCAACCCCAATACCATGGGCAGGGACAACTTCCACTAGACCAGATTGCTCAAAGCCCCATCCAACCTGGCCTTGAACATTCCCAGGGATGGGGTAGCCACAGTTTCTCTGAGAAACTTGTGCCAGTGCCTCACCACCCTCATAGTGAAGTACTTCTTCCTTATATCTAATGTAAATCTCCCCTCTTTCAGTTTAAAGCTATCCCCTTTTTTCTAGCCCTACATGCCCTTGCAAAAAGACCTTCTCCAGATTTCTTGTGAGCCCCCTTCAGGGACTGGAAGGCTGCTATCAGGTCTCTCCTGAGCCTTCTCCAGGCTGAACAAGGCCAACTCTCTCAGCCTGTCTTCATAAGAGAGGTGCTCTGGACCTCTGAGCATCCTCTGGACTCACTCCAATGAGTCCATATTGTTCTTATGCTGGGAGCCAGAGAGCCGAAAGCAATACTCCAGGTGGGTTAGAGTGGACTAGAGGGTGAGAATCACCTCCCTCAACTGCTGGACGTGTTTCTTTGGATGCAGCCCAGCTTGTGAGCTGAATCTACTGATTGTCATAGTTATTGGATCTACTGATTATCACTGTCATTGATATCCTCCATTACTGCCCAGCAGCAGTCAGCTGCTGAGAAGAAATGTATCTCTGAGAATGTACCCTTATGCAAGCCAATTACCACCTGCTCTACACCAGCTAAAAGAGGGAGTTTTAGCTTCCTGCAGCCTAATTTAGTACATATTTGTGCATGTCTAAGTGCTCAGACAAAGGCTGAAATAAAAGGAGCTGTGATTCTGAGTATTAAAATTAATTCATATATTCATCAGTAGCAAGAGGGACCATGAAAGTACTCTGTGTGTGGGTCCTCACTTTCCTGTGCTTTTCTTGCAGTTTTACGGGCAAAGTGGGGAGCTCTGGGGAGAGATCTAGAAAAGTAGCATTGGTCCTGCTGCCACTGCTGAGCATTCCAGGTGTGCACCACTTTCCTTTCCACCAGTTGATGCTTGTTGGAACTGACACCAAACAAAATGATTTTGAATAAAAACCAATTCCTTCAGAAGGAGCTGTTTCACATCCTTCCCTTTTTTGGTTCTCACAGTCTTCATATAGTAGCTGCAGGCATTGTAGTTGTTGGTGTAGCTGCCAAAAGTCACTGAGAAGCCTAATCACTGATTTTCAAAACTGATTCTCCTTGGATGCAAGACATCAAATACTCATCAACAAGCTGCAGCTTGTCTGCAGTGATCAGCACTGTGACTTGGAGCACCATTCATGCTGGCCATGTTAGAATCATAGAATAGTTAGGCTTGGAAGGACCTTAAGATCATCAAGTTCCAACCTCCCTGCCATGGGCAGGGACACCTCACACTAAACCATGTCACCCAAGGCTCTGTCCAACCTGGTCTTGAACAATGGTTTAATTGACTTAAAAAGAGAGGTGAGGGGATGGCAATGAAGGAGTTGCTCTCTGTAAGTTTGACCACTTGTTCTGGCATTTTGGAATACAGAAAAGCTGCCTACAGTATTGACTTAACTAATAGGAAGACAATTCCCCTATGAGGAAGCAATGATTTCTACAGTAATATGGAGGGGCTGGATGCATGCAACTCAACTGCAAGGAAATTACAGCTCGTTGCAAATGAAGGTCTTCCAAACAGGCAGCTTTCCAGAACCACCTTCTTTCTGGACACTAACGACAGCAGGGAAGACTTCCTTTCAATGTGCAGGATGGCTCTCTCAAAGCTGGACTGCCAAGAAAACCCCCCAAAACAAAACTACATGAAATTTCCATCTGGTTGATGATACTTGTTTTCTTGAAGCTTTCTTGCTTATCTTGTTTTATTCTCCTTTTTAAAATGCATTAAAACATGGAACTCTAAAGTTTGACTTTGAGTTCCACTTGCCACATTGTCTTTGGGTCATATACCAGTGGTATAGCACACACAGATGAAAGTGACTTCAGTGATGATTGTTTATCAGTAATGTGTTGATACCAACTTTATATATGCTATTTTCTAAGTATCTTAGCCAGAAGCAACACTGACGCTTTGGAACTTGTTAACATGGGAAACCAATTATAGTTAGTTTTTCCTTCCTTCATACACTACAGGACAAGTACACTTCAAGTGACTTTAAATATCCCTTTAACTTCTTGTTTGTTCATTTTGTTTGTTTATTTGTATGAAGAGTGCTTGCTTTTCATGTGTAATAAAACAGTCTCAGTTTTCATTATCAAGTTGAAAAGTCAAGAACTCCAGAGATGCAATACTGGTACCAGATATATATTTTTGATTGTCAGTAATTTGGAAGGAAACTGTTATTAGAAGTAAGACTTAGGTGCAAATTGATGCGATGGTGTTATCAGCCCATATCCCTGCGTTTCTCTGTAATGCTTTATGGCAACCTGGACAGTTCCTCAGAAGTCATAGCACAGAAGACATGTGGGCACTAACAATTTAGGACTCTGCTAGTGTTTTTCACCTAGAAGTAATGTGATGCAAATATTAATTATATGTCACTGTATTCATTTAGGATAGCTCAGTACTATGAAGTCAATGCCAGTGTGCCATAAAAGATGTTGTTAAAGAAGTATCTTCAGCCACTTTTGTTTTGATATTTTCTTATAATCATCAGTTAGCACTTTCCCTCTGAAGTACTGGTGCATTGACATGCATCCATTTATATTAGTGCTCATACATGAAGACAAAAATAGACTCTGAGATTAAAACTGAACAGTTAACATTGAATACGTGAGGCAGACACTCTCCATATTTTCTGATGTGAGAATTTCCCCTATTTACTGACAGGTTCTTACAAATATATTTTATTGATTATGTTACAATGCATATTCAGGGTCCTTTTAAAATATGCATTACTGGCAATCTAATTTGGTAGCTCATGTGCTTTATTACATATATCTATCTTTTTCAAGAGCTGGGAAGGATGTCTATGCTCTCTTGGCCAAATATAATCTTTCTTTGGAGCTGACACAGGTTTTTTCATTTGCAACTAATTAGAGATGCTGGACTGTCATATAGGTCATATAGTTCATGTATAAATATACATCAAGGACACCTAAGTTAATTCATGTGTGCACTAAAACCTGTATTTTCCTGATGACAGAAACATTTTGTCATCTTCAATAGATGTAATATTGAGCCTTATTATCTATGTGTTAAAAAAACAATGTATTTTGCTGAATAAGTATCTGAGTAGGAGCTTGAACTTAATGTCATTTGGGCCAAATGACAAAAATCTCCCACTAACTTAAAAGTTCAAGGTTATTATGTCCTACAATGGAAAACTGCTATTTAAGGAAAAATCCTCTTTTTTTTTCCCAGTATAAAAGAAGCTCATTGGTCTCAATTTAGATGTATAGCCTGAAAATGTATTTGATTTGAAAATCACTTTACATAATGTTGGCAAATTCTCAGTATTCTCTCTTCTGTGGCACTGCAATATCTGATCTATATTCAATGCTTAATATTTTTAATTAAGATCTAATTTCACCAGGATAGAGCCTAATCCAGATATGAAATGGAGCATACTGCTGGGAAGAGCTACCAAAACCACAGAAATGTGAATAGTGCTGCCTCATACCTGTGGGTGAGTTCTTCTTGTGTCTATCCTGTTGAATTAGCTTTCACAATGAATAACTTCTGCACAGTGCTGCCAAGCACACGTGCACATGGAAGGGGAACTTTCACCTTGTTATGAGCAGTTTATTATCCTGAAGGAACAGCATCTTCCAGTGTATTTGAGATGGAACCTATAAAACGACAAGTTTGACTTCACACATTTATAAAAAGATGTGGGGAGGAGATTTTCTATTCTTTTCACATTCAAACCTTTGAAATTACTGCTTGCCAGGTGTGACCTACAGTCAGCAGCACTACATGCATTTGGCCATACTTCTGGAATGTCTGTGTTTATCTTAATCTCTTTCTAGCAAATAACTTCTGAGCACAGGAGGTACCAAACCTCACTCTGCCTCCCATCAAATACGGTCTTCATGTAGGAGGACTTGATGACTTACATCTGGAAGACTGAAGTACATGGGAAGTTAAAGCTGCATTTGCACAGATTCCTGGGAGTTGTCATTTTCTGGCCACCTTGGGCATAAACGTTGTGGTATCAGCTGATTTCCTTCTAGTTTGTAGCAGAAGAGGAATAAGGCATCTTGCATCCATCTGTTTCCTTTCATGGAAGTCAAGACACAGCAATCATTAATTATTTTCTGTAATAGACACATTCTCTAATCCAGAAATATTTTCTTGTCAAGAATGAGAATTTTACTTTTTTGCAAATATTGTTCTGATCTTATTGATACAAACTCTTAAGTAACATTAACTTTACACAATAGAATCAACAGGACAGGGACAGAAAGGAGGCTAATTTTGTTTCTTTAGCTGCTGATGTGCTGCTCTTGTGCTGCTGTTACCATTTCTCAAAAATTAGTTGTAATCTCATTTCTTGGTGCCACTGCACAGTTTGGAAAGTCACCACTAAGATGGTTACATACCAAGACATACTATGGAATGCCTGAAAAATACGGGGCAAGAAATCAGCATATTTAACTGGAGCACAGTTTTGAAAACAAGGTGGGAAAAGAGATGAGAGGGCAGATGATCACAGGTTGGGCTGATAAGGAGAGCTAGCAACAGAGGTGGCTAAATCGTCCATAGTGCAGGATACCCTTAAATCTCACTGGGAAGCTTCCTGGAGAACTGTACTTCACTAAATTAATAACAAAAAGTACACAAGTAAATAACAGTCCTACACCTTACACGCTGTGTCAGGTGGAGTTTTACATCACATAATCTTAAGGAGGACTTCTTGCAAATAATTCTTTACATAATAATTAAGTAGACTTTGGAAATCCACCACAAAACACCAAATACTGCTCTTACCTGAATTTACTGTGAACTCTGTTTTCAGCTACAATTTGGGCATGAGATGTAGCCTCCAATTCCTTCAAAAATAATTAAAAAAAACTCAAGAAATCTGCATTCAGGTAAACACTCTCTTGTTTTTGGGTTCTTTCAGAAAAATCTGTTCCTCTATACAGAGCAGACATTGGTTCAAGTTGTTGTCTTAAACCTGGAGGACAGCATTTTCTACAGTCTCTCTGTCTCTACACGGTTATTAGCCAATATTTTCTGAACTAGGATGACCTTTTCTATGGATATAGAAGCACATAAAGTGGATAATCATAGCAGACAGAGACAGAAAACCACTATTTAGTGAACAAGGCCATTCTCCTTTAAGGATGGACTGCAGTCTCAGTGATGGATGTATCAGATTAAATTGTCACTACAATTTGATTTTGCCAGGCATCTTCAAAAATTATGTATTTATTTATATAAGGGAGAGCTTCAAGTGTAGAGAGGTGAGTAACAGCTCTCTCTCTCAAAAGAAAACACCTCTCAAATTTTTTTTTTTTCTTGTGGATGCTTCCATTCTTCTCTGAAACAGTTAAAATATTTTAATTATTCATGGAACTGCGGGGGTTCATTGTTCCCCTATAGCCATGATAATAAGTACCCAATCAAGAGCAGAAAGTCAGAGGTAGAAATGACAGCTAATCAGAGTACAGACAATTAAGAATCCAGTAGCAGTACTTCAGTTTTCTAGCCTGATTGATCACTTTTTACTATGAGGGAAGAGAAAAATTTCCACCTTTTAAATTTGAATTACTTTTTCTGGGAAAAGCAAAAGCTCACCTAATCTGTGAATTCATTACCAGAGACATAGAGGTTGATTAAAGCATAGAAAAGGAGGACATTTGAGAGTGGAAAAGCATACCACTGTCTCATTGGCATGTTACCATGGATCAAATAGGACTAAATCAGTTAAAACAATAGGAATGTACACCTAAAACCTTGCCCAAGCAATCACACAGATAATGATGTTAACTGCCAGGAAATAAGTGATTTGCAGTATGTGATGGCTGCATCAGTTGGCAAACTACCTGCTATTATCTGATGCAAGAAAAATATTTATTGTATTTTCCCTCTGTGATTCCAAAAATCATGCATTAAAAAAATCTATATGTTTTGAATGTAGGAACTCTTGTGATAAATTATGCTATTCACTGTGTTGTAAAAACTGATATTTTGCCAGTGTCCAAATAAGGTGACTTATTGATTGTAGATTTGTCTCTAACAGTTTTGCACTGCTATTCCTTTGAGACCACTGCTTTTAACTGCATAGAACCACTATCTGAACACAGAGCTAGGAATCACTCTTCAGCTTCAGACTCAGCATTATTTCTGTAAATTTTAGCACTTTGAGTTGAAGCCTGCAAAACTCACTGAAGAAAGCATGTATTCCACTAAAGTTGTAACATAAGTATGTGTCGTGGTTTAAACTCAGTCAGGTAATTCGTTCGCTCACTTCCCCCCCTTTTTCTTGCCCTCCCCCTGCTCTCGGAGGGACGGAGAGGAGAATCGAAAAGAATGCAACTCCCACGGGTTGAGATAAGAACAGTTTAGTAACTAAGGTATAACACAAATCACTACTGCTACCACCAATGATAATAATGATAAAGGAAATAACAAGGGAAGAGAATACATCATCTCACCACCAGCCGACCGATAACTCGCCCCCCCCAGCCCGACCAAGCTCGGACCGATACCTCCTCCAACCCTGCAGTCCCCGGCCCTTCCGGCTAACTCCCAGTTACATCCTGGGCATGACGTGCTGTGGTATGGAATACCTCTTTGGTCAGTTTGGGTCAGGTGTCCTGTCTCTGCTTCCTCCTGGCTTCCCCTCCTCCCTGGCAGAGCATGAGGCTCACAAAGTCCTTGGCCAAACCAAAACATCGCTTGTTATCAGCTCTGTCCCCGAGCTGAAAGTCAAAACATTGCACTGCACCAGCTACCAAGAAGGGGAAAAATGACTGCTACTGCTGAACCCAGGACATTATCCACCCCTTATTCCATACCATTCACGTCATGCTCACGTCCCACATTTTTCAATATACCATCACTCTTATCTAAGTGCATGGACCAGTCCCTATAAAGCTGCTGCGTCCATCTGGTCCATGATGCCAGGCTCCATCTCTTGTAACAGTCTTTCAGAGCAGGAGAGACTGTGTGCAGTGTTCACACTCGTGAATAACCTGGGCAATAGTGTCCATTGCTGAGTCCACCCCTCGATCATGAGTCCATCTCTGTGTTGCATCTCTGCTCTGATGGCCTGAAGTGCATTGGGCCCACCAGGCTCAAAATAATTCACTGTCCCCTTAAGCACTTTCTGCAGCTTGCTGCTGGGGACTCCATACAGCTGCCTTCCATCTCCAATGCTTCCAAAGCACTGGAGGGGCCCAGTGGACTAGATACTTGCCCATACTGTCCCACACACCCTGCCACTCATGACTGTCCAGCCTTGGGGAAAACCTCTTGGTCCCCCTATATCCTCGTCTAACCCCAGACAAGACCCAAACCTGACTCTGCTTAACTTTTGAGATCAGACAAAATGGTTGTGGGTAGCACACAGTCTGTGTGTGTGCCAACATGCTGATCCCCATCACAATCAGCAGGCAGGTCCCAAGGATGCCCAAAGGCCATTCGAAACCTTCAGAACTCTCAAACGATGCTGCTGGACTTGTCACTGGGGCTGGTGTAGCTGCTGTGCTTGTCACTGGGGCTGGTGTAGCTGCTGTACTTGTCACTGGGGCTGGTGTAGCTGCTGTGCTTGCCGGCTCTCCCACCGCCAGCTTCTCTTTTCCTGAGTCCAGCTCTTCCTCCTCTGCCTTGCTGGGAAATGCTGCGTGGTCTCCTGCATCCTCCTGGGGCTCGGCGGGCGGCGTCCGGGGAATGCTCTCGGCCGTCGCGGGGCTGGGCTCGGCCGCGGGGCTGGGCTCGGCCGCGGGTCTCGGCTCCTCCGCGGGGCTCGGCTCTTCCGCGGGGCTCGGCTCCTCCGCCGCCTTCTCCCGCTGTTCTGCAGCCGCCTCCTTCCCCTCCTCGACCGCCCCGACCTCCTCCACCGGCAGCCGTCCCCTCGCGGCCTCCGGCCCCGCTCCCGCCGCCGCTTGGTCCCCGGGGCCGCTCTCCCGGGCCGCTTCAGCTGCCGCCGGCTCCCGGGGCCGCTCCCCCTCGGCTCCCCGCAGCCTCACGAAGATGGAGAGTAGGGTGAGGGCCAGGACGGTGAAGAGCAGCCGGACGGCTAGGTACAAGTCCACGGCCACGTCCGTCCCGCCCTGCTGCTGGAGCCCGCCCGTGTTACAAGCCATTGCCATAAAGCACAGTGAGACAAGAACCTTAGCCCAAGCCCCACACTTGATAAACACTAACACAGCAAATACCGGCTCTACGTAAGTTACAACATTCTGAAGCTGTGAGATCAAGCGAAACAACTCTGAGAGCCAATAAATCAGCATTGTGACGAGTGACTATTAATCCAGTCAAATCTGTCGTTATCTCAACCCCTCGATGCCCCACGTTGGGCGCCAAAAAGAACTGTCGTGGTTTAAACTCAGTCAGGTAATTCGTTCGCTCACTTCCCCCCCTTTTTCTTGCCCTCCCCCTGCTCTCGGAGGGACGGAGAGGAGAATCGAAAAGAATGCAACTCCCACGGGTTGAGATAAGAACAGTTTAGTAACTAAGGTATAACACAAATCACTACTGCTACCACCAATTATAATAATGATAAAGGAAATAACAAGGGAAGAGAATACATCATCTCACCACCAGCCGACCGATAACTCGCCCCCCCCAGCCCGACCAAGCTCGGACCGATACCTCCTCCAACCCTGCAGTCCCCGGCCCTTCCGGCTAACTCCCAGTTACATCCTGGGCATGACGTGCTGTGGTATGGAATACCTCTTTGGTCAGTTTGGGTCAGGTGTCCTGTCTCTGCTTCCTCCTGGCTTCCCCTCCTCCCTGGCAGAGCATGAGGCTCACAAAGTCCTTGGCCAAACCAAAACATCGCTTGTTATCAGCTCTGTCCCCGAGCTGAAAGTCAAAACATTGCACTGCACCAGCTACCAAGAAGGGGAAAAATGACTGCTACTGCTGAACCCAGGACAGTATGATAGGACTTCTGAACTACTGTAATAGGGTTAGTAGAGTACAAGAATTGTTAGCAGGGTTTGCAGAAAAAGACTAGGATCAAAGACCAATTAAAAAGAAGTTGATTCAATAAGGGATTCTGAAATGCAATCTGAAAGTACTTCATCAGTCAAGAGACTGAGTAGATTCTTCTTCTCTTCCTTACATGCAACTATAGATGTTCAAATTGCAGTGCTTATGAAAAGTACTGTGATATATCGAATCACCAAAGAGACTACAAGCATCCTTTTTTAAATCCAGTTTCTTGGAAAAGTCAGGAAGAGAGGTGGCTACCCTACCGCCTGTTTCTTTGTGTACCTTAGGCATGGTGTCATTGTGTCTCCCTAAATGCCTCTGCAATTTCAACATCAAAATGTAAAGTTCACACATAAAATTGCTTTACCTGATACTTTTATCTACAAGATATAAATATTTCACACTTAGAAATTTAATACATCAAGTTCATACAAACAATTATCTCCAGTACCATATGAAAAAGGTCAGGAAACATGACAGATAACCTTGGTGGAAGTTACAATAATGCTGATTAAAATAAATACATGCTTTCACCTCCATGGTTTTGGAAAATAAAGTTATTTCCATTTTCTCTTCTTTCCCTCATTCTTTCCAAGACTTGTATCATAATAACGGCGATTGGAACAGAAAATGAAGTATTTTTTCTATTTAAATTTTATGGCAGTCACCTAAGCTGCTATAATGACATTGCAGACAGATTACTCCGTTGATTTTAAGATTTCTGGCATATGATAACTATGTTGAAGCACTTTTACAGTAAAAGCCATAAACAGACTTAAAACATATGCCATGAAGAAAAACTGGGGACATAATTTTCAGAGTTGGTATTTCATTAAAAGCTGCTACTTCATTCTCAGGTCCTATTTTGATAGTTTATGACTTCAAGTGTGATGTAGTCAACAATTCCTGCTTTCTGATTGAGGACTTAATTAAGTCACTTAATAATGAAATTGATATACATTTCAGCTCCATCATACTAATTTAATTAGCTACTTTGCCAAAGGACTATTGGTACAATCAGAGAAAATCACAGCCCTACTCTGTTCAATAGTGCCAGGCTGGAAGACTTTTCTGCTTGTGGCAGCACTTGGTGCTGTGCTGATGCCTCTCAGACTGAACAAGCTGTCTCTAGGCAAGGGCACTTAGTGGGAGCAAAACCAAGCCTGCCCCACCCCTGAGCAGTAGCTCCCATGGCCACTGGCATGTCTCAGCAAGCATACCATAGCAGAGTGGTAACAGAAGGGCAATTTTTTTTGTGAATCTGTATCACATTTGTCTCACTTGCCTGTGCCTCAGCTTCCCCTTCCCCACAAAGGCAGGAGAAGTGGGCTTTTCTGGGTCTCTGTTCTAAAGCCTTGGGAGTGTTTGAAGTCTGAGTAGGCTCTTGACAGGGATGTCTTTTTGAAGGCAAAATCAAAGCATTAGAAGTAGTTTAGACAAACCACTCTTCATGCCAAATACTGTATTTGAAGAAAGATAAACTGTGGAAGTGATTTATCTTTTTGGTATGTCAGCATGGTAGTGGGATTGGAATTTTTTACACTTTCAAAAAGCTCTGCAAAACAACTATTAAACCCTCCAAAGTGAATGTTAGGAACAGAAGGTGATAGGCTAATTCCAGTAACTTGCAAGTCTCTGAGTGCCTTCACATTATCAATCCATCTAGTTTTGCAGCTCTTTTACCAAGAGTTTTGTTTACTGCTCTGTATACCAATCAAATCATGTTGCATGCTCGTTATGCATGCACACATACACCGGGAGTCCTCTTCCTAGACTCTTCTCTGGAAAGCAGCCTGGTATAAGACAGAGAGGCCAGAACTGCAGTGACTGTACCCTAAGAATGTTCTCCTGAAGGCAAAGGGTGTTTCTGTCTTTGCAAGCTGCCTCTGGTTCTGACCTGAACCCATCTCCAAGTTTGTTCCTTCTGCTTCAGCACTGAAGAACCTGTGACCTAAAACCTTGTCTTTCCTCTTCATCCCCCCTAACAGTTAGAGTGATAAGAGATCACTCTCTCCCACAACCTTGTTTCTGAAAGTATATATATAAGATATAGTCTAACAAAACCTCTCTGACTCTGAACAGACTGTAAGTAGCAGAAGGATGTACACATCCATCTGCTAAAAATAATTCAAGCTTCTACAAATTGCTTAGATAGCTGAACTTAAAGCAAACGGTAGGCAAGAGCAGGAATTAAAAATTGCCCTATCCATCTAGAAAATTACAGTCTGCCCATTTGCCTCTGATTAGAGTGTACCTGGCCCTGTCACCAGGCTGAGTGATTGGCAGCTGCTTTGAAATCAGTTCATTGTCTCCCTGAAGTTTGGGGCTGTTGCTAAATGGTGCTTGTTGGCATTCTCTACAAAGAAACTGAAGACTGATGGAGTGGTGGAGCCCGAGACTGTGTTGACTCTGCAGCTGGCGGAAGCCTGTCTGTCTGCCTGCAGCATTACTCTTCTTCCATTAAGCAAGTGGTTCTAGCATCAAGGCTAGCCAGCTTGGCAGCTTCCAGGGTCAAAAGGTTAAAGATACTTTAAAACTTGAAAAATCATAGGCTCTTTCTGTTATGAAATCTCTCATTTGAAAGTAATAGTTCTTTGGGTTTGTCTGGCTTGCCTCTACAAAGGATATGAACTTATAATTCATCAAGAGAGTGGAAATGTCACCTGAAGCTTGCTGAGGAATATGAGATCAGCACTCATACAGATCAATACAGGTTACTTTCCTGATTCATAATGTGCGTGTCAAATTGCAATTCTCCTGGCTGAAGGAAGCCTGCCTATTTATCTAGTACTTGAATAAGTGCTCAGCTCTGCAGAATATAAGATTTCCATTTCAAAGTAATAGCTAGTTTTAAGGTTTGTTCAGAGATCTCACGTTGCCATTGGGGTGCATAGGTGTTTACATATGGTTGGATACATGCCCTAAGAAAACTGGCCTTATGATGATGGGGAGTGAACAGAATGATTTCCAGCTCAGGGTCCATCACAGTCAGCAGGGGCAGTTTCCAAAGTGTCTCATCATCCATATGCTGATACTTGTACTGATGCCAGTGAGCCTTAGACACTTGGGCTGGGTCCTGCACCTCTTGTGAGTCACCTTTATGTTCTCTGCAAAAGTACCTGGCAATGTTTTTTCTCCCCCATCCACTCCCCCCTTTTTTAATAATATGAAATATTGGGGGTAAAAAACATTTAAACTGGTTTAAACTCTTATTCCTGCTTTTTCACTAGTTCATATACCAGTGCATCATACAAGTTACACAGTTGGATAAATACTTTGCCAAAATCTCCAAGCAGGTTTGAAGAGGCCTAGTACTGTTGGCAGTGCAAATGGTAATTCAAGCAAACAAAACCAAACCTATTTTATTTGTACTGCAGGAAAAACTTGTGTAAAGCTAGAGTAATTAATTTACTTTACAACCCAGAATCTAAGGGACTAATCGAAAGTCCTTATTCTTTAAGACATTTGGCAGACAAGAACTGAATCTAAAAAGTAAATGTATTATTTTTTTTCTCTGTCTCTATATAAAAGATGTTGCATAATTATTGAATACAGCATTCATACAGTGAACTCTATCAGAGAATATAAATAAATATGCACACAATTAGTGTGAAAAGAAGCCTTTTCTGTTGTCTGCTTCCTTAAAATTAGTACTGGTTTACTGCATCAGAAGAAATATGTCTTGCAAATGTTATAACTCCTACATATTTTGCGTTTACATATTGCACTATTTCAAGCAGTGAAAAGTACTCTTATGTAACTTCGGAAGTACAATTAAAAGACAACATATTTTTTTCCCTTTAAGGGAGAGACAACAAAAAGCCCTTTATGTATTGTCAATTGATGGGAGACTTGGGAGAATTAACAAGAAAGAACTCGCACTTTATTCCTTGTCTGACAAAGCATCAGAGCATATATTCATTTCCTTTCCCATTATTAAAGGCTACCATGTTTCTGCCTATTAGAGAAAAACTATTCAGATGTAAAATCAAGTACAAAACCCGTTTCACCTTCCTTAACCATGGTATTAATAGGCTCTTGGAATGCATTCAGGTATCTGCGTGCTAAAAAGGTTGTAGTAGAGAAGGGAGTTCCTGCCCCTCAGTTGAGGCACTGTAAATGACCACAGGAAAGTCCTTAGCTGACTTTAGTGCTTCAACTTTCTTTCTGGACTATATTTAAAGATATATGTGGTTTGGGTTTTTTTTAAATTTCCAGGGGATAAATGGAGCTTACTTCGATGCCTTACAACTGAAAAATGGCAGTGATTCTCAGCTGAAATATCACTGTCACTCTTGATATAGAAAATTAATTTGTTCTGCTTGTTTTACATCGGGGGATTTGGTGGTCTTGCCTCAGTTCTGTGACAAACCATCACTCTTACATCTTGTTCTGTGTAAGTTTGGCCTTCCTCCTTTCTGGGATCTGGGTAAGGTCCTCTGGCTGGAGATGACCCTATCTGTTACCTCTGATATCTATGATGACTTACTTCCTAGGTACTCACCACCTTTGTTATTTGAGGGTTTCTATTTCTTTATAGGTTTGCACATCCCATCTTTTCTTCTGCTTCCAGCTTCTCCCATTATAATTATTCTAGCTTGGACTTCTTGACCAAAATCATCTGCAGGTTACCTACAATGATTCATTGTCAGAACTGTTAAATTATACTTTGCACTATTAAATAACAGGATATGGCATCAATGAAATTGAAATCTGACACTGTTTCACTACAATCCCTTTCAGCATGGATGGTATTACTTAAATTTACTTTCAACAACCTACTTAAAGGAAAAAGATGACCAAACTTATTGTGACCTGCTCAAACTTGTGCCCTGTAAACTGCAACTTAAGAGTATTTATCTAGCTAAACAAGTCTGACTTTGTCAATGAGCTGCTCAGCTGAGATACTCCTTTAGCATATCTGTTCTGACAAATTGAGAATATTACGTATTTTTTTCCATCAATATAAACAAGTATACAGAAAAATTTACCCATGCCCGCTTTTTTTTTTTGTCACCAGGACATACTCCTTTGTCTCCACGGAAGTTGAGTCCATGGCATATCAAAAGCCTACAGAGTTAATCTGTTACCACAGAATCTACAATTAAGTGAACAGAAAATTTTACTCCTTCATTTGCATTTTAAATCCACACATAGCCTGTAATATTTCATACATGTTTTCCCTAACATCTTCCAGATCACCACTCTGCTGTCATAAAAAAAAAAGGTGATATAGTAGGAGGATCTTGCTCTGGAATCGGTAAATGGAGCTGGGCACCTTCTGTCCCAACCTGTGCTAATGGCTTTACCTTTGCAGGTTCTGCTCTTCAGATACATTCTGGGGCAGAGTCCATGTGTTGTTCAAGTCAATCATCTGGAGTTTTTGTCTAATCATTATTTATCTGCCTGCCTTTCACTTTTGTTCACCACAAAAGCAAAGGTTTTCATGACATTTGTTTCCTGTATGATAAGTATTGTATTCATTTGTGCTACTGTTGTTAGAACCACCTTCAGGTCTTCCTGGATTTTGAGCTCTGACACCTTGCTCCTCTCAGGGCTGTGCTGGTTCTCAGTTCCACATGGAACTCCGGGGTGTTATCCACTCTCTGCCGATTTCTTCCTAGAGTGGACAGCTTCAGTTGTCTCAGCATGTCAGCAGGCCAGCCGAGATTCTGGACTATTGAAAGACTGGGAAGGAAGTATTTGTTCATAGTTTCAGCCACAACCCAATCCACTGTAGGAAAACAGAGTAAATTCCTAAAAGTGCACAGCTTAGGTTGAGTTTTCCCTTATAGTTCCACTTTTGTGTGGTTAAAAGATGTCTCACTCATACATTTCAAATACCTGTGTAGCACATTGCTGAAGTCTTTGTAATACAACTTTGTAGTAAACTTCGTATGAGGAAACAGTGTGTGATGTGCATGATGTGTTAAAGAGTTCATAATTGTTACACGAAATCAGGTGATACTCTAAGAGGTTGATTTTTTTTTTTCTTCACTGACACTGCAGATTCAGATGAAAGCTCTGTTTTAAGTATCTTGCTGTTGTCTTTTGTACTGCTGGATATTCAGTTGTCCCAGAGCTTCCAGCTGCCCAATTCTACCCGCCAGATACTATTATTGCTTTTTGGCTATTACCCAGCAGTCTTCACTCTATGTTCTACACATCCCAGGCTGAACTGTGCCTGCTTGCCTTGCTTGCAGCGTCTTCTTCCGATACAGCTCTCTCTGGTGCCACTCAAAGATCACATCCCAGAACTACAACACTTCAGCTGATGCTTTGTGTTAGTGGTATGACCTGTATCAGTGAGAATTTTCATACCAGCACTATGCCACTTGTCGGTGTAATCACAGGCAAGACAAAGTTGTCCCTATGCTGGGTCTTGTTTACCAAGAGAAATAACACTGCATTTTACTGGTACTCTTTCCAAATATATCTTCCTGTATCATGGCAAAATTTGTCTTTTAGTACAATAAGCATCCCTCCGTAGCAAACAGAACTAGTCAAAATGTAGTTTCTTCTATAACTAGTTTTTTAGGTGCAGTCATACTGGCCAGAATACCAGGTCAGAGCTCTGACTCTGATTGCTATGTTTGCAGAGGACACATTACATGCTATTACAGCTACTATTGGTAATGACTGAAACAAAATTAGGAGTGCTTTCTTGGCATGTTATACCTACTGATATGTACTAAATGTAGGGCTTTTATGGTACAGCGTCTGTGAATAATGATGTCTGATGGGGATGTTTTGTTTGTTTTAATGATAAGCCAGTAAAATTTAAAAATAGGTTGTGCCTGAACTGCCTAATTTCTGTTTCTTGTCTATTAAAAGCACAGCACTGATGAGTTTAGGTTTCTGTCATTCATGGGTAAATTAGACTTTTAAAGAAATCCTGAAAACAATAAGGAATGCTTTAGAAAATAATATGTTGTTTGTATCACTACATTTAAAGGCTCCTTTTCTTCAATTACATTAATGGTGTGAGATCCAAAGCAACTGTTACAGGTCTTTTAAAGAAAACTAAAATCTTAAATAGTTGAGTCAAAGAATGGTTTTGGCTTTTTTTTTTTTTTTAATACTGCTCACATTGAAGGAGATTATTACTGTACAGTTTATCTTCTTACAGATAGCAGAGAAAGGAATTAGAGTGTTTTGGAACTTTAAAGCACCTCAGTGCTCTGAGGAGGAGAGATTTTTTTCTTCAGATTTGAGTTCTATTTTCAATACCTTAACTGACATTTTAATCTTCCTAGAATGGAGACTATTCATTTGTTACCAGATTTTTGTTTCAGACATTATTCTGTAGCTTTGTGAGAAAGCTTTGTGAGGAAGCTTTGTGAGCTTTAATTGATAAATAGGAAAGGATGGCAACTTCAGAGCTTTTCCCTTTGAGTAGATTGCTCTGCCCGGTGATTCTGGAAATTAACAGTGGGTATGACAAACACTCCCAATGAAACACTCGAGACTTCTTGATGCTAAGCTGGTGGTGTCAGGGCTTTGAGTACACCAACTGGATCTGCAACCTCTTTCCCTCCTCCTAGGGGTTTTGCTGTCGGTACTCAAGGCCAGCTCGGACATAGTGCTGTGCTGCAACCTCTAATCAGGGTGCTATGAAAACAACCAGGTTGCAAGGAAGAGCTATGAGCTGACTCACCTGGGTCCTCTGCTGTGTGAAAGCTCAGGCCCTTGCCTGTGGACCTTGACTGAGCTATGCCATAGCTATGCTTCGTCCTTGTTTGAGCCTACTATGCTGCAGTTGTATCCAGTCTTGCACCCTGCTGGTCCTCACCTTTCTTTGCTGACTGAGCTTCCAAGCTGCAGCTTGAACCTGCCTGATCCCTACTGTCTTGCATGGCGGTCACTAACCCTAACTAACCCTGGTTGCCATCTCTCAGCCTGTCCCCCTCACCTGGCTGCGGTTCTGCCAGGATGGCCCATGGTCAAGTGAGGCCACTGCCCCTGCTGCCTCTCTGGCACCCACAGCTCTTGGCTCACCTGCCCTATCTGCTCCCTGACATGCCTTGCTCAAGCAGGAGCTCCTCATTAAAAGCTTTCTTCCTCAGGGATGACCTAGGTTCAGGAGCTCTGCTAGTCCTGTGAAAGCAGAGCAAGGTGCCCTGGGAGATAGGAGCCTGAGCTTTTTATAAATGCTTAAGCTGGACTGGGAATCTTGTTGAATTACTTGAGGAAAAATTCAGTCAGCAGCTCTGGACAGCTGAATTTCTCATTTGCAAATCATAATGCTGGAAAGAAACATCGAATATGAACAAGGTTTGGTTTGGTTTGGTTTTTTTCTTAACTGCCATTTTGATTTCCCAGAAATCATTGCCCACCAGACCCCAGGTTTTCCATCAAGAAAATAATAAAAAATAAAAAGAAAATAAATCTTAAGTATGACCACAAGTTTTTGTTTAATGGTTGGGTTTCATATACAGGCACCCTTATGGCACTTAGGTTAGAAAATGATTTCAGCTTACATCCCCAAAACTAAAACAGTTTAAAGGGTTTTAATACCAATGTTTATAAACATTGCTGAATTGAAGTTTGTAGCTTTCCATAATGCATGAAGCATTCTTTCCTTGATCCCGTACATAGAGAATGAGGAACGGGTCATTTACTCGCATGATGAATAGCCTTTTATAATTAAGGTATTTCTTTCAGACTCAGTGTCATTTCATGATCATCTAACAAAGCTAAAACTGTGCTCTTGCCTAAATGGTGGTATTTCCCATTCCCTGTTATTGGCCACATTTTCCTCATGTCTCTTCTGTTTATCCCCTCTATCGCTTGTGAACTAGCTGATGTTTTCAGCTAAACCAAACCAGGAGTTAGCTGTCAGACAGATTAGGTCCCTGATCTTGCTGTGAGGCTGTGTGAAATCCCATCCTTAGAAAATACTTGTTACCTTCCCAGTTTTGCTACAGACTTCTTGTATGACCTTTATCAAATCCCTAAGCTTTCTCTGTTTCCAGTTGTGAAATTGAGATAATTATATTCCCCAGCCTTCTGGTATGTGAAGATTAATTTATTAATATGCATGAGCTGTTCACATCCTACAGTGATGAAAGCCATGGAGGTTCACAGTTCAACTCTTTTATATGTTTGAGTTTTATCCATTCAAAGCTACAGAGAGCTCATTCCTGATAAAAGCCTCAGAAATCCAGACACCTACACAACATCTTAACAATATTAACTTGGAGTTCAAAAACAACGATAACCTTTGGTCCACTGTCATCTTCATGGTAACTGTATCCGAAGTTCCTTCAAACCATCATAGCAGAAATTGTGATGCCTGCAGGTTCCAGAAGCCATGGGTTGCAAAAAGGTTGTTGTTGCTATGTTTACACACCATGGATGGCTGGTGTGTAAATATTCTAAATGTATGCACAGTTCTGAATTTTAAAAGTTTGAAATGTATAATCATTGGTGTACCATTATGATTGAGGTAATAAGCCACTGGTGCTTACGGTACTGGAATAAACTAGTCATTTTTAAGCTGGTAATTTGCAAGTTTTGGCTGGTGTGGTAGCAGTAGCAAGTTAACTACAAAATGCATTCTCATCATCTCACCTGCAAAGCTGGATGGGGAGGATGTGAAGACTTAACTGCCTTAACAGTGGATCCTACCATGCAATGCTAGCTGTGACACTGAGGAAAAACTGTATTGAGACAGGGGCTGCATCTGCTCTCCAGCTCTGCAGAGCAGTTCACATAGGCTCCATTATTATTTTAAATGATGCCTTTAATATGCCCGTCAAGGCTACTCACATTCAAAGCGGTGAGCATTTCCCATATCTGTGGCCTGAAAAATGGATGGTCAAGTAAGAAAATACTTAAGAAAAAGCTTTGGTATTCACATGAAAGTGAACAGTACTTAATTCTGTTTCTAATAGAAAGAGTCACAAACCACAGTGGCAAGTTTTGTGGCACTCACTGTACTTACCAGAAAGGCAATGGAAGTTTCTATTGCAAGGACTGTTACCAGCTTGGGATATGGTATAGAAGAAATAATTAAAAGGCCCATTTGACTATATAACAAACTCTAGTTTATTAGTTACTGGTTCAACAATTACTACCCAGAACACAAAATCTTCTTACCAGAGTTTAAGGAGTAAATATGCTGAGCAGAACAGCTTGCAAAGGTTTATAAGGAGGAGAGAGGGGGAAAAGAGACAAAGACATGAAGGTCTTTGACCTAGGAAAAAAATAAAAGCAGTTTATTTTGTAAGGTCACTATGCTGTGATAAGGCATTAACTTCAGTAAGATTTTTGAATCAAAGTTTCTCCAGTGTATTAAGATGTTTTTAGTCATATGAATTGCCAAGAAGATTCTCCTGTCCTCTGTGTGAGCCGAAACTAACCTATGCTGCAAACTTTGATGAAAGCAAGCATCCTAGTGACAATAGGCATGCGACCTATTTAACTATGCATTCACTAGAAGAAAAAGGGAGGTTGAAAACATTTAGTCCACTCCCATTAGCACCAGCTGCTGTTGCATCAGCCTTTATATTTCATGATGTCATTTAAAGCACAGCCATCCCTCACTGCTATCAAGTAAGAGGCTTTCAAACCTTATGTACATAATTGCAGAGACCTGTGCTATACCACGTGATGATCATAGCTGCAATATTTAGACTATTTCTGGGGAGAGAGGATGGTTTCACTTCACTTGTTTCTCTGAGCTAGAAATGATAGTAGAGAGAACAGTTCCTTCTCACTCTGGTTTAGTTTGTGCTAGGTTATATGGCTGTTCAGGTTACAACTGCTGCCTCTCTACTCGCAAAAGAATAAACGAGTGGGTAGGTGCTGTGCATTGTGCATGCTACTGGTCTATGTGCCATTGCTTATGAATCCCAGTCCTCACGCTCGTCTTTGACTTTATATAGGTACGTTTAAAGCTAATTAATTGGTCTGAAATGTTGTTGTAAGCACCAATGTTATTCTTGCCTAAATCACCGAAACCTAGAAATGAAGTCTGAGATATATTGCTCTAAACTTTTTGTTGTTGTTGCTATCTGCCGAGGGTACTGCTGAGGACTATCAAGAGGTCTGAGCACTGGATTATCTGTTCTCCCATGTCGGCCTCCGGAGTTTAAAATATAGCTGGTTTTGCTTGTAGCCTGGCTTTGTAAATGTTTTTTTCACTTTGGCATCAATCATTTGGTGACTGGACTCAGTGACACAGACAATCTCTTAGAGTCCTATGTCTTCAAGCACTAGGAAAGGCTAAACCATGTTTAGCCAGGACCGTTCTGAACCATTTTTGATTTTCAGAATAGTGATTTTAAGTGAGTCATAGAATCATAAAATATCAGTTTGGAAAAGACCTCAAGGATCATCTGGTTCAACCTTTCTAGGCAAGCATGACCTAGACATGATGTCACCTGAACAGCACCCTGTCCCGTTGAATCTTAAAAGTATGCAATATTAGGAAATCCACCATTTCCCTGGGGAGATTATTCCAGTAGTTGATTGTTCACATGGTGAAAAATATTCCTCTTGTGTCCAGTCAGAATGCAGGTGATCAGCTTTGTCAAGCAGGATTCGCTCATGGTGAATCCATGCTGGCTTTTCCCAATCTCATCCTTGGTCTGACCCCAGGAAAATTTGCTCCGTAATCCTCCCAGGCACTGACAATTTCCTGAATCCTCCTTTCAGCCCTTCTCGTACATGCGGGGAGGAGTCCTAGTTTTTTTTTCTGGAATTATCAAAAAAAATTCTAGAATCTCCATAATCTGCAGATTGCTATTCTTTCCAGTCTCTGAAAAGTCTTGCGGAAGAGCTATATCGCCTGTACTGCTTTAAACAGCAAAGCCTTCACTGCCACAGGGCTCTTCTCCTATGTCTCCAGCAGGGGGACCTACTTTTAGACGGCAGCTTGACCTACTGGCACAGACCAACTGCTTCAAGGTCTTGCTGTGGCTTTCTTCTCTATTTTACCCGACTTTGAGGCTCTGATGTTCTTTTTGCGTTCTAACCTGAATGTGTGGAACATATCCCACAACTCCCACTGTTTATAAAATTGCTAACCTAGAAAGTTCTTCACGTAAATGCTGTTCTTTTCAACTAAACTACACAGTGCAGTTACACTCTAGAAATTCCCGAAGTTGTAGGATTAGTGGGACAAACTGGGACAATAATTGGGACAAAAATTACTATAATGGTATCAGATCTGAAGCCGCAGTTCAGCTGTTCACATAGTGATATGGCAGGAGCATCACAGAAATTCAAGGCTCAGGAACTAATGACTCCCTACCCCATTGCCACCACCCGTAACAGCTGAGTATAGATGGAGAAGTTGGCTGTTTTCCATCAATAGTGAGTAACCCATTTTTCTGTGCTGATTGATTTGGCCTGTGCTGTTGCTGTCTTACTCATATTTTTTCATGCTATTACTGGCAAGAAAGGTCTTCTCTACCAACAAGTTTGTCTAGTCCTGGCATTAAGCTTAATCGTGAATGACAACACTTCCTCTTTGAAGTCTTGACATTTAGCTTTGCGGCAGGCAACTCCTAATGTGTACACATGAAATAATTTTAATCACCTATCTTTTAAAAATGAGACTGAGCTGAATCATTAGTTTAGTACAAAAATGTGCAAGATTTTTTTCTACTATTAGGAGCTCTATAATGAGCTTATCTGTTGCTTGTGAGAAAATGGAAGTTCAGTGCACAAATGATTCCATACCTGCAAGTTGCTGATATACCTTTTGATGAAACGTTAAGCAGTCAGTGGTGGTGACCTTATACTTCATTCAGCTTTTTTAGAAACACAGAAAACCAGAATTAACTTGCTTTCCTTTTTGGAATAGCCTTCCATTAACTGAAAGTCTTCACTGAATAAGCTACACAAAAATAGTTTTGTTAGTAAAAGAGGGGTATCCTGCACCAAACTAGACTTAATGAAGTATCTAAGAAGCTGTGTTATGCATTTCTTGTTGTGACTTTAAATCACACTTCATCATGCTTCCTAACAATTTATGAGATCTCGTTCTGCTTTTAATCAGTGCTGACTTTTGAATCTTTCCCACTCCTGTATTTTCATTATTAGTTCTAATTACCTTAAATTCCTGCTGCAGTAAGATTTTAAAATGTGTTGAAATATTTTCTTCCCACTCTTCCAGATTTCCATACATCTTAAAATATAAAGCATTCAAAGCATGAGTGAGACTTTAGACTGCCCAAACAGCTATTTTCTGATTTATTTCCTAGTAAGTAAAACCCTGGTGATATTATACAAACACTGACACTACTAATAGGGAGAAAAGAGCAAATACCTGTACTAATAGCAGTTTCATATAACTTTTTTACTTTCCTCTTTTCTTGTACAATGGGAAGCAGTAGGTAAGCTTAACAATTCTCATTCTTGTCTGGAGTTTAAACCGCTTGGCTCTCTCTGGAGAGCCAAGGAGGACATTTCTCAGCGCGCAGTCCCTCTCGGTGGTGTGAGCTGGGGCACTGTGAACACTGAAGTGGCAAGGTACGCCTCTGCGACCCTTCCTTGAACAGGCCACTCAGGTCAAACGGCAACTTAACCGCTTTGCAGGACCGCAGCCCTCATCACTGATGACAGCAAACGCTTTGCTGAAGTCCTCAAACTTAAATACAAGCCACCTCGCAGCTTCCCTCAAGCCTTTCCCTGCCCCGCTCTCAGCACCGGCCGGGCCCAGAGGGGCGCCCAGGGTTCTGCGGGTAGGGCTCGCCCCGCCACCCCTCGCAGGACCCCGCAGCGCTTCCAGCCGCCGAGCAGCGGGATGAGCGGGTAAGGACGACGGCTGGGGATGTGGCCAGCAGGCGACGAGCCGCCGGCGTCAGCAGGGACCCTCGCCGGACCGCCCGCACTTCTCCCTCAGGCAGAGACACATGAAGGGGGCGACCACCGCCGCGCTGACACCAGCTGGGGGCCGCCGGGCCCGAGCGCCGCTCTCGCTCACCCCTCGGCGGCGCGGGGCTAGCGGCCGGGGCCGGCGGCGCCGCCCGCCTCTGCCTCCTCCCCCTCGGTGCCCTGCCTCCTCCCTCCGCCGGGCAGCCGGCTGCGCGGGGAGGCAGCGCGGCCGAAAGGTGTTGCTGGAAGGGAAGTTTGAAGAAGGTCGCCGGGTGCTTGTGCGCTCTAGCATCATGGCGGAGCAGAGCGAGTCACCGGTCCACGTCCAGCAGCCCCAGCCGGCGGCAACGCCAGCCGCCCCGGGCGTCGGCTGGCCCATCTGCAGGGACGCCTACGAGCTGCAAGAGGTTATCGGTCAGTGGAGTGGGAGATCGGGGTTGCTATCGGGCGGAGGCAGGGGATGCTGCGGCTGCCGCTTAGCCGGCCCTGGGCCTACCGACGCTCATCTTCCCGCAGGCTGAGCTCGCTCACTGCGGCGGACGCGCCCGGCACTGCAGTGGCGCCGCCGCCGGCTGCTGCAAACTTTATCCGCCCGGTAGCGGGCGGGCGGCGCGGCCCCGGGGGGCGGTGGCTCCTTCTAGAAACCCCCGCGCCCCGCCCGGTGCGGCCCGATGGAGGGTGTCGGTGGTGCTGCCGCCTTGTCGTGTGGTGCATCGTCACTCGCCCCACTGGTGGTACCTGAGCCCTTACCTGCTGGCTTGTAATGGGACCTCGGCAACTCCGCAGATGCGCTCTGTGTGTTTTGTCTGTGTGCATGTGTCGGTCTGTGGATGCACACGTGTATATGCATCCGCTCAGATTACTCTGCATTTTTCCGGTGGCTTTATGGGGGAGGTAGATCTTACCCCTATCTCTGCTGCTATCGTGGTGGCTTCCTTTCATTTTTCTTGTATATATATATATATATCTATATATCTATATATATCTTTGAACCCTTTTCCCCTCAGTGTTTAATATGATGCCTCCTGGCCCAGCTGCCTGTGCCCAGTAGTGGCACATAGGACAGAGAGGGGTTTCAGTTTCCTTCCACCCGAGCCAACTTGCTTTTGCCCTGGATGAGGTTTAACCTGTTGGCCATCCCCAAGTCCTTGCAGGCAGGGTGTTTTTTGGTAATGTGTCCAGCTAAGGCGGATCAGATGTGTTCAGCTTCTGTCCACTTCATTTGGATTGAGTAATTTTGAGATTTATAGTGTGCAAATATGACTGTTGTTAACAGTATGCGTGATGGAAAATTTTTTCATATCCTGACCTCGATGTTGCTTGTTGCTAATGAACGTCATTGGGAAAACTTGCTTTTGTTTGTATGTGACATTTTACATCTGTAGCAAATGCTGCAAATGTCAAAGGCCATCTCTAAGACTGTGATTGCTATTCCTTATGGATGAGGCAATTTAAATGAAAAAAATCCATGAGTCTTGCTTGCTGGTGCTGTTTGTTATTCTCAGTGTTGCACACCAGTTGCTAGTTGTTGTCAGGCAGACAACAACCAGAAAAACATGTTACTGATCTGGATTGAAAGTTGTGTGTACTCAGCTGCATCATTAAGCTTTTTATTTTCCACAGGCAGAAACAAAATAGTTGAGAAAAATACTTCTTCCTTAAAATGGGATGGCTTTCTTTGGACCCAGGTGGTGCCTTTGTATTTCTCTTTGCACTTGTTAGGCTCTGAAGAGGGACTAAGGAGGGATGAGGGTTCAGGTGTGCACGTCCTTGGAGGTGGCTGGCTTGGACCAAGATTGCTCAGCGTCGAATGAGTGCTGCCAGCAGAGGCACTGCATGGGCATGGGTTTTTAGGCCAGAGAACTTTGTTTTACTTGGTTTGGAGAATGGATCTAAATTATCCAAGTGGAAGTGGTTCTGCTAGCATAAGATACATCTTTGCTGAGGAGTAAATCCTTCTTCTAAGGTATAAAAGGTCTCAAAGGTGTTGGATTAATCCTTGTCTAGGGTGTGACATGAGTCATAAGAGTTACTTGTAGTTATTTTCTGTTGAAGTACCTGTAGAATGCCTGGGGAGAGTGTAGTTTAGAAAATCGTTCCCACTTTCTTTCCACTTAAAAGTTTGCATCTTTTGACAAGTAAAATGTATTTCTAAATTTTTGTGTATCTGCATACAGCCGTTGTACAGGTGGATGTGAAATTGGCATAGCAAATACCTATCTGTAGTGAAACTTCATTGCTAATTACCTATTGGTGCTGTTAAATGTTGGTATTATTTCTTTAACCAAAGCGAATGCCTAGTGAGGTTGGGTTATTTTGAACCAGATCCTTGGACTTAGCTAATTTGGCTGACTTTAGTCAAACTTTCACTAAGCTTAGGTTGTTTGCATGACTTTCAAACTCACAGATTTGTTTTATACTACCTGGCTTACAAATCTTAGTCAATTACATCTTTTTTTCATTAACACTTTGTATTTGTTAACTTATAGGAGACCCATGATGAGAATAAATTTAGTCTCAGTACTATTAAAAATAGTAAATTCCAAAAAATGTAGCCAACCCCACTTCATCCCTTTGTTTTATTTTTGAGGTGGCTAGCCAGGTCTTTATGAACTCTTGGTGTGTGGTTTCATGATCCATTTAATCTGCTCTAACAGGCAGCTGTTGAAAGGATCACATAATCTGACAGAGAACTAGTTCTTGTGCTGGGTCAGTTTCCTGTCTGATCAGGTTCCCTATTTGACTTGCTGCATGATTGAGAGATGTGATGTGAGGAAGAGGCTCTTCCTGTTAATTCCTATGGACAGATATTTTCTGGAGCAGAAAGAAACCATTCTGATTGCTATCTGTAAATGTATGGGGCAAAGAGTTAAAAGAAGAAATCCTTACATTAGTTCAGATTGATAAACGCTGTCCATACACCAACCCATTTGGGAGTTAGAAGGGGTTTCGTAGCTGTTAGAACAGGAGGATCCAAAGGAACCCTCTGCTAGGAATTACTGCAATTGCACTTAAGGGAGAAACAGGTTTAATTTATTAAAGACCTGGAGATCTCTTTCTATGATTTTAATGCATTACGTTAAAATGTGCAGTGAATTTTAATGTATGTGCTCTTTTTTATTTTTTTTTAATAAGCTGGATATAACTTAGCTAAAAAAAACCCTAATAAAAGCAATATTGTGAGATATCTTCTCATTCAGGCTGGGTTTGTAACCAAGTATTCTGAATAACATAACTGTTACAGATTTTTCGGAATTTATGTCACATATGCAAGGTTTTCTCCTCCTCAGAAACAATGTAAATCTTCACACAACAAATGCTTAATCAGTTATGGGTGTAAAAACCTGAAAACTGGATAGTATTAAAATTATATTTGTACCTTTCAAATTGTAATGAGCTGTAAATCATATGGATGAGATAAAGCAGCATTATTTTGTTTGTATTTGTTTTAAAAAAGGTTTCTTAAATGGATATGAAAAAGTGGCTTTGCCTTGTTTCTGGAGAGCTGCGTTGGAGTTGATGTTCTTCTGCTGGATGTAACTTACTGTTTGTCAGCCTGCGTTGATAACTGTGGAAGGAAGATTCTGTTCTGGAGAAGCAGTGGGTTATCTCATGATTAGGCTGGGTGCTAGCTTTCATTATACAATTTTCTCTCCTGCTGCAACTGATGTGAAAAATTAATTTGGCTAGAAAACAGCCAGAATTGGTTGGAAAATAGATGGTTACTTCTACATGATAGATTATCTGTATTGGCTGAAACTCATTAAAAAAGCTACCTTAGTTGAGCGGAGGTTTTCGTCTATTTTTGCCTTTCTAAATTTGAGCTAAAAAAATGCCTTGTGGTTTGTTGCCTCATAAGGCGCAGTGTTGCTCAGTCAGATGTGTTGGGATTTTGAGTAGAACAAGTTACCATTTTGAGACAGTTTTGCTGGTTTTTGTAGTTCTTACTGTACGCAGAATGTGAGACACTCGGTTTAATGGCTCTGAGCTCTCTGTTGGTGTTTCTGTGAAATATTATTTACTGTTTTTTAATGCTTCCCTGCAGCATGTGTATTGCTAATGGTCGCTTGTCTGATAGAGTAGACTCTCCTATATTTGTTGTTATCAGAGGTCTTTGTGGAGAGATCTCTGATTATGATGCTCAGAACTGGTGTTCAAGTTGGTGCATACTGTTTTGAAAATCCTCTCTACAGTTAGAGGTAGCATTACAGTTCTGTGTTCTGTTAATCAGACACTCACTTCTCATTCATTCTTTCGAAAATTTCTTACCCCTCTACTTAATCAGATTTTTGTGTGGTTTTATTTTTTTCCTTTTTAAGCGTAAAAAACGGTTGAAGGGCTTTCTTTTACAGAAGTTCTTATGTATATGTTGCAAGTTAGATCTGACTGTGCTCTGTGAAATCCCACACTGTAGCAACTAAAGCTATGATAAACTTTGACATTTGTTCTTGCAGAGATTTCTTTCACAAATCCCTGTAATTCTTGCGTAAGAAGCTGCATAATTTGATAAGTAATACTTAGTGCTGCCTAAGATCTTTATTCTAAAACTTTATGTAAAACAGAAAGATGTGCCTGCCTTAATCCTGCTCCAAAGCAAATTCTGTTCCTTACCAATAAATCTTAAAAGTTAACAGCAGCCTAAGCATTTTGTATATGTGGATATTAAATATAGGTTTCATAACATTAATTGGAAATTACTACTACTGTAGCTGGGCAGGAAGAGCTTATTATTTTGTAAATTAAAATCTTACATTTTGGGAAAGAATTTTGGGAAAGATTTTCTGTCAGCTAATGACCATTTGAAGAAACTGGAAATGTTAAGTCCTCATCTGTTATTTTAATAAGGAGTGTCTTTTAATTCAGTTATCGGAGTTAGGCTTTGTAAGCCATTCAGTGATAAAACTTTGTTGTATAATAAAATTACAATTCATGCAGTTGGAGGCTTGTAAAATAAAATTAATCTTCTTCCTGACAAGAACCTGAATAAAAAAATAGAAATTTAATTTGCTTTGTGTTTCCCACAGTTGCAAGTAACCAGCAAATAAAGCCTGTTTTAAAGTTAATTTGGTAACTGGAAGGGTAAAGGAGTATGTAACCAGGCAGCTGGCTGATGCTATGTAATGATAATTTACAGAAAGTATTCTATGCTTTCCTGTTCCTGGAACCTGCCTGCCTCCTTTATGCTTGGCCCACCTGTCTCTATGCTTTCTCTCTCCCTCCATCTAAGTTTTTTCCGCAGATAAGGTCAAAAGCCTTTGATACCTGGAAAGTCCTGGCTCCATAGGATTTCCTTCAGTGCTAGAAGAGGAGCAGTTCTGCTGGTGACCATGTGGAAATTTGAAGGGATTGCATGATCTTGATTCTCACTAAGCCTTAAAACAGCAAGGCGTTGCATCTTCAAATTGGAGCCACTGCTTGGGTAGCAGGGGCCAAGTTCAGACCTCGGAGAGCAATTTTAGGTTGGGTGATGTGTTGCTCCGAGAGAACATTAGAACTGTTTTACTTTTTCATTTTTCTTCAGTGAAGAATCACTTTCCCTTAAGTCAGAAACCAGTTGTTGTTTTTTTTTTTCCAAAATCCGTTGATCAAATGGAGACAAACCCACATCTGTTCTGCTTGGTTTGAGGGGAAAAAACGGTGAGCTCTCCTTGCAAAGGAAATGTAGGTGGCTCATATAGTGGCTACATGTGTAGGCCATATTTTTGTTTTGTGTGACTCTTTTGGTTCTCTCTCTCGTCCCCCTTCCTCCCTTCCAAAATAATTCAGAACTATAAGGCAGTGGTAGTAGAAGCTGGTTTTATTTACAGGAATAATAGCAATTCCTGGCACTTGAAGAATGGACCTTAAAAATCAAGACAAGTTACTTACTCTTGTTAACTTCTTGGGTTTGTGGAAGTCACTGGGATAGTACTGAGCAGCAGAGGAGCAATCTACTTGTGGTATGTGGAATGTAAGTTCGTCACTAGGAAATTTACTGGTGCCCAAAATGAAGAGTGAGGTTTTCCCGTCCTCTCCCCACACCCCAGGAAATCACACTTGACAGAAGTTGATAGGGCTTACCTTGTGTAAATAAATAATTAGCTTTTTTGAGTGAGTGGATTTTTACTTATTTCTTCCTTTTGCAGCACAGCCTTGCTGGTAGGGTGAAATACTGACAGTTCTGCTAGATTTCACTGTTTCTTGTTAAGTTTGAAGGTCTTTAGGTGTGCAAAAAGATCACATGATTGAAGCTTATGGGTGTAAGAATGTTATCCAGGAGTGGCAAAATGAAGCAATGCTGGTATGAAATCCTGAAAAATTTGCTTTAAAACATTTCCCCCCCCCTTCTTAACCAGTCTCTATATGCGCAATACTGGGTTCTGTGTAGTTATGGGATCAACTCTGTAACTGAAGCAACCAGTACATGTTGAGTTCTTATCTCTTTCCTTCTCTAATGGGGTTTGGCTGCTGTTTTCCCTTGCTGGCTTCAGGGTTGTGTGGTAGTGATGCAGCTCTTCCTTCTTTCTGCCACTTGCTTTTCCTGCAAAGTGCCTCTTGCTGGAGACCATGCTGTGGTGTTTAATATGTGCCTGGGGCACTAGGTGCACTGGACTAAAAAGATGCAGAAAAAAACCCAGTTGCCTTGCAGTGGGACAGAAAATGTGGTATTGAGACAAAAAAGAGAGAATATACATGGAGAAACAAGCAATCATGTGGTACCCAACAGTGCAGAAGGAACCTAATTTTCCTGAAACTGCTGTCAAGTCAGTTACTTTATGCGAGCTGGCTGCCTTTCAGGAGAGATAGATAGTTGGGGGATGTCAGTAAAGGGGGAAGAAGCTTAATCTTCATGGAGAAGTGTGCATGCTTCCTGGCATTTGGGTAGACTTCAGCTGACTGGTGCCTGTTTTGTAGAAGGTTTTCAGGGCAGTGGTGAGATGCTGATAAAGCTGATGAAGGTGGTGGGTTTTTAGAGTCCCTCTGCACAATTCCCAGGTGTGATTTTCCAGGATTGTTGTTTGTGACAGTCCTGCTGCTTGTTCCCTAGGTAAGCTCAGTGAAAAAATTTGAACAGCGTTCTTCATTTGTTAGCTGAAGTATTATGTTTGTGTCATTGGCGGAGTTAATATTTCTGGTCCTTTACCCTTTTCCAGTGTCTGACTAGTTAATGTGAGTTTACCCAGCAGTTTGGTGGAACTCTGGTATGATAAGTTAGCTGTCTCTGTTAATCCTTTGTCTTTACGATTAACAGTTTGTGAATTATTTTATCAGCCTAATTATTCCTGTGGATGTCTAATGGCCTCTGAGGTATTCTGATTAGTAGTGAAATATAGGTGAAACTTGAGGATGTCCTATAAGGCTGATGTAATCATGATGCTACATAGCTTTTAAGCTGAGCAATGTTAACACACTTAAAGAGAAATGAACACCAGAAGCAGACTGAAAATTGGAAGCTTTTCATTGTTCCTAGTCATGCTGTCAGAAGTAGTGTGAACTTAAAGGTCAAGATCAATTTTGAATGGCTGAGGGTTTTCTTAATAGGAACAAATAATTATTACAGATGTAACCAGACTGTGCCAAGTATACCTGCTTCAAGGGAGGTGGTACAAAAATACTTAACAGACCAGAAAAATACTGTGTATTTACTTGTTGGTTTCTGTCCTGTACGAGTAATATGGACAAAAATCATCAGAAAAGGATCGCAATTCAGTTATAAAGTTGCTTTTCTGTTCTCACTTCTTTGCTTTGCAGACATTTTATTATGGAAACTGGACATAAACTTACAATTTATTCCTGTTAGTGTCTTGTGTTCCTAGCCTCTGAACCACTTCAGGCTAATATGAGGAACTTCATTAGAATTAGATTAGAATCACCTGATGAAAACTTAATGATATCATAGCATTTATGTTGCTCCAACTCTTCCATTGTTTCATGGGAAGGAGGACGAGAAATGGGTGAGTTTTTTGCTTGTGCATGGCCACAGTAGACTCAAATTCTAGCAGGCATGTTCTGTTGGGGTAAACTTGCTGAAGATGCTTTGTGTCTCAACACTACAGTATTAATTAGAGATCTTCATGACAGTGCAGTAGCAATACTGCCTTTGTTTTCATAGATTGCTGTTCTTCATTCTCAGAAGAGAATGATGCATTATGTGGTGACATCCGGAAGACTTGGAAAATATTTCATTCATGGTATTAGAATTGTTCCAAGTGTTTACTTTCAAATTAAATGAGAAACAATAAAATATGCAACCTAAATCAACATCAGCATTTGTTTATAGTGCTACTTCAGAAAAGAACAGTAATTCTCTTTTAACAGCTTTTTTTTGGGGCAGGAAATCTGGTTCAGCGTAGCAAACCTTCAATATATCCTGCTTGTATAAGGTAGAGTTAAGCACAGCTTAACTCCCAGGCACAGCTACAGGTTGGGCGGAGAAGTGGTTCAGAGCAGCCCTGCAGAGAAGGACTTGGGGGTGTTGGTCAATGAGAAACTGAACATGAGCCAGCTTCAGTGTGTGCTTATAGCCCAGAAAGCCAACCGTATCCTGGGCTGCATTGAAAGGAGCGTGACCAGCAGGTCGAAGGAGGTGATCCTGCCCCTCTACTCTACTCTCGTGAGACCTCACCTGGAGTATTGTGTGCAGTTCTGGTGTCCTCAACATAAAAAGGACATGGAACTGTTGGAAGAAATCCAGAGGAGGGCCACGAGGATGATCAGGGGACTGGAGCACCTCCCATATGAAGACAGGCTGAGGAAGTTGGGGCTGTTCGGCCTGGAGAAGAGAAGGCTGCGTGGAGACCTCATAGCAGCCTTCCAGTATCTGAAGGGGGCTGTAGGGATGCTGGGGAGGGACTCTTCTTTAGGGACTGTAGTGATAGGGTAAGGGGTAACGGGTTAAAACTTAAAGAGGGGAAGTTTAGATTGGATATAAGGAAGAAATTCTTTCCTGTTAGGGTGGTGAGGCACTGGAATGGGTTGCCCAGGGAAGTTGTGAATGCTCCATCCGTGGTGGTGTTCAAGGCCAGGTTGGACGAAGACTTGGGTGACATGGTTTAGTGTGAGGTGTCCCTGCCTATGGCAGGGGGTATTGGAACAAAATGATCTTAAGGTCCTTTCCAACCCTAACTATTCTATGATTAAACAGCGTTGTGTGCAGCTCAGATGGTACCCTGCTAAGGTAACTTTTGGTCTGCAGAGAATACCATATATCGAGTTATTGTGTAGCTATGCAGAGCCATTTCCAATGTGAGTTTTGCCTTAGATATATCCAGATTTTTAAGCCTATTGAATAAAGTTTTCTGTATTGATAATGAAACAACAGGGGGAATGAAATCACAATCCTGATTTCCTTTGTGAATATATTTTAACTAAAAATTAGATCATTGAGTTTGTCTTTCAGGGAAAAATATCTGGCCAGGTAACGTAATCAAGTATTTAAAGATAATATTAGAGCATATGATAGGAAAGGGGTTTTGCTTTTATTCTGTATTTTATTAGGAAGAGCTCATTCTGTATTAGAAGAGTGCTGGAGAAAGATGTTTCCTTACATCTGTGAACATTGAAGGAGAAGCTTTATTTTTGAGGCAGTGTCATACACCTGTGTTTGTTATGATAAGATGCCATTGCTGTTTAGACTGTAATTCATATTAAGTGCTGGGTTAACTTTTTTCTTCCTTGATACAAAAAGGGTGATTTATTCTTATTTCCTCCCCCCATCCCCAGTAAATCTTTGTTGTTTAGACAGCTGTATTTCAAAATAGCTGTTTCTTCAAGGTATGTTGTTCAGAGTATGTTACTCTACGGCTTTTCTTTGTGGTGCTCTGAAAACTCCCAGCTGAATGAAGCTTGAATGGGCAGGTAAGAAGGAGATGGGAAACAACAGAAACTTTAGCTGTGCTGGTTGTGTCTCAGCTTGGACAAACAGCCTGTGCAGGGAATCTCTCATAATAGAGTTTTTCCTCAGCTTTGTACTTCAGGTGTGAGCCTGCAAAACTTCAGCAAGTCTGTGGCCACAGGGGTGGGTAAGGGACTGGAATGTACTTCATTTGAGGCTGAGAGCTGGGACTATGCAGTCTGGAGAAAGGAAGGCTCAGAGAGATCTTACCAATATGTGTAACTATGCGATTGAGGGGAATGAAGAAGAGGGAGTCAGACTTTTCTTATTAGTGCCCTGGGACAGGACAAGAGCCAGCAGACACAAATTAAATCTGATGAATCTCAGTCTTAACGCAAGAAGACTTTAACTCTGAGGGTGCTCAAACACTCCAGCAGGTTGCCTGGAGAGGTTCTGGAGTCTCCATCTGTGGAGATAGTCAAAACCTGGCTGGGCAACCTGCTTTAGCTGACCCTGTTTGGAACTGGGGGATTGGAGTAAATGATCTCTAGTGAACACTTTCAGTCTAATTGTTTTTGTGATTCCATGGCTTGAAACAATTTTTGGTGGTATCTTTGTGTGAAACAGCAGAAAAATACTTGATTGAAGCTTTGCTCTTTCAAAGAGCACGTTAAATTTAGGAAACAACTCTGACAAAAGTGTCCCTGCTAACAGAAGGGCAGATATGGAGAATATCTGCAGATAACAGGTTGGTTCAACAGTGGATTTCATTAGTATCTTAGTTGTGTTTAGGTCTACAAGTTTCTGGGGAAATGGAAGCCGATAAGGGGAGTGAATCAGGCAGTGCTGAGGCCTCTACGTTGCAGTCCTCTACCCAGAACTGGTCTGAACCATTACATCTTTCAGAGACTATAGCACATTTCTGCTGGGGCAGAACTTCCAGTTCAGGTTCCTCCAAAGAAGGTTTGTTTTGCACACACAAGAGCCACTCTGCCACGCAAACAGAAGCTTTGTGAGGATTATCAAGGAGAGGGTATTCACTTCAAAACTGCTCTGTTTGCTCTAAAACAAAATGCAGTGGAATAGAACTAAGTGCATGTTAGTGTTCTTTTTTGATTTCCCTCTAATTTCAAATACTTTGTTGGTTATTCCTCTGCTTTTTTTCTTCTCTCTGGAAATTTTTAGTTTCTCGTGTGTTTGATGGGACACTTTGCCCTTAAGAATTGAATCCTGGTATGTGTATTTCTAAATTATGTTGTTGATCCTTTTAAAGTCTTACTGTTAAAATTTTCCTGTGAAACTCTTGTGTGCACTGTTCATGCTAGGATAAAACCCTAGACCTTTGAAACAACAAATTTGGGTACAAAACTTTGAAGGGAAGAATGATGTCAGATTTCCCTTTCTCTTCTGGATAAGCTTCTTTGGTTTAAATGGAGAGTTGCTACCTGATGTTCTTTTGTTGTGCAGCTGACTGAATGATAAGGAAGTTTATTTTAGCAGCTTTTCAAATGACTGTGGGAAACAAAGGTACTTTTTGAGGTGCATGTGTCTGAGTGAAGTATTCATGCTTCTTCAGATCAGTGAAGGACGAAAGAAACGCCCCTGCTGGAATGCTTTCTGGAGGGCTAATGAGGTAGAGGAGGATCTCCTGGATTTCTTGTAGAAACCCTATCTTCTACAGAAGCCCTGGGGATATATATATTTTTTATTTGTTTATTTATTTATTTTTTTTACTTTTTTTTTGCAAATAGATTGTTTGAAGGCTGTGATTTTATTTTGTTTTCTCAAGAAAGAAAGAAAAGATATTTAAGAAGTACATTGACATAAAGTGGGAAAAGACACTTTTGCATTAATCTTGTAAGAACAAATCCTCCCCAAATGTGAGTAAAATTCACCTAATCTGCTAAAATCCTGTAAAGCCAGAAATTGTTAAGACCTCCTACATGTACTTCAAAGTTTTGTTTTTTTTTAATTTTCTTTTTTATTTATTTTTCCGCTATGTAGCACTTTATGAATGCTGAGAAAAAGGTTAAATTAAAAAAGTGAGATCAGTTAGGTCCTTGATGTAGTCTTTGACCTAACCACAGCATATCAAGACAGCAAGGTCTCAGTTTTACACAGATGTTCTTTCATACAGCTTTTGGTTCTGTGAATTGGATTGCAAGGTTTTGGTACAACTGTAACTCAAGAAAGAAAAAGCCCGAATAAAAGAAGTTTACTTTATTACCTGAAAATCTGACCTACATTGTAAGGATGAACAGGTAGTGATGTGACAGGCAAAATCCATTTCAGTGTTTTTAATAAATTCTTAAATCTTACCCTTCTCTTCAAGTGTTTTTCATGCCTTTTATTGGGGAAATGCAGAATGAATAGGGATCTGTTGCATTCATTCACGTCAAGTACAGTACATCCACATTTCTCCTTATCGCATGAGGGCCCCAGTGTGATTGTACAAGAGGAGCTGACTCCTGCCTGCAGCGTGCCAGCTGGGTGGCTGTGCAGCACAGCTCTGCTGCCGACCGTGCTGTAAGAGCAGCAGCAGCGTAGGTGAAAAAGTCTGCTGCAAGTTGTTTGGCTGCTATATTTTCTGTTTCTTCTTCCCTAACAAACTTGTAGTGTGAGTGAAATTGGGTTGTCATTTTGCAGGAAGCCAGTGCAGATCTGATTACAAAACTAATGCTAACTGGAGACGGGCTTGGGTACCTCAGAGATTTTCTTTTCCGTCCTCTGCTTTTGAGTAGTTTAGCAGATAGTAATACCTTGTACATATGTGCCATTATTACATATGGCTCAGTTCATTGTTTTGGTCTTCTCAGGAGTTCTGTCAGAGAACCTTTATAGGTGATCCACACTCTTGTCAGCATACTCCTTTACATAATCTAACCTAATGACAACCTAACAGATATCTTCCCTTTCTTCTTCTAGACACTGAGCTCAAATGAATTTTTTTAGTTACTTCTTTTTCATCATGCCCAAAGAAAATTATTCCTTTAAATCTCTTTAAATAATGGACTATTATGTGTAATGGTACTTGCTCATTGTGCAATGGCACACATATCTTCTAGACTGTAGGTTTGGTGAATTCACAAGTTACCTTTATATACTGATACGAAAATAGAGGCATTTTAGGTGTTCATTAGGTGAGCAAAGATAGGCAACCTCTTTGCTATCTGACCTGATGTGTGCTATTTATTGGTGGCATTGAATTCCCTATTCCAGTTCCACAACTTTTGTAAGTTCTAATGTTGAAACAGTATTTTACCCTTATACATAATGCCTTGCTTCACTTTTTTTAACAATGGCAGCTCATAATGGAAGGTAATATGATTGAGAGTAGAGATTGTTCCAGGTATAAAACTTGACTTTTCACTGCTAAGCTTAGTTCCATACTCTTTAGTTCATTAATCTCTTAAACTGCAGTACTTTAAATTACTTCATAATCAACAGCCTTGGAGAAATGATAATGAAGGGGTAAGTGAACTAGGTATATAAAGTGATAAGCTATGCCAAGCAGACATGAAAACTGTGGGACTTGTGAGGAAAACAGTTCTGCAAACTGGAACAGAGGTACTTGGTTTGTGTGTCACATTTGATATGAATATGTGACATGCTCAGTCAAAGAGAATGCTGCTTGCCTTGTAAAATAGTGCTAGTTGTGCTAAGCGCTTTACAAGGGATTGGGAGCAGGGGGTACCAATCACACCAGTCTTATCCTGGTACCTCCACAAGGCAAATTCCAGTTCTGATGACTGCAAATTCTGAAATAGTGGTGATTGTGGATTTTTTTTTTGTTATATAAACATTTTTCACTTTTATAAATAACACTTCTAATGAAGACATTTGAGATGTGGAGCAGAGCAAAAGCAATTTAATCTTGGGTAGTGTTTATAATACAGGGTTTGCCAAGACAGTCTAATTTGGGTTGCTATAGTTCCCTTTCAACTTCTTTATTTAGACAACTCATCTATTTTAAATGACAAGTCAGGGAGACGATAACACCTGTGATAACACCTGTTGAAAGTGGACTGCTTTTGTTTAGGTTTTCCTTATGTGCTGTAGTGCTGATGTCTCCTTGGTGTGGGTTACTAATAAATGTGAAGATGCTCTCACACCACACGTTGAAATGTACCATGCTCCCTGTGACCTCCTCAGCTAGTGTGTAAGAAGACTCAATGCCATGGAGTATTTAGTTAAAAGATAGTTTTGGTGGTGACACATACAGACAGGCATTAAACTGCTTGGGTGTTTGGTATCACTCCAATTGCTTTTGCAACACATCACCTTTCTTTCAATGTCAAGTACCGAGGTGTGTTTTGGAGTATGTGCAGTGTCCTGTCGAAAGACAGGCAAAAAGTGAAACATTGTGGTTGCTGCCTGTTTCTGATGCACTCCTGGAAGCTGATCTTCAACTTCATTAGCACCTTATCTTGTCCTAAAGACTTGAATTATTTTGTAGGTGCCTTCTTAAAATAAGGGAAGGAATGTGGTTTTGTTACATGCCCTATCTTTTGTGATTGATAGGGCTAAAAGCTTTTGAGTGTTGAAATGCTGGGCTGTCAGGTAGGTTGCTAACTGTGTCTCCTGCTATGTTATCACTTTAAAGACTAATTATGATAGCACAGGGGGATAAAAACAGCTTCTGCACTAAATATAGTATATTGGATTGGAAAACTGGCAAGGGAGCTGTGATACTGACTTACTACTCTAGCTTCAAAGGCAAAATAATTTTGATATGGACATTTAGGCTACATCTGTAAGACTTCAGTGGGATCACTGAAGTATTTGTAGACTTCTGTCATCTTTGGAGATTTTTTTCTGGACTATTTATACAGTGTGCTTTTGAAAAGTAGTATGGGATAAAATAGACCTCTAAGGCTGTGTAAGCAACTCTCCCACAAAGAGGTATATGCAACAGTTGAATAACCCAGTGATTTTGTAGGCATAATGGTGATGTTTTTAAATATTCAACTGCAGAAAAATATTATTTTTATAGCTCCATGAATAATTGATGAGATTAATTGAAGAATTAGTGAGAATAATTGTTGAATGATGAAAATGCAGAAGTAGCAGTTCTGTGCATGGGCAGATTTCGTAGAACACTTACTGTGTTTTAGGTTTATTATGTCCTAAGCCTAATGGCTAGGATAAGCAATCTAATATCCAAGTTAGTTACAGTGGGAGAGATTTGATCCAGCATGAATTAAGAAGACAAAGTGAGCAGAAATCGTTAGTGCATTATATTTGATTATTGTAAAATTTTTAAGAACACAAGCATTCATGTCATGTGAAGATAGAGAAATCATGAGTTCATTTTCTGTGAAGAAGTTAAGTTTCAGAAGGGTTTAAAGTTTAGTATAAAGAAGGACATGTGCATATGCAATGTGCAAGTCCAGCCATCTCACCTCACTGTCTGTCTTTTTGAGAGTTGACTAGTGGAGGGCAGATTAAATTAGAATGTTAACGTCAGTTGTTGATCACACCTGTTCCAGGATCCTTCTTTTTGCCAGCTGGAGACAGGTTCTTCCTCTTTTTTTTTTAAAAAAAAAAAAAAAAGAAAAGTTACCTTTATGTCAGATACAGAACATCTTGAAGGAACTTACTCAGATGAACTTAAATCCTGGATAAGTGTTTGTGTCTGAGGTTTTTATATGAAAACGATTTCTAGGTTAAAACTTTTCAGAAGTGAAGTGCAGCCGTATGTAATAGCTCTTGAAAAGGTTTCTATTGCATGAACCCAAATAATTAAGAGCAATCCTAATGGCTTTGCTGTGCTAGGGCATCATGGTAGAGGGAGCACATGGTTCATGGAATGAAGGGACAGGTTAGCTGAAGGGCATTACACTAGAGAGAAGGATGCAGCAAAAATGTCAGTGCAAGATGAAACTTTGACTTGTTGCCTGTTGTGAAATGGGAGTAGTAAGCATCTTGATGTGGACTGAAATTGCGTTATTTCACTGTTAACTTTTGAAATTGGCAAAGAGAACTTCTCTGTAGCAGGGGACAACTTTTCCAGTAGTGGGAAAACCCCGTTGTCCTTACAGAGCTTTTTTTTTTGAGTCTGACCACTGTAATCATAAAATCATAGAATAGTTAGGGTTGGAAAGGACCTTAAGTTCATCCAGTTCCAACCCCCCTGCCATGGGCAGGGACACCTCACACTAAACCATCTCACCCAAGGCTCTGTCCAACCTGGCCTTGAACACCTCCAGGGATAGAGCATTTGTAACTTTGTTGTGCAACCCATTCCAGTTCCTCACCACCCTCACAGTAAAGAACTTCCTCCTTATATCTGATCTGAAGTTCCTCTGTTTAAGTTTGAACCCATTACCCCTTGACCTATCACTACAGTCCCTAATGAAGAATTCCTTTCTGGTATCCCTGTAGACCCCCTTCAGATACTGGAAGGCTGCTATGAGGTCTCCACGCAGCCTTCTCTTCTCCAGGCTGAGCAGTCCCAACTTTCTCAGCCTTTTTGTTTTTCTGCAGGAGACAGCTGGGTGGTAAAGGCTTCATGGTTTATCCAACCTGAGCTTTCATTATACTAGATCATTTTCCGAAATAGAAACTGGATGCTAAAACTAGTCTGTGCTTTGATTGTGATGTAGTTTTGTATGTTCTCTGCTGTGAGGGTTTTGGCAGGCTGGTAAGGCTCAGCATACCTGAAGAAGTCATGCCTTCTGTCAAGGAATGGGTTGACTGTAATCTCTTTTATAATAATTTTCTGTGACCCTATTTTTTTATGCTAAATAGTTGTCTGTGACAGTTTTGCTTCACTGTATGGTAGTGCATTAATTGTGTAGTCTGTTATCTCTTGACTGAAATGCATACCTGGGTTGTTCTGTTTATAAGAATTACTCCCCTGGCACACTTCACGCTTCTCTTTGTTTAGTAGACTAGTGAAGGGCATCTCTTTACTGACACAAAAGGACTCTTCTGACCAGATGGAAGAGCTGCAGATTTTCCTCATCTTTATCCCCTGTTGTTCACCTTGAAAGCCAGAGCAGGAGAGGGGAATTACCTTTAAAGAGGAAGGATACATATATCCGCCAAGTGCCTGGCTCCTACTTCAGTACTTGAAACTGCTTTCTCAGACAGGTTTTATATGTATGTCCCACTGAGAATGCAGGCTGTGCAGACTGCATTTATTATCAAAATATTACGTAGGGTATTCAAGAGGAAGGAGAAAGAAGAAACCAAGTAAATTTGCTTTCTTCTAAACATAGAAAGCTTTTTGCATTGTCAGAGCATCATATTCTTGTGGTGAAGAATATCCCATTGCAAGTCGTCTCAGGAGAAAACAGGGAAATGCCCTTGAAAGGCTTTTTTATATACGTAAACTTCAGACTCTAGTTTATGGTCTGAAATCTTGCATCTTGTCCTCTTTCAGTAGGGGAAAGAGGAACAGATCTTCAACTTGTGCATAAGGATAGCTCACAATTAAGTTTTCAGTCAAGAGTTTTTAAATGGTAGTAAGCACATAGTCTTGTTTTGGGTCTCACAGAACTTAAGCAAGTGATATAGTGGGATGGGGTCAGGTATGTCACAGGCCTTTTTTGTTTTGTAATCTGATTTTTCCAAAATGTTTTGAAGTGTTGCTTGCTGTCATTTAAGTTGAGGAAGCAGGCATGATTTCATCCTGGCATTGGCTGAATAAATTTTCTGTGTACTTTTTCTGTTTGTCCTTTATGTGGCCTTTGTATCTGAGTCTGTTTTGAAAGTGAAGATCTGGTTGTTTCCCATAAGTAGTTAAAACGACTGGTATAGATGAAAAAGATACATGAAGAAAAATCTTGGTCTTTGTTCCTGTATCCTTAAGAGCTAAAAATTTGGTTGTTTCCCTCGCCCTAACTTACAGTTGTGTAGTCAAAATAACAAGAGGTTTTGTGTCTCAATGTCTAGTGTATGAGAAGTTCATTAAAGCGATGTAGATGGGTCTGTCTCGAGTTGAATAGTGCTGACTTAGTGATTCTTTCCTTGGGATGTCTTATTTAATTTTTGAAATATCTCTTAATTCTTTTATTACTTACATTATTGGAATTTTTAAAGGCTTTGTTCTGTAAGCAGGCAGAACAGGACGTGTCAATATTTGTCTGTGACCGCATCCTGCAAAAACACGGCAAGTTAGTCCTGTTGAGACTTTTTTAAAGATGAGCTCAGAATTTTGTAATGAAATTCATACACTTTGTTAAAAAGCTTTGCGATTTGGGTGAAAATGTTACGTGAACTAACAATACATGAAAGTAGCTAAGCAAATAGCAATTAAAACGTGGACAACAACTTCCAGTCATGAGGTGTTGTCGGTGCTGTTTTCAGATGTGCAGAGGGAAAAGCTCTCAATTGTTCTTAAGTCGGCTGGTAACTGAATCCACAGTTGTAGAGCTTGACAACAAAAGGCTTTTTGTTCATTTAGTATTCATCTAGGACATGCCGATTACTGAGCATAAACAGAACATAGTGCATGAGCAGGCCAATATAACATGTTGCTCAAGTCATGACTTACAAGAAGTCCATAATTTGTATTAAAATAATTTAGAGCTACATACAGGTGAGAAGCTCCTCCTTGGGGGAATTTAGATTTCTGCATGAATTAACACAAAGCAGTTACTTTGAGGAAGCATACACTGCAGTATTTGAAATGGCAGCAAATGTGTAACCCAGGTAAATCTCTCTGAATATTGCTTGCAATAATTTCATTAATTTAGTGAGGCAATACTGACTGAGGCAAAGCCAGTGGGTGCTTGATAAAAAAAGCAACCTGAGCTGTTACTCCTGCTGTTTGCAAGTAAAGCATACTAAAGAATATTATTCTAATGCTTTTCCCAAAATTTGTTAAATTCCACTAAGTTTTGTTATCAGTGTAGTTGTCTGACCATATGTGATTTGCATGTTGAGTAAGCATGACTGACTTTCTCTGCTGGGGCCACTCAGCACGGTGCATCTTCTTACTGTTGGTGTGATACTTGTGCCTCCTGCACTCTTTACAAGAATCAGCATGGTTTTTGTAGGATGTTACCCTAATCATGATGAATAAGCAGGAACACAGGTGAAACTGCAGAAGAATTGGCATGTACAATTTTATTGATATTTTTCTGTTCATTACATAGACAGAACTAAAACCTGGTTAAAACCTGGTTAATCCTTGGTTAAAACAGGGACTGACTTGAAGGCATAATGTTTTATGTAGTGTTAGCTGTGCAAGTCATGTTCTTGGTTAAAACAGATGTGTCCAAAACCAAAAGTGTAACGGTTTCCAAACTATGAAATGCTTTGAGTGGTGATTTAATAAATAAGCACATCATTTTAAGTTGTCAGCTTGGGAATGCTTTTTTGGAGTATGGAACAGTAAGTTTGTTTTTTCTTCTCCATTTGAGAAGTGTGCATGTTGCTTTGCCAAGTGGAAAGGTGTTCATGTGGGGAAAGCAGTGAAAAGCAGGGGAAAGCAGTGAAAAGGATGAAGAGCAGATTTTAAATTCTGTGTCAGTGTAGGGTTCTTACATTGGTCACTGGTTTAAACTCATGTTGTATTAAGACCCTTATTCCTTTTCTGCCCTTTTTCAGGTAGTGGTGCTACAGCAGTTGTCCAGGCAGCACTATGCAAACCCAGGCAAGAACGTGTAGCAATAAAGAGGATCAACCTAGAAAAATGCCAGACCAGTATGGATGAATTACTTGTAAGTAAAGCAGAGGGGAACATACTGCATGGAGACTCTCTTCTGTTTTGATTTTGTTGTTTTTTTTTTTTTCTTTTGCTCGGTTCAAGAGTGAGGGTAGAATTTTATTCAGGCTAATAGTGGGAAAAGGGTTTGAAAATAATCGGAAAGAATTATGCCCTTCCCCTGAAAATATATTCCGCTAACATACTTTTTCTAATGCCACAAAACCAAGAAGTTTGAAATTGGATTTTAGGTTAACTAATTGTTGAAAACTGTGGGAAGAACCTTACACGTTGCCTTCTGGTGACTCGCTTTCAGGAGTTTATTCTCTGGTTGTGTGTCTTTTAATACCAAGGAAAGATACATTTTGCTTTGATTAAACACTAATTAAAAATATAAGGGTAAAATTTGGTAGGTTTACTTAAAATGTCTAAAGCACCAAAACGTGAAAAACTAGTTGTTAGATCATTTTGTAATGATAACTGTTGAGGGGAGAAGTAGGAATGGCTACACTGCCATCTACACAAGGAAACTCTTGTTAAAGCTAATAACATGCATTATTCCGATAGGCAGTAACAAGCCATTTGAGGAATGCTGTTTGTTTGGGTCACTGATCAGGGAAGGAAGGGACCTATAAGAGGCTCTTTGTAAAAGGGACTGCAAGAGTTTTTTGACTGCACTGGTTATGGCAATCCAACGTCACAAAGAACTGTTAAAGAACAAAACCTGTTGCTTTCTAATACTTCTACTCAGGTGCTTATAAAATTAATGCTTATTTATATATAGGCAGCATAAAAAGAGTTGAAGGACAAAACCATTCTAAAAGTGAGAACACTTTCTTCTGTTCCACAGGTTTTACTACTGCCTAAAGACTGTGGGCTTTTTCTAATGCAGAAATTCCTGCCTCTGAAGGAAATGATCTCCTCAGCAGGGAATTGCCAGTGCAAAAGATATCTTGAATTTGATACAGAGGGTATGGTCCGTCCAGTTTCTTCAGATAAAATGGCTTTTTTTACAGTGGAGGACCCAAAATGCCTTTCCCCTTGTGATTGATGGCATTTGCTTTCAGTTTATGTAGCAGCTTGTATGAGATATTGTTGTGTTGTTTAAGAGGATTGTGGTAGTGGAAACTACCTCTGAGGTGGTGAGGCTCAACTCACAGAATTTATCTTTTGAGTTTGTCAGCTACAAGCTCAAAAGATAAATTCTGATCTGTGTTTAGAAAGAGATGGTGAGATGCTGTGTATGATGTATTAACATTTACAGACCATAAAGAACATTTCTATACAGCCAGAAATACTAATCATTGTAATATAAAATGGTCAAAATTTGGTCTTGTTAGAATTTGAACCAGTAATGAGAATTAACAATTACTGGATTACAACAAATATAACCAGACAAAACTGCTGAATATCTGCAGAGAAACTCAGGTGGTCTGGAGAAATTACTGCAGTTAGTTACCAGCTTGTACAAAGTTACCTTAGCAAGTGTGTGAGAATTTTTACTGCTGACATGTCTCTGCTGTCTTCCAAATGAGTCAATAGGTCTTGAATTTTTGGTCCCGTGCTACTTTCCTTTGGTACAAAGACAACTGTCCATACCATCTTTTCTATTTCTTTTAATGTAAGTCAGTTTCTGTTTTTCTGTGTTCAGATTTTGTTGTTTCTTTTATTTGTTGATTTGTTTTTATCTGAGTTCCTGGTTAGGAGGGTTTAAATAAAAAAAAAAGAGCTATGTATGATTCATTTTTATATGCACACATGTGTATGCCTACACACACATAATTAACCCTTCTTTTTCTTCTGTGAGGGGAAATGTACTTGCTCTGTCTCAGTTCTAATAGATTTTCAAAGTAGTTTAAAATTAGAGATGTTACTCAGAAAAAGAGCATCATTGACCTTCAAAACTTGTTACAACTGTACTGACATTTTTATTTCAGTTGATTATACTTGGAATGCTCGTCTGTTTTGGGGTTTTTAACCCTGTTTTCTGCTTGGTTTTCTGTCACTAATTTTTCTGACCGAACAGTTTCCATTGGCACAGGGATGTTCTAAAACTGCCTGCCCTCTGATCATGCTGTTCTGTAAGCCCCTGCTGCTGAGTGCTTACGGATGGTGTGCAAAGGCACCCTTCACAAATTCTGAGCTGTGTGGCCTTCAGAGAAGCGGAAAATGTAGTGAGCCTGGTGCCCACATAAGCAGATTTAGGATTTGGGCCAGTGTCAGTTAAAATAGAATGGCAGTGTGGGAGGGAGTTTAAATAATACTAATGTAACACAAACTGCCGAACTCCTGAAATTCGATGCTCTGTTTCCTGCAATGTCCTGTGTTCTCACTACTGTAAGGTAAATGTAATTTAACCTCATGAGCCAAGGAATGAGTTCCTGTCCTTAGTACTGTGCTGACAGGATGTCTTCTTCCATCCCCTTACCTCCTGTTCTTTTTCAAAAACAACTGAAAAAAACATAACACTACAAGCCAAAGAATATTCTTATAGAATGGCTTATTTAATTGAATAGACTTTTCTAAATTGTTTGCATTTCTGGTCTGGATAGCCCTTCAAGGCAGGCTGGCTGGAGATGCCCCTTGGATGTTAAACCAAGCCCCTCAAACAGCCGTACCCCAGGAGTCCATGGAGGGGGCCCTGGGGAAGCACTCATAGAGCGGTGACACCTGCCTGGTCCCTGGGAGCTGGACCCAGTCCTGTGAGTCCCAAAAGGAGCTGTCTGCCAGTTGTTTATTAACTATGTTACCCACCTGCCCTTAGGCTAACACACATTTTTGTGCAGCTGCTTAGTGAAACTGGATCAGGATTAACTTGGCCAGAAAGAAGTTAGCTTTTAACCTGGACATGTTTCCTGATGCGGTGCACAGACGCTTGTGCTAGCACAAGGGAGGGAGAAGCAGAGGGATGAGAGGTACATTTTTAAATTTAAAATTATCACTGCTCTTATGGCTTTGGTGTTATCCAATGTCTAAAGTGATGTGAATGTGAAGAAGGCTCTGAGGCATGCTCCTCGATGACCTGCTGCAAGCGTTTTCTCTGGCAGTGCATTTTATATGAATGCTTTTCTCTCTTACCTGTGCATAGCATGGGCCTCAGCCAAGTAACTGAAGTCTGTGGAGGGACACCCTTCTCTGTGTGATAGGGGCTCTCCAGAACTGCAAGTCTACAAATTAATACTTTCCTGACTGAAGTTTAATCCCTTATCTCTTGTGGAGTGCTTTCTGTTTGTTTATTTTTGTTTGACAAAGACTTTCTTTAAAAAAAAGTCACCAAAGCTGAGACAAAAGGTGCCTTTGGCTGTCCTTACTGTGATATATCAGTTTTTGCCAATGAGTTGTTTCAGGCACACAAAATATTCTAAGCACTTTTCAGTTAAAGATGGTGAAGCTTACCACAGTTATTAGTTACATTTCTACAGTATTAATGTAATAACATTAATAATAACAGTAAATTAGTTACATTTCTACAGTATTAATGTGTGAAAAAAAACCCTAAATTAGGTGTGTTTTTGCCCAGTAGTAGCAGATACACGTTTTGAGCCATTGCTGTATTACCAGCATAGGAAAACAATAAAACAATGTAAGAAATGAAATAGTAACATGAGTGGGAGAGTTACAGTTAAGATTTAGTATGGGTAGCTGAACTAAGAGCCTGAGGCAGGAATTTCACTCGTGTTTAAACTGACATGTCTTCTGGGAAAGGGAAGTGTGCCCCATGTTATCTATCTTCTGTTTTCCACCTACTGTCTCCTGGCAGGGGGAGAGCTGTTTTGCAAGTTGCTCAGTTATTCAGGTTCTATCCAGGCATTCATCCTCCTCTGGTTCAGGACTCAGAAGTTGTACAGGGAGGAGGACTTGGCAGCAGACTAGCTGAAATGTGTGTCAAATTACAACCTGACTCAGTAGTCACCAACAGGCATCACAAGATTAAATCACAGTCTTTAACACATACAATTAAGTTTTTATTAGAAAGTGGCTGCAAAAAAAGAGTCTTTGAAATGGCTGCTGAATTGAGGTTGAAAGTTGAAAATTGCATCTGTGGCAGCTTTAAGAGGGACTACTGTAGTGCCTGCATTGTGCCAGTGCTGCTGAGTCAGCATATAACCTGGGTCCACCTGAGAAAAGTTGCTTTTCAGGGAGGGAGAGGAGGTGGAAAAGGTTAGTTTTTAGCTGGGTTGGCTCCCTGACAGGCTCACCCTCCAGCAGCATGTCCTTTAGCACCATGCGATGGATCAGGGCTTTGTGGCCAGAGGTGGAGAGGGAGATGTAGTGTTGTGGGAGCTTGAGTTGGTATGAAGCCAAACCCTCTGGTACAGACAAGGCCTAAATGTGCCTACGTAAAGGTTAGGCAGCATAGTGAGGGCTGCTGGAAAGGTGTTACAGAACAATTATGTGAAAGAGTGAATAGAAAAAGGACTCTGCTTGAAATAACAGATACAAGGCAGTCATTCTTAATGTGTACAGCTGTGGCTTGTCATAGATGGTGTTACTTGGTAGTGCCACGTTGTGCATCTGTTGGTGACTCCGCTCTTTAGTCAATTGTTTCCTCTGACTTTTGGTCTGTAACATTGATTTTCCTCTTGCACTTCTGTTTGATTGCGTGGCTCTGGTGACCACGTGTCCATACCACAGTAGCTGAGCCAGTGGTGCTGTGTTCTTTGTCCAACACTTACTTCCTCCTTTTCCACCTGCTCCCATTCTACTCTTTTCATAACCCTTTTGAACAGGAAAGGCAGTACGTTTTGTTCTTCCCTTGCATTTTGTTGTCCAGCCTATATCTGTACCTTAAGCTCTTGGAGACTGCTCATTCTTCATTGCTCACTCTGAATTTGGGACTTTTAACAGTAATTTCTTTGCTGTGCTCAGAAGAAAATTGGTGTACTTATGCCTGTATCTCCTGGCCAAACCTCCCTCATGTTCTTTGCAATCATGTTTCGTCTTGCATGCAGATCTATAGGTAAATTGAAATGTTTTGGCGAGTTGATGCATATTTTATGCATACTTAAATTCTGTTGTAGTACTTCACTTTGGAAATTAAACTTTCTGTCTATACAAGCAGAACTGATAGCTGGCTGTGTTATGTTGGGCTTTGTATTTCTTACAGAAAGAAATTCAAGCAATGAGTCAATGCAATCACCCCAATGTGGTGACCTATTACACATCTTTTGTGGTGAAGGACGAACTTTGGTTGGTTATGAAGCTGTTAAGTGGGGGTAAGTTACTGGTTTTGCTTGTTTAGCTGCAAGTAAATTGGATGATTTTTTTTCTAATGTACCTTCTTTGGGTTAATTGATGCTAAAGTAAGAGTGGGGAGGGAGACTCCATGGAATGAAGCTCAAGACATAGCAGGAATATGCAGATTTTGAAAGTTTGTATATGTGTATTGATAGTGCAGACTGAGAATTACTAAGATAAATTCTGCTGATCTAACTACTGTATTTTTTTATTCTGTATCAGTATAATAAAACTCTATTAAGGCTTTGTAGGGAAAATGGATGAGAATGAAGTCATTTCTGTCAGTGTGGCCTTTTTTTTGTGTTTCTCTAGAATCTACTCTGTTTTTGTAGAAGTGCATATATTTCTCTTCAGTGTTTTTCAGTCTTTATTCAAGTAAGATTCCTCCTAGGACAAGCATTATATGTGTTGCATCCTCTTTATTGCTCAAACTAACCAAATATTCATTACAGTTTTTATGATGGTGATTGATAGTGTAAAAATCTTATTTGTTTCTTGAAGAGGAAAAAGGGGCTGAACTGAATGTGCTGGCAGCTTAGAAAAGCGGGGTTCCAGCATAAGATGTGGTGGTCTTGGTTGTTACATGATGTTCTTCAAGATTAGTCTTGAGGGCAGCAGACTACTGCACCATCATGTTAGAAAGCAAGGATGGGATGTCCTCATAAAAGAACATTTCTTACGTAACATTTGATTTGATTGTTCAGTTCAATCAAAAGCAAGCATAGACCCTGAGAGAAAACAGTGATTCATGAGAGGAACTTAGTGTGAGCTGTTGAAAAATGCTTGGATAAAAAGAAAATGTTGCTGTTAGATTCTTTGAGATTTCTAATAACTGAAGTTCAGTCTAAAACTGGGTGTCACTAGGAATGTTGTCATCATTTGTTGGCAGAGACTACCTCCTTCCAGTCTTGCATGTCTTCATTGTGGACACATGAGCCATAATCTAAGCAGGATAATAAACCAAAACCTTTGCTGTTAAATGTGGGATACTCCAGAATTTTTAATAAATGCTATGTTAGCAAGCTGTTAGCAGATCTTTCTAATGAATCATTGAGTGTCACAGTATTCTTGACAAAAATGGTGCTTTCTTGTTTGAAGGTAGTGGTGTGCTTTGTTCCGAGAACTTACATGCAAAGACTTAAATTGTGGTAGCATGAAAAGAATGAAGAAATATAAGTTTCTCAAAAATTTGATTGATAATTTTGTATATATGCTTCTTTTCTGGATCTTCAATGTAGGTTCAATGCTTGATATAATAAAGTATATTGTGAACCGAGGTGAGCACAAAAATGGTGTCCTTGAAGAACCCATAATAGCAACAATTCTTAAGGAAGTTTTGGAGGGCTTAGACTATCTACACAGGAATGGGCAAATTCACAGGTAGGATCATATACACAATGAAACGCATTTTCAAAGTTGTGTGTATTGTTTGTTAATACTGGTCAGCTGCAGTTGCTTGGCTAAACAAATTGTACGGTCCCTTTCACATACCGTAAATGCCATCAGTAATTACCAAATAATAATGCCCAGGCAGATGTTGTAATCTTTACTGCAAGTTGTCACTAATGCTTAGTACTTGCCTGGTCTTTACTCTGTCTCTCCTACAATTAGGATAGGTCTGTGCTATACTAAGTATGCCAGGACTGTGGTCTATGTTCTTGTGTCTGCTGGTACTCCAGATAATGTGATCTGAATCTAGTTTGTGTGATATGGCCTGTGACTTGGTTGTTGTGTTGCACAGTAAACCTGTAACATTGGGCACACAGGCACTGCTATATAATGTGAAATTTATTTTTTCCTGGTAATCAGTAATGTCTGTTACAGCTCTACAGACCTCTATGACCACACGTGAAGCTGGTATTAATACTGTGGAACTACATCTTGGTGGATCATCTAGTGATTGCTCTCTTCTATATATTCTGTCTCCACCGACTTCCTCAGTGTAAATTGTGCAGATCCCCTAGGATGATTTATCCATATCTGCTGTAGCAAACCACAGGTTGCTTCCAGTGTTTAGATGTTGGAAGGGCTGTACTCTGACCTCCCTAAGTAATTTTACTGAGGTGAATTTGCCTTTAAAGGGAGGTTTCTACAACAGGCTTTCTGTCTGTTCCAAACACTAGCCTTTTATAAGCGAATCTTCTAAATAAAAATCAGATTTGCTGCAGACAGAACTCTGAGAATGGAGGTAGTGCAGATGTAGCAGGGTAATTGTTCTTTATGTGTACTTCTTATGCCTCATCTTATAAATGAACTGCTTCTGATATAAATCAAGAACCATCTCCTCCCTTTGCAGAGAGAAAATTGAGATAAATGGAGAAATAAAGAACAATTATCATGACTTCTGGTCTGGAATGCCAAAGATCTGCCTCAAACCTTAATTCGTAATCTTCTGTTACGCTGATGTTGCAAAAGGAACATTCATTAGCTTTTAAGGATACATCTGTTCTTTAAGGAGACATCTATTTGTACACCTGAGATTTCTCCTTTTTTATAACATGTAATTTGTAAATGGTGCAGTACCATAGAAGTCCTGTTCAAGACAACAGAGTGTGCTTTTCTTTTTTCATGTATGTTGTGGTATGTCAGGGAACGCTATCCAAATGGTATTTGCCAGTTGGAGATGTTCCCAAAATTGTTCAGGGATTTTGTTCTGCTATTTCAATGCATTCTTTTTTATGCGTAAGGAAGCAGGTTATGTTACCTTTCAGTAGGAATGTGTTAATAATTTTCAGTGAATATTGGAAAGATTAGTTTGCTCAGATTCTTAACCATTTAAGATAACGTTCTGCATGAAAGATTTATCCTGTGCATTAAGAATGGGGTGCATATTTCTGTAAAAAAAACCCTAACCCAAAACCCAACAACAACAAAAATGAAAACCAACAAAAAAAAAACAACCACCCAGAAAGTTTTTTTCTTAACGGTATGTGTCAGTCATGTGTTAAATGGGTATAGTGACTGTTAAGCACATGCTGCATTTTTGACAGTTTCAGTGTCAGATAACCGATGACAAAATATGGTTGCTATTTGTGAGCTTTTCGTAATTTTATTGAGTGGAAATCTACAGTATATTTACCTTCCTTGAAAATGGGTATCTTCTCTGACGAAGTCAAAGAGGAGAACTTTTTCCAGCTTTTCATTAGTGGTGCAGTGGGATGTGAGAGCATTAATTCTTGCTTTAAAGCTCTGAAAGTTCTCAGTTTCTCAGATTATATTTACAAAAGGTGGTAAAACAGACTTTGGACCTCAGTATTTTTGTTCTTAAAATCCATCCCTGGATCCTTCTTGTTTTATGCCAAAGATGAATTTGGGTCTTTTATAAAGAGAGAGAGTTTATGAGAGTTTGAGTTCTGCACTCTCTTTTATTGTAAATCAAATATGTTTTTATACTTCGGTCTCTGTTTCTGTCTTTTAAATTTTAAAATGCTATTTTGTGAAACTAGAATGCAATATTTATCTATGAAAATGTTCATGCGTGTACTTTCATACTAACCTCTGTTTGTACATTCTAGAGATTTGAAGGCTGGCAACATTCTTCTGGGTGAAGATGGCTCTGTACAAATAGCAGGTAATGGTGGTGGTAGAATAATGACTAAATAAAAGGAAATTGAAGCAGAATTAGGGGCAAAAGGTACAAATTTTTCTGTTGGCTTTTAACTGTTCCTTCTGGCGGGCTGTAGCTGCAAGTTACCCAGTTTCAGATTTCAGGATTCTTGATTAATGATACATGATTTAGAAATTGTTCAATATTTTTCTGTGTTCCATCAAATATATTGGTAAAATTTTAATGTCCTCTTGATGTTTTCTTTTGAATCAGCTGTGTATGATGGCTGTAACTTGTCACTGAGATGCATGAAATATATTTCACTGCAAATTATTTTTGGCATTTCTACCATTTGTCTTGTAATGGTATTGGTTTGATACAGTTTAGCATCTTAAGTTTCCTCTGAATGTATTGATACGCTTCTTGAGTGGTAGTCTGTAAGAATCAAATTATTTGGTGTTTATAAAAGCTTAAGTACTGAGCAAGACCCCATATCTCATCTCTCAAGTTAGTACTGGATATGTGGAAAATAGAGTGAGCAAATGGTGATACCTGTCCTGTCTCCCAGTATACTCTCAGGCCTTTCACAGTTCATAGTTTATGACCCAGCAATGAAAGCATTGTTTAGTAGCCCTCAGTAATAAAAATGGCTATAGCCAGAAGTTCTTTTTTTATATGAACAATGCTTTCAAAGTACTGTGTAAACATATATTTTAAAGGCTATAGTATGCCAGTGTCGTAAATCTGTGGGACTGGATGGGCAGAGATTGGCTGGCAGGTAAACCATTGGAGCAGTTTTAAGTCTTCCATTTTGAGTTCAAGACTTTTTAAGTAGGTACTCAATTTTACAGACTTGAATTCTAATGATACTTAATATTTATTTAGTCACTTGATTTTACCCCACAGTTGTCTTCGCTTTGCATAGCACTCTGGACAACTGCTGAGATTCTAGGTCTTGTGTTGTTCAACTGTTATTTAGATCTTCTCATGTTGTAAAGCAGTAGATGTCCAAACAGCCAACTTAATTAAAAATAATAACTGAAAAGTTGAAAGATAAAAATCTCCTGAGTCATCTGAAACAAGGGTGTTGACTTTAGATCATTACTTTCACACATAATCAGAACTACTCTTCCAGTAGTCTGATAACATCCAAACAACAGCTTCATTTATCCTTTTCTAGTTCAGTTCCAGGACTTGGCTTCTTGACCTTTCCCTCCTTTTTGCTGTAGGCATCTTAATGAGTAAAACTTTAATTGTGCTTCTAGGGCATTCCATTCTGTGTGGCACTGAGGAAGTTCAGTGGCTGGATAGATATGTGGGATGTCTCTTTCTGTGATGTATTATTTCAATACCAGGTTGTTTCTGATGTTCAAGTGAAAAGTGCAGCGGTGTCAAACTAGTTTCTTTGTCGGGCTGGGCTGTTCTCTTTGGGACAACTGAATGTTGCAGATTAAGTGATAGCCAATTTTGAATGTCAAAGAGGCTAAAATTCATCCTTTTGACATCTTTTTGCCATGACAAGGTAAAACTTCCTTTCATCTTAGGGGAACGCGTATCTCATAATTTTACTTCTTTTTATTTGTTAGAAGAACTTTCATTGTTTTGACTGCTTTTTCTCCTGTACCCCAAGGTTCTATAATGAAATGATGTCTCCATAGCACACACTGCTAATGTGTATGTGGTGTAATATTTGAGGACAGAGTTGCCCATTAGGATTTCTGGGTTCTGAGGGACTGTGTCTCTCACAAATGAAGCTCACCCCAGTGCTTTTCTGACAAAAGACATTGTGTAGATATAGAAGAGCATAGATTCTTCAAAGAATTGGGGTAGCTCTACAGAGACCTCCCATAATGGACCTTGCAGGTTCTGCACAGAGAATCTGCTCAGTCTTTGGTGGGAAAGAGGAAAATACACATTTTTGTGTAAATTGTGGAGGTTGTTTTTCTGAAAGTATGAAGTTCTGCTGTACAGAGCAGGAAACTTGAATTTTTCACAAATATAATATTAAACAGTCACTGCAGCTCCTCAGCTCCAACATTCTACTTAAAATTATTGGGTTTGTAACACCTGGTGTTGGGCAAACAAGGTGATTGGTACTTCATCAGGGTTTCTGCTTTCTAAGGTCAAAGTACGCAAGAAACCAGTGAAGCAGCAGATGTGTAAGGAGCAGATATGTAAGGAACATGTAGCAAAAAGCAGTCATACACAGCGATTAGTGGAATGTGTAGAATGTATGGGCTGCATGATGCATTTAGTCCATACAAGAAATGACAGTTTCAGTAAAACCTGTCAGAAAAGGAATGCGTGTTTTTAGGAATCTTGGCAGAAGATCCTTCTTTTTGGTTTTGTGCGTTAAGTGGCTGTGTGAACTCACCCATTGCACCAGTGGTTCTCAGGGTGTTAATTCCTGTGGTAATCCATACCCACAGAAATGTTTGGGAAAAGATCTGTTGAAAAATATGCAGAGCCTCTGTCACAGATACTCAAACCAGATGCAGGAGAAAGATTTAGCAGGGACAGCTGTGGCAGCCCAAGCTTTCCTTGGCCAGCTGCCTTCTCATAGGAACCATGTGCTTTATTTCCCTATCTTAACCATAACCCTACCCATGGCCTTGGCTGAGCTTTAGTCTGAAGTCCACCACCATTGCCAAGGTGAGAAAGTTAGGATGAAATATTTTTGCAGCCTGTGTCTTTCTGCAGCAACTGCTTTGCAGCTTCCCTGCCATGGAAGCAGTGGCTTTGTCTTTCTCCCAGGCCTGATCCCTAGAGTTTGGTTATGGCTGAGGTTTGGCCAAGAGCCTGAGTCCTGACTGAGGTGAAAAAGGTGTTGGGTTCACAATGTTTTTTGCAGCCTGTATCTTCCCTTAGCGGTCTCTTTGCAGCCCAGCTCCCTTGGAGGTCCTAGGCTTCATCTCTCTCCCAACCCAATGCCTAACACTAACTCTGGATTGTTGGCTTTGGCTGAGGCTTGGCCAAGTGCACAACACTGGTTGAGGTGAAGAAGATATTAGGGAATAAATAATTTGTAAGCTATGCTTGTTTGGGCAGCTCTATTTAATTTCAGAATGCTTTACTAATACAGTTAAATCAGGGCTCTTCATTAAGTTTGTTTTTCCTTTGGTATTAGCTATGACTGTTAGTGCCTAACACTGTTGAATTGTTCAGCTCTTTCCTTGTAATAAATTTCCCTTTCTTTATGTAACTTGTTCTCAGTAATAATTCGTCTCCTATGTGATAGGAAGCTTGCCACTGTAGGTCATGTCTTTTCTTAAGTAACCAGTATTTGTGAAAGCTATGCCTGGAAGGGAAATTAAAGTCTAGTTTTTATTGAGCAGCTGTCAAGGTGTTCTTTCTGTCTATAAACATGCAACCATGTTTGACTAGTATTATACTGAAATGTTCACTTGACTGAAATACCCATCACATCTTTCTCAGGTGTTAACAATGCTTCATTTTGAAGGTCATGCAAAAAGAGAATTTACTTAGTTTTTCGTTTTGCTTATTTTTCTTCATGTCCTCCCTCTCCCATTTATGTTTATGTTTTGTTGTCCTTTTCAAAATCAGTGTTATCTTAATAGGGAAGAACAGCAGTAGGGGAGCAAAGGTTAAGTCAGGATTTTAGCTGGGTGTCTCAGTTCCTGAAAGGACCTGTAAAAGATCTACTTTATTTTTTTTTATTTCTGCCTATTCAGCTTTTCCTTACATAGAATAGTTCCTATTCTGAAAACTGTCACTAATACCAGTGCTGAGTTTTAGGGCATTAAAAACTTCGAAGCAGGTGTTTCTGAGGCGGTTCGTGCTTTTCAAAAATATGTATAAAACCTGTCTATTGTAACTTACAGACTTTTGGGAGAAAAAATAGGGGTTTTTATTCATCAGGCAAGCTGCAGGGAAAATTAAAGAATGTTGCTTGAAGCTTGCTTCTTGGCTACTGTTTCTTTGTGTTCTAATGATGTAGAAGAGGTACAGAATTTGAGTCTGTGATGCTTAATGGAAAGCAGTAAAATTACATTTTCTGTAGTTACTATTTGTTGTTTTTTTTTTTTTTTAATTCACAACAAAAAATAGGAAAACAAAAATTGAAGTACATCTATAGGAAACTACTTGATTTCAGTGTGACTGAAATACTCTTGATATAGCTCCAGTCAAAGTGACAGTATTTCTCCATACATTGGTAACATGCTCTTCTTTCTTCCATTTTCCTCCTGTGTCTCTCATACAGCTGTTCCTGACATAGTAACAGGTTAACAGAACAGTTCTTTTTTATATATATGTATGTTGGAATTTGGAAAAAGCTGTGTCATCATCTAATATTAAATACACGTTGTTGATCACTTTGCTGGTTATTTTTGATTTGTTAAACCTATTAAAATTATATATAGTATTCCCTCTTGTTTAAAGTGCTTTCAAATTTGATAGCTGTACTGAAGTAGCTCCTTATTTTTGAAGAAAAGCAGACCGTTCAAAACTTGGCTCAGAGTGCACATTCAAAAACCTTAGGTGGCAAATGTACTGGAGCCCTTTGTAACCTTATTCAGGAAGACACATACTAGGAGGTTAAACTTGAGGATGTCCTAGTGTAGATCTTCCAGACAAAACTGTACCGTCTCTTCCATAGCATTTCAACAATAGTGTGTCATGAAACAAAGGTAAGCTCTGCAATGGAGAGTTACTATTAGTAGGCCTTTACGAATTGACTTAATTTCTAAAGTGTAAAAGTTTTGCTTTGCTGTTTATAGTTTAACAGATTTTGACTTCTTTTTCCCCCCTTCCCAGATTTTGGTGTTAGTGCATTTTTAGCAACAGGAGGTGACGTTACTCGTAACAAAGTAAGGAAAACGTTTGTTGGTACTCCATGTTGGATGGCCCCTGAAGTAATGGAGCAGGTATTCTTAATTTTAAACAAACCAAAACCCAAAAAAAACCCCAAACTTTCACTCTTTAATTTCTTGAACTTGAGATATCACTAACCTGTTTTTCTTTTCTGGTTCTATTCCAGGTGCGAGGTTATGACTTCAAGGCTGATATGTGGAGTTTTGGGATAACAGCCATTGAGTTAGCAACAGGAGCAGCACCTTATCACAAATACCCTCCTATGAAAGTAACAGTCACTTTGTATTCTTAATGCTGTTAGCTGTATTAATTCTGCTAGATAGTTACTACTGCTTCATTTCCAATAGCAACTCAAGATGTCTAAATATATGTATTCTGTGTAATATTATTCTCCTTTAATTTCCACATGCTTGGATTTGATTTTGTTTACAGTACCTCTTCTTTGGGTTTACTGTAGGTGCTAATGCTGACACTTCAAAATGACCCTCCCACTTTAGAGACAGGTGTAGAGGACAAGGAGATGATGAAAAAGTATGGCAAGTCCTTTAGAAAACTAATTTCATTATGCCTTCAAAAAGATCCTTCCAAAAGGTAGGTCATTATTGCCGTGTACAGTAGAATTATTTTTTTTTAAATACACAGGCTACTTAAGTTTCCAGTGTTTAAACACCATGTTTAAGTGTATGATTTGAATTTTGTGAATAGCAGCCTTCAGTCATCTTTGTCTGGGGAGAAGAAATTGCCTCTTAATTGTCATTCAGTTTTTTTTCTTCTTCTGGGTGGTTAACCTGCTTTATTTATTATACTGTTGAATCAAACTCTGATCAAACAAAAGTGCTTGCTCTACATGTTAATTCTCATCTGAGGGAAGGTATAAATCTGGATATTGTGCATAAGTCTAACAAGACTGTTTAGACTGAGCAGAAGGAACTGTTGGTAACCAAACACATCAGTTTCTTGGCCTTTAAAATAAATAAATAAAAAAAAAACTTTATTTTTATTTTTCTTATTTTGTGACATAAGCTTGTAACTTGGATATTTCCAGAGAAAATTACTTATTAAGAGGTATATATTTTTTTACTGTAAAGTTAGAGGCTCTAAGCTCATGTAGAGTTTTCCTCATGTTTATGTAGTCAGTTGCATGTCGTAGTATCTTTATGATTTGTTCTTGCTGTGTTTTGTGAATGAGATAGCCAAGATGATGAAATTATTGAACAGCTGTTTCAAAACTATTGCTGAGGTCCCAGGTTCCCAGAACAATTAGTTTATTTATCCTTTATTAATTTTTATGCAGACCCATTGTTGTAGGTTTCTTTTGCTGAAGAATTGGAGCAAGCACATTCTAATTAGCATTATTTCCTAAGGGTATTTAATGTATCACTTTTTTTTGAAGAGTTTCAGAGCTGGTATTTCTATGGAAAGAGATAGTTCTGAGAGAACAATACTGATTGAGTGTGGGTCTTTTATGGTGGGTATTTATCTTTATTGATGTTGTGCTAGCTTAATCCAGGATGTTGTTGTAGGGAGTCAAGTCAAAAAGGTGACAGCAGCAATACTAGATAAAACTAGGATAATTAAGAAAAAGATTGTGTGGCAACTTCTTTATTCTTGAAATCTTTCACATTCTTCTTTTTTTTTCACTGAAAGGTCATTTGTGTATAGTTTCAGATTCCCAAACCCCTTACAATTGGTGGTTTTAGTAGCAAGTGTTAAGCTTAGCACTGCAGTTAGGCTGTTTACAGATAAGGATGAAATGTGTGACATATAATCAAGCTTCTTTTAGTTTCCAGTGCCCAGCAAGTTTAAGGTTAAGATTAAATTGGTATGCAGACATGAGAAGTTGAGAATTAAAATGGGTTTTCCTTCTCTCCTTGAATACATAGTGCTGAGTTATTTTATCTGTAGTTACCAAATCAGTGTTGAAATACTAGTGTTTAATTATGCTAATTTATTACGCTGAGATTTAAACATGTGCAATAGCTTCATACTTGGGATTGCCTTGAATTGAACAATTAGACCAGATAGGTGATTAGATCTGTGTGCCAGTTACTCTAACTGAGGAGTGAGTGTCCTTATATTGTGGGGTCACTGCTATTTTTTGTTTCTCCCAATCCAGAATATAATTTTGCATGGAGATGCCTCCATTGATGTTGTATCAATTGTGGAAGAAGTGCCTGTTCTTTGTGGCAAATCTGGGGACTGGGTTTGCACTAATGTTTCAGACCATGATGTTTTTCTTTTTGGGATCTGCATAGGTGTTTCTCTCCAGTGCCAAGGATGCTGCTTACAGTCCTCGGCTGCAATTCATTGCCATGGCCTCTGTGGAAAACAGGCCCAGAGGGCATGTCCAGAGCAGTTCAGAAGTGTCTGGCATAGTTAATGGTAGAGAAATGGAGAATACTAGTTTGAATAAAACTTCGCTAAGGATCAGGCTTTTAACTGTGCATATCCCTGTTGCAAGATGTGATGGTACTGGATCACTGAAACTTGTCTTGAAGTTAAGAGTTAATTTGAAATAGGGCTTTAAAATTTTGACCCAAAAGGTGAATGCTCCCCTTTTTGCTCATCCAAGATTTATAGGTGAATTACTGCTAAGCCTCATGGTACTGATTCCACAGTACCACTAATAATAACTCTTTTACTGTAGAGTTTGGTGTTTTGGAGGAGAAAAGAAATACATACTGTGTGGAACTAGTATGTGTTTCTAAATTGGATGCTTTTAGTTGATGTCGGGAGTTTCATTATTTCTAGTGGGAGTGAGCTGATATGTGCATACACACTACTTAACACTACTTAATATTTCACTTGCTGTTCAGATATGTCCTTGGAGAAATAAGATAGTTCAAATTTCTTTTTTTTCTCTTGAGACCAAAATTTTCCAGATTTCAACTTCCCATTGTCTTACCTAGTTTGTACTATATCCAGTCTCTTGCTCTAATTCAAATTGGAAACTATAGCAGATGTTGCTTCTGTGCATTTAGAAATAATGACTCCTGGAGATTTTGGTTTCCCTAAATTTAGCTGTGTCAAAATTACTCTTGGCTGGGGGTATGGGCTCCTAATGAAAAGAGCCTGGAGGATTTTATTTCATCCCAGGAGATGCTTTGCTTTCTCTTCAGAGTCAGCTTCAGTACTAGAGTCTGCCTTTGCCTAGATAAGTAGTTTTTTAGATCCCTGAAGCTAGGAGAGACAAGTCCTGCTGTTTGAATTACTTTGGTAGCTGTGAGATTGTGGTTATCTGTTGAAAATGTCAAAAATCCTAAATTTGGCAATGATAGGAAGAAAAAGACTTAAGCAGAACTGCAAGTAAATATGAAATGTCTGGGCTGCTTTGATTTTTTTTATTTGTCAGTTTGGGTGGAAGATGCTCCTGATGACTTTCTGTTTGGTTTATGCATCATGCTGATAGTGTCAGTATAGTTTTTCTGTGAATGCCTGCTGACATCAACAAAGTATAAAAGAATGCTGGTATCAGGTATTGGTACTGCTGTTTGGAAAATGTAATTATTCTTTTATTGCTGTGGAGCAAAGCTCGGTTGCATCCATAGGGTCTAGTTGGGGCAGAACGTAATACCTGATTATGTTTTTATTTGTTTTAAGGATAAAATACATTTCTGTTGAAAGAAAAAGGGGGAAATTGGCAACTTAGAGGCTGATTTTTTTTTTTTTTTTGTATTTTTGCCATAGAGAGGCTTATTTTTTTCGTATATGGTGAGTATGTGTGAATTAATTCAGTAGCTATTTGTCATTCATTCCCCATTCATACAGTACTAATTCAAAAGTGTTAGAGACGTACCATTTAACTAACGTCTTGTACTGTATTCACTGAGAGGGGTCTTTGTTTTCTGTTCTAATTTATTATTGATCTTTCAGGCCCACAGCAGCAGAACTTTTAAAATGCAAATTTTTCCAGAAAGCCAAGGTAAAACGTTTAACCCTACAAGTAAATTTTGCTCTGCCTTAAAATCTACATGAAATTTCTTCTTGCCTTGTATTGATTTTTAACTTACCAAATGTTGGTTTTGCAGAATAGAGAATACCTGATTGAAAAGCTTCTCACTAGAACGCCTAATATAGCACAGAGGGCAAAAAAGGTGAGTGTACTCACATCTTTTTTTTTCTTGATTGGTATGCAAGAGAAAGCAACTCATGAGTTGTCTTACATCTTACTTGACTGATTGAGATGTTCTCTTGGGCAGTCCTTCAGAGGTAGTGACTGTTGAATTAATGGTTTCTGCAGCCTAGCTTTCTTCAAGAAGCCCTGGGGCATTTTGACTTCCTTTCTGGCCTTGCCAAATGATACATGGGATTTGTCATCATACATGATACTTTTTTTTTCCCCCTTCTCTTCTAGAAAGCTATAGGGAAAAGGTTGTGCAAATAAAAGTGAACTGTGAGCCTATAGGCTCATGTCTTCATTGATCACCTAGAGAAAACAAAGATACGATATATGGTATTTACTGACAACTGCCTGGTTCTTTGGATTATTTTGAATGTGATGCTGGAATACATGGAAGTCAGGCCCAAACTCTGCAAGAGTGCTGCCAAGTTATTCAGACCACTGCAGCCTTATCCCACAGGAGAGGGAGTGAAATGCATAGCTGTAGCATATGCTGGTATTTCTTTGATGCTTTTGGCATCTATAGATCACAAAAGGAACTATTTCAGCCTTTTGTTGGCACATCAGTTAGGCTTCATTTGCCTGGATTGGCACTTGTAAGATTTTCTTTTCTCTTTGTGAATATTGGCTTGGCATAATTCTACAGCACTGAAATGCTCCTTACAGCTGGTGGCTCGTACTTGGGGAGAGACTGTCAGCAAGATCTGAATGCTTTCGGTTCCTTCTTATCTTCTTTTAGATGGAAGTAATTTGGGAAGACAGTGGCAATGATGGGGCTTTGTGTGAGGTTGGAGTAGAAAGCTGGAATGAGAGGGTGTGTAGAAGGAGTAGCATGCTGAGCTGGTTAGCATCTGCTAGGCACAGGAAGTGTAGGAGTAGTTCAGCTGTTCAGCCATGTGGTGGCAGCAATGCCCACAGAAAAAAATATCTGGGGGAAGAGTCATAGTTGCTTGCTTTTCATTTTATATCTTGGGCTATTCCGGAGTAATTTAGGCATGTTTTAGTACCAGCTAGGTTTCTGATGGAGCATGTGCCTCGTGAGATTTGTCTCCCAGCTGCGTCTCCCAATCAGTTTTAGGGACTGCATGTTAACTCATACATACCTGTATGTGTACTTCCTTCTTTAAATAACTTGGCATTTGGAATTGCAGGAGTGCACAGTAGCCTCCCATAAACCACCAGAAATAGTTTTCTGGCTGAATTCTTGAAAAGTCTTAATAAATCAAGACTGTGCTAGAAGCAAATTAGGGGGTCTTTTAATTACAGCATAAATGGAAACAATATTTAGGTCTTAGCTAGTGAAAATTCTAAAAATATTTATTTTTTAAAAGGACACAATATTAACATTCATCGGGGGTTTAGAATTTAGTTCACTTGTTACAGCTTTGCATGTAGCTGCTGTTTTAAGACGCTATAAAATATAAATGTATGTTAATTTTGAAACTGCAGAGGTTTATTTAAAAAAGCTTATGTAAGTAGAGTTTGTTTGTTCAAACATGAACATGTGAGATATCTAAGATGACACTCGTGGAAGAAGTAACCCTTGTAACGAAAAACAGAATGTCACTAGGGCAAGAGATAGGAAGGAGCTGATGTCATTGCTGCTTACATTATCTTGTGTAGCACTTGGTGTGAAATGCCTGTAATTAACGATGTGTAGCACCACTGCTTGCACAGATGTCACATCTGCTCTGCAGTAATTAAATTTTTCTTGCATTTACGACATGTATTAAGTATTTTGCCTTGTTGCCCAGAACTCCAGCCTCAGTTTAGTTTTAACTTCAGTTTTGTCTGACATAGTAGCGTAACATGTTTAGTTGTTTCATTTGTGATTAGAATTGCTATATTGAAGTAGATGAAATCTGCAACAGCTTCCAGAATTCTACTGTCAGTTTTGAAATCTTGTCACACTGCAATATTAATTATAATGGGTTCAGACTTACAAAGAGGAAGTTCAGGTTAGATATAAGGAGGAAGTTCTTTATTGTGAAGGTGGTGAGGCACTGGAATGGGTTGCCTAAGTAAGTTGTGAGTACTCCAACCCTGGCAGTGTTCAAGGCCAGGTTGGACAGAGCCTTGGGTGAGATCTTTTAGTGTGAGGTGTCCCTGCCCATGGCAGGGGGGTTGGAACTGGATGATCTTAAGGTCCTTTCCAACCCTAACTATTCTATGTTTCTATGATTCTAACTGTAAGTACTCCATATGACAAAGGCCCTGGGTCAATTCTGTGGTTTTATAATCCTGTTTCTTTAATTCTGAAAATCTCCTGCATGACTGCCACTTCTGAACAGGGAAAGCCTGTACCTGCATTTCATTTTATTGCTGTCTGAAATGCTGCTAGGAAAACAAAAACAAACCAAAACCCAATTGAGTAATAATTTGGCCTGAATTCTATTTTTGAGAGCTGGTATTGCTCCATCCTGTTATAAGCTGTTTGGAGCTCAGAATTGTAAGTTACTGGGGAAAAACCTGTGACATCTTGAAGAGATGATTAGTGTGAGTGATACCACCTTTTATTAAAACTTAAGTAAAATACCCTTACCTACTGATGGGTTGGAATTCTAGCTCTGCAAATGGCTAATTAGGGAAATCATCATGTTACTTTATAGAAGAAACTAACGGTGTCCTCCATTTAATGAGGAAAATATCATTAGATTCCGTATTTCTTGGGCAGCTCTAGCAGCATGATTACACCTCAGCAAGACATACATATGCAGCACTTCCTTGTTTCAGTAATGGATTTGATCTGATAGATGCACCTTGCTAATAACGGGTCTTCTTACAATTGGACTCCAGACTTTATAAATAGCAGAGCTGTTTGATTAATGTATATTCATTGCTGTGATTCTTTACACTTTAAGAAATACTTATTTTGTTAATGCTGATGTAGAAAGAGAAGGTATGTGTGCTATACTGGAATGCTTTTTATGGAAAACAGCAGCTGAACTGTAACTGTGTATTTGTCAAGGCTTTGCAGGTATCACAGTATCACAGTATGCTAGAGATTGGAAGGGACCTCAAAAGATCATCTAGTCCAATCCCCCTGCCGGAGCAGGAACACCTAGATAATGTTACACAGCAATGTGTCCAGGCGGGTTTTGAATGTCTCCAGGGAAGGAGACTCCACAACCTCCCTGGGCAGCCTGTTCCAGTGTTCCGTCACCCTCACTGAGAAGAAGTTTCTTCTCAAGTTTAAGTGGAACCTCTTGTGTTCCAGTTTGTACCCATTATCCCTTGTCCTATCATTGTTTGCCACTGAGTAGAGCCTGGCTCCATCCTCGTGACACTCCCTCTTTATATATTTATATACACTAATAAGGTCACCCCTCAGTCTCCTCTTCCAAACTATAAAGACCCAGCTCCCTCAGTCTTTCCTCATAAGGGAGATGCTCCACTCCCTTAATCATCTTAATTGCCCTGCGCTGGACTCTCTCCAGCAGGTCCCTGTCCTTCTTGAACTGAGGGGCCCAGAACTGGACACAATATTCCAGATGCGGTCTCACCAGGGCAGAGTAGAGGGGAAGGAGGACCTCTCTCGACCTACTAACCACTCCCCTTCTAGTACACCCCAGGATGCCATTGGCCTTCTTGGCCACAAGGGCACAGTGTTGGCTCATGGTCATCCTGTCGTCCACTAGGACCCCCAGGTCCCTCTCCCCTACACTGCTCTCTAACAGGTCGTTCCCCAACCTATACTGGAACCTGGGGTTGTTCCTGCCCAGATGCAGGACTCTACACTTTCCCTTGTTATATTTCATCAAGTTATTCCCTGCCCAACTCTCCAGCCTGTCCAGGTCTCGCTGGATGGCAGCACAGCCTTCTGGCGTGTCAGCCACTCCTCCCAGCTTAGTGTCATCAGCAAACCTGCTGATGGTACACTCAATTCCCTCATCTAAATCGTTGATGAATATATTAAATAATACTGGTCCCAGTACTGACCCTTGAGGCACTCCACTAGTTACAGGCCTCCAACTAGACTCTGCCCCATAGACTACAACTCTCTGGCTTCTCTCCTTCAGCCAGTTCGCAGTCCACCTCACTACCTGATCATCCAGACCACACTTCCTCAATTTATCTGTGAGGATGCTGTGGGGGACTGTGTCAAATGCTTTGCTGAAGTCAAGGTAGACCACATCCACCGCTCTGCCATCATCCATCCACCGTGTTATTTCCTCATAAAAGGCTAAGAGATTGGTCAAGCATGATTTCCCCTTGGTGAAGCCATGTTGACTGCCCCTCATAACCCTCTTATCCTTGATATGCCTTAAGATGGCACCAAGGATAAGGTGTTCCATCACTTTCCCAGGGATGGAGGTGAGGCTGACCGGTCTATAGTTACCCGGGTCCTCCTTCTTGCCCTTTTTGAAGACTGGAGTGACATTTGCTTTCCTCCAGTCCTCAGGCACCTCTCCCATTTCCCAAGACTTGGTAAAGATGATGGAGAGTGGTCTAGCAATGACTTCCGCCAGTTCCCTCAGCACCCGCGGGTGCATCCCATCTGGACCCATGGATTTATGGATGTCCAGATTGCTCAACTGATCTCTAACCCATTCCTCATCGACTAAGGCAAACCGCTTCGTCGACCTGACTTCATCTAAGGTCTCAGGGGTACAGGGCTCTTCAGGACTGCCTGCAGCAGAGTAGACAGAGACAAAGAAGGCATTCAGTAACTCTGCCATCTCTGTATCTTCTGTCACCAGGGCACCCATCCCGTTCATCAGTGGGCCTACATTGCCTCTGGTGTTAGTTTTATCTGCCATGTATTTGAAAAAGCTCTTTTTGCTGTCCTTGACCCTTCTCACCAGGTTTAATTCTAAGGAGGCCTTAGTCATCCTAGCTGCCTTCCTACATCCCCTAGCAGCAGCCTTATATTCCTCCCAAGTGGCCAGCCCCTCCTTCCATGACCTGTAAACTCTCCTCTTCCACTTGAGCATACCCAGCAATTCCCTATTTATCCACGCAGGTCTCCTGGCCCTCTTCCTTGACTTCCTACGTGTCGGGATGCTCCGATCTTGAGCACGGAAAAAGCAATCCTTGAATGCCAACCAACTATCTTGGGCCCCTTTACCTTCAAATAGCCGTGCCCATGGGATTTCCCCTAACAATTGCTTGAAAAGGCCAAAGTTTGCCCTGCTAAAGTCCAGGGTTGTGATTCTACTTGGTATTCTACTAGTCCTACCACACAAGATCCTGAACTCCACCATCTCGTGGTCGCTGCAACCAAGGCAGCCCTCAACACTTACTGCTTTGACCAGACCCAACTTGTTAGTGAGGATGAGATCCAGCAGTGCTCCTCTCCTGGTCGGCTCATCCACCATTTGCAGGAGGAAGTTATCATCCACACACTGGAGGAACCTCCTGGACTGCGGCTGGGTTGCCGAGTGGTCCTTCCAGCAAACATCAGGGAAGTTAAAATCCCCCACAACGACCACAGCCTGTGACTGTGAGGCCGCTCTCAGCTGCCTGTAGAAGGCCTCGTCAACTTCCTCACCCTGATCTGGTGGTCTGTAACAGACACCTACAACAGTATCCCCCCTGCCAGCCTGCCCCTTAATTCTCACCCACAGACTCTCAACTTGCTCGTCATCTGTCCCTGGACAGAACTCGGTGCATTGTAGTTCCTCCCGCACATAAAGAGCAACCCCACCACCCCGCCTGGCTGGCCTGTCTTTCCTGAAAAGGACATAGCCCTCCATGACTATATTCCAGTCATGTGAGCTGTCCCACCACGTCTCTGTAACTGCCACCAGATCACAGTCTCCTGACTTAACACAGGTTTCCAACTCCTCCTGTTTATTTCCCATGCTGCGCGCATTGGTGTACAGACATTCCAGGGAGCGAGCTGAGCACACCGATTTCACCCTAGGATTATAGGAGGCCTCCCAGTCTTCATCAGTTCTGGAGTGCTGCCCCACTGGGGCAAGCCCAGCAACAACCCCATCCCCCTTCGAATCTAGTTTAAAGCTCTCCAAATGAGCCCTGCTAATTCGTGCCCCAGCATCCTTTTGCCTCTGTGAGACAAACCTTTGCCACTTGTCATTGTCCAGAATGGTGCCCTATAAAACCAGCTGTTATAAAAGAATCCAAAGCCCTGCCTGTAGCACCAGTCTCGAAGCCAATCGTTTATGGACTGAATCTTCCCATTCCTTCCCACATCATCAGTGGAAGATGGAAGGAGTGCGGAGAAGATCACTTGAGCCCCAGACTGTTTCACCATCCGCCCCAAGGCCCTGTAGTCTTTCTTCATCCCCCTCAGACTGCGGGAAGCAGCTTCCCCCTCACCTGTCTGGAAGACCAGCAGCGGGTAGTAGTCTGTTGGGTGCACCAGGTTGGGGAGCACCCTGGTGATATCCCTGATCTGGGCTCCAGGCAGACTACACACTTCCCTATGATGAGGGTCAACTCTGCATATCGGGCCCTCTGTTCCTCTCAGAAGGTAGGAGGCCCCTCCTTGCAGAGGATTGTTTGGTTTACCCAGAACACTGCTACAAATGGAACAAAAATAGTGCAACTGTTTTTAGGTTGTTGGCTGTTACTACAAAAAATAGAGGAGAAATTGGCATTCAGACCATGGAGTCTTTTGTTTTCGTATTTATTTGTTATTGTTTTTAGGATGTTTTTGGAAGTAAAACTTAATGCAAACACTTTTCCATTAAAATGTAAATTTGACAAAAGTTCCTATAATCAGAAAGCAGTGCCTAAGTTAGTGGGTCATAGAAGTGAAAAGTGTTCTAAAGGGCAGACGCATGCAGTTGCACCAGCTTTGTTTTAACATTTCCGATAAATGAGAAAGATTGCTGTCACGATTTCTGCCAGCATGCAGTTGTGCCAAAAGATACAGGGAACTGGATGTGGTAGATTGGTTTGTCCATCCTTTCTTTCATAGGGGGATTTTATGATTTGTATACAGTTTGTGAGGTTGAATTTTGTGCCATCTCAAATGCAGCAAATCTAGTACGGAATAGATGAGCTTTAAAACGAACTATGGAGTAGTTGGCTCAGTTGAGTGTCTTTTGTACTTCAGGTGGTCATAAGCCTTTCTACACTAAATTGTGTTGCTTGTTATGGCAGGGTTTAAAAACTCATGCATGATTCATCTTAATCATTAACAAGCAACCCTCTTCTGTATTGGGTAGTGTTCTATGGTTCATAGGCTACTATGGTTTAACTTCAGAATTCATTTGTGTTGTGATTGAGTCACTGTCTCTCAGTGTAACGGCACTGATCTGCTCATTAGCTAATAGTGTATTCGTGACCTCTTGACTTTTTCAGAAACGTCTACAACATGGGCGAACATGAGGTTGGTGTATAATGAGAACTTCTCTGGTTAGAACAGTAGTTTTTAAATATTTGGCATTTAACCGAGCTATTGAAATGATCAGTACTGGAGGAGGGTTTCGTTACTGTGAAATACCGGTGTAAGGTTTTCTTAAAGGTGCTCTTGAATGACTCCTGGTTAAAGAATCAAGACATGGTAAAGGAAGACCAGGCACACATGATGCTGGTGGTAGATTCTATGATCAGGAAGTAAGTCTTGTAACTAACCAGAAGATAATCCTATCTTATTGTCCTGTTTTTAAATGATTTGGGTTTCTGTCTGTTGCTGAGAGTGTGCATCAAGGTGCTGGTTTTACCTGCTTGCTTTCTAAGAAATGAAGTCTCAAATGCTTCACTCAAATGACATCCTAAGCCAGATTGCCTGTCATGGATTTGAAACAGTGTCTGTCCTAAGTGGAAAGTGACTCAGTAGAATTAGTTGATATTAAATCTGTTCCCAGTCTATAAGCTGTGACAGTATTTTGTCAATGTAGACAGCCACAGCTGGCTTGCTAGGGTCACCTTAGCATCATGAGGTTTCCTACTGTGCTGTCTTGAGTGAGGTGGTAGAAGAAGCCTTTCTGCCTGTCTTTGTTCATAAAGGTAAAGAGGAGTCCTGGGAGGATGTGGAAGTGTGTGTTACTCGTGATTTTGTACTTTTTTGGGAAGTTTGTCAGGAAGGTCATGCGAGGAAATGAATTACAAAGAAGATTCTGTGAATGCAGGGTGGCTTAGAAGCAGTGTTGCCATCTGTTATAGCTATGTGAGAATTTTTGCTTTCGTATGGGAAAGTTAAAGATTTATCTTCCTAGTTCTAAAAAAAGAATAAAATTGAAGGGAGGGAAAAAAAAAGGCAAACTTAGGCCCAACACTGAAGAAAATGAGAAGTTAAATACATTTCCTTGTTAGACCTTGTGAAGCTTTTAAAAGTACAGCATACACAAAAAGAAAATAGATGTAATTTGTTTTGACACTCATCCTTTCCGCACTTGTGCTTGATACAGGTGATATTCTTGAAGTTTGTGGGGAGAACTACAAGAGAAATACAGGTGAAGCAGGACATTCTTGAGACTGTGGTACCCAGTGGTATTACAGGGGACTCGGTTTAGCTGAAAAGTGCTCTTGGCTCATGAAGTTAAAATTATGGCTGGAGTTGAAAGCTTCAGGGTTTTAGTCAGAGCAGGTAGTTTGAGGCTAGCAAAGCACATAGATGGACTGGGCAGTAATAGTCAGTGTGCAGGGTCCAGTTTCTGTTTAGCCCTGAAAAGCAGCCCCACGACAAATTTATTGAAACTGTGCATCTGCAGGTAAACGTTGAGTTACGCAGTACAAGAAGTGAAAGGGGAAAAGGGATGTGTGCGTCCCAGCTGTGCTGCGTGGCACTCACAGTCAGCAGAGGGCAGCCGCATCTCACCGCTGTGCGAGAGCAGAGCTGCCGCTCACACAGAGAGCACCGCTGTGAGTGAGGAGGCTTTAGATCTGTCGTTTCACGTGTTGTAGCCCGGTTGAATGCATGCTGCTGCTTGTTACCTGACATGTAAACATTGGGGTTTTATAAACTTGGACTTAATAAAAAAAAAAGTCCATTATTTTCATGTTCATTTGCAATTCTTTTGGAGAATTACAGCCAAATTTTCATTGGTTGCCTTAATTTTTTTAAAAATGACTTGAATAAGTTTAGGTCTCCTTAAAATCTGTGTGCAATGGAGGGTGTTTATTACAGTAATTTCTTTTACGTGAAACCTTGCAGAAAACAGAAAGGACTACAGAGCCCTGGGGGAGGTGGTTAGGGGCTCTGGAGCTCAGATAGTCTTTTTGTCAATTCTCCAGGATACAGGGGAGGACCTAAAAAAAGCTAGGAGGATTGGCCAGGTTAATAACTGGTTAAAAGGGTGGTGTCATAGTCAGGGGTTTGGGCGTCTTGAACACCGGACCCAAGTTTGTAGGCCAGGTCTAGTGGGGGCTGGTGGAGCTGGTCTGATAAAGAAGGGAAAGAGCAGTTTTGGTAGGAGGCTTGCCAGACTGGTCAAGGAGGCTTTAAACTAGATGTGTTAGGGGAGGAGGACATCATTCCATCCCAACACACCCAGTCAGTTGCCAGCACCTACAATAAATGCTCAGTGCAATGCAGAGATATCCCAGCAACTTCAGCCAATGAGCCGGCTTCAGTTGGAGCTCGGCTCAGATGCCTCTCTACAAATGCCTGTAGCATGGGGAACAAACAAGAGGAATTAGAGATGTGTGCACATCTACGGGGGTATGATGTAATAGGCATCACAGAAACATGGTGGGATGGCTCCTATGACTGGAGTGTTGGAATGGAAGGTTACAGGCTCTTTAGGAAAGACAGGCCTGGCAGGTGGGGAGGGGGAGTTGCCCTTTATGTTAGGGGTAGGCTGGAGAGTATGGAACTCTGTCTGGGGACAGGTGAGCAGTCCACAGAGAGTTTGTGGGTCAGGGTTAAAGGGAATATAGCTATGGGAGACATTACTGTGGGGATCTGTTACAGACCGCCTGATCAAGGAGAACCTGCGGATAAAGCACTCCATAGACAGATAGGAAAAGCCTCACGCTCGCAGGCCCTTGTTCTCATGGGTGACTTCAACCACCCTGACATCTGTTGGAAGGACGGTACAGCCTGGCACAAGCAATCCAGGAGGTTCCTCGATTGTGTGGAAGACAACTTCCTTCTACAAGTAATAGAGGAGCCGACAAGGAGAGGTGCCATGCTTGACCTTGTGCTCACCAACAGGGAAGGGCTCGTTGGAAATGTGACGCTCCAGGGCAGCCTTGGATGCAGTGATCATGAGATGCTCGAATTTGAGATCCTCAGGACAGTGAGCAGAGTGTGCAGCAAGCTCAGTGCCCTGAATTTCAAAAGAGCAGACTTTGGCCTCTTCAGGAACCTGGTTAGTAAGGTTCCATGGGATACAGCCCTAGAGGGCAGGGGGGCCCAAGACTCTTGGTTGATGTTCAAGTATCACCTGCTACAAACTCAGGAGTGTTGCATCCCAACTAGAAGGAAGTGCAGCAGGAGGGCCAGGAGACGTCCTTGGATGGATAAGGAGCTGCTGAGGAAAATTCAAATGAAAAAAGAGGCTTATAATAAGTGGAAGCAAGGACAGGTGGCCTGGGAAGAGTACAGGGATGTTGTCCGGGAAGCTAGGGACCAGGTTAGGAAAGCTAAGGCCCAGTTAGAATTAAACTTGGCTAGGGGTATTAAGGATAACAGGAAGGGATTCTACAGGTACATAGCAAATAAAAAACAGACTAGGGAGAACGTAGGCCCCCTCAGGAAGCTCTCAGTAGAACTGGCTACACAGGATTTGGAGAAGGCTGAGGTTCTGAATGACTTCTTTGCCTCGGTCTTCACTGGCAAAGGCTCTGACCACACCACCCAAGTCTTGGAAGGCAGACACAGGGACTGTGAGAATGAAGACCCTAGGCCCACTGTAGGAAAGGAACTGGTTCGAGACCATCTTAAAAATCTGAATGTGCACAAGTCCATGGGTCCTGATGAGATCCATCCGTGGGTCCTGAAGGAGCTGGGGAATGAAGTTGCTAAGCCGCTGGCCATCATATTTGGGAAATCATGGCAGTCAGGTGAAGTTCCTGACCACTGGAAAAAGGGAAATATAACCCCCATTTTCAAGAATGGGAAAATGGATGACCCAGGGAATTACAGACCAGTCAGTCTCACTTCTGTTCCTGGTGAAATCTTGGAGCAGATTCTCCTGGAAGGCATGCTAAGGCACATGAAAAACAACAAGGTGCTTGGTGACAGCCAGCATGGCTTCACTAAGGGGAAATCCTGCCTGACCAATTTGGTGGCCTTTTATGATGGGGCTACAGAACTGATGGACAGGGGTAGAGCAGTTGACGTCATCTACCTGGACTTGTGTAAAGCGTTCGACACTGTCCCACATGACATCCTTGTCTCTAAACTGGAGAGACATCAATTTGATGGATGGACCACTCGGTGGATAAAGAACTGGCTGGATGGCCGCACACAAAGAGTTGTGGTCAATGGCTCAATGTCTGGCTGGAGACCAGTAATGAGTGGTGTCCCTCAGGGATTGGTGTTGGGACCGGTCTTGTTCAACATCTTCATCGCTGACATGGACAGTGGGATTGAGTGCGCCCTCAGCAAGTTTGCCAATGACTCCAAGCTGTGTGGTTCGGTTGATATGCTGGAGGGAAGGAATGCCATCCAGAGGGGCCTTGACACACTTGTGAGGTGGGCTGATGCCAACCTTATGAAGTTTAACCATGCCAAGTGCAAGATCCTACACCTGGGTTGGAGCAATCCCAGGCACAGCTACAGGTTGGGCAAAGAAGAGATTCAGAGCAGCTCTGAAGAGAAGGACTTGGGGGTGTTGGTTGATGAGAAAATGAACATGAGCTGGCAGTGTGCGCTTGCAGCCCAGAAAGCCAACCATTATCCTGGGCTGCATCAAAAGGAGCGTGACCAGCAGGTCGAAGGAGGTGATCCTGCCCCTCTACTCTGCTCTTGTGAGACCTCACTTGGAGTATTGTGTGCAGTTCTGGTGTCCTCAACATAAAAAGGACATGGAACTGTTGGAACAAGTCCAGAGGAGGACCACGAGGATGATCAGGGGGCTGGAGCCCCTCCCGTATGAAGACAGTCTGAGGAAGTTGGGGCTGTTCAGCCTGGAGAAGAGAAGGCTGCATGGAGACCTCATAGCAGCCTTCCAGTATCTGAAGGGGGCCTATAGGGATGCTGGGGAGGGACTCTTCATTAGAGACTGTAGTGACAGGACAAGGGGTAATGGGCTCAAACTTAAACAGGGGAAGTTTAGATTGGATATAAGGAGGAAATTCTTTCCTGTTAGGGTGATGAGGCACTGGAATGGGTTGCCCAGGGAGGTTGTGAATGTTCCATCCCTGGCAGTGTTTAAGAACAGGTTGGACAAGGCCTTGGGTGATATGATTTAACATGAGGTGTCCCTGCCCACAGCAGGGGTATTGGAATTAGATGATCTTAAGGTCCTTTCCAACCCTAACTATTCTATGATTCTATAATGGAGGGTGTTTATTACAGTAATTTCTTTTACGTGAAGCCTTGCAGAAAATGGAAAAGGGGAGAAACAAGAATTTCACCTTGAAGTGGTATTTTCAAGCTTTTGAGTCTGAAAGTAAGTGAAAATCACAGTATTTGATGATCATGAATTTTACGGTAGTAGACTGTTTCCTTAAATTCTCTTCAATGTGACCACATTGCTGGCAGTGAAACCGACCTTATAAGGAGTCTTCTACTGCTGTGTAATGAAAGCTGTACATGAGGCTATATTTGTTTTCTTTTTGCCTCTGGTCCTTTTAAGCAAGTAAAGAACTTGGATGATAGAAAAGGGTGATGAAACTGGAAAATGTCAGTTATAAAAGGAGGATCTTGTGATCCCTCTAACAGAAAGCCTTTTAGTAGTGATTTACCATTGTGTTGCCCATTCACCTGAGCAGCCAGGAAAGATAACGAGGTCTGATCTTTATCTTTCTTGTTCAGCTTTCAGAGTACCAAGTTACTTTGCCAACTTGCTGTGGTTTTGTTTGGCTTCCTTTGATTTCTACAGGTACCTTCTTGGCCTTAGCACCTTAATTTGACTTGTGGGGTGGAAGGGACCAGGCAGGAAGAAGAAAGAGGGTATAAAAGAGTCTCTGTCTGCCTGTATGTATTAGCCATCAGGTCATGCCTTATAGCCCATTTGGGCTTCCTTTTTTTGTTTGAAGTGTTACTTTAGAGAAACAATGCAACTCCTCTGCACAATTAATTGAAAACATCCTCCTTAGCACAGGTACACATTCATGCCTGAAAGATCTATTATTAAAATGTGAATGAACAAATTACTTTCAGTTAATAACATTCAGTAATGAAATCTATGTTGTGGAACTCCTTAATGGAGAAATAATGTCTGAAAACCAAAATTCATACTGGATTGCTCAACCTGCATGTTGGCTACTGAGATTTCTGCAAAACACTGCAATTTCTCAAAACAAAATTGTGTTCAAATGTTGGACTCAGACTGGAGCAGAAATAATAAGTATGTTGCGGTATTTATGTAGAAACTCATAGTTTTGGAAGGTAGAATTAGGAGTGTAGGGAATTACCTGCACTTGTTTACAAGATGTTTAGGTGACAAAATAGTGTCTCTAGTTTGTGCTGCTACATTTTTCTGTCCCTCAGCAGCATTATCCCAATAAGAGAAGACTCCATGAAAAAGTGAAACGAGGAGGGCTTTGGAAAGTGAATCCCCGAGAGTGGATGTGGAGTTGATACACTGAGCATCTATACCCGTTTTTCAGTACTTTCTGTAGAGGAATCTGCTCCCTCCGCCCCTCTATTGAGGCTTTAATGGCTTATATTTTCTCTCACTGATTGCTCCACTGTATTCACTTTCTAAACTAGGAGTGTGGGTGAGATTTCATGACAATCTTCTTAATTGATGGCCCTGAACCTCGGGTGTCACACTTATCATCATGATGCTGTTTGTGTTTGGCTTATAAAACAAACCAACATTATAAAGATTTGAAGCAAATGGTCTTTTTTTTAAACAGATTTCTGTTCTTCGACTTCTACTGTGTTATCCCTTAAAAAAGGGTGCTCTTCATGAGCACATAGAGAGAGCTGAAAAAGTCCTATTCAATGCAGAACTATCCATCTCCTTTATGCAGTACTATTTCATGAAAGAAAATGTAATGATGTTGCATTTCTTGACTTTAAGTTACCAGTGTAATTGATTCCAGTAGTGAGTAGAAGTGGTAATTTATACAAAAACGGTAAAGATTCTTGTATTTCTGATTCTTATGACCTGAGTGCTCTTTCAGGTTTTGCAATACTTTGGTGCTGCATTAAGGAAGAAGCGGATATTTGCAGGTATGCATCAGTGACTCAGTTTTTCCATATTGACTTATTTCATTGAAGGCAGTGATAAATGTTCCGTAAGCATGACATTGCATACTTCAGAGCAAACAATAAAAAGCTGTTTCGGAAGAGTGTGCTGGATAGCTGTGAATATGTATTTTAGTTTCAGCAGAGACTCGGTTTAATTTTTTTGAAGAAAATTATTGAGAGATCAAAACATGATTTATGAAAGCTTGACCCCAAAATACATTAAATGTTTTTGGCTATTATTCTGATATGATTTTTTCAATGGAATGATAGTTTCTCTCAGAGTTGCCATTGTTTGCAGACTCCAGTTGCATTTGACTTGGAACTGAAGAATTCGGTGCTGACTTGGAATTGAAGGATTTGATATTACTGTGTCTCTTAGTGAGATAAGTTGCATATACAAGAATATCATCTACTCTTGCTTTTACTGACTCAGGATATACCACCTGAAGTGCTAATGACTCCTCAGGTTCTCCCATAGGAAGGTCACCTTGAAATACTGAAATTCAGACCCTTCAGACTGGGGCATGGGAGACGTGTACACCAAATAATGTGTTTGATTCCTTGGAGCTTCCTTGCGTTCTTCAGTCAGAAAGTTCTGTTGTTTCACATAGGGAATATACATCCTGGCAATGTCTTAAGGGCATTTTCAGGAACTGCAAAGCTTTAAATCATCTGTGTCCTGTCAGTCAGTAATTTGGACAAAATCTAAGTGTGCATGTACGACGTAGAGAAACAGTAATAATTGATTTGCTGTGGAGTGTGAGCTTTTGTGAATCTCCAGAATTCATGACCAACCTTACCTGTTCATTTCTGCATACGTGATTTTCCTCCCCTCCACTCTCCAGGAAGGTTTCTGTGCCGTATGGTTGTAGGCAGTGAAACAGAGCATTTTAGTCTCTTCATACCACAAAAGGTGTAATGCAACAAACCTCTGCAGTTCTTGCAAAGGAAGTGGCTTACAAGCAATGGCTTGCGTATCTAAATTTTTATTACGAAATTGGAGTTTAAGACTAATGTCTAGTCCTGAAAGGCTAGTTGCGATTATCCCAGAACATAGTTTCTGTGCCAGATTAAATTCTTACTGTAAAAGCCACAAGAAAAACCCAAATCAACCAAACAAAACAAACACCACCAACGGTCAAAAACCAAACACACAAAAAAGGCAAAAAGACAAGAAAAAACTACTGTTTCTGCATATGAATATGAAACACTTAAAGTTCTGTCTAACTTCTTTTCCAAGTAGGATTAAAACAAAGAAAGGCTAATGAGAAAGTTTTTGTTTTTCAGGTTTTCTTCCCCCAGACTCATATTTGCAGTATGCAGAGCAGCTTAAGAGGAGGGGGTGCTAACACCCAATTACTGTGGTATTTTAACACCTTTCGAGTTCTGCAAGGCAGGTATGCCAAGGTGTTATTTTAGAAAGGTAGTGGTACATCCTTTTAATAACAATAGTCTGCATAAGTCATGGTTGGGAAAAAGCAAGGTTCCCAATTGCATAACACATATTCAGGTTTGTAGAATTTTTGTGGCTTGTATCAGAATAAAAATGAGACTATGTATTATAACAAACTTGGGGGGATTTAAGAATAGCCAGCAGTGAAGGGATTAGGATGCTCACATGACCTGTTAGACTGGGTTGGGTAGGGACTAGCTTTCTCTGGAAGCGGTGCCTCAACTCTTAAACAAAGGAAGATGCGTATATGTGGGATTTCGTGCTCTGTCTTGGATCTCAGATTTATTTAGTTTTTTAAAATGTGATTACAGTGTAGGTGTTCCTGTGCCGAAAGACTGCAAAAAGCTCTTCCACATGAAATATAAATTGTAGAAAGTGACTTTTCCATGGTCTGACTTTTACCTCAAGTGCTAAGGCGTAATTAAATGTGTAACTGTTTTAAGCAAAAGGCTTGTGCTGTGATTGGATAAATGTGATATGCTGATTTCCTTCATTGCATTGGAATGCAAATAAATGCATAGGAGTGAGGGTTGAAATTTGCTTTTGTATCTTATGAAACACTCAGGGAAGGTTTGCAAGATGGCTAAAGGTAAAAATCAAGTCTGATTACAGGCTTTAGATGTGTATGGAAGGAGCTGGTCTGGGTTGTTTGTTTTTTTTAATTTTATTATATATCTGTATATATATTTATTTTTTTTTTAAGAGAAGAAGACACAGAGCAAAATGTTGTGCTAAACTCAAAACTGTGTTCAGTAATGTCGTGTTTCTCATCATGGTTCTTCCTATAAAAGAGCTGGCATGGTAATCGGCATTGTAAATACTTCTCATGAAGTTGCATGAGCAGTGAAACTCTTGGGACTTCTGTTTAAAAAAAGAAAAAAGAAGAAAGGTGCTGGTGGTGCACAAACTCTCAGCTTGTCAATTACCAAGTAATATGAACAAAGTAATTCAGCATATCTGTTTCATAAGAACTTCTGGGATCTGTGTAACGGGAGAGTCCTGTCTCCTGTAAGAGCCATTGCCACAGTCTTAGGGAAAGGTGAAGATACACAGCATCACTTGGCTGGTCTTTCTGTGCTGCCTGAAAGTCGAATCTGGGCTTTTAGTAGGACAGACTGCAGAAAATGAAAAAAAAATATGAGGTGTTTAAATAACCACCTTGTCATTCCTGCTCTCTGGGGCACATGGGATTGTGCGTATCTTGAATACTGTACTAGCAGATGTAGCTGAAGGGCATCAGTGGTAAAATAAGACAATTTTATCTCAAGAAAAAGCTAAGCTAGTTGATTTATTTGGACTGCAGTATTTCCAGAAGGATGTGCTTAAAAGAACCAAAAAGATACGGGTTTCCTTCTGTAGATATGTAAGTATAAAAATGGAGAACAGTGCTGACTGTTCTCTAGTTAGAAATCAATAGGGAGCAATGTCAAGATTCCACAAAGACTTTTGCAGATGTGTTTTAAAGGGATTGGGTCTACACATTTGCCTTTCTCCAGGAATTCAAGAGAAAATTACAGCTGGGCTCTGTTACCTGTACGTGGATGGTGGTAAGGCACCTTCCATGTTACTGAAATGTGTAATGCTTATTAATGCCATCAATTTTGCTTACACAAGTGTATCTTATTTACCGTGCTTTCAGGTCACTGTAGTCTTTTGTGGAGCAGAGTTTAAAATGTTTTAAATCTACCCAGGTTTCTATCCTAAATATTGAGTTGCTGGAGACTTACAAAGGAAGAGCTTATATAATTGAGATAGTGGAAAAATCAAGATTACTGATTCAGTCATTTTCCTATAGAATGAGGAAGAAGACAATAGATGCATAGTATTACTCTTACTGAAATAATGGATTTTTCATGTGGTCTATATCATGTGCTGTACCAAGTATGTATGTATGCACCGGTATCTCACAGTATGTTCTATGTTTTTTTAAAATTAGACACCAAAATAAAATACTAAGTGGGCCCAGTTCTTTGCTGTTTTGAGCAGTTATAAATAAGGAAATAGAAAGATTTTATTATTCAGAAAATGATCATTCCCTTCCTTGTCACCCTACAAAAACAAACTTGTGAGGAGATTGCAGGGGCAAAAGAATCAGTGATGAATAATAGATTCTTTTTTTCCCCAGTCTCTAACATCTGCATATAACAAGCACATCAGTGCCTAGAAGACAAAATTCATGTTTTGTTTCCTTACGCAGTAGCCTGTTTTTCATCAAGTTCTGGGAAATGTGGGCAGCTTCTGTATTCTGATGCTGGAGTTCTCTCTCTGTCAGGCTAATTTGGGTTAATCTTTGATAGTCTGGATTTACAGTTGCTCTGTTGATCTGGTTAAGAAGACATTCTCCTGGAAAGCTGGTGCATGCTATTGTTGGCTGGGAATGTTAAATTATCTGTATCCCACTTTAAAAAAGCAAGGATAAATAGTTCTGTCAGCAGCTTAATTTATTCTTAAGTCTTTGTGCCTCTGGTATATACTGGAATAAACTTGAACGAGCCACAGAGTGTACAACAATAATAATAATATGCTTAACACTTTTGTGGTAGTCATGATTTTTTACTAAATTGTCCATGCATTCTCTGTTGTAGCTGTTCATAATGTCTTTCTTCCACAGCTGTGTAATGTTGGCAGTGGCTTGTTAAGTTTTCCCTCCTACAAACTGCTTTTGGTTGTAGATTACAGTGTTCTAAACTGCTTTTGTGTTGGGTGCAGTTTAAATGCTAGCCATTCAAATTCATTTTTTATTCCCTAGTGCTCATCTAATTTATGTGAAATATGTTTTCTAATATGTGTTAATTTGTCTTTGTAAGGCTGAAGGCTTTCATTGTTGCTTTATTAGCTAAAGTTATGATTCAGTTTACTTCCTATTTTGGAAGGAGCATTTAGGTTTTTACAACAATAAAACCCAAATTAGAATTGAGATGTTTTAACTTGTTTCCCTTTCCCTCTGAAATATTTACTGAGAGAGACAATTGATGCTATGTATTTTGACTAATGCTGATGGCGAAATTGCTTTTGTATAGCTACTGCATGCAATGTAGAAAAACTTCTTCCTTATTTTTGTAGAGATACAAGAAATCTGTTTCTGTTCCATGCTTTGTCTTAGGTTTGCTTTGTGTCCTTGGATATATCACTTCATTTGTCTGCTTCTTTATTTCCTTCTGTAAAATGAGAGGCATGTAACCAAGGTATCAGCAGAAATACATAGAATATTCTGAACTGCTGTAATGAAATGCAAGCATGTTGCCTTTGATAATCAATCTTCTAATAATATCTCAAATGATAACCAATAAAGAAATTCCAAATATTTACAGTATTCCATGTACAATCCCTGTTGTATATTCTTGTTAGGAACAGTATTAAGACTGTTGTTTTTACCTTCCATTTGCCTTTCCTTCCGTATTGATCCAGCACTTCAGAAACTGATTTTGGTCCTAGGCTAGTACCTCTTTAGACAGCCCTTCTTACGCTGGCTTCTAAGGCGGCTAATGAAAGGTCATTTACCATTTGGTTGGACCACATCAATTTGGAGCAAACTGGAGCTGAATGAGTATACGGAATTCAATTATCTATGGCTCTAATTACTAATCTCCATTGAGGATGAGCAGCCATTCTTTTGTTGCTGAGGTTTTTCTGCCAATTTCAGCACTGACACAAGAGAGATTGGGAAGTTGGACTGAAGTCCACCACCAATTTAAGGCTTGCATATAGAGGTCTGCAAAGATGCAGAGATGTCTTTTTCTCCAGCAGGCTGAATCATGAATTTGTAGTCAATATTTCATTATGACAGAAACCATGGCTGCAGTTGCCAAATAAGTTTTACAGTCTTAAAAGTTCCCTCAGAAAAAGAAAAGGGGAACATAGAAAGAAGACACTTCAATTGTCTATATGTAAACAACAGGTTTTTGAGATAGCATGAATTGGGAAGAAGATAGTGCATTCTGTGAAGGACAGTTCATGTGAGGGAAATGCTATACTTGATTGTAAAATAAAATCAGAAGGAGAGAAGTTTATGTTAACTCAAGGGTAAAATGTCATTTAATCTCATTTTAAGATGGTAACAAGGCACAAAGTCTGGACTTTCTTTGTTTTTTGATCATTGTATGGTGTCCTTTGAGAGCTATGCAGTACTCATTCCTAAGTTACATCTTTAAGTCTCCAAGTTAAGCATGCTTTGAACTTCATTCCTTCTTGTCTTGAGGGAATTCTTGTCCTTTCCAGGGTAATAGTAGAGGTTGGGATGAACAGTGTCTTGCATACACTTGTTCATCCACATTAGTTTCCTGTAGCACTTTTGAGGGTAGAAAAACTCTTAATGCCCATATTTGTGAAGTGTACTGTTGAAGACATTTCAAAAAACACTTGTTGAGTAGAGCTGGGAGTTGAACTGTCAGAAATAGAATAGATTCTTTAAGCGGGACTTGAGATGCCCTCTGAGGCGTTCGTCATATTGCGTTGTCTCCCTGCATATTTTCATGATGGTATTGCTGTCTATGTGATTTCTTCGGATCTGCTGCTGTTTCTGTCAATTTTTCCATGGGTTCCTGCAGTGACCCAGTGAGGCTGAGCTTACTGAGAAAGCACAGATGAATGCTTTGTGCAGTGGTGAGCACAGCTTTCTATAACCTTCCATCAGTAGCCATCTGGTTTATTTTTAGATAACCGTTGAGTGTTTATGTAGGCTGTCAAGTCCCCATGAACTCTCCTCATTGTTTCTATGTAGTGATTTTTGTGTTGGCCCATTGCAGCTTTTACAAGTTGTAGCATTTCAGAGAGTAGCTGCTCACTGCCACAGGAATGAATTTGTAAGCTTTGCCATAGGGGACTACAGTTTGATGGGAGAAAATGGGGTAATAGTTTCCCTCTCTCTCTCTCCCGATGGGCATACCATAGTAATGTGTTTGCTACAAATGCTTGACACCTGAGGCACGGATTTCTGTTGTTGTATTGTGCAATGTGAATGCTTAACAGGCTACAGTTCAGTACATGTATGTGTATAACTATTCTTCAACAAAATGGTTCTGCGTGTTGCACATCTGCTCTTCTAAATTGAAAGGAAGCAAGTAGGCAAGAATGTCATCTAGAGAAACCCAGTCTTTGTTTCCACTTTGGTGAAGATGCATTTCTAGTACTGGTGTCACTCAGTGATTGTTTATCTTTGTTCCTTTTTTTCTTTTTGTCTTGTCGCAGGCCTGTTATAATGGCCCTCAATGTACTTGCTGGAAAAGTTGTGGGTTTTTTTTTCCTTGTGTTGAAGGTTGGTTAGGCCTTTAAGGACAAAAGCTTTACCACACTCTTTGACTAACATTTCAAGAGTAATCCAAACGGTTGAAAAGACTTGATTGTGTGAAAATCCTCTGAAGATTACTTCGCATACCTTTATGAAAATGTGCTCACTTTAATTCTATGGTGTTTTGTGAGACAGGGAAAAAAGGTTAGAGCAGAAGATACATTGCATCCTAGCAAACTAGGACTCAAACTAGCATAGAAGGTAAGTGTTTGGTGGCATTGAAGATAAGTATTTAAGAAGAATCTGCTTCTTTAAGGGACAAAAGTGCTTTAATTTTATGTGTGGTTATCAAAAGGTCTTAGGACTTGCAATGTTTTTTAAAGTGGCTTTGTCTTGATACAGCAGATGTAATTTGAAAAACAGATTACTAAAATTTGAGAGAATATCTAAAGTGCCAAAATAGCTGCCTTCATACTTTCTTTCCTAAGCAAAGACATAACTAGTTAATGCTGAAACTTATTGGTTGAATGGATTCTGACCATTCTTAAACTCTTACAGATGATAGTAGTCTAATAAACTGTATGAAAATTGCAATGGGTGCTGTCCCCTTTAGTTGATTTGTATCTCTTGTCCTGCTGTGGTCTCCAAATGCTGCAACTGTCACAACAATGCATAAATGCTTATCTTAGATGCATCCCTTCTGAAAGTACAAATAATACTTTAATATGAAAAAAAATACCAGGTTATTTTTTCCTGAAGTAAAATTGTCCTTTTTAGTTAAATATTTGATACCAATGAAGCGTGTATCCACACTACAAAATGTTTTCCTATGCTACTGTTTCTGTTTCAGAACATAACAGCATTGTGCTATTCAGGTTCTTCTCCCCCCCCCCCCCCCCCCCATGAAGAAAAGAGATATTTATATGTGAAAGTAGCATATAAAAAAACCCACCTGTAGCAGGTAGTTTCATTTCACCCCTTCCCACCCCCCCAAAATGTGTGCTGATATGTAATGCTGATGGTACAATTTATTCAGAGCTGCAAAGATACTTAGGAAAAGGGCTTTTAATATATATATATATATACACATATATATATCTCTCCACTGAAAAAACAGCAATATGTTTATGGGTTTTGTATGTAGAAAGGAAAGAAAAAATACTGAGCCTAATACTGCAGGCCTAGTATTTGGGCTGAGTAAAACAAGAAGGAATGACTAAAGATTGTGTCACAGATTTAAAGATCTTAAACTAGCATGCTCGCAAGAGGGGTGAAGGCAAATGTATGCTGTCTCTGTATATATTTGCTCCCTGTTCATGCTTGTCTCTATCATGTTTGGGGAATTTACAGTGCTTTTTACCACAGATGACTGGGGCAGCTATTGAAAGTCATATTCAGCTTCTCTTCTTGTGCAGGCTGTAGTGCTTGTGTTAGTTTGTGATCAGCTAAATTAAGAAGTTGATTTGGCTTCAAGCTAAGTGTGTTCATAGTGTTGTCTGCACAGCTGTAGGAGCACACATGAAAGCTTGAGGAGGCTTGGCGTCGCAGATCATGCACTCTAGTTATGTTGCTGCGTTGTAGGGGTTCTGAGTACATGATTTTGAGGATCCTGAGTGGTTGCCGCTGTCAGAGTGATCCAACTTCCCTTTCACTGCCCCTTTTGTTTCTGCCTCTCTGCTTACAGTGTCTGCTATTTGACCTCAAGATGGGCTGATTTGACTCAAAAATTTTGCAAAGAAACTTGTTCAGAAGAGAAAAGAAAGCCTAGTTTTTCTCCCAGGCTGGTGGGTTGAATCTAATGGTAGGTCCCTGGTGGTACAATGAGTAGATTGCAGTCCTGATGGACATCTTGGGATTGTTTTTTTTAGCAAACCATTGGTAGCAAACCATTACAGATTGTGCCAAATTCAAAGAAGCTTTAGCTGTATAATACAGGTTTTATTCTTTTACTGCTTCTGCTGTATTTTTGCTTTTTATTAATGTGAGTTGAATGTGATAAAATGCTAGCTCACTCCTAAAATATTGCATGTTACAGTAATACGCGTTACTGCCCATATACCTCTTAATGAATGTACTCTGAAAAAGACACTAGAAAATCTACAGAGAAGCAATGCTGTACTAGTATAAAGTCTGTTACGTTATGTTTCTAGTACAACAGAAATTTGACCTAATATATTTCCATCCAATATGGGATTTTAGAGTTATACAGATTTATGATGAATGAAGAGACAATGAATTTATTTGCAGACATGGTGCATCACTTTTGCTCTGTCCTGCACCTAGGAGACACGAGGCTTTGTTGCTTTTAGCATAACTGAGGCTGAGTAAAGCCACTTAATAAAAAATCATGCAAATTAATTTGCTAAGTAATGCAAGTGTTAGCACACCTGCCATTTAAAAAAAGTCATAGACAACAACTTCACATTTTCAAAGGTTGCATAGGTTGGGTACTTTGCACTAGCTGAAATAATGACTTCTTTTCTGTGAATACGTGTGCTGGTGGGAATCAGTCTAATGGAAAGAGAGGACAAGTCTAAAGTTTCGTTTTTCTGCCTTCAGACACCTTTTAAGAAAATAATTTAACATGGTATTTTATTTTGGAGTAACTTACTTTGTTTTCCTTGAGCCATGTGTTTAGTGCTTATTAAAAGGCAATCTATTTAAAACTTGAAATGCACTCCATCTTCATCAGTAAAGCTTTCTCCCAGAACTCTCTGACAGCATCATTAAGCTCCATTAAAATCATTCTAGTTAGAATAAGTCTTCAGAACAACTGAAAATGGATGCAGAAGAGATTTTGATTAGAGCAGTATGTAGTGTGTGATTGTGTCTGTAAACCATTCTATTCTAGTTGTCTGAGCAGCTTGCTTTGGCTGGGGTTGATGTCCTTTCATAGGTTTGAGTATAGCTGTTGGGAAGATGCTTGTGCTGTTAAAGAAAAGCCTGTGCCAGGACTGTTTCTTGAAGGATAATAAATTATATCCACAAGAACAAGGCAAATTGCCTGCTAGATTACCTTGTGTCTGTGCTAATCCCTGAGGATGTAGGCAGTAAGGGCCCACTGATTGCTCTTGGGCTGATTGCAGCTGAGTAAGAAATTGCTGTGCTACTGTTTCTGTTGACTCTTGCTTGTTCCTCCCCCCTAAACACACATGAGCTTCTTGTACTGAGCTTTGAGGCAGCTACAGCTAAAATTGGTGCATTAGGAGCCTAGTATGGGAAACAGGGAAAATAGTGCTGATTTTGTCCCTTGAGGGATGGAGTAGGAATATTCTCCCCAGTGTCCTGCATAGGTTTCCCCTCTTCTCAGTTACAAATGAATACAAAAGATGGAGAAACTGAGTAGGGCACTCATATGGTTGTGCAGGGAAGAAGTGTAATGGAGGATTATCGTAAGGACCAACGAAGGTACAGAAATGCACTGGGGTTCTGGAAACTTCACTCTTTCCTCTAGCTCAGTCTTCTATGTGCAGAAGGGAAGGGAGAGGAGCAGATGGGTGTTTGGGTAGTGTAGGAAGGAAGATAGGTAAAAGAGTGCAGACAGACACCAAGTTACCTGCTTGAGTATGTACAAGGCTTTGAAAGAAGGCTCCTAAATTCATACTCGCTCCTGCTTTTGTGGTGTCAGGCCAGCCAGCTCCAAATTGTGCTTGGCAACAAAAGTAGGGAAATAGCTTAAGTACCCAGCTCCTTATGAAAAGCCACTTTGGAAAAACTATTGATATCTGCATCACACAGTGTTCTGGAAGCTCACAAGTGTTAGGCTTTGAGTGTCCTGTACTGTTTTATGCCATGCATATTTTGCTGAAGTACCGCCTAATTGGATTTTGAAGCAGCTGGAATCTGTCACATGCTGCATCTCTCCTGGCATTGTGGTTTGCGGCAACTGGAGGGGTTTAGATCACTGTTAATACCAGTTTAGTCTTTGTGAGCTTCATTATATTGAAAACCCAGTAATTTCAGTAATTTTCTAGAAATGAGATTTTTTTTTTTTTTTTTTATCATCTTCCTGTTTTGTGAGGTTGCCATGCTGGCAGAATGGGTTTCCATCACCGCCACCAATCATCAGGATGATAGAACCAAATTAGTCAGTGCTCAGTATACTTCAGTGCAATACATCAAAGCAGCACAGACAGGAACCTGTGAAGCCAAAATTGAACCAGGCTTTTGTATGTTACTGTGGATACTGGCAAACAGGATATATGATTTTGGGCTAAGACCATCTAGTTAATACTTTTTTAAGAAGTTCTTTTTATTAGATGTCTTCTGCAGCAGTTGTTCTTGGCCTGAAACTGTTTTTCTGCCGACTTAGTTCTCCCTTTTGTGTGCTGTGAACACTTAATGCTTTGTTCCTTTCGTTCTCTTACCAATCTATAGGCTGTTTTGCTGAATAACTTTTTTTCCCTTTTTCATAATTGAAAAGGATATGCTTTAAGCTTTTATAAATTTATAGTGCTGGGGAGCATTTGAAGTTGTGCAGCGGGAACTCTCTATTGGATCAGTAATGTGAAATAATTAGAGAAACTGGCTCTAACCTAAACACTAGTGGGGCTGCTTCTTACTGTGCTCACATCTCATGGGTCTCATAAATGTATACCAAGGTGTGGGAAGAACTCTTGGATGTTATTTTGCTTTGCTCAAACAGACTAAAAATCTGGGGGAAAACAAGGCTTGTTGTCAAGCTCTGAAGAAGGGCACGGTGGCATCAGAAGAGTTTTTGATTTTCAGATTTAGCCATTGGATCCTCCTGTTAAGCCTTTTTAGATTGTTTCATCTACAGTTTGCCAAATAGTTTGGTGTTGCATGCCTGCCTTCTCAGTTTGCATACAGCCACTGCGTTAACTACGGATTACTTTTACTTCTAAAGTATCCTAAACACATTTACATGTTTTAAAGCTTTTTAGCAGAACAATTAGTTTTTAAGACTTGTGTGTCAAGAGCAACCTTATTTGTGTAACCTCTTCCTTGCAGAGCTTCCTTTCATGTCAAGGGTTAGTTCATAGCAAGCAGCTGTCATCTACCTGAGCTTCACCCCATTTTCCTATATGAATTTTGCATATCTTACTGTTCCCACTAGCTTAAGGATGTGGTCAGATACTATTCCAGTATGCCAGTGACTCCTGCAGCAAACTAAGGAAAGCATATAGGAAAAAAGTAACAAAGAATTGCTGATTAACCAGAACACTGATAAAGATTAAAGATGTCTGTGTAATTGTACACCTGTAATATTTTGGAAGGTCAGACGAGTACCGGGTTCCAGTGGTCACCTCCATAAAACAGAAGATGGAGACTGGGAATGGAGTGATGATGAAATGGATGAGAAGAGCGAAGAAGGCAAAGCTGCTGTTTCTCAGGAAAAGGTAACTTTTGCTTGTACCATTTGCCCTCTGAAAGATTTTCTGTCACGTTAGTATTTCTGGGTCTTCAATGTATAAAGCTGCATAGCTCATATCTCACTGCATTTGTTTTCCAGTCACGAAGAGTAAAAGACGAGGAGAACACAGAGGTAAAAATGTCTTTATCAATTTATTTTTTTCTTCCAAGTATTTGAGTGAAGGGCTTTCCTTTTAATTTCTGTTGTTAAAAATGTGATTTGAGGTGGGAGTGTTGTTCTACAGCCTTGTATGGCAAGTACTTGTGAGGATAGAGCTATGCAGTTGGGCCTGTGATAATTAACTTGAGCACATTGGATAAAATGGATAGGAAATTTAAAGCCGTATTATGTTTGTGCCCAGGAGAATTGGTTAAGATAGGTAATTTGGCTGTTTTTCAATGAATCTTCATGACTGGATCACACTAATTTCTATCTTTTCATCAGAGTAATAATGTCTGTATTGGAGTAGCCAGAAGATCTCCAAATAATTTTTCATTCTCAGGATTTGTATCATTACATGTAGCTTATAATTAAAATGTGTCATCCCATATACAGTAAAATAGTTCAGTATTGTGGCATAGTAAATTAATTCAGAGGAATAAAATACCATACTGAATTTCAAGGCCCTGTGCTGAAACTGTGGGAAGCATCACTGCTATAAATAACTGCTTAATAGGATTACTGGCTTACAGCCAAAATGCTGTTTTAAAAATGTCTATTCCTTGAGTGGGTGACCCTTGCCACTTCACCTGCCATTTTAGATTCTCTGATCTTTATTGGTGTCATAGAAATCTCCTGAAAAACCAACAGCTTCCTGCCAGCTTTGGTCCTGTTAGCTCCTCTGATGACCCTAGTCCTACTGTTGTAGAGTTATTTTACACAGCGCTTCAGTGTTTGAGATGTCTTATGTAAGCTGAGTTGGAGGGGGGGGGGGGGGGGGGGAATAAAGGACTTTCACCAGACAGCCTTTTGTCTTAGAACTTCAGAGTTGTGCAGTTTATACAGGTAACTCTTTTATTATGAGCTGTTTAGTTTATGAAGGAGAAAAATGCTTCTGCTTGAAATCTTCTTTTTTCTGTTTTCCTAAACACTCCAGAAGATGACTTGGAACTAAGACAAGTGCAGCTAGTCACTGTTGGTGTGTGTCTGTTGGTCTTTGGGCTTCACATTCCTATACACTGAAATAACAGATGCAGAAATAACAGTAGTAGTTTAGATGAAGAGGAGGAACTTAATAGGAGTAGGAAAAAAGTCTACTCCCCCTTTAGTGATTAAATAATTCTCCAAATATTCATTAACTTCTGTTTCAAATACATAGATAATAAAATAGATGCAAGACCTTGTGTAACACTTTTTTTTAAGTAGCTTTAGTATGGAAAACTATCGGAAAATAAACAAATGAAATTTGTGATGCAAGTCTTTGTTTTGGAAGGAGTTGACTGTAACCTTTGAACAGGCTTCTGTGAGTGGTGACAATATGCCAAGTTAAGTATGAAATCGTAGCAGGGTAGACGACGCTGAGCAATGCTGTATGTAGGACACACTTTTGCTTGAGACTTCATATAAATGCTAGTTGAGAGCTGGGGAAGGTATCACAGTGTGAGGGAGGAGTGATAGTGTGAAAGATACCCATATTCCTCATTTTTCTCTGTGAAAGACATTCTCTGAGCTGTGATGTCTGCTTTGATATGCTGCTAGTTCTTTGCAGATGGGTAGATGCAAGACTTCCTTAACAACCAAAACTGTTACACAAAAATAATGTGAGTAGTAGCATGGTATTTTCACTGTGTGCATATTATTTAATAGGTTACTGGAGCTTTGATGCAAGGTGGATTAAAAGCTCTTACACTCAGTGCTTTAATGCAGGTCTTATCATTTGTATCTCTGTAATTGAAATATGGCAGTTTTACTGGTATCAGCTATATTTTAGGCTGTGTTACTGAAAGTGTTTAAAAGGTTTTTGAGAGTTAGAAGATGTGTGAAATATTCTGTGCTAACTACAAACTGTTAGCATGGCAAGTATTTGGGGATTCCCCCCCCGCCTTGGCATCTCTTATAAGACTTTCTTCTTTTTTAATAGTCTCAGCCTGCTGTTAGTGACGAATATAGTGAAGTTCCATGTGCAGTGAATCTTGTCTTAAGATTAAGGTAAGAGATTCTTCTACTTGTTTTAGTATTTCTTTTTAGTAGGCTGTATTATTCTTGATCTCCCTCATTACTTTCATAATATTAACATAAAATAAGTGTTAACCTCTTTAATCTCCCAGTATGACCAGTATGAATAGTGTTTCTATGACTAATTGCTGTCTTTTAATTGCTTACTGAAATAGTGTAACATGAAAAGCAGAATATGAATGTGGCTTCAGGCTAAGGGTACCCTTCATTAAGTATTTCTTTTCTTTTTTTCCTTGCAATGCAGGATCACAGTGAGAGGTTTTTAATGAGTTTCTTTCACACTTCAGCAGTCAGCCTCTGACAGAAGTAAACCATAGCTGTATTACAAGTTGCCTACTCAGAACGTTTTTCACTGGCAAGTTTGATCAGCCACTGTGGAGAAGTGACAGATATTTTAGAAACGGATACAAATTTGTTGTCTGGCTTAAATTTATACATAGTTAAAATGAGTCAGATTGCCTTTAATTAAAACCAGCTTATAACTAAGATTTGAATTGTTTAATTATGTGTTCTCATTCTTAGATAAAGGTATTTTTTCAGAAGAAGCTTTGATGACTTTTTATGTATTTAAAGCCATTTTCCATAAATTGCTAGCTTAGTTAAACTTACTGCTACTCACTTGAAAACTTGTTTACATCCACTTTGTATTGACAGGATTTCTGTGAAAGGTTGTAAGCGCTTAACAATTACTATGGGAAAAAGCGAAATGTTGTGGGGTTTTATGCTAACAAAAAGATAAAAAGTCAAACAGAAAATACTTACAAATTTACAAGCAGTATTTTAGAAAAAAATTAGCCAATTTATGCATAACAAGTAGCTTTAACAAAGTAACATCAAAAACTGTTAGTAATCAGAAAAGTCTCTACAGAACGAGTGCTGAGTTCCAAAATCTATTATCTCCCCTTTTCTTTGACTGCTTTTCGACTGACAGCTGCAAAATATTGCATGGCTGCCAAAGGTTGTTTACTGAAGGGAGGAGTAATAAATTTTATTGTGGGGAGAGAAAAGACTTAAAGATTATTTGGAATCAGTTTAGTTGTCCGATTTACCTAAGTGCCCAGTTATGCTGTCGATATTCTTTTTCATCTCTCTGCTGACAGACAGGTAGATGAAACCATTTATGAAACAGACTGATTTATACTGCTGCGCAGATGTACTAGTGAGGTGCTTTGGGTATTTTTAAATTACGATGAAACCTACAGAGTGATTGGCTTTTACCCAGTTGCTTGCAGTGTTGGCATATCCACAGGGCAAACATTTTAGTCCTGCAAGTACAGTGAAATGTCAGGATTATGCTCTTAAGCCAGAAGCAGAGGAAGATTGATCCTAGGAGACTTGAGTTTCCAAATTCTTATTTGCACGGTGAACTTCTGTTCTTGTTAAGGATCCTCTTAATTCATGGGTGAAAAGCTTCCCTTCTCTTACCCTCCCTAAAAGCAAATCTGTAGTAACTAAATTAATATGTGACAGTTATGAAGGTTTAGATGGTTATTGGTAGAGAGGGAAAAAAATAAGAATTTCAATTTTAGGAACCATAAAACTTCCTTTAAACAAAACAAAGCAGTCTTGAACAGCAGATACACTCTGGGGCCTGGGAACACTGTTGCTGGTGTCTCAGGAAAAAAACCCGAAACAAACCAAACCAAACAAACAAAAAAACCCACCCAAAATCTAATGCGTAATTTTGCAGAGCAAATTTTGTTACTTTAAGCTGACCTAATTTTGAGAGAAGACTGCTCTGCAGTGCAGACTCCTGGCCGCACGTGAGCTCTGGTTGTATCTTGCCTTAGTGGTAGGAGAGGGGCTGAAATATGCACCTTTGCACTGTGTGTTTGGGTTTCTTTCTGATGGAAACCTGAGCATGTAAGTAGGATCACAGCTACCACATAAACAATGTGTGTGTGTGGTTGGTGGGTATATAGGAGTGCAGTATACCAAGCAACACTTTTCCTTTAGCTGGGAATTCACAAAGTACGTATCTGAGAATGAGGGCTACAAGCTTCCTATGCCTCTATCCAGTGGTCTAGATTCCGAGTTAATATTCAAGCTTTTTTTTATATTTGCTATTTTAAAGGCAAGAGTTATTTTGTTTATGGAACATTCAAAGAAATTCAGGGCAGCCATTGGCTGGCTGCTATGTATGTTGTGTTTCGCAAGATACCTCTGATGGCATTTGAATAGTTGTGCTTCCTCTTCAATGTTGACCCCAGGAGGGGAACAGCTGAGGCTCCTGTGAGTGAGGCAGGGCTGTGCAATCTGCTGATTACTTGTCAAGGTTTGTATTTGAATGTCTTGTTCTTCAGTAAATTAACAGAAACCTTATTTAGGGAAAGGAGTTGATGATCATTTTTTACTTTTAACAAAATACTTACGTTTTTTCCATTATTGGATTATCTGTGGGGAGTTATCTCATTTGCCTGTCAGTATCAATTACCTATCAGTATCAAATACCTATCAGTATATTCTGCTAAAAGCTTTTAATCTTTGACCCTACTGTAGGCACATTAACAGTGGCCCTTGCCTGGCAGTGAGTGGTTGCACCCGAGAGTCAAGGACTCCTAGGTTCTGCATTTGTGAGTCTGTCTAGCTGCAGCAGGCAAATTAAGAAAAGCCAGCTCTGGAGAAATAGTAGCTGTGGTAACAGTATAGTGCTGCTTTGTGGGCATAGGATTAGGAGTCTTTCTCCCTAGCCCCTCATTCTTGGGGTTTACCTTACCCCTCAGCTAAACAAAGGCCAGAATAGGTTTGAGGCTGGCATTCCAGTGATGTATTGAGAAGCGTATACCACACTGGGTAATATAAGTGACAAGCAACAGAGATGCTATTTTGGGAAGACAGTAGTGTTAGTGTTTGAACTATCGCTGTAATCTGTTTCGGACTAATTTTTTTTGTTTGTTTGTTTTGTTAGCAGAAGGGCAGTTCTATGGGGTTCCTTCATAAAGGTCTGAAAAATAAATTTCCTGTGTCATAGATGTAAACCTGGAGGCCCTCTGGTCAGTCTGGGGTTACGGAAGAAGCCACTACCTGCATTCCAGCCCTACACAGCTGTCCTTATGCTGGGATAATTGCAGGGTGAATGACTGTACATTTAAGGCAGCTGTACATGGAGAAAGATGTTCTGGCTCCTAAATGCTCTCTTCTGTTGTAATTAACTTACTGAGTAAATATTTTTTTGAGCATCAGAAAGTAAAAATACTGCTAGTTTTGGCATTTGTAGTGACTAGAAGAGCTATAGATGACTTGCTCTGTGTCACACGGCATTCCCTTGTGTTTATAAGGTAGTAAACAGCTAATATCCTCACAGGGATTTCTGCATTTATCCACCTCCACTGCAGAACCTAAACTGTTCCATTGATGTCTTTTGGTGAATTGATCATTAAGTCATATAGCTGATAGAGACTTGAGCACATCAGAGGATTTTTATGGGATTTGTTAAAATGAACTATAAGTTGTGAACCATGTTATTATGGAGCAAGTTAGCTACGGTAGAAGATAGAAACAATTTGCTGTGATGCTTCATCTGCTGCTATTATATAGCTTTTAAAGTATAGCTTGATATTCAGATAAACATTGTGAACATTAGGTGCCAGAGTTGAAGACTCAGGGCTCAGTATATCATCAAAAATGTTGGAAGCTTTTTCTTTTAAAATAATTCACTTGAGGCAATCAAATTACACAAACTGCAGTAGCTTGATGAGTTCAGAACACATTGGTTTTAGCTGCTGAGAATTACTGTTAGAAAAAATCAATCTCAGTACTATGTGGGTAAAAATGTAAATACCGGCAAAATACAAGAGGGATGAATTGATGGATGGGGAGGATGAGAGGAAAAGGGAAGTAAACACATCAAAGAGAAGCCTCAGGAAGGTCTCATCTATTCATTGCCTTCCTTTTGCTTCCCTAGAGAGGCGCCATGATGTAAGGAGACAGCAAAAGGTGAGCATCCCAGCTGGGAAGGAGCCCTTCCTGTGTGATGGAGGCTGGCTGGGCTAGGACCTGAGAGGAGAAGGCATTTCCCCAGGGTCCTCAGGCACGAAGGGGTGGTGGAGAGAAAACCGATTGCACTTGCAGTACTGCTGAGTCCTTGACTAGGGAATTACCTTGGTTGCAGAGAACTTGTCATGGAAGTTGATGCAAACATTTAGAGCTTGGATAGAAACAACTTATTATGAGGCTTGGGAGTGTGGTCCAAAAGACCTGAAGAGTAGCGCCTTGAAATCTGGGACAGGGCAAAGCCGAGGGAAATGGGCAACCTTCATCAGCAGTGTGTATGGGGCAGTAAGTGCTCCTGTGGCTTATTTTTTTTCCCCTCATTTACAGTGAGGCTCTGTTACACCAACTCTCTCCAATTTTAGATGTTTGTTTTGCACTTTTTTCTCTGTAGTAGAATGTTCACAAAAGGTTAATAGTACCCATAAAAATTAAAAATCACCTTCCCAGAGGAGGAATTCTGGCAGAAGAATCCATGCATTTAAGTAATTGTTTTAGTGGATGGTCAGGTTCTGCTATTCTTCCCAAGCAGAGCAGCAGAGCAGGAGTGGACTCATTCAATAATTGAGTAGGGAATGCCAAATTAACACCAGCCACTCTTTAGTGCAAACGCCTTGTTGTGGATGAGAAACACAGCTCACATTCTGAAATAATCTTTAAAGAATCCCATGGCACTCTTCATACAAATGTTGGTATTTAACTCTCTTAGTCTGGATGGTTTCCAACTTGAGTATCTGATTTTATTTTTTTTTTCCTTGTATTTAATACCTTTCTGTTTTAATAGTTTTCTCAGTGGAACCAACTTGTAAAAATGTTCTCTGCTGTCAGAGTTGCTTCTTCAGTTGGAGATGGCAATTTCCACCATACTTTCTATCTCTTGCACTGTTGAGTTTTGGAGTATGTTGCACCAGAAGCAAAATGAGCAGCAATGTGTTTTAGGTAATTGCATGCAAAGCTTTTGAAAGGCTCTAGTATTAAATACTTAATACAGACCATTAGTATCTTAAAGCTCAAGTTTAATTAAGAGTCTGTGCTTGAATTTTTTCTGCAGTGAACTGAAAATACTGGTTCTCAGCTGCTTCTTGATCTTTTGCCATGGCGTGTAACTGACCCGAACTGGCTGTATGATCCTTGCGTTGAAGTGTTGATGCTTGTTTCCTCACTCTCACAGAAGAAGGGGAATTTGAGAGTGGGGAGGAACAAAATCTGTACTCCAGATTTTTGCCCTTGAGGCTGTGTACACTGTGCGTCTTGGTAGTGGGCCCTCGAAGAAACTGTGAGAAGAGGGTGTAAGGCAGTTGGCCATGATACAGTCCTCCGATGGCCATGCCACGAGGGAAAAGGGGTGGGAAGGAATTATCACCCTTGTTGGGAAATTTCCAGTCTAACCACCAAGCTGTTACAGATTTAGGAAGGTCACTGACAAGAGTTTGACTATTTAGATTAATAACAGAGACATTTCATATTAGATCAGGAGACTTGTTAATGGTTAATAGTTAAGAATTGCAAATTATCTGAAGCAATCTAAGATGGTTAAATTAGCTCCTGTGACAGGAAGATAATTCACTGACAGTAATTTGGAATGTCCCAGGACCTAATTTAATACAGTTCTTGCACGCTGGATGAATTAAGCCTGTGGAAGAAGTACAAGAGGGGCAAATGGAAATTTTTTACTCGGTGTACTGGCAAATGGGATCCGTCTATTATATTATTGTGTACCTTTATTTTACATAGTGTGTACAGAAATGCCAAGGCAGGATTGTATGGCACTCTGTGTTATTTACAGGTAAATGTTTGTGCGTGTGTGTATTTCTTATGAAAACATTTCTTCAGCTCATAGAGCTGTTTTATCACACTCTGAAACTGTGTGTCACTTGATCCTATCTGAGGAGTACATCTTCTGGGGAGCTGGACAAACAGATACAATTCAGAATGACAAGTCCAAGGAGTAGCCTGTAGCAGGCAGTTGCCTATGCTGTGCTACAGCAGGAGAGTTGTTAGGACTTAAGTAAAATGTGATTTCCTCTGAGTGCCAGAACATAGACGATGAGATATTACTCACTAGTTTGAGCTGAAGCCCAAGTGCTAATCTTCTTGCTTTCATGTAGGCTTGGCTTTTTGACCTCTTTCTTAAAAACATACTTAGTTTGAGGTACCTTGTGCGGCTATTCCTATGTTGTTAAGGTTTTGATTTTTAAGCAAGTAAAAACTCCCTATAAACAGGCAGACCTCTAAATCTATTCATCTGTTCTGTCTAAAGGCAGGATGAGTTTGATAATTGGCTTAGTACCATAACCCAGAGTTCTCAATTATTTTTACTTCTTTTTTTCCTCCTTTTTATTTTATTATTTTTTTAATCTTGAAAATCTTTTATTATTCCAGTTACTTTTGTAATTACATCCTTCACCAAAACAGGTATTTCTCATCATTTTTGCTGTTTAGAACAGCTTCTGTTCTCCAGTGTATTTAATAACAAAATCCACAAACAAATTCCCAGCTGAGTGGTAGATTTATAACTGAAAAGTAACAGAACTTCTCTATAGGCTGGGATCTGATCTGGTATCAAACATCATAAACAAAACCATTTGTAGAATTCTTGAAATAAATGTTCCTGTGATTACATCATTGAGCACTGTCCTATAATTTATTTTGCCATCACCTCTAAGGCTTTGCCTTGGGAACTGGGGAGGTGTCAGGATTTGGTTACTGAGCTGAATTTTATTTTCACAGCATGGAAACTCAATTTAAATAACCTTTTTAATCATGATTAAATCATGACTGAAATCAGTAAGCAGGAACCCTTGATTAAACTATTGATTCTAATCCTGCTTTCTGTTTGTACCTCTATTTCCTTCGAAGCTTGCTCTTTAAAAATGGTAAATTATGCTTTTCTCATTCACTATTTAAGGATGTTTTTGTGCCTTGCTGTGTTTTTATTGAAGATAAACATTCAAAAATTTATTTTAATTATGACCTAAATAATCCTGTCTGCAATTGCTATACCATCACTTATTAAACAGAGAACTGGTATATTTGTTTATCAAAACAACTTTCGTATGTAAAATTGATAATTGAGTCAAGGAATCAATATATTCTTTCTGTTTATTAAATCTGCTTTATATGTCTAAATATTTAGGTGGCAAGTCCATAGGGGGTCACAAGGATGATCAGGGGATTTGGGCACCTCCCGTACAAAGACAGGAAAAGAAAGTTGGGGCTGTTCAGCCTGGAGAAGAGAAGGCTGTGTGGAGACCTCATAGCAGCCTTCCAGTATCTGAAGGGGGCCTATAGGGATGCTGGAGAGGGACTCTTCATCAAGGACTGCAGTGATAGGACAAGGGGTAATGGGTTCAAACTTAAACAGGGGAAGTTTAGGTTAGATATAAGGAAGAAGTTCTTTGCTGTGAGGGTGGCGAGGCACTGGAACAGGTTGCCCAAAGAAGTGATAAATGCTCCATCCCTGGAAGACTTCAGGGACAGGCTGGATGGGGCTTTGAGCAATGTGGCCAATGTGAGGTGTCCTTGCCTATGGCGGGGGGCTTGGAAGTAGATGATCTTTAAGGTTCTTTCCAAATAGAGCCATTCTATGATTCTGTGAATTAGGCATTTAACCTGCTCAGCTGTGGTTGTAAATTATGCAGGCAGTTGCATTTGGAGATGTTGCTGAATGATTCCATTCCAACTTTTTATTGTTTTATTTACAGAAGAAAAAAAACAAGCATGAAAATCAACAAAGAAACCCAAACATCACCTCCAACCTCCTTTGTGTTAAAAAGACTAGTTTAAAACATGGACGTCAGCATTGAAAGTAATTTTATTTGTATTATTAATGTTAATGGTCAACTGTAATATGGCTTACATTTTGATAATGCAAAATTTAACTCTAATTAGTTATTTTTCTAATAGTTTTAAAGACATGGTATTACTTTGAGAGGCCGCACTGTTTCATCTTCATCTACCTGTTGAAGAGTTGCCAGTGACTGTGTTGACATAACACATTTAGTGGGGTTGAAACCATCTTAAATACTTCTATCTCTTTTGGCTGCTTCTTCCCCTTTAGTGTTGTGGTTCGTTGCCTTTCCACTTTGCACTGGAAGGGACTTTCAGCTTTGCACTGGTTGGGACTGTATTAGGTCACTGTAAAAGATCCAGGTTTTGGTTATGTGTCTTCCAGTACTTTTGAGGGGAAGGCAAAAGTTCAACTGCTCATTCATTAACCTAGTTTTGATCCAGAAAGCAGGCTAGTGAATTGGCCTCAAGAGGTACACTGGGACAAGAACTTTACTAGCAAGCTTTGTTAGTGAAACTTGTTTGTTTTAAAGCTACTTTTGAGAAAGTTTGGCCCATGGCAATGAAACTAGATGAAACCGTTGAAGATTTAAAAAAAATAAAACTTTTTGCTGTATTTCCCACTCTTGTTGATAAGCTAGTCAGGATCCATCAATTTTAGGCAGATGATGTGCAGATTGTCATAATCTTATGGTGGCTCAGGTGTCTTTCTGGTTTCCCTACAAGTCTCATTTGGTTTTGACGGTCATGTACTGATAGATAATCAGGAGTGAAAAACTCCAAGCCAATGGGAATTAAAGGATGCACACACCCAGGGAGTTTATGATTCAACGTATTTAAAACATTCTTTGGTTTGGATAAGGCAGAAAGTTTCTCTTGACTCTTCTCTGTTTTGTGCACTGGGCATTTATAAATATCTAATATAAAACCCCAATACATTCCTTTAGAATTTGTTGCAAATCTTTTGTCTTGATTTCATAAATGAAATCATTTTTCTAGCACTCTGTTTTGAAGTAGCCCAAGCCTCCTGGCAGTGATCTGTCTTTCACAGTTTCTGATTTAAAGAACTGAAGTTTTGCTTCAAGCATAGTGGCCATTTTACCATGCTGTACTTGGAGAATTTGTCACTGGAAGAACAGGTTATAATCTCTCTTTTTGTGCACCAGGCATGCAGAAGCATACAAAGTAAGCCTTTGCATGTTTAATCTCTTAGGAGCTCTGGTATTTTTTATCAGTCAGGCAGATGGTGTGTCACTGTAGTCACGCAGCTAATAGAGGTTTGACTTCCTTCAGCTGTGCACTGATCAATAGTGTTTGGTATCAAGAAATACAGAGAACTTTCCATATATATGGAAATATATATGAAATATGCTGGTGGGGGTATGTTAAACTATTGGCAAGTCCAAGAAAGGCAACTATAACCATAGTGTGCTGTAATCTTTAACAAATTGATCAATATATGTGCATGGCAGTTGTCCTCTCTTATTTAAATGCTCCCACTGAGTACTTCAGAGTGATTGTTTTTAACATTATTGTCATCATCTGTACATAACTCCAGCTCTTTCTAGGAACAAGTCAGTTTTAGATCACTTCTGTTTTTGACCAAGCATTGAGATTATGCCACGTTAATAAATTCTCAGTATAACCGTGTACTCCCCTTCATTGTATTTCAAGTACTTGTTAAAAATACTGATGCATTTCACAACTTAAATCTTTACCACTGCATTTTAAAAAACTTTTGTGCTAATTCAGGAATAATTTTAGGGAAAAAACTTATGATTAATATTGCCCTCTCTGCAGCAACAAAACTGATGGTTCTTTGCCTAAGTTACTTCCACCAGCTGATATATGAGAGCAGGTTGGAAGTGTGAGCCTCAGAAAATATGATGCAAGTGAATCCTGCTTTTCGCTGCCTATGCAGAGAAATGGGTCACTGAGGATTGAGGTAGAAATACTGTTTGTTCCAGAGCTTGCTGTTTGACTTAGCTGGGAATGAATATAATGAGGAAAAAAGTTGAAGGGCTTACAACATTCTTTTGATTTAGCTTCTAGCATCAGTAACTGCAGAAGAGAGAGAAGACCTATGTAAAAGCATGTTGAAGTATAGATATATCTAAAATGTCTCTAGTTTTAACACCACTGTGTCAAGGAATTAAGACTTGGGGCTGTAAACCAGTGGATGGAAAGGAATGACTTAATGATCTTATGTCACTTCTAAAATGATAACATTTTGCAGACTTGCCTGGTGGTACTTGCGTGTATCAGCTACTTTTCCTGTGTTTCTTCTATCATGCAACTTGTGCATTTTCTTAGTTTTACTATAGTTTTTTAATTTTTACATCAGTTTTTACTAGATTGAAAGCACTCTAACTTCTTCTGAGTCTTAAGCAACTTCGGACTGGTCAGCTGTGGATAGAACTGACCAACATCTTAACATCTTAACAGTATTTCATTGTGCAATTGGCTGGTTTTCAGTCTTGAAAGCATAATTAGGCTGGTTTTTGCCTTAGTATTGCTGCTGTCTCTTGAAGTACAGCGATGAACAAGTGTGTTGCATCATTTCAGGGATCCGCTCCCTACTTAGGAAGATGTGAAGATTAAATGGTAGTGACAGTATTTTGTATATTTAAGTTTTGAGTCCTGTAACTTGAAGAACCATATGCTAAACATCTTTGCTTCTTCCAGTAATGTATATGGAGGGGTAAGTCATAAACCTATGGGGTTTTTTTTTTTTGAACCACTGAAGTAAATGGTAAAGTTTTAATGGAATTCAAAGAACTGTATTTTAGGACTAATATAGGGAGATTTAGTCCCTTTCTGCTTGGTGGCAATCTGGAAGCAGGGCGGACCTCAAACATCGATTTTACTCCTACCAAAAGTTAACAGAAATGCTATTCCATTTAATCAAGGATTGACCTGAAGGTATTAAAAATAAGTTGAGAAAAACCATCTTTCTCTACAATGCTGAGCAGGCAAGATCTGCTCTTGATAGTATGGTACTGTATAATGGAAGAGCCTGGATATCGATTAGTAAATGACAGCTGAGCTTGGAAATGTTAGAGAGAAAGGGATTTACATAAGCATGTGGTGAATCCTTAGGAGGCTAATGCTTCTTTACAGTAAATGCTCTCTTCTGTAGTGTTTATGTGATCCCACAGGAGCTTTAAGGTTCTGATTCACAAAATTACTTTAATAAACAGACTTTCTCTTATTACTGCTTTGGTTCTACTGCATGCAATGTACCATGACTTAAGAAAGGAAAAAGTTTTCTCCATGTATAATACAGGGCATTGAGTGAAAAATAAAACACTTGTGGAATAAACCAATGCTACGAAAGCTAGACTACAAAGGGAACCAATTTTAACTGGTGCATTATGCCTTGAGCACATGAAAGTGAGAAATGGGTGAACTGTTATTGTGAGAAGGAAGATGACCCTTTGACTTTGAATAACATTTCATGTGGGCAAATAACATTTGTCCCTTCAACATTAGAATAGCAAGCAAAATTTGTTGTAAAAAAAACCTGCCAACCTTAGTCTTGTGTTTCCCCCTCAATTATATTTCTTGCATTATGCACACAAAGATCTTGCCCCGGAGATGTGGAATGAAAATTGGATGGGTACCGCTTTAGGATGTACAACCTACCTATCACTCTGATTAGTCCACTCTGTTTTGGTGTGAACTTCTGCTTTCTTTACGGTGTAAAGAAGCAAGTCATTTAAATGCCTCTGTGATTTTAATTATACCAGTAAATGCAGTGAGGCAGTGCAAATAGCATACTGCTGCCCTTGCTTCCTAAGCTATGCTCTCTTTGTTTTTTTCCATTATAATTTAGTTTGCTTCTGTGGTAGTTTCAATGTAGTTCACATTTTGGAGGGGACGAACATCAGTGAGACCTAAATTTTGTACAAGTGTGGTAAGTATGATGCTTATTTTCAGCGTGTTTTTTTTGTCGAAGCACCCTGACTTAGTCTTGTTCAGTGTGACTAGTCCTTTATGGTGGGAAATTCTGTTCTGGTGGGAATAAAGCTTGTAGGAGTATGGGAAAGGGAAAGACTGGTTGGTGAAGGGTGCCATGTGCACCGTATGTTATGGTGCCATTCATGAAAAAGTTATACCATTTTAGTGGAAGACTAATTTATTTTTGGTTCCAGAGATCAATATATGTTCTGCTGTTGTCTCTTCTGCTAGCCAGACTTGTTAAGTTTTGACAGAACTAGCAATGTGCAAGCTTGAATTTTAGGGAGAACACACTTAATGGAGGTTTTTCTAAACATAAGTCTATCAGTTCTGTTGCTGAGTTATAACTAGTCATGATCTGAAAAGTGGATGGAGGAAATAAGTGCTCCTTTGACTTCATTCTGAGAATGCTTTCTTGTTTATAATTTAGTTAATCAGACCATGTTCCTCCTCAAAGCTGGTCAGGCACTGAAATTGCAGGGAGCATCCCTTTTACCAGGCAACAAATGGTGTGCAGGCGCTGAAGCTCCTTAACTTCCTCCCTGCATGGGCTAACTAAGGACACTTGCCTAGGCAGAGCTTGTATTTTGTTGAGCATACCATAAAGCATAGCTTTTGGGTTTTCATTGGGCTTTTTTGTTGGTTGTTTTGGGGGTCTTTGTTGGATTTGTTGTTTGTTCTTTTTATTTGTTTGGGGGTTTTGTTTGTTTGTTTTTTAATGTTTTCACTTACTTCACCTTGACTTGTAATACCCTTCATGTTCAACTGGAGCTTAGGAAAAGGTGAAAGAGGGAAGATACATATATATAGATTTTCCTTCTTACATCTAGCTATCTATACATATCTATATCTACTGATTGTTTTTTCACTTACCCGGTGAGGCGGGGGGATGAGCCCCGAGGCGGGCTCTTGCTTCTCATGCCAAGCGCCTGGCACATGCCGGGTGGAACCCGCTCCAGGGACAGCGGCAGGTGGGGAGTTTGATTGGGGCGGTACACCTGTCAAAGCATAACGCAGGTGTCCTAAGGCGAGCTCAAGGGAGGACGGAAACCTGCCATGGAGCAGAAGGGCATAAGCTCGCTTGATCTTGATCTTCAGTACAAATACAGACTGTGAAAGCGGGGCCTCATGATCCTTCTGGCTTTTGGGGTTTTAAGCAGGAGGTGTCAAAAAAGTTACCAGAGGAATAACTGGCTTGTGGCAGCCAAGCGTTCATAGCAATGTCACTTTTTGATCGTTCGATGTCAGCTGTTCCTATCGTTGTGAAGCAGAATTCACCAAGCGTTGGATTGTTCACCCACTAATAGGGAACGTGAGCTGGGTTTAGACCATCATGAGACAGGTTAGTTTTACCCTACTGATGTTGTGTTGTTACAATAGTAATCCTGCTCAGTACAAGAGGAACCACAGGTTCAGACCCCTGGTGCGTGCACTTGGCTGAGGAGCCACTGGCGCGAGGCTACCATCTGCGGGCTTATGCTTGAACGCCTCTAAGAATCCTGCCTAGATGCTTGTTGTGCTATTGCATCATCGGTTGCTTGTGTTTGACCCAGGAGATGACAGTCTTGTTCAGAATGGGTGGGTAAAGCCCTTCCCGAATCTTCGTTAGCAAAGACAGGCCTTCCTCATAGGAGAAGGAAAACTCCTATGTTCAAACCCGGGCTGATGGAGCTCATCCAGCCTTGTAAGGTCTTCCATCTAAGAGAAGGACACTCTTGTAAAACCTTCGACGCGTGGACTTTGCTGTCACCGTCCGAGCTAGCCAGGCCGTGGCAATTAAACCTCAGGTGTAAAGGGTGGGGCCAGTTCTGTGCACACTGCGCCTCATCTAAAAAATCCACTGCGCAGGCTGGAAGGGCTCACTCTCACTGTCTGTAGCGACAGGCCAGGGACGAAACAGTAGGTGACAAGGTGCATGGGAAGCTGCAGATCCAACCTTGCATGTGGGTGGATCAGGGCATTGGTCGCTCGAGATTGCCCCAGGAGATGACAGTCCTGGTCAGGCACTTCCTGATTGCCTAAGCAGCCTTTTTTCCAACCAGATTTGCCTATCCCACATGCCCTTCGTCATCGTGCTTGTAGTAAGCGTGGGTAAAGCCCTTCCCAAATCTTCACTTGTGAAACCAAGCCATCATATATATATATGTAGGTAGAAGATATTTCTATATCCATCTCTCTATATATATCTCTCTTCTTTCATATATATATATATATGTATGTATTTACTTTTAATATGCAGAACAATGGAAAAATATGTGAGAAAGGAAGTAAAATGTGCCCCAGGCCAAAGTACCTGTATATTGGAGTCTGTTAAAACAGGTTCAGTGCTGAGGAAATGGGCTAAGAAAAGTGAGTATTTGTTGTTCCAGGAGAGTTCTGTCTTTTGATTCTTCCACTCAGCACTCCATAGAAATAGTAGATAATATTCCTGTGCCTTATTAGGACTAGAAATCCATAACAAAGGAAAATGATACACTAATGAAAAGAATGGTTATCATCCAAGTTGGGTAATGTTGCTGTAGAGCAATTTATGCTTGCATATGCAAGTGGGCAAGAATGAGAGTGATTTATATTATTTTTCCATTGGCGATGTGGGAAAGGATGATTAAACAGTTGAATTATAAAGTAACATTTGATAATGAAAGTAGTGTTTTATGCAAAGGGATGTATTTGTGAAATGCCATAGATTGAAAGCATGGATGTTTACAGTATAGTCTAGTGTTCTGGTTTACACACAATAAAAAATGGTCATAGTAGCAATGAAAGACACAGAGACACCACCACTCCATGAAAACAATGGTAAGTTTACCTTGTCAGTGGACAATAATTTACTGATTTTGTTGTTGATTTGTTTTTTGTTTATTTATTTGTTTTTTACAGCAGAATTTACTTTGTGGCAAGCTATAGATAAAGTGATACAGCATCTCTTTTTAAGTGTGATCATAGAATGATTTGGGTTGGAAGGGATCTTAAAACTCACCTAGTTCTAAACCGCCTCCCCCACAGGCAGGAACACCTTCTAGTATACCATGTTGCTCAAAGCCCTGTCCAACCTGGCCTTGAATTCTTCCAGGAATGGAGCATTCACAACTTCCTTTGGACAGCCTATTCCAGCGCCTCACCACCCTTGTAGTGAAGAATTTCTTCCTAGTGTCTGATCTAAATCTACCATCTTTCGGTTTAAAGCCTTATCCCCCTTGTCGTGTCGCTAAATGGGCTTGTAAAAAGTCCCTCTCCTGATTTCTTGTAGGCACCCTTTAGGTACCAGAAGGCTGTTATAAGGTGTCCCTGGAGCTTTCTCTTCTCCAGACTGAACTATCCCAACTCACTCAGCCTGTCTTCACTGGAGATGTGCTCCAGCCCTTCTTGGCCCTCCTCTGGTTTGCTTCAGCAGGTCCGCATCCTTCTTGTGCTGGGGGCTCCAGAGCTGAATGCAGTACTTCAGGTGGGGTCACGTGAGAGCGGAGTAGAGAGGCAGAATCACTTCTCTTGACTTCCTGATCTGTAGGCCAGGATACGGTTGGCTTTATGAGCTGCAAGTGCACATTGCTGGATCATGTTCAGTTTGTCATCCAGCAACTTCCCCAAGTCTTCACCTCAGGGCTGTTCTTAGTCCATTCTCCGCCCAGCCTGTAAATGTGATGGGGAGGTGCCTGTGATTTATGGTTTCTAACTCTATCTGAAAAAAAAGATAATGAAGAAAATCAGGAAGTTTTGCATCTGCTGTAACTAATAAAAAGCCATAAATGATGTAGTTTCCCTATGATGTACATGTGCTCTGTATTGTTTCACAAATCAGCTTTGTCAATTATCATTCTGTTATCACCTGCATTCTTTGACATTCAGCTCTGTATATCAGTCCTTGTAAGCCACATGTGATGACTGAGTACCTGAAAAATCAGCAAGCAATGCAGAGACAAAACCTGTGTGTTCTTACACACATGCCCATGCCCTTCTTTTGGCTTACCTTATTTGAGAATTTTTTTCTTCCTTTGGGAAGGAAGAATATGTGGCTACTTAGGTATGGTAAGATGCACCCCATCGAGGAATACACACTCCCTAAGAACCACATAGAAGTTGCTGAAGATTGTGGGAAATAGAAGCTAATGTTTTGGATAATTCTGCATGATAAGTGGTGGATAAATAGGGAAGGGGGAGCAGAGGAGGGGAAGTAGTAGTAAAAAAGAATGAGAATCTGCTGCTTGATGTATAATCAAGCTATCCCAGTATGATTTACATGTTAAGTTTAATTCCAAGACATCTAATTTCCTTGAATCTCACTCATATGATAGACATTCTGTGTTTAAGGACAAAAGAAATAATGGTATTTAATGTGTCCAATTTACAGTTGCACCATTACACAACCACGGTTTCCTATTTTAGTTCAACAATGTAGATCTTTTGTCAAGCGTATGGAACACAGCTAATTGACTATAGCAGGAATTATGCTATTGTAAGGTAATTATTTGACAGACTTTGTTTTTAAATGCAAAAACCTGAAGTCTGGTTCCTTTAAAACAGAGCATCTTCATTTCATATCCTACTGACAGGATGGTCTCAGTTTGTAGACAGGGGGATAAGTGATGAAGTTGGCCCATGTTTTTTTTCTAGCTCTTTGAGGTAGCATTACTCCCTAGAAAATCAGACCTAGCAGTTGTATTGCGCACATGAAGTGGTCCTGATGAAAACAGAAGAATAGTGAGAATTTGCAAAATATGCTTTCAGAATGTGTGAAATTTTAAATTCTGAAGTTACTTTGCAAGAAAGACGGCTGCAAAACATCTTAGCATGTTGTGCTTTGGTATTGACCTTGTTCAGAGCAGTTCTGTAGCATTCCTACTGTTGGAGGTGACTGCATGATGAAAAGCAACCTCCAGGAAATCAGTAAACTACAGTGTACTAACATGCAAGAAGGTATTCAAAATTTACTACTTTTTAAAGGAGATGGGCTGTTTTTATCCATGATAATCCAGGTATATTAGTCTGCAATGGCGTAGAACAAGAAGAAAATAAGAGGTATTATAAGAGATGGCAAAAAATTGAGTTTGCACTTTAAAATTAATATCTTTTTCATAAATGCATTAGAGAAACTAGGGGCCATTAAGAAATGATGAAGGTAAAATTATTAATCACAAAGATAAGTGCCTTTCTTGAAATCCTGTTTCTATTTAGTAGAAGTAAAGCCTGTGTGTGCTGCTGCATGGTAAGAGTGTAATGGATCTAAGAAAAAAGAGAACTCCAGTGGAACAAATGAAATGCTGCTTGGAAGCTCTGCCTGCAAATAAGTCAACGAATCCAAACAGTTGTCACCAAAGTGTATCAAGGGAACTAGTAAACTAATTTACAGTAACAATGACACTAACTAGAACCAGAGAAGTATTGGAAGAGTGGAGAAGAGTATGCGCAGCTTTTAGGAAATAGCTCAAGTACATCTTCTATTTGGTAGAATATATAATGGAATAAATAATTGATGGAAATAAATGTCTGGAAGGTAATGGAACTGTAAGCAAAAGCACTTACAGGCTTCTAGCAAATTACTCTTGCTGGACTTCTTTTGTTTTGCTTTCCTGAATTATAGTATACCATTAAAAGGAAAGCAGCAGAGTCCTAAGTTCAGAATAGTTCAGAGTGTAACAATTCCAGATAGCCATCCAGAGTTGGATGGCTGAATACATATCAGCTTTCCCTGAATTTTCACCTTTGCTTAAATAAAGAGATCTGACTCATTAATTTTCTGTTAGGGACATTCTGCAATTTGGAGACAAAGTAAAATGCACCCCATTTGCATGCTTCTTGATGAGTCTGTATCGTGAACAGCTGGTCTTTCATGTAGCTCTATCAGTCTGTTGGAAAGGTGGTAATTTTCATGAGAGTGCCATTTTTATGGTGGATGTCCTACTTACGGGAGGTCTGCGGAAAGATACAGTCTGAGACCCTAATTTAGTACTTTCTAGGTAATTAACTGTAAGAGTGCAAAGTCTACAGAATTGCTTCTCAGCTGGTTTTAGCATTTGACTTCAAAAGAGTGTGCAGGAAATCAGTGTCTAAGTCTGAGCTGCATTCCATGTCCAGTCAAAACGTATGTTAAGAAAAATGCTAAATTTCTGTGCAACTTCCCTTTTTTAGAAAGCAGCAGTTTTAGCAAGCTTATTTATTTCAACAAAGGGAAGTGGATTGGCATATGGTTTTTTATTTAGACAGAAAACTATCCAGGTTTTTTAGTGGGGGAGAAGAAAGAACTGAGATTCATGCTAATTCTGTGTTGAATAAAAATAGACAGTGCAATATTCCATATAATGGCAGCAGATTTCTGTAGCAAAAGTAAATGAACCTCGTAAATCTGTTCTGGCTAGTTGCATTATTTGCAACTTTGTGTTAGTGATTCTAAACTCCCATAATTCCTTATTTAGAGTAGAATTTTAGGAACCCAAAACTCCTTCAGCTTTGAAGCATTCAGTGTATTCAGTAAATGAGTACTTGTCATTTTATGCCCTGCATGTGGCACATTTATTTTTCAGGGTTTGCTCTATTGCCTTTGTCTGTGTTGCCAGTCATTTTGGTTTTTGTGTTCCTGCATGTTACCAGTTTTTGACTGTAATATTCTTATAAGTATTTAGCAAGTGATAATAGCTGTATGTCACAGCTGAGTATGCCTGCCTATTGGATTTAGTTTTCCCACAGCAAGACTTCATGGCCTGGTACGCTGAAATATGAGCTTGCATACAGTTTCCTTGCTGAGGAGAAGAATAATGGCATGCAAAACACAGTCTGTTGCTATTAGCTTTTCAAGTGGATTGAGCTATTCACTGGAAAAAGAGTGTGCTACAGCAATTAAGTTCATCCCTATGCTCGGTAGGCTTGCCATTTCCAAAATGAGATGGACGTCTGTTTTGCAAAGAGGCTAATGTTTTATTGATGGTAGAAATTATTAACTAAAATAAGCTGGAAACATACAAGGAATGGCAGTTTGGAGCACGGTATGAGACTGTAAAGGAATTCTTTAATATAGGCATTAAGTCCCTTATGAGAGTGTCATACACTGAACTGGTTAAAGCAATCTTCAAACAGGAAGGATGGAAACGTTTGGCTTTCACACTCTGCTGCTTCTTTTATGTGTAGCTAGAGCCTCACTGCTGAGGCAATGGTGGTCACTGCAATAAGTTCCTCATTTCAAAACAGCTTTATAAACACCGTGCATCAAATGCTGCTTTTTAGCATGTAATGTTTGCTAGATACTTTTTCTCTTAAATGAGCATGTCTTGTGTAAATGTGATCTCAGATGGGGAGTTTTAAGTCCAAGTGAATACTCTTGGAGAAGAAGAGGTAACACGTACGATTTCAGACTATGTTGAACTAGCAGGGTCAGTATGGTAGAGTGTCTTTTAAAGATGGAAAGGAAAATATTTACCACAGGATCTTATTTTATCCTTTAGGTTAACATAGGTATTTCTCAGCTTAAGCATATCTTTCTGTTAGTTTCTTTTCCCAGAATACTGCCATGAAAATGTGGTGGAGTTTCTCCAGTGTGGGCATTTTTGGAGAGCAGTGTTTTTCAAGTTGAGGAAATTCACACTAGGAAAATGGGGTTATCAGTGGCACAGGTGTTCTTCAGGTTTAGGAACTGAATAGTTGTTCTGTCTTCATTACATTTTAATGTATACACTCAATGTTTTCCAGGAACTCCAGGAAAGAACTTAATGACATACGGTTTGAGTTTACTCCAGGCAGAGGTAAGGCTCCTTCAGTTGAATTATTCTCTCATTGCTCAAAAACGTATTTCAGAAATCGATTACTGTTTATGCTTAATACTAACTCTCTCTCTGGATTGTTTCCTACACTGCAGAGCTTCATACTGAACTTCAGCTGAACAAGAATAGCAGATGTTTGTAAATTCTAGTGGCAAGGTTGCATAATACATAGTATATATTAGACTTGATCCCCAGTATACTTTATCAATTTCATGTCTTACTGAAATGATCTGTGTGGTATATATAGATTGTGAATAGCAATACTTACAGCTTTGGAATTTCCATTTTCACATGTGGAAAATATCGTAGGAGGCGGAATATAGTAGCCATGAAAGTGTATGGGTGATGGTGATAATACTTAAGCTTCTTTCTCCTGCGTAGTAAAAGAAGTTCTGTTAACAATGCTGTCTTCAACTGAAAGTTGTTTCGTCTGTAGCTTCAGTATCATCGCCAGAAAGAAATTTTTACATTGAAACTTTAAACTACTGCAGGCTTGTAGGAGCATATTTGCTTTCCAGCGCTGGGAGTTCTGATAACTTATAAAGTTACTTTTGTTTGAAGAAAATCAATTGTTGGGATAAAATGCACAGGAGGCTGATATCTTGAGTAAGAAGGTATCATTCTTGTTTAATAGCAACAGTTTGAACTATGAACACATTCCATGGTTTTCAGCAGTCAGTAATTACTATATTTAAGAATAGCCTTCGAAGAGCTTCCACCTAAAAAAATTAATCTAGACTGAAGGGATTTCTCATTTCCTGTAAATCATGGTATCTTTTGTGTGCAGTATTTCCATGCATGGATATAGTCTCTGCTGTCCAGCTGCATTTCTCATTGATTTTGACAATGGGTAATAATGTGAAAGATCTCTTCCTTAACTGGGCAGAGACCATCCTGCTTTAGTCACTTGTCAAAAGAACTATTTATTTCTAAGCACTTACATAAACCATTGAGAATTCTTAGTTGGCCAAAAAATAGAGGATATGCCATACCAGGACTCTTTCTAGTAGTCACTAAGCCAGTCAGAAGGCAGCTGTGATTGTCATCTTCAGAGCTCTCCAGAAATTGCAGCTAGCTCAGCTGTATTGTTTTTCACCTGTGTGTGTTTCTTAAGGAAATAATGTAACTGTCTTGAAGCATGTGCTCAATGCAGGTATTTGGTATTGAGGCCATGTTATAGTTGAGACTTAGATGGAATTTAGGCTAGTTCCTGCTGTTTTCTCCTACGTACCTCCAAACCGTCTAAAGTCTCGATCCAAGAGCAAGTACTAGTCACAGGGACTTGGTAATTAGCCCACTTTGGTATAGCACTTGTTGGAAAATGAATCCAGACCTCTGAATTTCCCTCATCACAGTACTTAAAATCTCATTTAAGCCTAAAGCTCTAAATAATGACTGTTCCCATAACTCCTTTGTCCCACTGGTAACAAACAAGAACGTTTATATAGCGTGTCTCTGTATAGATATTCAGAGCAATGGAGAGGATAAAGAAAACAGTGAAAACCACACTAAAACATAGTTTATATTCTTGGTTGTGAAGATACTGAACTTGTAAACTATGTAGGAGTACATAGCTAGATAATAGAGGAGAAATGCTGGTGGCTAGGAAAGGTCTGTAGGGGGTTTGCAATGAATCAGATCATCACCTCATGCAATTTGCTGTGCAGAGGCTGATAAGATAATTATCTTTTTTTCCTCCTAATTAAAGGTAATTCTGAATTCAAGCATGCCTCCATGGGTGTTTTGGAACTAAAATGTATTTTTGTTAAAGTGTATTGGATGACTGATACTTTGTGTTGTTTTTGTGGGGTCTCATACTTACTCATTTCACCTTTTGGACAGACACAGCAGATGGCGTTTCTCAGGAGCTGTTCTCAGCAGGCCTGGTTGATGGCCATGATGTAGTTATAGGTAAATTACATTTTTTGCTTGCAATTATGCTCTTGTGACAAATTTGTATTAAATGGTTAAGAAAAATGTTTCCTCTAATGCTGGTTTTCACAAAATCCTTTTTGTCCTGATTTTGCTTTCATGTATGCATAGTTCAGTCAACAAGCCAATTTTGATACCAGTCCAAGGATTGCTTTTGGAAGTCACAACTATTTAGTGGTTTGAGAGGGATGAAAAAATACCAATCTCCTGACGGATTATTTGCAATTCAATGATTGATCGTTTTTGTGCTAACTTAATTTTTTTTGTTTAATGATAAAATGATTTTTCAGTAGGCTATTGCAAAGTGTGCTTTGGCAGCTCTGAAGCTGCAAGTATTCGGCTTAGGTTTGTGGAAGATAAAGCAAGCCAGAGTTCAGGATCTATGGAAATTGAACCTAAAGAGATATTATTTCATTGGTTAAAAAAACAAAGAAATGTTTTTTGGCATCTTTGAGGAAAGATTTTTCTCTACTTTTCTATTCTGTGCTTCACTAAATTTATTTATTTATTTATGAAATGCAGTGCCTGGCAAAGATGATTACTTAGAAAGTGCTTATTTCCCTTCAGTCCCTTCTCTTCTTCTGGTTCGTAAAGACCAGTAGATAGATAGTTACCGAAATCAGAGGGGGGAGACCACTAAATGTGTGAGAACCGAATTAAGGAATACTAGCAAATGAATCTTTGTGTTGCAAAGTTTATATCGATTGGTTCAGATATCATTACCAAGTTTCTCAATGTATGATGAGTGTTTCACAAATCCTTAAGTTCATATGACACTTTCCTGGAAGATTATCTAAGCACATTCTCAATGCTTTTGTAGGGTACCTAAAGGATTTCAGAGAGAATCAAATACTTTTTCCTTTTTTATATTCAGAATACAGGTTGGTTCTAGTTGATGTAAGAAAAAAAAGGCCCTACCTATGCTTTTATTTTACTTTCTAAAGAAAAAGTATTTAGGGGTGGTACAGGCTAGTAGGCACTCTTCTCTTAAAGTCGCTTCTATGGTACTGGTACCATAAGGGCTTAGGGGAGAGGGGTAGCTTGGCCTTAGTTTGTTGCCTTTTAAACATCCAGTATGATGTTTACTACAGCAGCAGTCAATACCATACTGCTGTTGAGGATTTTTGCTATTATTTTCATTGCCACGAGATATCTTACTTCATTTAGAAATAATAATAAAGGACTTTTTTCTGTCTAAGAGAAGAATTGTTACCTGTTGGCTATTTTACCTGCCTGGGCAGTCAGCTGGCACTCTTGCACAGAAGGTGGAGTCATGGATGCCGATGCTATAGTGCAAGTCCTGCTGGGACCCAGAGAGACCTCTCTTCCTTTCTTTGCTCTTCCCTATTCCTTTTGCTGCAGAGTTCACTTGCAATGCATAGGGCCAGCGCTTCTATGGAAATGGCACCATGAATGGGATTTGTTCTCCGTCTTTCAGAGGAGATGTGGGGGAAAGGGAAATTAAGGTAGTTATCCATCATGGCTTCAGAGGTGGGACTTTGATCGCTGAAGAAACATGAACATTTGAATAAGGAAGGTTTTTCCTAGCAGGCTTGGTTAAAGTCACTGTCTAGTTAATAATGAAAGTTTATTTCCTTGCTTAGTTCTTGCTTTGAATTGCGTCAGATTTTGCTTTTTAGCACTATGATGATGGTCCTTTGTGTTCTTTCCTATTTATTTTTTATTGCAATATTAAAAAAAAGTGGGAAAATAACTTTCTTGTATATAATGAAAGCATTTGATTTAAATTTAATTTCATTAATTATAATCAGTTTTATACGTTCATTTTCCTGTGATGTTGTAACTTACGTCAAGTTCCACAGGCACAAATTTTTGCATGGCTTTGTAAAATAATTTTCAATTTCAGTTCAATTCAGTGTTTTCAAATATGTGTGGACGTTGTTATCTTCCTAGAAAATGACTTTAGATTTCATGTTTTACTGAAAGACAAGTTCTGCTGAATGCGATTTTGCAATTTTATTTTAATTTTAAAAAAATATGAACTTTATTAAGAATATGTTTGTGATTTGCTTTGGGAAAACTGTCTAAATGTTGTATGGGAATGGAATAAGACAACTTGCATGCAGACAGCTTATTGCAAATTTCGGAATTTCACTGCAACAGTGTAGTCCTAAGAAATGTTTCAGTCCCTTAGTTTAAAGCAGTGGGTCATATAAGAGAGCAGGTGGTGCTGAAAATGTAAATCTGCTTACAAAACTAATTTTCTTTGTAAGATGATTTTACACTTTGTTCACTCAAAATTAAAAGGTTTAAAATCTTCCTATGTAGGGAGAGGAGAATAATATAGAAGAATTTGGTTAACCTTCTTCACCGGAAGAACTGATTCCATTAGCTTCCAGATTGAAAGCAGCTGATAAATTACCTTTCACTTTTCAGCTGAAGCATGCAGAAACTCAGCCCTTATAACATTAATGAAAACTAAGTTTGGAGGTAGTCTCATAAAAGTTGTTCTTGTAGTTTCTTTTAATGGATGTTGGAACATATAGAGTCTGGGAGTAAAAAGAAAGGTGAAAATACCTGTGCTTCTGTTGAACTCAACAGTTTATTGGCGTAACAGCTGATTTTCTGAAAGGACACTTGAATATGAGTCAGCAAAAGCTGTTGTGCAAAGTACTGCCATGGCATACATGGCCTGAGGCTTATAGCGGGGACCAGCTGACATGTAAGGTCTCTAGAATTTTCTGCTAAGCGTCAGCATACTTCACTTTTTGAGTCTTGCTGGTTTTGCTTCACTTAACACAAACTTTGCAGGAAGTTTTCCATTCTGATAAGTAATAAGTTCAGCTACATGTTCTGCAGAGAAGTAAAAATCCCATCTTGCGTGTTCAGTTCTGGCTACGATTCACTGGTTTCTGTTCTTTTTGACAGTAGCATTGTTTCATAGGCGGTTGTGATCAAGGGAATCGGTGCAGAGAAATCTGTGTAAAAGCAGACTAGAGTTCACATTTGCAGAGGAGAATGAGTCTTGGAGTTTATATGTAGACACTGATATCTGGCTGATGAGGTATTTTTATACAGTACTGAACTGGCTATGTTATATGATCTGGAATATTTTCAAAATACATTTTGGGATGAAAGTATTCCACTGTGTATATGCAGTATATGTATATTAGCTAGTAAATATTCATCTAGTAATGCTTTCTTTTATTTTTGATACCATAAAGGAAACTCAAATCATATCAATAGTCAGTTCTGTTGAAAATGACATACCTGCAATCCTGCTTCACTGGGGTGTACAATGTGCATATAATTTCAGTGAAGCCTTAGGCTACAGTTAATCTTCTAGAGGCCTTGCTTGAGTTTCAGAACTGAAAGGGGTATTTACAGTTATTAAATTGCTGTATATAAAAAAATAAGCACTGACCTTCCTGAATGCTGCTTAAATAAAAGCCTTGATGGCCGTGCCATTGAACTGTGCAGTTGCCCTTCACTATATTAAATTACCTTTATTGTAGGTATTTTTGTCAAAAGTATCTGTAACTACTTTGAGCATTGTGGAAGATGTACCGTCACTTTTAAATACACCAGATATCAACTACTGGTAAGTGGATTATCTGTCTTTGGTGTTGGAGCCAGACCCAGGTATCCACTTAGTAACCAGAGGAACAGATTTTAGTCAGTCAAAACAGAAGCTTCCTGCTGGAAGGCCTAATGTGCTTACGAGAACCAGCTAAAAACCCAATAGATCGTATTTTGTAATGAGGCAGTAGTTTGAAAGTAGAAGCTTTTTTATCAGCATCTTGAATATTTTCTTACAGGTGTGAGTGAATACAGTATATGCTGTAATAGTTTGACTAAGGGTTTTGGGGTTGTTGGGTATTTTTTATGGTGGGAAGGAGTGTAGACTTTTTATTTGGTGCAGTTACTGTGGTAAGTGGACAGGACTTAAACTGGCATCTAGAATAAAAAGAAAAAAATGTGGCTGTGGATGGGTTGTTTGGCCATGAATGCAGAGAACGTGTTTGGCCAAAGCCAGAATGACATTATTTCAAGGGATGTTAAACAGCAAATAGTATGTACAGTTCCCAGTTAATCATAGTATTAAAGCATTTGGAATTGAAACAGCAGAGTGCCTTACAGTATCATGTCTGCTCATGCTGAAGGTATTGTCATCTTACTAAAATGGTAAGATGAAAAAGTAGAAGCCCAGTTTGTTAGTGTACCCTATATAACAACATCTTGACTCATAGTGGCACTGATAATTCATTTCCTAGAAAAGCCATAGAGTTACACAGTGAATATCCTTTTGCTTTGCTTGGATTTGGTCTGTATTTCTTTACACCTAGTTTACTTTGCTGTCTTGTTAGATTAATCATCTTTGAAATGGAATGAAGTGGTGCATTTTGTTCAGCTAATTGAGGCTTACGATCTTACTGTAATCCCAGAAAATGGGATAGTGCTGCAAGTAGTAAAACAAGTAGAAAACATGTTGCATTAGTTTACGTCCTCAAAGAGACATAAGCTAATGTCTAAATTAATTACTCAATGAGGAGTAATGTTGCTATGGGTAGGTGATGGAATTTTTATCATGTTTTCATATGTTCCAAAGCTCAAGGTACTCATAAACTTTCTACTGAGAAAATGCCTTTATAAACCCTAACAATTTCAAATGTCAGGCTAAATACTTTGCATTTACTTTTTAACGTGTTATCCAGAAAGGACATGTATTTAATGAAAACGTGTCTATTTTAAAGCACTTTGTAGAAACTCCTGTGCCTTCAATGTGTGCACATAACTCTGTACCTTTAGTAAGATAGGCAAATATATTACAGATAGGAGAATATCTCTGAAATCCCCAGGGCTTAACTAAGGACTTAAATATTTCAACACATCTGGCTCATTTAAAGCTAATGCATTGAAGGGTGACTCATAATGAGTAGACTGCTGGGAGTTCTGGAAGCTTGAGGTACACCCACAGGTAATCAAGCTTTGCAACTGATTGAGCCTTCAAAGTTATTTTAGCTATACGTGTTTTACGTAAAAGGTGCACTTGAGAAAGTATGTTTGTGAAGCTGTCCGATTTCATGCAAGTTCCCACCTTGCTGAACTTTCAGTGTGGTGAAAACTTTGAGGTTCAAGGTGAAAAAATCAGCATTGTGTTAGGTGAATAATTGCCACTGCTGTCACGGTGGTTGTGGCAGAACAATAAATACGTGATGTAGGAAACTATCAAGTGTGCAAATTATTCTCCGCGCATACATGTGTATTCATGTATCGTAGTAAACGTGCTTATGTTACAGCCATGATCAAGAAAATGATTTGTAGTTACTTTAAGAAAAAACAAACAAAAAATAAAGGTGGAACTGCCAGTTGCCTTCAAATAAAGTTTCTTTTTTTCAGCATGTAGTCCACCAGTTCTTACTTAACTGTATAAATGAGGGATAAATCCATGTTTATTAGTGGGATTGGTTTGGGTTTTGCCTGATACAGTAGGTGATAAACTCTTGGGCCTGGAGTGTGTTCCTGGCCCTCATAGCTCTGAATTGTAGTTTTGAGGTCTTTTCTCTCTAGTTAAAAACAAAACTAACCCCAAAACAACAAAAAAACACAACACTCCCCAAAAGCCCTGTGAATTTGTATCAGAAGTTGCAAAGACAGCAGTGTAAGTAATGTTCCTCTTTTCAATAGCAATTTAGTTGCTGTTATTTGTTTCCTTGGCATTCACTTCTCCTCTACAAGTGGTAAGTATGTCAAAATAAGGATTTATTGAGGCTCTTCAAACTAGAGGTAGTCTATTTCAGAATCTAACTCCTGCACATCAGGGAGTCTTTTCTAAATATATTTTTCCTTGGTTCAAGTTTCAGATATAAGGTATTGAAGTAGCCTGACTGCTATTTCATCATCTTAATAGTTTTGTCAGAACAATATCTATAATTCATAGCAGAACTCAGGACAGGGGAGGTTGTGCAAATCTGATGGGGAGAGGAGATTACCAAGTAATAATATGCATAGCATAATGTAACCTGCCTTATTTCTGCATAGACCTACATTTCAACTCTAATCCAGCATGATGAAGGTATTTGTAAAGCTGTCTTCGGTGTCTTGCCTATCAAACTGTTGTCAAAACCTTTGTCTGAAAGCTAACACTTGCTTTCTACATTTAGTCATTGGCAAACAATTTTTTTCCAACCTTGTACTGTCACTCATTTTTTTTGCATAGAGAATTTATGACCACAGTTTACTGTACTGTTTCAGGCTTGTTAAATATCCTTACTAGCAATGTTGAACAGCAGGTCCAAGTTTTATATTAAGTTTTCATTTGAGACTAGACTGAGTTTTAGAATGCTTAGTATCATCAAAATGCCGTTCTCCTCCCTCATCTTCCTGGATAATCTGTTGCCATTAGACACATGCAGAATCAGGGGCTGAAATAGATAAGCCTGTAAGTATCCAAATACACTCCACTTACCTTTTATAATACTTTGGTTTTTATGTGTAGTGGTTTGCCTAAGTGTTCTTCATGCACTCGGGGGGGGGATCAATCTGAAATATTAACCTTCTGTTTTTTCATAAGTTTCTGGGAAAAGGCATGATTTCCCAGTTATATTAATATTTTAATCAATAAAAACAGCTATCACAATGTTAGTTGGCTTTTTTTTTTCTCTCACAGGTTGTAGAATGTAAAACATTACCTTGGGATCAGATATCTACAGTAAATAATTGAGAATTTGGGAATTTAGTGATGTGGTTTTGGAATTGAGATAGGTCAATTTCTTATCGCTAACTTATTTCACTTTCCAGTTTGATACAGTGCTCTTGTATCAAAAATATACTGCTGCTGTTGGGTGGGAATTCTATCAACTACTTAAAGAAAAATGAAATCTTGTTTATTACTTTATCAGTCCTCAGTTTTCCAGGTTTTTGTCTGTGACCCCTGGGTATTAAAACCCAGCGTTAGTGGATCTTGATGTGAAGACATTAGAGGTCTACTATTATTTCCTAAACTCTTTATTTTTTCAGCTCTTGAATAACATGTGTAACAGGTTAGTTGTTACAGCCCTGGTCCCACTCCTGGCCCACCCCCCCCCTTTTTTTTCTCAGAGTGAGATACCCTGATGCCAAGCTACTGGTTAATGTCCTTAAAAATGTCTCCAAAGATGTGAACTAGCCTAAATCTTGGTTGTCTCTATACAACAAATGAATTAATACCCAAGTTAAGGCAGAACAGATTTTGCTACTCACTAAGGGTACCTGTTATATACACTATATGTGCCTGTTGCACATATTCTGTGCATAATTTGTATTTCTTGCCTCCTTTCTTTAATATTGCTATGTGTTGGGCTAGGTGAGGTTTTTATTTGACACAGTTCTTCTTCATGCCTTATATGTTACCCACACGTGAAACAGCATACATTTCTGGGTTTACCATGTTTACAATGTTTGGGCTCAGAACCCATGTGAACCACAGGGCTCAAGTGATGTTAATAATTACTCTAAGCTGTGGGAATTTCACTGCGATATCGTCCATAAGGATGGTAAAGGAGACCTTTTTTAGTATCCCAGTGTTCCTTTCAAGGGAGAACTGCTTTGGCCTTCTGTTGTCTTGTAGCTGTCCTCTTTCAGCTGTGTTGTCTGCTTGTGAGGCTACAAATCAAGCTGTTGGGTATTAAAGTATCAAATGTTCAAATGAGATAATTTCCACTGTCTTTATCTGTATCTACTGATTCAGCAATGTACTTAGAGAATTCAGACAAATTTGTGAGCCTTAATCTTCTTTGATAAATTCCTAATGACAGCCTCTTCGTAAATAATACATTTCTAAATGGTTTTAATGTTTCTGTCTTATCAGTGTCCAATAGCTTCTTCAGAAGAGAAGCCAGATTTCCTGTTGATCTTTCTGTTTTCTTTCTTTCTATAAGAATCATGTCTAGCTCCTTGCAGTCCTCTAGCAGTAAGCACTTGTTACTTAGCTGTCACAGATCTCAAAATGCTTTAATATTTCCATTGCTGCTCTTCTCAAGCAATTCAGACAAAAGGGGTTTTATGACAAGCATCCTGAATGGGTGAACTAATGGAACTGCACTGCACTTAAAAGACCTTTTTGAAGTCTCTTTGAAAAGCCTTTTAATCTATCACGCAGTCAGTTCATGAGCTATTGGATAAAAGAAAGTCAGAGATCTGGAGGAATTGTTACCAAAAAATCTAAAGGTTGATTGCTCTGATTGTTTGCATACTGTAATCCATAGCTAGCTAGGTTTTAAAACTTAGTTTTGATTTTGTTATGAACTTGCAAGTGCATGAAAACCACTGTGCAGTATGAAATAAAAATGAATTTATATATTGCAGTGAACCTCTTGCAATATTGAAACTGCCTTAAGAGAGTGAATAATAAATTCAGCCCTTCAGAGAAAAGCCCTACCAGCAGCTGAATATGTGATAATTCCATTGAGAAGTATTCCCTGTCACTCAAGCATCCTGCTTCCTAAGACCCACATAGAAGAATACAGTGTTAATCCTCAAATCGGCAGACTCCCAAGGCAGTTAATTATGTAGAACTCCATGTATCAGATGAAAATGGCAAAATAACTGCCTACAGTTGGGGAAGAGGTAACATTTGAAACCATCATCAGGAAAGCCAAGAACTCTGTGGAGCTTTGAGTTTGGCCTCTCTAACAGCAAAACCGATGATGAAGTAGGGAGTAGTTGAAGGTGGCTGTTTCTTACAGACTGAGTTTTGGACTACACGCAAATTATTTCACTTTTCACTTATTAAAAATATTTTTCATTTTCTCAGAGCTCAGGGTTGTTTGTTTGTTTGTTTGTTTGTTTTGGTGACAGCAATTTTGTGCCTGAATAATGTTTTCCCTTTCCTCACATCTGAATTTCAGGATTACAATATTCAACAGCTTTGCAAACCATCGAACCTAAGAAGGTTCCCCATCCATTCTTTTCAAAATGGAAAAGCGGATGAATCATTATTCTTCTGAGAGCACCCCAGAAATATCATCTCAAGTTTTGGATTCTGTTTGTGCCAGATGGCTCCGGCTCAGTTGGCTGGGTCGGCATTGTGCTGGAAATAGTTCCACTGTACTTCACATCATAGCTTTATTTACTGTCCTATTAATTTTAACTTTTCCATTTTCCCTATTCAGAAGTCATTAGGGTTAGGTTTCATGCTGTGTTAAGAATTTTAAATAACAAGGCAGAGTCCTGTCACGTTACAGGAGCAAAACAGCTCCTTGAGACTGCTCAGAGTATGCTTATTCTCTCATATTTATTTGTGATCTTGAAGAGGGCCTTTTTTGTTCTGTTACCTCAGCTTGTATTGATCACTTATGTAAAAATTATAACTGATGTGGTTGGCCAAAATTTTCATCTAGCAAAGAGTGATCTGTAGTATATTCTACATAAATATGCATGCTATAGGACTGTAGTTGTGTGGAAGTTTTATTTATTACATCTGCAATTAGCAGCCTTTGTTGTGTATATTTATATACTCGGTTTGATGTTTTATCCTATTGTATGTTCTTAAGCAGACACTTACTTTGACAATGGCAGAACCATTTGTCACTGAGCAAAACCTGCAAAAGAACCTGGAATGATTAGTGGTACATACATTGATTATATGTACTACAGGAGCCTTCTGAAGGAAGCAGAAAGGTACCTCATTTATTGTTGTAAACAACAAAAAGCCTATTTTGCTAACTGCTGCTAATGTTTGAAGAAGGGTTTTGCTCCAAGGCATGATTTGAAGTATACTGTATGAAGTTGCTAAGCCACTGTCCATCGTGGCAGGTGAAGTTCCTGATGACTGGAAAAAGGGAAATATAACCCCCATTTCAAGAAGGGGAAGATGGAAGAAGACCCAGGAAACTACAGACCAGTCAGCCTCACCTCTGTACCTGGCAGGATCATGGAGTAGACTCTCCTGGAAACCATGCTAAAGCATATGAAAAACAACAAGGTGCTTGGTGATAGCCAACATGGCTTCACTAAGGGCCATTCATGTCTGACCAATTTGGTGGCCTTCTATGATGGGGCTACAGAACTGATGGACAGGGGTAGAGCAGTTGATGTCATCTACCTGGATTTGTGCAAAGTGTTCAACACTGTCCCACAGGACATCCTTGTCTCTAAACTGAGAGAGACATCAATTTGATGGATGGACAACTCGGTAGATAAAGATCTGGCTGGATGGCCACATGCAAAGAGTTGTGGTCAATGGCTCAATGTCCGGCTGGAGACCAGTAACGAGTGGTGTCCCTCAGGAATTGATGTTGGGACCGGTCTTGTTCAACATCTTTGTTGCTGACATGGACAGTGGGATTGAGTGCGCCCTCAGCAAGTTTGCTGATGACACCAAGCTGTGTGGTTCGGTTGATACACTGGAGGGAAGGAATGCCATCCAGAGGGACCTTGACACGCTTGTGAGGTGGGCTGATGCCAACCTCATGAAGTTTAACCATGCCAAGTGCAAGGTCCTACACCTGGGTTGGAGCAATCCCAGGCACAGCTACAGGTTGGGTGGAGAAGAGATTCAGAGCAGCTCTGAAGAGAAGGACTTGGGGGTGTTGGTTGATGAGAAACTGAACATGAGCTGGCTTCAGTGTGCGTTCACAGCCCAGAAAGCCAACTGTATCCTGGGCTGCATCAAAAGGAGCGTGACCAGCAGGTCAAAGGAGGTGATCCTGCCCCTCTACTCTGCTCTCGTGGGACCTCGCTTGGAGTATTGTGTGCAGTTCTGGTGCCCTCAGCATAAAAAGGACATGGAACTGTTGGAACAAGTCCAGAGGAGGGCCACGAGGATGATCAGGGGGCTGGAGCACCTCCTGTATGAAGATAGGCTGAGAAAGTTGGGGCTGTTCAGCCTGGAGAAAAGGCACATGGGGATCTCCAGTATCTGAAGGAGGCCTACAGGGATGCTGGGGAGGGACTATTCATTAGGGACTGTAGTGGTAGGACAAGGGGTAATGGGTTCAAACTTAAACAGGGAAAGTTAGATATAAGTTTGAAATTAAATACAAGGAAGACGTTCTTTACTGTGAGGGTGGTGAGGCACTGGAATGAGGTTGCCCAAAGAAGTGAATGCTCTGTCTCTGGCGGTGTTCAAAGTCAGGTTGGAAGGGACTTTGAACAACCTGGTCTTGGTTAAGGTGTCCCTGCCCATGGCAGGGGGGTGCGAACTGGATGATCTTAAGGTCCTTTACAACCCTAACTTCTGTGATTCTCTTTACTTGAGGTTATTGCTGGCAAAGCTTTTTCCATCACCAGTTAATTTTTTCTTGTAGTTGTCTTGTTCATGTTTCCTCTGACTTTTATAGGAGCATGGCCATAACATCTTGAGAAAACACTCTGCAAGATAAAGTTGAGTCTACTATAGCCAGGCCTTGAGGAAAAAGTGAATTCCCAGTAGGATTTGACATTGTCAATTAGTGCTGCTTTCAGGCAACCTAATCTGCTATGAATTTCAGAAGTACATTATCCAAGGCATGACTCCTGTGTACTTAAAAGAAAAAACGGCTTTGTCAGTAGGAGCTGTAGTATACTTAACTTGGAGATAAAGCGTAAAGTAGAATCCAGAGACATATATTTACAACGCTCACCACTTTTCCAGATAATTTAAGTGTCAGTGGAGAGAAAGATGCCTCTCTCTCTGGAAACTCCTAATGTGAAACTCCTGTTCACTTGAGGGAAGAGCATTACTGTATTAAATTGACTTTGTTCACTGACTTGAAATAGAAGATTTGTTAGGGGCATGGGGGAGGGAGAGGTGGTGAGAATGGGATGGTTATTTTTCTCCCTAGTGTTTGCAGATGTGGTTGAGTTCACCTGCTTTTAGAAACTTTAAGGCAAATTAAAACTTTGCATGTGAACTGTGTACTGGGACAGTTGGTGGGTCTTGACCTTGTAAATCATTTTCCTTGATGTGCACAAATTGAGCATAAACTTAGTAGCTGGGGGAGATGTTCTTCAGTAACGCCTAGTAGCAGTTACAATTTAAAAGAATTGCTTTTCTTTCCTGCCTGATGTGGTCAGTAATTCTGAATAGGGCTGAACAGTAGCAGGAAGTGCTTGTACGCAAGAACATTGTTTACTGTTGTGAGCCTGTGTCTGGCATGAATTCCTCTGTGTCTTTTAGGAGACTTTGCATACTTAGTGGTCCAAACTCTTTTTAAGTTTAGTAATAGTCCCCATTTTTTAGAAGTATGTTAGTAAGAATGCACAAGACCTAGCAAAACAAAAGCAAGGAGTTGAAAAAATAAAAAGATACCAACAGGACTGTATGGTTCTGGTAGCTAATTGCACTCACGTATTTGATTCTCGGTTGATGTTACTTACATACTCTTTCTGATTTTGCAGAAAAAGTGTGCCTTTAGGGGGATTCGCATTCATGGTGCCTTGAACAGGATTAATGACGTTATTCTGGCAAAAGCATTTTTACTGCCATTCTGTAAAGACCAGAAAATATAAGCCACAGAGTACCAGAAGTCACACGAAATACTAGTTTTATTTGAAAAGTATTGAACGTATATAATTGAAATTTAACAGATCTCTCTGCAGGAAACTGCAGGTGTGACTATTTTTAACGTGAACTTGTATTCTGATATTACGGCCTCTTTGCAGGTCTGCTTTCTCGTTTTCAAGCATAGCCTGAAAACATCTGGCATTACTCCCTTAAATCCTCCTAATCTTCTATTTGATTAAATATGCCTGCTTTAGTTACGGCCCATCAGAGAAGCAAAAATAAAGCATATTTCATATGCTTGCTTCAGATGCTTCTCTAGCATTTTATATATAAAAGTTTTTTGGCTTGTATTCATATTAAATGTAAAGACAAGTGAACAAATAAAACTGTGTCCCTGCAGCCTTTTAATGAGCACTGTTCCTTGAAAAGCAGTTTTCTTGGAGAATGCTATCCATCTAAAATATTACTCCTTTCTGTTATGGTGTCTAAATAATAATTAGAAAAAAGTAATTAGAGTTAACCATTTACATACATTCCTAGTTTATCTTTTGCTTTTTTTGCCTTGTAGATTTTAATTTCTTCCCTGGTAAAGAATCATCAGGCAAGATAGCGGTTTTTTAAGTCCTCAGTGCTGCTTTACACTGTATGATAGTTCATTGAAACACTTGCTGATGATGGGCTGCTATTTGTAAGTGCAGTAACAATAACTTTGCCAGTAACTTTGCTTAAGGGCAGCTGGAAGTTTTTGCATTCAGGCAAAATTAGCCTAGCAGCATGCTGACTTGCCTTAGCTGTTCCACAGCTGCTCAACAGTAAATGAAAGGCTCCCACTCCTGAAGAGGAGCGTGCATTTGAAGCTCATCTTTCTTTCAACATTTTAAAATCGGTGAAGCTAGAAATCTTTGAGTTTAGGACCCAGCCCCTATCTGGTTTTGTAGCGCTGACTCCATTTCAGTGAAGCCAGCTTAACAGTAGCTAGAGAATTTGTTCTTTCTTTTTTATTGAGTTTTTTATAAAACATCTTTTACAGAGATTTGGGTGAGCTGGAGCTGCTCTTGAGTGCATGATCCTGCTTTATAGATTTTTAAGACATAAAAAATTGAAGCTCTTCTATCCTGACTTCAGGAGCTATGAGGCGGAACACTCCTTTTTGCCTACATATGAGGTTCTAAGTATTAATTATAATGAAAAGCATTATCTGTATTTGCACGTATTTCATCAGGTAGGAGGATGTATTGCAATAAAATTGACTTACTGATTGTGGAAATGAATTGTGTGATTAAAATAAAAACTTTGTAATGACTAGAATAAAGGAGATTATGAATAATGAAGCTTTAAAAGCAGAAACAGAAAGTATTTCTATTGTAGTGCCAGTAGTTAATTTAACTGTGAAAGTTAATTTTTTTTTTCCAAAATGTGTTATATACAAAAGGTATCTTGTGCTTGCTTTGAAGGCTTGTTTTTAGTTTCAAACACCTTTCCATCCCTGGTAAAATTTTTTGCAGGTGCATAAACAATTCTTGGTGCCATTTCAGTGGTATAGAGAAGAGAGACCCCCAAAAAATTAGTTTGCATTTGATAGTGGTAGATTTGCCTAATCATTTACTTCTCTTAACTTCCCTGGCCAAATACTGAACTTACCCCTGTGAGGCCAATATCTGTTACTACACCGTAAATTATATATGATCAGGCATGGTAGGAGTGAAAATTTTCTCATTGTGATGTTAGAAGATGGAGTAAGTAGGAGCCTGAGTTTGTAGCAATACGACGTTCAACATGCAAATGTTTGCTGTATATCTTTCACCCTGTGAAGTCTGTGAGAAGTATTCATGGAGAACATCTGGTTTCTTGCATCTCTGCTTTACAGTACTTACCTAGTCAGTGTACTAAAAAATGTCTGCTGCTTAATACCTGTTTATTTCCTTTTTATAATCTTGTCTAAACATCCCTGTCAAGCTTGGGGTCTTTATCTCATGCTGATGTCCTGTTGATGGCATTTTGTGCTCGTAAGTCAGTCTTGACCAAAAGCTCTCAGTGAGCTCAAGATTTCAGGTAGCTCAGCATCTATGTGCAAAGCTGGGGGGGAGCAAGTTTAGTAAAGGTACAAAGCTGAAAGCAGCCAATTTTTTGATCAAGATTAATGGTAGCAATATTGTAAATAATAGACCAGCTGAAAATGTAACTTAAGTGTCTTGATAGGAAAAGGGTTTATTATTTTCCTGCCTCCTCTGTCTTCAAGGACTTATTCCCTGCTTGCTGTTTCTGTTACGGCACACAGCTTCCTTCTCTGGACACTCGGGCTCTGTAGACGTAGTTAAACTGTTTACTGCTGTTATATTGCAAATCTCTCTCATGCTTACTGAGAAAGCAGTTTGAGGGTCACTCTCATTTTTGCTCATTTTTCTTTTGGTAGTGAGCTGTGAAACCAAGATCTTGCCAAGATCCAAGTGTCTGTGTGGGTACTCATGCCCGCCAAAAAAGGGACAGAAGTGCACACATAGAGCCAGGAGAAACAGAAATTAAGAGGGGACAATGAGCTCAGGCGTCTGGAAGCTTATGCAGATGGTGGTCCTGGCTATAGTAGAAACATGATATATAAATAATGACAGCCATCAACTTTTCCTTGGCTGCATGAATCTCCTGTTTTCCTGGCACTTGCAGTTGTGTGATTGTTAATTGTTTATAGAATAGACTAAGCTTAAAATTTAGTAGTTACTTTTTTTTTCCTGTCATTTGGTTTTCAGGCAGATTTTTTTTCCCTGAATCAGTTCCCATAGTCACAACGTATCAGTGATTGAAAAAGAAAGGAGGTAGTATTTATGGCAGACCAACTGCCCTCTGACTTTCAAATGACAGCTAGAGAGTGATGAAATGATTCAAGTGGTAATTTACAGACATGTATGTGTGTAGAATTAAGTAGAAGATGCAGCATGAGGCTTGATGTTGAATGCAATTTTCTGTAAATAATATTTTTTTCATACTTTATTTTACAGTTGCTGCTAACTTACAGAAGATAGTAGATGATCCAAAGGCCTTGAAAACATTGACTTTTAAATTGGTAAGTAAAAGCATGAAGGGAAGAAACAAATCAATTATCACAGTATTCACATAGAGTCTGGATTTTATCTCATTTGCAGCTATTTTGCTGAATAAATGTGTTGACAGGCAAGGTGATTGAAATTGCCATGTGTGAGAGAAATCCCTACATTCTGTTTTGACAGGACATTAGGGATATGTACACCAAACAGCTCCATAACCATGCTGGGGAAAGGAGGTTCATTCACATGAGTTCTGAGGAAGTCTGAGGTTTAGGTGAGAAACTGCAGGGACAAACCACTTGGGAAGAATGGCAGACACAAGTAAAGCAGTGAAAACTGTAGTTGTTGGGTTAACTCCCTTCCACTTCCTTAGCTCTGGCCTGGGTGAAGCGACCTCTGCTAATGGACGTTTTGTTCCAGTCCCATTTTTTCCAACACCTGCTGCCATTTGGCTCACATGCAAGTTGCTCTCTCCACTGCTTGCTTCTCCTTAGTTCTTCCTTCAAGCATCTTTCAGTTGGCCATCCTCACTTGCAAGTTGATCTTGTTCTCACTGTTCCCAATGCTGTTTCTCCCTCCCTACCTCTTTCTCTTTTCTGTATGTACAGCAGACCCTGAGACTGTTGTTTGTGCTCCGTTTTGTGCGCCTGGTCTATGAGTCCTAAGTTTGGTCCATTTTGATGCTATCCTGATAGATTAATAGTAATACATTTTCATTGCTAAAACTTAATGAAGAATTGTTGTACTGTATTTGTTTTTATTTCTTGCTAAAGTTATGTTGAAAAATTTACATACCTAAAGCTATTGAATGATTAGTAATGTAAATACCAAACTCTTACCAATTAGTTTACAGCACCCCTTGCTGGGAGTGACTCAGGCTAGATTGAATGGCTGTTAGATAAGCAGGTTTCCAGAGTCTCACCGTTGTTTATAAAATCAGCTGCTTCAGATGGGCTGTAGGGAGCCATTTTTAGAGTATGTGACCTACTTGATGATAATGTATTGATTCAGGATTTCAGGATGATTATTCCTATGTAATTTTTTCCATATAGAATTGAGTAGTTTTAACTCACCAAATAATTTGGACTCATTTTTCCTAATTTTTCAGTTTTTCTGCAGTCCAGTAAAACCACTAGAACTTGCATCTTTCTTTTGAGAAAGGGTTGGGGGGCAGGGTGTGTGTGTGTGTGTGTGTGTGTGGAAATAAGGACATAGAACTTGGTAAGGGCTGCAGAAACAAAGTAATCTAACTAAATATAGCTTAAAGGCTGGTGCTTCTCTTTTTGCAGCTGATCTGTGTTCTTGCTGTGTAAACATCTGACTTAGCTTTGTTGTGTAGTCAGTGGCATTTCACCAAGAGCATTTAGATATGTAGATACTCCAGAGGCTCTGTAGAAAACTGGGTTTCTAGTTCACATGCTTAAAATAGAGGCTTGAGATTTCAAAATGTAATATCCCATAGTATCCTGCTAATGTTTATATATGTTAAAAACAAGCCCACTTGAAAATTTAGGTTTGGGTATTTCTGAGATTCAGTTGAATTTGTTGGTGGGTGCAGTTAACCTCACATGGTATTTCAAATTCCAGTGAGTGAACACTGTTATAATCCTACTCCTTACCATAATCAGAATTAATAGACAATCCAAAATCAATGTCTTTGTTCTTCTCAAGTTCTATTGACTAGGTAACAATTCCTGAGGTTAATTTTTAACTTAAGTTTCTTCTTGATATTTTTAACCTAGTTAGTTTAGTTCCCTACTTCCCAGGAAAAGAATATACCCACAAGAAGTATCTTAATTTATGCCTATTCTTGGATTAAATATATGTTCCATTTCTGCCCATTTCTATATTGTGTGGTGGAGTTGCTAAATTAATTGTTGCCTAGGAGAACTCTGTCATTTGTTTGTATGCCCTACTGAGTTTTTGTTTCCTCTTAACAAGGTCTAACTGAATTTGAGAGCACTTGTATACAGCCTGATTAGACACATTTTGTTAGTAAATATTTCATGGGGATTCAAAGTCAAAATGTACCTAATCCCATATCCATTCAGGGAATTCAACTGAAAAGTCATCTTCAATCTAGGACTAGTTACTAATATTTGTGGAGAAGGAACCTGGTTAGTATCTCGCTGCTTGCAGATTGCTTTTGCTGGTGTTTTGCTGGTATATAATATTTGTATTCAGACAGCAAGCGTTTTCATCTTTGTGGAAAAAAAAACAAACACCTTATGTCTTAACGGGTTTTGTCTTTAATTATTGCCAGAATAGTAAACAAAGTTATTTAAGGTGCCTGGATAAATCTGTCCTTAAGGTTGGATCACCTTCTTGCATATTTTTTGGATGGTGCGTATTTCATCTTACAATGATGTCATTCTACAGAATAAGTATCTAGTACTAAACCTCCCTTAGTTGTCTTGGCTAACAGAGACTGATGACTTCCCTTCAGGATCCAGCTGTCCACACTTTGGAAGGAGGCTGCTTTAATACACAACTAATCTTGGTAACGCTCAATTATTTTGCAGCAGAATTTGCATTTTATGTAAGGATTTTTCATATGAAAAGGGGAGGAAAACCCAGAGTTGAAATAATGCATTCAGTCACTAAACAGTGAATTGCAAATACTAAGAGCTTTTCTTTTATGTTCAGTTAGTGTATAATAGTAGTACTTAATGCTAAACACAAAATACAAGCCAATACTAGCCAATATTTATTGATAAGGTATGTCACTTAGCATAGCTTTGAGGAGATAGATAGATAGCCAGCTGCAGAATGATGTTTTAAGGGCAAAATTCAAATACATTTTATTTAGTAAATTCGCAATCCAAAAGCCATTGAGATATCTTAATAGTAGTCAATGGTGATGATCTCAGACCTTTAACTTTTGCTTCAATGGATAAGATCTGTGAAAATACTATCTGAAGAGAGAACCTCTGTTCTCTGTGTCTGATCAAAGTAAATTTGAAGGACTAGCCTGATGTAATGCTTCCACAAATATCAAATGAGTTAATTTTGGTCATGAAAACTCAACAGATAATGTCACTCAGTGCACCTTGTGTGCACAGTCTGAGAGCTTTTTTCCTTATATTGAGTATACACAAACCAATTCTACTAAAGGGTTCAACTGCTACTAGTGTATAAAAGGATCAAGAGCATTTTTATAGGGTGAACCAGTTATTCAGAATTTTCATGGGGGATGTGCCAAGGAGTCTGAAAGCATCTGTCATAAGTGATTTACCATTATATACTGTTCATCCAATTGTATTCTTATTTTGATTTATCTACCACACAGGTGAAGAATGCATAATAAACACCCTTTATTTAAAATCTAGTGAATTCTGCCCTAGAGAAGTAATTTTTGTATTTAAAACTCAAAATATAAAAATACTTTGCCTACAGTGTGTGTAATTTTTTTTAAAGCAGATTTACAGTAACAGTTAATTCCTGAGCAAGGTGCTTTTACTGTTATTTGTGAAAAATAAGCTGATTACTTGTGCCAGTTTGTATGGGTTTTACTGAAGAATCTCAGCTGTACAGTTTTAAGTACTAGACTACTATCAGAAAGGAGATGTTCTTTTGAAAATATTAATACTTAAATACTTACTTTTATAGACTGCTTCAATCTCTTGTTTAAAAATTCAGTTGGTTGGTATTCCAGACAGACTTGATAGCTGGACACAAAAGATATTTGGTGTCCACATCACTATGGTAAAAGGACTCTATACATATGTAGATTATTTGCATTTTATGAGTGAAAACAGTGTACTCATGAGAAAAAGCAAATTTGGCTTCAGTCTGGAAAGTTTGGGTTAAAGAATTTAGGCCTTTAAGTGTTCATTTGTCAATACTTTTTTCAAATTTTTAATATTGATTAAGAGTTTGCTAAAATTAAGGATGCAGTTGACTGATGCTGATGGAGGATACACCAAGCAGTCTGAAAGCTTTCCTTCAAGTAAGCTGTGTGCTGACTAATCAATACAGCGAAGATTTATAGCCTGGCTGTCAAATCCTTCTTTGTAGGGTGATACACTAAATATTTCTGTTTGTACTTGCAGGCTTCTGGCTGTGATGGCACTGAGATTCCTGATGAAGTGAAACTGATTGGGTTTGCTCAGTTAAGTGTCAGCTGATGTCTGTCCCCTGACCACAAGCTGAATTGTGAGATTGCGAAGAGGCCAGCTTAGATGCAGAGGAAAATTAATGCTCCACACACTGAGTTCTGCTTCATTATCTAGCAATTCACAAAGTCAGAACAAGCAAAGCCCACAGCTGCACCGCTGCTGCTAACATTCAGAATGCTACTAAATGTCTCTCAGCAGTTGATTTGGATTCCCCCTAAGTGAAAAGCCTGTGGAAATGCACTCAGGTGGCTGTATTTATTGGTTACAAAAGGAATTTTCTATCAAGCTTACTTCTTTCATAAACTTTGAGTGATACTATTTTCCCTGTACTTGTGGTTGATAATACTGCCTCTGTTCTGTTCTATTTAAAAATTAACATAAATATGAAAGTTAAGAATTACTAGCCAAACTTGAATTCTAGTTTTAAAACTGTGAATTTTATTTTTCATATATTTATGCATTACACATCCTAGTAATAAGAAACTGATTTGACTTGATTATGTGCTATTTGCAGTTAATCTCCCATTATTTAAAAAAGTTTCAGGTATACCTTTGAACTATTTGGTAACTTCTAGGGGTTTTTTGAAATCAGTTAATTAGGCATTAGCAAACTTTTGTTGGTTGTGTGTTTGAAAGCCGGTCCACAAACTGATTGTCAGGGGAGTGGGAGGTGCCTTGCAGAGAATGTTTTAAGAATGTGCCTGAGGCTGCTTAAATAAATAATCTCCATTTTCTGGAAGTACCATACATGTGGTACAATATATATAAGTATAGTTATCTGAGCAGGGAGAGGACATACAGTAGCAAAGGTGTTAGAGTATTTTGACTATGCTTTATTGGGGGGGTCTATGAGCTAGAACTACTTTGAACTGTTGTCATTAAGGTAGAACACTTACTGTGTCCATCTCTGATCCAGTGTACCCTTAATGATAGAAACTGGTTTCATACAGGTGATAAAAACTTGAAGAACAGAACTGAAGCTTTACTTGAAGTTCTGCAAAATACCAAGGTGGAGTGAAAATGGTAGGGCTTTGTGCAATGATCGAGTAAAACTCTGTTACAAAGAAAACACTTCTGACCCAAGTAGTCTTATGCTTAACCTGTGACATAGATGTTATGAAGCTAGTGAAGCTTAGAAAGACTTTTGAAATTTGGAGACATGTTTCTCAGAGGTTACAATTTAAACTACTTCCTAGCTAATCCTAGATAAGCGGCAGCTCTTTATTGTACTGAAAATGGCAAATATATTATTAAGAGAAGTTATTTATAATGCCTTGTCATAATCATTGAAGTTGTTCTAGAGCCATTTGCATATGACTCAATGTAATCCCATCCCATCCTACTGTTTACATGATGATTACTCCAAGATGACTGCAAAGGTTAAAAAGAAAAATAAAGGTGTATTGCACAAACAGATTTGTACTTTGAATTTCCATGCTCTGTGTGCATTTCAGCAGCTGTGTGGCAGGGTGATGTTACAAATGTCTGTTGCCCTTACTTAGGCTATAAGCAGCACCTGGAAAAGGAGGAGAGAAAATACTACTCACTCACTCAAAAGGAGAGGGTTGGTCTTGAGCTCTTGACTGCTTGCTTTCCGGTGCTTTGTAGAAGTGATGCTTAAGACTCCTGAGGTGCTTGTACTTCAAGAAGTCACTTGGTTGTTTGGGGCAGAACCTGTATGCCTGTATGTATGGGATGCTGGTTTGTGTGGGGTAGAGAGTGAGAGGGGTCCAGGGCAGGGTTGCATGTGCTGCCTGCAGCCCAGGCGTGGGGTTGGTGGCCACAGCTGAGGCTCCTTGGGGCAGTCAGGCCCTCCTAGCACCATTGGTGCCCCTATGCCCTCTGGTGTGGAAAGCCCCAGCCCTGGGTTGGGTTTGGACAGTGCGGTAGGTGCTGCATTCTGTGTGGGAATGACCCTGTGCTCTGGTGGGGCCTGGTCTGCTGCAGGCGGCCAACAGAAATGGTAAGTATGTTTTAACTTGGCTTTGGGGGTGTGGTGTTATTGGTGTCTGCTCCGTATCTCTCCTACTTCACCTCAAAACTCTATAATTGGGTGTTTATCTCTTGCCCTGTGTTGTTTAATGCTTTGTCTCAGTCAGTTTGTGCATGCTTTGTGCCTGGATGTCTGGGGCCAGCCGGAGGAGGAGCGGTGAGGCCGTGGCCTGGGAGCCTCTGCCTCGGCTGTGCCGGGTGAGAGCAGAGGGTCCTGCATCATGTCTGTGCAGGGGGGCAGGCTGCACCTTGGCAGCTGATCATCTGTCAGCAACCTTTATGTTGGAGTAAATTAAAAGGTAACCTAAACATACATCTGCCAGTGAAACAGTAACCTGCAATGCTGTGATGAGGTGACTACTGAGCAGGACCCAGAGGGGTGAAGTTCAGAGCATTGCTGTTAGATTATTTTTGTTACTTATGTTAATGTATGCTTCACCAAATGTTGCATCGTTATTGACTAATCTACCTGTAAGGTAGGTGGCAAGTTAGCTTTCTGAGGCAAAGAAATGAACGTTCAGGCAAGCTTCTTGTTTTCACGGATGTATAAAAAGTGGGAATATATAGTTGGTTGAAAATCGTGTTCCACTCACTATACACCTCCCTGCAGGCTGGCGAAAGGGTGTTGAGGTAGGAGTACCAACTGTCAAAAGTGCTCATCTGCTGTACTGGTTGGGGCTGCAGGAGGTGTCTAAATAAAGAAGAATGTAGTAGCTTAATTGAAGCAGTCAGCAGCATTGTACCAAGATAAAGCTCTAACAGTTGTTGCTCACTTGCAGTCTGATGCAGAAACGTGCCAATGCTTCACTGAGCTTCCTTTGTTCAGTGAGAAAGCAAATTCACGCAGCAGTGTTATTTATTGCAGCTGAGTTAGTTTTTAATTTAGGTTTTTTTTCTGCTGCAAAGGTATTGTGAATAAATACAGTGCAAGGTAAATGAGTACAGAGGGACAATGATCTGAAAGAAAGGTCTGTTAATAGGAGGTTCGTAAGTAGTCTATTCTTGCAGTTATGTGGGGGAAAGGTAAAAATATACACTAAGTTGCTGTAGAAAGTAGTGTGCAGGTGATGATGGAGTAGAAATAGGCACCAAATATAATGGGAATTTGCTTCCTGAATACTATATTTGTAGTCTCTGTTGAATAACAAAGGAAAAGAGAAAACCTGCAACTATGAATTTATTCATGTTTAGGTGAAAAGCATTTAGGAGATGGGTACAGTTCTCGTGTATCCTATGACTTGCCCCAAAGCAGCTGTGGTGCTCCTGTTAGAAAGGTGTTGCTGGGCAATACCTGGTGCCTGTTGCTGGCTGGAGCACCTGCCTGTGTTTGAAGGAAGAGGTCACTAATTAACAAGGTGAAGCTGGAACAGGTGAGCTACCATAAAACTGTCTTTGAAGTCAGGAAAATAGGGCTTAACTAGATGATTCTAAAAATATAATCATCTGTAAATGATGATTACGTGGCTGTGCTTGCAGCTGCGCATCTGCAGGCTCTCTGGGCTGATGAATGTCAGTGTGCACAGAGTTAGCCCTCCCAGTGTGCTCTGCTTCAGTGGGCTGAAAGTAGGTCTGTGATGTGGACGGAGATGGAAGTCAGTCAATGAAACACAGCTCTATTTATTATTTTCAATGTGTTAAAAAGAATGAATATAAACATAGAATTTAGCTTAGCACCAAACCAGATCTGGAGAAAAACTTGTTTGTACATGTGTAAGGGAGTGCAGAGGAGGAATATTTCCAGCCTTTTTCTTCCTGGGACTCTAGTGTGGGCTTCAGGCCAGGAAAAGCTGCCTCCCACCCTGCCAACGTATCTTTTCCATGCCAGGAGAACAGGAATGCCCATCTCTTTGCTCTGACAGGTGCTGAGCTCAGATATTCTCACTGACACATACAGAGAGTTACATTCAAGCTGCAATGCAGCTAGTTAGTTGTGATAAATATTTTTGCTCTCTAGAAATGTTATCCTATATCCTACCACAATTTCCTCTCTAGACCTCCCAGCCCCAGAGCACACTTCGGCTTTATACATGGAGATGGAAGGAGAATATGGGAAATATGCCAGGAAACATCACCGAATTTTCTTCCCCCCACCTTCTCTCCTGAGAGGAAGACAAATGTGTGCCTTTTGAGCCACCTCAGTCTAATTTAAAATCTCCCAATTTGGGGGTTTCCAGAGTGATCCTATAAAATCTGATTGTGGGACATCTCTTCAGAATGTTTTTAAACACTGTTATTTCTGTGAGAGGGAATGCTGTGTGCAGTGTGTAAATGGTGTGCCTCCCCCTCATGCTTTTCTTAATCAGAGATTTGTTTTCTTTTTCACCACCTACCTCTGCATAAAGATGTTGGATTGTGAGACTGGCCTGTGCCTGAAATCACTTAGCTCTGATGATAAATCTGACACAGGCCTAAAACATTGTCAACTGCGTGCATTGAGAATGCTGATTTTTGTTCAGTGGGGAGTAGAGGATGCTACCACCTTCTCCCTTCACCCCCCCCCCCCCCCCCCCCGCAGTGTGTTTTACAGGCAGAAATAAAATACGAGACTTTGTTGATAACAAACAGCAATTGGTATATTTATTTATTTATTTTTGCCTCTGGATCCATTGTGATGTAACTTTATTTGGTCAGTTGCAGTGCGTTTTTCCACTGCATCAAGTGGGCAGCCTGTCCACCCTCTTGCAATGTAGTTATGCATGTGCATGCACTGAGAATACTAATTACTTTGAAATGAGAAGTTGGAAAAGCAGCAGGAGCCTACATCTTTGAGTTCCCTGTGCATGTACTCTGCTAATGAGCTGATGGAGCAGCTGGATTTACTCAAACCAGGAAACTCCAGCAAAGTCTGGTACTTGTGTTTTATTACACAGTGGCCCAACTGATAAACTATCCAGGCATATTAGTTGAGCATTGTGACACTTTAGTTATTAATTTTCTCATGGTGACCAAGAGTAACATTACAGTGCACGTAAAAATGTGGGTTTATAGCTGCTTTATGATTGTTAGATTGATGCTCATCAGGCTGTTGCATAATCATTGTAATCTCAGATGTTGAACCAGACTTGGTAGTTGTTACGTTGTCCATTTCTAATAACATTCAGTTTATGGGCAGCAGTGGATCAATGAGCAATTACAGGGACTTGGGAGAGTTCATGGTAAGAAGGATAAATATTTAATTTTTGCTGCATAAACCAGTAGAGAGGTAATCTTGTCCACCTCAGGATACGAATATTTTGCCATTTGATTTTTCAAATGTGGATTTGAAAGGCTGTGCTTGTTTTATTGTCTCCGTAGGGTGCAGAAAATCAGTTGTGCAAATGGATGCATTTATGTAGAACAGTAGCTATGAGAAACAGAATACAATGGAAATCTGGTTTTCCATCATAGATGGAAAATACATGCTTCTCCGTGTTTTATTTTTCCCAAGAGGTGTGCATTTTAAGAATTAATGAAAATACTGTTCGAATATGTAACTTTTGTGTGTGTGTTTGGTTTTTGGTTTGTTTTTTGTGTGGTTTTTTGTTTTGTTTTTTTTTCCTAGGAGGAAACTAAATGGTTATTTGGTTCTTTTTCATCCATGTAATAATTCAGATTCATTAAGGAAAGATGTTGCTCATTCATAGGAGTGCTGGGCTTCTTTAGATTTACTTTGAGCAAAAGGCTTTTCTTGTTTTGTAACTAGATTGAGCTTTGTTTCCTTTGAGAACACTTGAGGTATAACATCTCAAAATGTAAAGGAATTTAAGGTTATTTTGGTGACACAGCAATGTATGTGGCTGTCATCAGCAGGCAATTAGAAATAATGAACCAGAAGAACCAGAGTAAGTCCGGTGGTTTTTGAGGAGGTGGACTCTGTGCTATTCATGACATGCAATCTTTTTGCCTATTTAAGTGTTTTTACATCTCCCAGAAGCAAAACTTTTGTGTTCTGGAAGACGGACTGCGTAGTGCTAAATAGGAAATCCTCTTCAAGGGCGAGATCTCTGTTTCTCCCCACATCTCTGTTTTTGAAAGCTTGGAATTAGCTTTAGGAAGCATTTTGGTATTGGGGGAAGAAAAAAAAAAACAACCAACCAACCTCAGAGGTTCATGTACTTTTTTAGAGCCTGTACCTGTGCTGGTTCATAATGTAAAGGAAATGGAAATATTTTGAAGACTGTTACAAGGAAAGTTCCTTATATGTCTGAGTTACTGTTCTGTTGGATACACCAAAGAAGGTTGAGTACACCATTATTAACCCGTTGGTATTTGGGTTATTGAGGTTATCCAAAGTTCAGTTGTTTTGTTCTGACAAATGAGTGTCTTTGGCTAATGACCTGCATTGTGGTAGTGCTCCGTTATTTGCCAAGAAAGAATACAAAATTAAATAAATTAAAGAAAGAAGTCTATAATCAAATGGTCGGCAAACATGAGTTTGTTCAGAACCAGAGAAGTGTGTAGGACAACGCTCCCTCTTCTCCCAAGCTTCCCAGTGGTTTAGTCAGTCTTGTGGCCAGTGTTCCCTTCCTGCTGTGCCTGGTGGGTTGGTGTTCCAGTGAGAGTGTTGCAGCCAGTGTGAGGCTGCTCGTTGGCCTTGCAGTGAACTGAGGCTGATGTGAGCTGTGCCTTTGCCCCTGAATATGCCGAGCAAGAAGTTAGCAGTGCTCTATTCTGATGCAAAAAGTACCTTCTTAAAGGTAAACTTTCTGTGCCTTTTCGCAATAGAGGTAAACGACTTTGTACTTAGACCAAGAAATAGATTTTGTGGTTTTGTAGGTTGCTTTGGTTGGAGAGTTTTTTAGCACAAGCTGAAAGCTGTATCTTTCTGAGAGTGCAAGATGTGCAATTTGTGAAATCAAATAAAATTCCTAATAAATTTGAGTGCTGTGGAAAGATTTTTGTGAAGTAAATGTTCACATTAAGGAACAGTGTGATAGGTATGTGGTTGGGGTTGTTAAACCTGGAACTATTCCCAGCATCTCAGAGAATCAGCTCAGAATCCTGTTGAATTCAGGTTGGTTTAAGTTTTCTTTTCTTTGCCTTGTTATAGCACCTCTGATTAAAACAAACTTTAACTTCACTGGATCGTTTACCCTATATTATGAGAAATAGAAAAAGGGGGGAGAAAAACAGCTGAAATTAGACCAGAGAATCCAGAGGGAAGGACCGTTATTGAAGTCTTGGCCCCATGAATTAATAATACTTCATGACAGCTTCAGTGGGACTAAAATTTCACTCCCTGTGTTGATTATGAGTTTCTCAGTTTACTCCTGGGGCTATAAAATAGAAAAAGATCCAATCGTGATTAAAGAGTAGGTATGATTTGAATGGAAGCTGATTACTAAAATCTCCCTGAAGTCTTCCACCCTGCTTATGCTGCAACTTTTTCCTATTTATAATAGGATAGCAGAGCCATCCAGGCAGAAAATGACACTGGAGAGAAAGAGTTTTCTGATTGTTTCTGATTAGGTTCAGTGCTAACCTTGTAAATCTGTCTGTCAGGTGGGGCACAGTCAAGTCATCCGTAAACCTGATGCTTCTCAAAAGATTGAAAGGGTGAGGGAAGTCCTGTGCTTGTGTGTTGCTTGATACTTTTTTATTTTCCAGAAGGATTTTCACAAAGATAAATCTGGACTCTTGGATGAGAGCTATCGAGCTACAACTTAGCATTATATAAGTTGCTATTCTTGTTTAAAACTACTTTATGTTCACAGACTTGTGTTGTATATCAGTACCTCCTTGTTGGATTTATAAGGCCAACAAAGGTCTGATTCTCCGAAGTCTGTACTGTTTGAAGGTAGCATAGCTTGGATCAGTCTGTGGAAATCAAACCAGAGCTGTGTTTAAGCAAGTGAGTTACTTTCCCTTTTTCTTACCATTATTTCTAATTCTGTTGTCAGCATACTTCAGCAAGGTCTTTTTCATAGGCAAAGATTTTGATTTTTAATAAAGTAATTGCAGATAATGTCTTACAGTAAGGCTATGTGTATTTAATTCAAAGATGACTGGGGCTATTGCATTTACAGATGCCCTAAAAATTGTTTTAGGCAACATAAGAGTATATAAGAGTATATAAGAGTATATAAGAATAACAGTAATGAAGTAAATTTGATATTCTTCCCCTCTTCTGGTACAAGCCAAAGGCCTAAAATTACTCTTTTGGAATAGTACTCCAGTGACCTTGTGGCAAATCAGATTGATGTCAGTTTAAATTGCAGGCAGCTGTTAGGTGAAAAAATTTCAACAAAGTGAGTTAAACATTCTGCTTCAGTCCAGGAGAGTACACAGATTTGTTTTCCAGATTGTGGTGTGTTAGATGTGTGCTTTCAGTATTACAAAACAGTGATGGTGCTTTACTTGCTGTGAAAGTGACATCCTGAAAATGTTTAGTACCGTTTTGGTTTAATGAGGGATGTACTTTGAAACACTAGAACATGGGGATAATATATTCTCAAATTTGGTTGAGGCAAAAAGTGGTTTGTAGCCTAAGATAAAATTTTGACTGGTTATTAATTGCAAAAGGCTTGCTTTGTTGCATATGCCAGGTGTCCGTGGGGCTACTACTTATCAAATATACCTTTTAATGTATGTATTTATGCTAATTACTGCCAAAGCGATGCATATGCTGTAATATTTTGTAATTCTGTATGCCCCCATATGTTTATCTTTCGTAGTGTTGACTTTGTTTTTTCTGTGCTGTACTGTCATCATCATTCATATGACAAGTTTAGAAGTAAACTTGTATAAGCCAGTTACGTTGACTTGAAAAGTCCAGAAAAATCTCATCTAAAATAGAGGCTCTAAATGCAGTTAGAAGTCAGCATGATTTTGCAGGAGCTTTATAAAGAGCCGTCTTAGGATAGTGGAGATATCCTTGCAGATGTAAAGCACCTGGGGTACTGGCAGAGCTGCACAGATGTCCTCCTGGACTGGGGAGCTGGGTGTTGCTGGGGGCTGGGGACAGCCCCACCTTGTGCTGCTGGAGCTGAAATTATGCTGGGCCCTGTGCTGGCTCTGGCATGTCCCTCGTGAGTGCTACTGGAGGAAAGAAGCAACTTTTGCAAGCATAGCCCATGAAAATGATTTTTTTATTTGAGCTACACTGGAAGTTGGGAAGTGCTGCTTGCCCTGCCCCACTGTGTTTGGAGTGCAGTGCACTTTGCTCCCAAGGCAGCCTTGCAGACAGCATGGTGCTTATTGCAGGTACATGGAAATCATCAGTGGTGTGTAAAAGCCACGAACCAAGGAAACAGACAATTCTGCTGTTCTTGTGGTTGGAAATATTTTTTCCTAAGGAGAGTAGGTCAGTTATTGTACTAATGTACTACAGTCGCTGGCTTCAAAAGCAGAGCTGCGGCTCAGGGTGCTTGTATTCCCTGTGCTCTTCCTCTTTCAACTTCTCTCATGCTTTGTCCCCGCTGAGGCGATCCTTTCCCTGTTGTGTTCTTCCATGTGGCCACCCTGTCTTCTCTGACATCTTTCCTCCCAGAGCCCTTCTCCAGATTCATATTCAGCTAGGTCTACTCTGTTTTCTGGAGATGGTTCAGCTCTTGTGCTAAAGGTAGCCCAGCAGCCTGACTCAGTTGCCAGCAGGACTGACTCAGTTGCCAGCAGGACTGACTCAGTTGCCAGCAGGACTGACTCAGTTGCCTCAGCTCTGTGCTGCTGGTGTTTGGTTGCTGGAGAGCACAGAGGGAGCAAGCCTTGTGTCTACATGGAGTGCAGGCAGGATAAGCACGTGTGGACCTCTGGAACACTGCTACTACATAGCCTCTGTGATCGTTATTTATACCTAACATACGGTTAAAGAAAAGAGGAAAAAATTCTGTGGAGTAGGATGTGCAGCATAGCCAGTAGACAGAGTGTATTTTATTGTATTGTAGTACATACATAGGGGCCTGAAAGCAAGTACCTCAACTCTGGTTCTCTTGCCCTGTACAAGCACACGTACCTATTGTAAAGTCAGTTATTTTTACTTGGTGGGTTTAGTGCTTGCTTTGTACTGAGCTACGTGATTTAGAAAACTTCAGGATGAGGACGGAGTTTCTGATAAAGAATTTAATCCATCCGGGAGATGTATGCACACTTTGTTGCAGCTCTTTGTTTATATGCTGCCCTTGCTTCCTATCTAGAAAGTAATACATGGTAGCAATTTCTTAAACAAACAAACTCCACTACTTCACATACCAACTTCATTTTGCTAGTGGCATGTGATTTTTAAAAAAAAATCACATCAATACCTTTTCAGCTTTCCGAAGTATTTTTCATTCCTAATTTATATGCACATGCACACATATATTTATATAAAGCAGTTGTGAACCCTGCAGTTCCCAAAATACTTTATTTTCCTCTCCTTCTGTTCTAAAATTTAGTTGGTTTTTTTTTTAATGAGAAGATTTATCTCTTTGCGTGGTCCCAGCGTTTGCAGCACTTGACATGAGAGAACTGAGAGCTGTCAGGCCCCATGTTCCATCTCCTTCCTCTTTGCCCTTTCTGTGGACAACCTGCTGCCTAACAAGGAAGTCTCCAGGACCTGCACATGTCATGTGCTTCCTGCAGAGGTGTATGTGCCAACTCTCTTCAGAAGTTACAACTGCTATTGCTTGGGAACTGCCTCTTCCATGAAACTGTTTAAGAGCTTGCTTGAAGCTTTCTGTGATTTAATTCTTGACAGTCAACACTGGAGACTGAGGTGCACCTGCGCTAGCTGCTGAGCAATTTCTAAACATGCTGTAATACGAAATCCCCCAGGTTTGATTTACTCCAGTCAGACATTTGTGGGTTTTAAAAGCTTCCACTATAATTGTGGAACAAAACCAAACCAGAGCTTTGGTGTCTGCAGATTTACGTATAATATGGGGTTAAAAGTCCAAACCCACTTTGTAGCTGGTATTGCAGATGTATACCCAACTGGTCCTTTCTTACAGCAAGTACTGAGCTCTTGGTTGTCACCTGTGAACTTGTATTTTTCAGAGTAGTCCTGGGTTCTGTTTGTATGTCAACACAAATCAAGCTAGTGGAGCATTACTAATGCTTGACAAAATAAATCAATTTGTTGCTACTTTTAAAAGCGTTTGAAAAAAAAAAATAATCCCAAACTAAAACCATTTCAACTGCTTAGATGCTCGGATCTCAGTGAGAAGTCTTTAAAAGCTTCTGTTGGAGACAAATACGTGTGCATGTTAACACTAGCTAATATAAATACATAACAGACAGTGGAAATTAAGGCTTCTGTTGCTTATCTACCAAAGATCATAATCTTTGTCTTAGTCACAAAAGAAGTCTCTTATCTGTGTAAATAATTTTTGCAGTTAAAGGCAAAATTACTGCCTTTTGGAGAGGATTTCAAAGATTATCTATTCTTGTAGAACTGAGCTATATTATGGTAAGTTAATACAAATAAATATTTTCTTTGTATATAAGGTCCTCTTAGTGCAGATATTGGCCAATTTAGGAACAAGGATATAATGCATTTACTTTGAGAGGTACAAAATAGCACCTATATAAATTAAAATTTAACAGGCAGGTGAGGTTAACTTAGTTCTTGGTGTATACCATTTAAGTATATATTACCAACTTCTTTCTGGTTTAGATATTCTTTCAAATGAGCATGGAAGAAATTATCTATGTTGTAATTTAAATTTTATATATCAAATACCTATTTTTGGGTAAGCTGCACTGTTAGGAATTGAATTTATTGGAAGGCATGTTAGAAACAGTTGTGGATCGAAGACTGAGTGCATGCTACTCCTCTTGCAAATGCTGCTTTTCATCATTGTGTAGGTACTGATATGACTAAAAGTGCAGTTTCACAAATACATACTTTAAGAAGTGTTAATTAATGCTGTTGCCAATAGTCTGATGTGTTCCAGGCAGCTGCAAATCCCCCAGATGATGTTGCCTCACCCATTGTGAATTACTGCTTAAATACATGTCTTGGCATTGCAGCAAACTGGGATTGAATTTGTGGGTCAGAGACAGTGGTGAACATGAGATTTCAGGTGGTGTGCACAAAATTGCAGAACACGTGTGTTTTTTCTAAAGCTTTGTTTTTATCTGGGATAGGTTTCAAAGATACAGTTTTGTCACCTGTAGCATATAACTTCTACTAAAGTTTATGCAGCTCCCAAGTTTTTGTGTCCAGTCCTTATGTGTAAATCTCCCTTGTTTCTTCTGTGCAGTCTCTTCACCTATAAGCAGCAACGTTGCTTTCGCTTCCTTTCATAGAATGGAATTTGGGCTGGAAGGTACCCTAAAAAGTTACCTAGTCCCCAGTATTTGACTGGATGAGGTTTCTCTCAGATAATAGTATGATTAATGAAAAGTAAAATCTGGGAAACAACAGTCCTGCTCACTCTAAACTCCTCATGGCTTGCTGCTCATTCTTATGGCACGTGTCAAGCAACAACAAAATGTTTCTCCCTTTGTTTCTGTATGTGTATGTTGCCAGCCAGTGTGTGCATGCAAGTATGACTTTCAACATGCCATTTTTTCCCATTTTTCTTTAAAAATGTTTGCACTACATTAAGCCCTTTTCCCCCTTAAACAAAATACAGTATTACTGAAATTGTGGTACATTAAAAAAAAAACCCGCAGACTGTTGCTACTTTTGAAATTAAAGGCATGGGAAAGAAGAGAATGAAATAAAATTGATCAGAGCTGGCAAGGGAAAACATGGGCAGGTGGTAGTAATAACACTGACAATCCATATGGTTTTTAGTTTACTTTCTGATGTGGCTGTTCCAGCATTCAAAACAAATGTAATATACTCTTGTGAAGTGGTATTTCTCTTGGGTTTAGCAGAAGATAAAAGTGCAAACTTGTTTTCAGTGACATTTCCAGCACAGCAATTTCAAAACCATAAAAAAAATTTCAAATGCTTCATCATCTAAAATGTCTAGGATATAGAGGATCTTTCACAAATGAGACAATTTTATCTGCTAAGGGTTCACTCTCCTTTTGGCCTTGGAATACTGAAATGCAGTTTGGGACACCATGATTTGTTCTCCTAGGTAAAATGTAGTGTTCCCCAGTGTAAGCTTTTGTCCTGGCTTCAGCGGTAGCAGTCATTTTTTCTCCTTCTTAGTAGCTGGTGCAGCGCTGTGGTTTTGACTTTTGGCCTGGGAACACTGCTGATAACACGGATTTTTTTACTTCCTGCTCAGTAATGTTTACTCTGACCAAGGACTTTGTGAGCCTCATGCTCTGCCAGGGAGGAGGGGAAGCCAGGAGGAAGCAGAGACAGGACACCTGACCCAAACTGACCAAAGGGGTATTCCATACCACAGCACATCATGCCCAGGATGTAAAGTGAGAGTTATGCGGAATGGCTAGTTTCACTGCTCGGTCAGTCTGCGGGTGTTATTGTATTCTCTTCCCTTGTTATTTCCCTTATCATTATTATCATTGGTGGTAGCAGCAGTGGTTTGTGTTATACCTTAGTTACTGGGCTGTCCTTATCTCAACCCGTGGGAGTTGCATTCTTTCGATTCCGGGAGTTGGGGGAGGGAAGAAAGGGGGTGAGTGAGAGAGAAACTGCATGGCTGCTTTACAGCTGAGCTTAAACCATGACAGCTTTGTAGCAAGGTTTGACCAAAGATCTTGCAAGGTTTCTGCCAGGTTATGCTAGCAAGCACCCAAATCCGGGGCTGATGTAGGCCTTCAGGATATAGGATCCACAGGATCTCAGTGGCTCAGGATATGTTTTTTTTGTGCTCTTAAGTAGCCATGCTATGAGGGCAGCCCTTTCTCTTGGAGGTGGGAAGGACCTGCCAGCCTCATGAAATGACTTCCCTTGCTTATCTCTGCTTTCCTGGTATTGCAACCAGGGTGTTTAATAACCACTCTTGCTTACAGATTTTGTTTGCTTATCTTTATAAAGGTGTACTCCTCTGTAGTACTTAGTGGGTGAGACGTTTTTCTAGTTGTCTACTTAGATGGATATTGATGGACATATTAGATGGACATACCTATTGGATGCATTGTTTTCATAGTAGTTTATTTTCATATAAAACCTTCATGCTTCTTGGGCATGAATGTTTTTATTACAGGATATCCCTGGAATTCAAGACAAGAAGCAGCATCTGGAGCTTGAACTTTAAAGTGAGTGGAGGTCTAGATATTTCATAGGCTACTACGTGTTCAGATTAACCTGTGGACCTTCTTCCACATGATTCATGTTTTAGCAAATGACTTTGCTAGACAAGACAACTGTAATAATCCCGCACTAGCTACCTCAATTGAATACTAAACTAGTGTGTTTTGGGGGGAGAGTAACAGTAATCAGTTTACATTTACTTAGTCTGATCTTCTAAGCATATAGATGGATATACTGTCCGCATAATATTCATGACATTCATCTATCTCTGAGGTGCAAATATACAATAATACCTGTTATGTTAGGCACGTTATTGTTTTGTGTGAATGGTGGAGATTTTTGCTCCTTTCTGTTTCAATAACACAAATAGCCGATAACTACTTTGTCAAATACTGGCTTGAGAGGCTTAGTTTGTTTTGCTATAGATACTACATGTTCAATACCCCTTTTAAAGGAATCTGTGAACCATTGTGTAATTTATTGCACCTAATTAACACAAGCCAATGCTTTTACAAGTAATTAAATCAGTTAAAAAATGTTGCACGACTCGCCCATCTGTTTGAAGTAACAGCTGAATCGCAGTATAATGCAAATTAAAATGTATACTTTCATAACCTGTCCTTCTAAGTATATGCCAGCACTTGTGTTGCATGCATGTATGTTCCTCTATTAAAAATGTAGTTTTAATTACATGCTATATATATTCTTTAGCCCATTAGTTTTATCCCCATGTGTAGAAATTCTGAATCCAAGTAACAAGGCAGTAAATAATATTGGCTTTTAATGACCAATTAAAGCAGCCTGCCATCAACCTTGGTATTGGCTGAGCTTGTAATTCAAAGTACAGTTATGCAGTAATTGGTTAGGGATGCTGGAGAGGGACTCTTCATTAGAGACTGTAGTGATAGGACAAGGGGTAGTGGGTTCAAACTTAAACAGGGGAAGTTTAGGTTGGATATAAGAAGGAATTCTTTCCTGTTAGGGTGGTGAGGCACTGGAATGGGTTGCCCAGGGATGTTGTGAATGCTCCATCCCTGGCAGTGTTCAAGACCAGGTTGGACGAGGCCTTGGGTGATATGATTTAGCATAAGGTGTCCCTGCCCACAGCAGGGGGGTTGGAACTAAATGATCTTAAGGTCCTTTCCAACCCTAATTATTCTATGAAATTATCACAGGATTATAAAGTGACTTTAGAATGAAGTGGTGCTCAGGAAGTACAAAGTCACCCTTGTCAGTACAGGATACCACTCCCCAGAGGCAGCAATGCTTTGTTTCGTAAACCATCCTGCAACTAAAACTTGGTAGAACTGGAAGTTGAGTGGTTCCAAATTGATGGCAAATGTAACACACAGCCACAGTTCACCTTGATGACTTTATCTTGACTGATCTGGCCCTTTATGTGTCCTTTGTGAGGGGAAATGGTGTTCTATATAAAGAAAGTTCATTAATGAGATACTTAAAAAAAATAAATCATAGAATGGTTTGGGTTGGAAGTAGCCTTAAAGATCACATAGTTCCAACCCCACCTGCCATGGACAGGGACACCTTTTACTAGATCAGGTTGCTCAAAGTCCTGTCCAACCTGAACACTTCTAGAGATGGGGCATCCCTGGAGTGGAATGTTGACACCTGCCATGTCTATAGCCCTGTAGACTTGCCTTCTGTTCTAATGCTAGCAAAATTTTCTGTTATGTGATAATGTAAGACAAGCTGTCCTGTCTGGTGAAACTAATCTAGTAACACAGTTGTTGATACCTCAAAAACTGGAATAGAGGAAAAGTACTGCTGTGCTTAGCCTTCGTGCAAATCTTCTTGTAATAGGTTCTGTGCAAATATCTATTAGAAAGATATGAGGAGAGTGGAGGTAACCTAGGGAGCAGAAGCAGATAAAAAGGTTAAAACACTGAAATTATGGAATAAGGCATATTTGATTACATGGAAGTTAAAATGAAATGTGAAAAAGTGCTGTTTTGAATTCTGATGAACTATTTAGGACTATATGAGGAAAGGTAAAAGAAATAAGGAAGAATAATAATAAAAATATAAAAGCACTTGATACTGAGATATTAGGCTGTGCAATAATCTCTGCAGGCAGTGGCAAGATGAAAGATGGGCTGTTTTTTTTTCCATATACCTAAAACTAGGCCAGGCAATGCTGAAGAAAAGGTTCTTGAACTATTACTTGTCCTCTGAAACTCACTGAATTCACTTTGTCAGGTATTGGACAGTGTAGGACTGTAAAGCTTTCAGGGAGGAGCCATCTCTTCATAGAACCCTGTGCTGTAATTTTTGTGGCCGGTTTGAACAGCTGCATTAAATGGGAGGATGCTATGTAAAAGAACATTGGGAAAATGGAAAGAGTGATGGAAATAACAGGGCAATGTTCCAGATTGAAGCAGATTAAAAGTGCAGAAGACTGGAGTAAGGGGCAAGAGTTTTTTTTAAATTGAGGAAAAAGCTGAAGTGGGGAAAACAAAGGGAGGAGAAGGATGTGGTGGAAAGTCAAGGTGTTCGTCTTAATCTTACAGTTTTGGGTTTAAGTGGGAACTGGTAAACCATGTGCAAATCTCAGTTTTGTGGGAAACTAGTAATGGAAAAAAAAGTAAACAGTCCTATAAGAAGAGAGAATAGTAGGGAAGCAGACAGGAGGCAGCTTTCCAGGGCTTGCTGGAAGAAGGAGGGGAGATAGGGAAAAGGAATGTTGAGGGCTAAGTCACAGCTGAATAACCTGATGACTGGAGAGTCTGTGTGAGATGGGGCAGCTGTGGTGATGGCAAGGGCTACTACCCTTGAGTGAATGTGGAGAGGGAGCTCCTTTAGTGCTGGAACTATGAAGAGTTAGCTGGGCTACGGGTTAAAAGGAAGGAGGTTTAGCATTGCCTTAAGGTTAGAGACTAGAGTTGCAAGGGGTCTACACACAGAGTGTATTGACAGGTCTAATGAATGGAGGAGAGGAACTACAGGGACACAAGTGAGTCCTGAGGCCAACTTGAAAAGACCATCTATACTTGTCTCATTATGAAGGGGGAAGAACATTATCCTAAGAATTAGGCTGTTGGTATTCTTCCAGATGAATGAAGTTTAGGAAAGGCATCATCATACCACTACTTTTTTTCCTAACGCAATGACTGGCAAAATAAAATCTGTGTAGGGAATGAAAAGGGAGTGATTGCAAGAAGTAGGTATGGCTCTAGGGTACTCTTGCTTTTGCCAGTGGCATGTATTTGTTAGTGTTCCCAAACAGACTTTTTAGGAGCAGTGAACTGGCAGAGAGCCAGATAAATATATAACTCACTACAGAACCTTCTTCTCTTGAGAGTTAATGTTATATGTGTGTTCTCATTGAACAGGTTACAAACTTGTAGGTCTCTCTTCTACTTTGTCTTCATAAGGAGTGGGCTTAATGGGTAATTGGAAAAATTGCTACTTGCTTTGTCTTCCTGCTTGCGTTTGATAAGAGGTGAAGTTTCTGGTGAGTGAAGTATTGCCTGGAATACAGTGTTCTTCCCCAGACACCTTGATGATATCCCAGTTGATTTCATTTTGAGTAAACATAAGGCCCACGTTGGACACAGAAAATTAAATTCAGCCCTTTGTAAACAGATATAAACCCCATTGGAAATGGCGGCCAGGGGGAGGTTGACAGGCTTGAGAGGAGGGCCTATGCAAATCATGTGAAGTTCACCAAGGCCAAGTGCATGGTCCTACACATGTGTTGGAGCAATCATAAGCACAACTACAGGCTAGGCAGAGAATGGATTGCGAAGCCCTGAGGAGGCACTGGCCAGACAAGAAGCTCAACATACCTGATAATGTTGCTTGCAGCCCAAAAAGGCAAATGTATCCTGGGCCACATCAAAAGAAGTGCAACTAGCAGGTTGAGGGAGGTGTTTCTCCCCCTCTGCTCACTCTGGAGTATAGTATTCCAACTGGAATGCTGTATTCAGCTCTGGAGCCCCCAACACAAGAAGGATTTGGGCCTGTTTGAAAGAGTGCAGAGGAGAGCCTCAAAGATGCTTGGAGGACTGGAGCACCTCTCCTATGGAGACAGGCTGAGAGAGTTGGGCTTGTTCAGCCTGGAAAAGAGAAGGCTCCGGGGACACCTTGTAACAGCCTTCCACTACCTAAAGAGGCCTACAAGAAACCTGGAGAGGGATTTTTTTGCAAGAGCGTGTAGTAACAGGACAAGGGCGAATGGCTTTAAACTGAAAGAGTAGATTTAGATTAAACATTAGGAAGAAGTTCTCCACTATAAGGGTGGTGAGATACTGGGGCAAGTTGCCCAGAGAAGTTGTGGATGCTCTATCCCTGGAAGTATTCAAGGCCAAGCTGGATGGGGCTTTGAGCAACCTAGTCTAGTGAAAGATGTTCCTGCCCATGGCAGGTGGGTTGGAACTAGATAGTTAAACTTGTCTTTTTAACCTAAACCATTCTGTGATTCTATGAACTGATGGGGCTTGTGACTTCAGTCAAATTTGATTTGCCTCACACAGCTCAATCCAAATGCAGTACACCAGGTAATGGAGACCAGTGTTTTACTTTATTTGCCTTGAATATGTATGAAGGTAAAATCTTCATACATATTCAAGATGTATGAAGATGTATAATGGATAACTGTTGAAACTTCTTGAAATAGAACATTCTTTTTGAGGAGGAATTTTAATGAAGTTGAATAAATAAAAGAATTTAGAATGTTTCAGAATGTTTTATCCCTTTCTGCTCTTTCTACACTTTGGCACAACTTTTCTAAGATGTTCAAATAAATGTCTTATGATAAGGAGGAACTGATGCATGATCTGTGCATGATGCACTTTGAGCCCTATGGCTGGTGTATCACAACGGATGAGTTCAGCTGGTTGTGGCTTACATCACTTACATGGCTGCTATCTTTATTGCCAAAAGAGAATGGCTGTTGTGCTAAATGATTTTGTACTTTGGGCCTGCTAGTACTTCCCAAATGCTACTGTAGGGAGCTCTCTGTTTTTCCCCTTTTACTGCTATACTAAGGTACCCAAGAGGTCTGCTTTCACTTTGAGGAAAGAGGTCATGCTAGAAAATAAGTCAGAGAAAGGCACTCCTAAAGGAAAAGGGATGTAGGGATTGGAATTATTCTTGATTTAGCTGCAGAACTGGTAGGTGTTACTCAGCACACCTCAAGTTTGGGATACTTGCCTCCCCCAGATAAAAGTTACATTACAAGGCAATGGCACATAATTCTGCACAGCTTGGCATGTACCACTGCCTTTGCAGAATAAATGCTCAAGGATAAATCTCACATGACAAATTGCCTTTTGCTCTCCTTAGCTCTTTCAGGTGAGGCAGAGTTATAATGTCGAGTCAGCTAACACTCAGACCTAGCAGAAAAATGGATCTTCTTTACCTGCGTTAGGCATGTCATCAGGGATGATACTTGAGACAACTCTATTACAGGTGCAGCTGAATCAATAAGGCATATTCTTTTTTCTTTTGTTTTTTTTTTTTTTAATTTTTCCTCCAGATAACTCCTCTTCTTCCACTTCCTAATTCCCACTTTTAACAAGAGAAAAGTAGGTAGTATTTTGTACAATGTTTCCTGTCATACCGATCACCTTTTGTGGCATGTTGCTGCTTGAATAGCCCAACTTCACTGGTTTTAAGTTGGGATTTTTTATTTGTTTTTCTGTTGGTTTGTTTTTTTTTTTTACATACTCTTTTCACTTAGGGCAGTGCAAATTTCTTTGGAAATCTATGACAATCAATTAAGTAAATGAGAAAATAGAATGCTTGTAATTAAGATAATCAAGCTACACAAAATCCGTCCTACTAGTGCTAATATCTGTATATCTCCAAGCTGTATATTAATTAAACACCATGTTAAGTGTTGCAATTAGACTCAGGCTGCCACGGTGAAAATGACAGAAAAAAGAAAGTGATTGGAGGGGTTTTTAGTGTATGTGAAACTCTTAGTTGTTTTAAAGCATCTCTTTATGATTTGTAAGGTTGCTGCATTTTTTCCAACTATTTTTTACAGATCTGCTTTTGCAGCACCATACTCTCCCTTATGAAAACTGACCCTATTCCCTGGCATTGTGTTTTCAGATAATACCCTTTGCATTTCTAGAAAGAAGTGAAGAAGAAAACTTACAGGACACCTTCAGTTTTTAATTTTTGTTCTTAATTTTTTTTTTTATTTGACATTGATACAAAAAAATAGTATCTCGATTAACAGCTTTGCTGGCAATCCCACAAAACTGTAAATAATACTTTAAAAGAATGCACTCCTACAGACACTATAGATAAAACAATATATACAATTTAGACAAATAAATACATAAGTACAGCCATATATAATGTTACACGTAATGTTTGGTTACTGTTGACAAGCTTTTCTAGTTTATTACACTCTTCATTTACAAATTGCCATTGCCATCTACATTATAAAGACAAAAAAAAATCCCAATAAAGACTCAAAATTGACACTTAACATTATTATTAGGAAAGATGGAAAATGAACCTTGAGACTTCTGTTTAAATACTCTCAGGCTTTTAGAAAAAAATGCGTTTGGGAAAAAGTCCTCCTAAAAGAGAGGAGTTTCCCCCCTAGCTTCTTCAACCAATGTGCTTTGTCCATGTACGTTCTGGAATCAAAATGTGATTATAATCACACTTCTGAAGTGACTAGAAGCCAGCATGTTTTAACCTAGTTGTCATTTGTCCCATGCCCAGTGAAACAAAATGACCTTTAAGTGACATGAATATTTCTTTGATTAAAGGTAGCCTAATGCAAACACTTGTTTGTGAACAGTACCCCATGTGACACAAATACCACTGAGTGTAAGGGTAGCAAGCTTCCCCTATGTGTAGACAGACATATTGCTCCCTTTCTAGGTTGCAATATTGCAATTTCTGAGCAAAGAGAAAATAATAAATTTGTTCAGTGTAACAAATTAGTGAAGTCTAGTATCAGAAAATTAACAGATGTAGAAAATTAGGCTTTTGTTGTGTTCTTTTAAATTCACTTGTCAATAAAAGAAAAAAAAACTTGTACATTCAAAAGTTAGGGCACACATGCTTAAGGCTCTTGAAACACTGGACAAATATAATGCCTATCCCAGCTCCATGCATAACAGAATATTACATAGCAAGCAGACTTTACACGTATATACAGCTGAATACAGAGGAAAATGCCTTAGAACTATGTACATCAGTTTCAAGATGAACATTTACATTTCTGAAGATCTATCTATTTATAAATGGCAGGAGATACATTTTTTTTTTTTCAGATACTGTTTTCAAAGGCTACCTACCAATCATTAATGCAGTCTACTTGTACTAGGAGAAATTCAAGGCTGCCTACCATGCCTCTTAAGCCCTGAGGTATTTGGATTGGGAGCCCTGCTGTCTTCCAAAGCCACAAGCATGAGCAGAAGTAAGGCCATCAAATCCATTTGGTTGTGGATTCAGAAACCCCAAATTACTGCACTGTGCAGAGGGATAGCAGAAGTGATTGCACCCTTTGGGTTGGAGTTATTACAAAGTGTGTTCCTGGTAGGATGACATCCATGCTGTCTGATCTACCTGATGGCTAGGGATGAGTTCCACCCTTGTTTCCCTTTCTAAACAAGCATATTCTAGGGCTTGGGTAAGAAAAGCTGAACTTCACCCAATTTGTGTATGTGTTATATTCATCTATGCAATTAGTTGGACCTTGTTTAGCTAGAGTTCTGAGTTTATAGGGAGCAAGAGCAATTTTAACAAGGACTAGGTCAACTAGGGAAGGATAAATCTTAATTATACTGCAAGAGAGTCAATATATAAAAATACTGATCTTCATTTATGAAGGGTGCACAAGCTGCTGTTGATTAGCAGGAACTCCTGGGCTGTCTGTTGTGTAGCTTCACCTTTAGATCTGAAGTACATTTGTTTGAAAAGCTGCTTGTGGCTTGAAGGCCAGGTACAGTTTACCTTACTTACAAGTAGTTCCTTTCAAAATGATGGTGCTGCATCAATGAATAAGACTAACAATTTATCATGAAACTGCAAACATTTTGGGGTAGCATTTTCATTCCCTTTTTACTGTTGTAAAGAGCTATGTACACTTATGACAAATTTAAATTCTTTAAATTCTTAGTTAATTTCTGACAACTTTATAGACATCCTGAACAACATACAGACTTAACAGTTTTTCATATATTACACATAATGTCAGCTGAAACGAATGAGACTTGTGTGTGTGCTATGGACAGTTTGAATAACCTGCAGCTAGTAATATATTTGGTGATTTTGTATAAGTGTAATTTGTTTAGGAATTCTTCAATCCAAGTTATTTGTTGAGAAATGTAATATTTTAACTCTTTGTTAGAAGGTGCTGAATAGAGGTGTCTTGAATTTATCAAAAAATTCTCCTTGAAATAATTTTCATGACATTTCATTAACATTAATATTCAAAAGACATAAGCACATTACGAAACTTGAACAAAATTTTGTGTATTTAATTTCTGTTGTATGCTCTGGGGAATCTCTTGAGATCCTACTTTTCTACACCATTAAAAATGTGGGAGAATCTCATTCATGTAGCAAGAAGCAGAGCTTACTCTCAAAAAGCTGCTTTTGTGTTACTTTTTGTCAGTAAATAGTGCACTGAACAATGTTGAAGAAATCTGCTGCTTATTGATGCTTGTCAATATATATTGCTTATGCAAGACAATGGAGAGATCCACTCATACTAATGAAAAACATTGCCTTGCTATGAAATTAAAAGTTGAAAGACATTCATACTTTTCTCATGTATGTTCTCAGGTAGTTTTCCATACATCTCCCCCGTCTTATTTAATCTACAGATTCTACTTTATTTTAAAATGGTAATATATCTTTTAGAGTTCCTTTAGGCAGCAGAAAGAAATGGGCTATCTTCTGAAATAATTTAAAGGAATATCACTTGGTCGATAAATATATACTTCAGTGTGTGGATTTTTTTTTTAAGGTTTATGAGACTTTGATGTTTTTACCTGTCTAAATTCTGCTATTATACCATCAGAAAGCTGCTTGGGAATTGCATACATTGTACTATAAAATATACATGTCAGTACAGGTGTATAAGGTCAGTGCAAATGTATACTGCTCAATTTATTAACAAACTTCTAAATACATATGGGTGTAGGGTGTTAAAAGAGGAATGAAAGTACGTTTCTAAGTCTTCATTTCTTAGGGTCTGAGTCTTATCTCAGAGGCTGGGGCATGAACTGTTAAGCAGCTTGTAACAGTTTATTACTGTCCTTTTACATACAGATGCAGGAGCTGATATGTGTGATAGAGGATAATATACAAAATCTGAGATTTGACTCTAGATCCTTTCAGTTGGTGTGATGTCCTGATGAAAAGAGCCTGAAGTCTGTAAATCAGTAGTCAAAACGAGAATGAAAAATCAGTCATTAAAAATCCTCTCGCAGTATCCCACAGTTTAACCTGTAAATCAGCAGACCACTTTGTCAAAAAATAACCAGACTAACCCAAAATTTCTTTAAAAAAAAAGAAGTATTTACATCTGTAAAAATCTTAGCATCTAAGATGTTTCTTGCTGGACATGTCATTCCAAATTCTGTGCATTTCTTCTGGTGTTATCTGGTGCACTGTGATCACCCTGCGGTACCTGCACAAGCTGTAGGCCATTTTCCAGTGATTGAAGCCACTGTTTTGGAAAGGGTGAATGCCCAGCTTCCGAAGACAGAGTCCGACGTACACATCTTCAAGGTGAAGAAGTCTGGTATGAAGGGAGGTTTTGTAAATCAGTTCTGCTACATCAGCTGAAAAAATGTAGCCTGTACCTGAACAGAAGGGTGGGTAATTGCTGTCAGGATACAAATCTCTCGGCATGTACCACTTACTGCGAACATCTCTTATTGGCCCTCCATTTATAACGTAACCAGTGAAGTACCTTCTCCTTGGCTTGGTGTTAGGTTTGAGCAGCTTATAAATAAGATTATCCATATTTACAAAAATATCACTGTCTGTCTTCATAACGTACTTTGCTTTTGAACAAAACGTTGCTACCCACCTCATTCCCATCAATGTTTTCAGAGTGAGGTTATGATAAGAGTCAATAAAATCCTCCACAATAATGTCATGAAAAATTTGGCTTTCTTGCTCTACCATTTGATTTAACACTGGGTCTGTGTTTTTTCCAAGAAGAAATAGTGTGGCAATTTTGATTCCTTTAAAGTTGTTTTCATCTCCCCACGTTTCTCGAATGGCTTGCCTTGCATCAAACTCCTTGTGAGTTGTGCTGATAAGAATGACCAAGAAAGGGATGCTCTTCTCACATTTGTTGGGTTCATTGATAAGAAACTCAAAGGAATGCGGATTTATAGGTCGAGTTCTTATGTTGCCAAAGGAAACATTTTTTCTGGCTATGGTTATGCTACTGAGTTGTCTGTGGCCAGTGTAGGAAGAAGTAGGGCGAGTTATACTTAAGTACCAGAGAGCACTTGCCCAACAAACTACTGTCAAGACGTATAAGCATGAGACCTTTGAAGCCATTGTTCCTCTAGCTCCTCTATTCCTCCATGCAACAAATAAATAGCCTTCGTACCAGGAGTGCACCTGTGTCCCAGGAAGGCAGCATATTATTAATGAAACTTGAAAGTTCGATATAGGAAAGTAACTCTGTAAGCATTCATGGATCTCAAATAGGAGCTATTAACTGTGGTGATACTCAGCTTTTCTTCTTTTACTAGCAGGGGCTTCCATTTCTTGGAATTTTCTGTTATTTCTGAAAAATATGAAGAAAAATTTTCCATTGTTGGATCATAAAAGCCAATGGCAAGAAAAATGGGTTTAAATATGATTGAACATTAATAAGCTAAATTTCTTAATGCACTCCTTGGATATCCTGTTTTTAATTTCATGAGTTACCACAGTGTGAGATAGTGCAACTAGAATATAGCAGTACAACATGAAGTCATCCTTTTATGATTGATAATTTCTCATAGATTATAAAAGAAGTTTAGCATGCATGGTATGTTGGCTATTTAGGTAATTTTAAAAGTATATGAAATAATTTTCTGGTTCCTAGCATTTTCTTGCTTACTAGCATTTTTTCTGGACAATCTTTTAAAATATGCCATGGAACACTTAAAAATTATTTAAAAAATGAAAAATCATGTACTTCAATTTAGGATTAATAGCATTAGTTGCAAATATACATATGGATGCCTACAAATTTCTTTTGGTCTAAATGTTAATGCCAGTCCTACTAACAAGGAGCACAGTTTGGTGTGCTTGGTAAAGAATTGAACTTGGTAAAGATGCAGGAGAGAGAGAGATAACGTATGTTGTCTTACCCATGTAAAGATCAGGGCCGGAGTAGACTTCATAAAAGTCTAGAAATAAATGAATGTATTTCAGTTATTCTCGATGGCTTCCTTCTCCTCTCCCCCCAGACCAGTCTTTACATTTCATGAGCAAACATCATTGGTATACCACATAAGACAAATCATGATGGCAGCCTATTAACAGTATCATTTCACTGGCCAGCATGCAGAGCACTTGCCTACCTGCCTGGGGTTCTTGTATCCCTGCTGCTGCACCAGCCTTGCCTCCAGCACTAAGGAGCTTTGAGGCTTCCCCGGATCTGGGGAATATGCCAGCCCTGAAGCTTCCTTTGCTCTTAGCATGTTTCCTGGGAACCATTTCTGTTTATCATTGTTTCATGGAAATGAGACAAGCTGCATTAAGCCTGCTGGATCAGTGCTGAGTCCTCCAAGGCACACCAGTAGCTGGAGGGTGCCTGTAGGCTCTGCATTCTTTGGTTTTGCTATTGTATTGTTTCGATGCTAAAGGATAGTAGATGCATGCAACAGATGAGCTTTACACAATAGTCTTTGAAATACTTAGTAATTACCTTGGAGAGAACAAAATATATATGGATTCAGCTGAAAAGGAGAAGATCTGTCTTAGGAATGTCTTTTCTGTTTCCTCACTGCTTCGACAAGTTGCTTGGATTACTTCAAAATGCCTTTTAAGGAGCCTGTTGCTCCCACGTGTTGGATATGTATGATCTCCCTTTCTCCAAAACTGAGTGAGAGGGTGGCCCTATGGCAGGGTCTCCTGCCAGGTGACCTAGGGTTTGTGCAGACACAGGCCTATCAGAGTTACAGTGCTGTTATCCTATACCACTATTTCACGCTGAGATGTGAAAACAGCAGAGACACAATCTGAATGTTTGCTTAATATGTGCAGACTATATTCTTCTTACAGATTTATAGGTAGTACTGCCCTGCTAGTCTTCATTATGGACACTTTTAATTATTTAATGACCAGAACCTACATACCCCTTTCTCCTTCCATGAAATAGGATAATGTGAATTTGTGGCCTGTTACAGAGCTTCATCAATTTCAATCAGTTTTTCCCTAATACTGAGGCAGTTTAATGAGGTAGAGGTTGAATATGATGTCCTTCACTATTTGTCACAAGATTTGGGGTTTCTGGTCCACTCCTAACGGGTAGTAGCAGTATATTTAAGTGAAGCCTTTAATTGCCCCATAGGGCTGCAAAATACAGTGATCTTGGCACATACACATACATCCTTCTAACTAAATACAGTTGTGATAAATATATACACAAATGCCTACTGTAACGTCTGGAGAGGAGATCTGTCCTGATGTATCAGCCCACTAGGGTCACTGAGACACAGTTGTGAGAAAGGCAAAACACTTCCCTGATCTGGTAGGTTGGTTTTCTTTCTGGCTTAGCTGTGAATTCTCTGATAACTGCCCCAGCAGAAACCCCAGCAGAAAAAAGAGTAAACGTGAAATGTCATAATGTATCAAAAACATAGAAGTGTAAGGTCTAGAAGACTGTGTTAAGAAAGAAATACAGAAGTGGAGATATAGAGCGAGGGCTACCTGGGTAACTGTATTTAATGGACTCCAGCATTAAGGCTCACAAATACCTCTAATATTCTGCATATGATGAATTATTTTAGGGAGCTATATTGTGTTCTCTAATCATGTCTCTTATGCATAATTTCTTTAATAAAGGCATGTGAATTAGTTACCATCAATACTGAATAGCTGAGTGAGAAGAAAATTGTAACCAGTGCTTCTTACAAACCACAAAATTACAGAAAACAACTTTTCAGTCCAGCAATGTCTCTGTACAGCAATAATTGGCTGTGATGTCCAATCTTGTGTACTCTGAAAGGATTAGAGGCCACAAAACTCTTAGACTATTTTGAAGAAAGATTCCAAGCTACTGTAGAGAATTTTTTGCTCAGTTATGAAATCTACAGATAACTGTCCAAGATGAATATTTCTTATATCGACCCTTGGATTGCTATCTCTTGAAACAAGTGTATCTTTTTTTTGTGGTAATCTTGGAGTGCAGGTGAAGTGGTTAAGATTGAACTAGCTGTAATTTTCCTGATGAGTGAAGTTTTAGATTTAATTATTTTTCAGGAAGATTGAGGTGAAAACCAAGAAGACAGCTTTCTGCTTTCCTGTGATGGCTCTCTCAGCTATTCCTACTCAGCTGTGAGGTTAAAATGTGAAGATTAAAGTTCACCGTCCTGCTTTACCGGATCTTTTTTCTATATATGGGCAACACATTTGGAAGAAAATAGCACAAACAAAATTGGCAAATAGTGCAAACATAACAAAATTTGCTGAGCAGTTTTGGTCTGCTGTTTTAGCTGAGATTATTGACACCTTCAGGGCTAATTTCTCTCTCTTTGTAGGTTCCCAGAGGGGGTTAGATAAGTAGCTGTGTCAGGTGGTTTTGGGGCTGTTTTTGGCCATAGGGCAAATGCTCCTACAAATTATTTCTGGTAACGCTCATTGTTCCTGCATAGAAATTCCAATAATGTTTAGCTTGCACAAGCAAGAAAATAGATTGATTAGGCAGGAAAACATGAACTAAGTAGTAAAATACCTATTTTGTGGTGATTTCGCAGTCAAGAATTGAAGAGGTTGCCAAATTCTGTTATTAAAGATTATGCTAATTCATCAAAGACCTAAACAAGTGCCTAACCTGGGCTTTCCTGGAATTACTCCTGTGTTGATGGTTGCAGAATTATTCATAGTGTAAAGTCTGTGACAGCAAACCTTTTCCTTGTCATGTGTTGCGATCCGAAATTAAATACTGCAGCCATGCACTATGCAGGACTTCTCTATCAAGGATGTGAATTACAGGGAATGAAATCAGAGTGTAAAAATTAATGTGCTTGGATTAGTGTGTTAAAACTTTGTTAGTTTCTCACTTGGAAAAGAGGAGGAATAAAGTCTATGAACTAAGGCCACTACTTTCATCTAAATAACAAACGAAAATTCTTCAATGTCCACATGTTATTGTGGATCCTTTAGCAGTTTGCTCAGAAGTTCTTCAGAACATTTTTAACCTACTCAATAGTATATATGTCTAAAGCTGCCTTAAATATTAAAATGGGTAGCAAATTCACTAATACACTGTATTTCTAGTCCCTGATACTGGATTCAGTATATTTTGTAGTTTTGCCATGATGGTCTTGAATTTGGTGTTGAAATTTGAAGACCCTCTAGCAGCTGGATATGGGTTGTCACAGGGAAGCAGAAAGCTTTTATCAGCTTTGTCTTTTGTCAGTTGGGATTGGGTGCATCATATTTGGGGATATTGGCACAGGCAAAGGAAAGTGTCACCTCCTTTCCTTTGTTCTCTGGGTGAAAGAAAGCTTTTTATCAGGGCATCAGCAATATTAAGCTCTTGGATCCTTGTTTTAAAAAGCTTTTTAATTCAATCTGTCTCTTTCCCAACCTGGCTGTCATACTGTAAGTAATAAAAGGCTTAAACTTTGCTAGAGTAGATGATTGTAAAAAGCAAATGTTTAGCATCACGCTTCCATATTGTGCATCAAAGTCATGCAGTTAATTGTACTATTCACAGCTTGTGCTGTGTGAGCCAGAGAAGCCACCCTGTTGGAGTACAGAAAGCAGCACTCTGTAACTTCTGTGAGTAATTAACCTGATGGAGACTGTATTTGCAGCAAACTTTTTACAAGCTGACTGCACATCAAGAATAATCCTCCAGATAATGAACACATTTCAGAATCTTGCTAACTGTTCATGGGCAATTTTAAAGCAGACGTCAAATGAGTTCAGCAACAGTTACTCGCCAACTGCAGTATTTTGCCAATATTTTGGAACACTGCTGTCTCTGCTGAAATGTTGTTGATATTTCTCTTTCAAGAAAGCCCATCCTAAGTGCAGTTGCACTAATGTAATTAGATCATGGTGGACGCACATGATAGAAACCACAGCTATTGAAGCCTGACCACAGTTGTAACCCATACCATGTCGCTATCTACTCCTGAGGCATAACGTAGGTGCTGAGTGGAGGCAGTCAGGATGCTAAGCCTGTGATGACCCTGTGTGAGAAACCGAGGGAGGCTGCAGCAGCTTACCCTGACACCCAGGAGCCTGTTAGGCAGAGCCCAACTGAGTTAAATTAACACTGTTCCTCTCTGCCAAAATGTACCTATTCCTTTCCCTGAATAAAAGAGGGAATGCAGCTGCTAAATTATTTACTCAATGTGGCAAACTCTTCTCATTTTCCCCAAAGAGAGATTTTTGTGAGAGTTTTGTATGATCATGGCTTTCATCTGTATACAGACCAAGACACTGAAATGTCTTCCACGTTTATGAAGTCCTTAAATTACCAACAGAAAAGTCTGTGATTATTACTGAATCTTGTTGAGAAGAAAATTATCCTGAACATTAAGAACACATCTATAACGAAATCTGTGGATGCTGTTATGTTCTTGGCTGTATGTTTTCATAGTAATTTCTTGAGGAAATTCTGGACAGATGGCAGAGGTGATTTAACAGGAGATTGCAAACTCCTCTCTGGCAACTTCATTTGAAGGTTTCTTAAATATTCTGAATACTTCTGCTGTGCCTGTGTGTAATGGGCCTGAAATTAAATCAGTGCTGCAAAGGAAGACCTTACTCTCTAGGATATATGTGGAGAGGGACTGTAGCACATGTGGGAGCCACAGTCTTGGGTTGAGGGGAGAAAAGTACAAGCATTCATTTCAGGTCTGTGTTTTTTAGAAAAATCAGTTCCACTTTGAGGCATCCCAGTTGCCCTATGTTAAAAGAGGCCTGCCTCCCATGCCTACCTTCAAAGGCAACAGGGGCAAATATTTTCTGAAAATCAGGCTGTATTTTAAGATATGCTGTTTGTGCATAGAGAATCATTCCTTGTTCACAGAAGTGGTGGGCTTTACCCTAGGCAGTAACTGAATGTGAAAGCAAGTATTTGAACAAGTGATTCTTTCAAACTAACAGTTCTATTTTCATGAATGCTGATTTGCAGACGGTTTATGCTGTATTTCATCGCTGAATTGAACAATAGATCTCTGGAAATAAATTTGGGACTTATACATTATTTTTCAATATTTGCTGCCTGCTCTTAATGTGAACAAAAGCTAAGGATGACTATGCATTAGGGAATTTTATGAAAAGCTTCTAAGTCTTACATAGGTAAAATGCAGGTTTTAAATCTTCCAGTAAATGTGCCCATGCTTCTGAAACTTCTTTAGCCTTTACTGAGCTACTGCAGAGTCTAAGAGTTAAAAGCTCAACATCTGCAAGTGCAGAAAAGAAAGCAAGTCTGCATATGAGGGACTTTTTTTGTATATTCCACCTTATATTTTTTCAATTAGTATATCTCTATATAACCAGGATTTTCTGTTCTTCAGGTGCTGAGTCACCCTACATAAACCAGTTACACTTTGTTTTCATTGCTTTTTTTCCTCATGCTTCAGAATGAATTATTGCAAATTAAAGTTTTCACCATGACTAAGCTGCAAAGTACAATTTTCAATTGCAGAAGATCAAAAAAATGTAAGAAGTATCTAGGAATAATCTGATCAATGCAAATGTCAGATTTACCATGGCTGATGGGAGTGGGCTAACTTACTGTTTAGGAAATGTGAGCTTGGCATGAAAGACCATTCATTGGCTGGCAAGGTATGAAGGTGGGATCTCAGTGTTGGTTTGAGCAGCTTTTCTCTCTGGCTTCGTTTGTACATCTGGAGCTTTGTAGCTATAAATTTGCATCCAAGTTTTGCACCTCAGGAAGTATTTTCTATGCAGAAAAGATTTCCCTGCTTTCTCTGAGCAGAGACCTCAGAGCTGCTAGGTTGGCCACACACAGCTCAGGCGGGTTTTTTCTTACACACAGAGCACTCCTCAGGGAGTTGGGTGATAACAACTGGCCTTAGTATGACTGGGGAGTAGCTGCCTTCTATCGTGGTTACCAACAGCCTGGTCTGTACTAGATGTGGCTACATGGGGCTGCTTCATCTGCATTTTCTTCCTGGGAAAGCTGACTCTGAATAAAACTGGCTCTGGAGAACCCCCTCTGCTGGTGGTGGAGGGCAAAGTGATGATAGATCAAGACTCAAGCTTGTCCAAACTGGATGCTGCACCTGTCTGGGTTTGGGTATTTCATAAAAGCAAAGTATTCACAGTTGGTTTGCAAGCCAGAAAAAGAAAGTACAATTTCATAAAATCTGGCATTCGTGGGAAATTGAAATGTTGGGTTTTTATTTATTTATTTATTTATTTATTTATTTAAAGTCCCTTTTGGCATCTCTCAGCATTACATTTTCAGTAGCCCTCTTAATGTTTTGGTCATTTGTTTGAAAACAAGGCTCTTGGTCAAAGCGTGTGAAACCTAGTCCTTCTCCAAAGTCTCCCAACAGTGGTATCACTCAGCTGACTCCATGCGGAAGGAGATGACAGACCAGGCTCTGAGGACTGTCTTTATGATGGATGGCTTTATAAGAGTTAGCAAACTGGCTATGCTTAGTCAGATATTAATCTAGAATAGTTAATAACTAGATTTTACTCAACTCAAAATAATATCAGAACGTGGGATGTGCCAATCAGCAGTTCCATCTTGCTATAGTGCTGATTGCAAGTGATTTACCCAGAGCCCCTGCATGCTGCTGTTAATGGGAGTTTTGCTGCGGAGTTTTGTAGCAGCCATTTTAAGCAACATGCTTTGCTCTAACTAAAGGGGAGGGAAAGGCGATGAAGAACATAAAATGAAAGAGCAGAATCATTTTAAGCAGAAATCTTTTCCTTTTTCTTTTTTTTCCTTTTAAAGTTGCCCAGGAGTTGCCAAGTGTCAGATCCATGCATTTTTTTTCCCCATGAATGTTTTTCAGAAACAATTTTAAAATAGGCTTTGTGATGTCATGTTGTGATAGGTCATTTGTGATTACATCAGTCACGTCCTGTTACAGCACTAATGCCTAAGTTGCATCACAGTATGGTTATAAACTGATGCAAATAACAGATTTCACTTTGGGTTGCCATAGACACAATCATTATTTTCTTTAGCTATTGTGCTGTGCTTTGTTGTGAAATATCACAGCAAGGTTCTTTAGCTCATGTCACCTCCAAACTCATTACAATATTTTTCATCTAATGAAAGTATAAGACAAAAAAAAGAGGGTTTGAGTACCAAAAAAAAAAAACAAAAAACCAGAAAAATCGGGGGGGGGGGGGGGGAGGGGGGAACCTTTACAACTGCTTTAACAAAATCTTTATTACTCATGAAACAATTTTACTTAACTACTGGAGTCAGTTGGTTAAACTTCCTTCCAGAAATAGTGTTTGAAATCAAATACACTGCTGTTCCTGCCTTACCCTTCTTAAACTTCCCTATTTCGTTACCTTTGTATTCAGAGCGATGCCTGTGAAACAGCGGTCTGGGTTATGACATCAAGAATAAATGACAGTGGCTTTGATTATATAGATGCCTACCCTAGCAGCACTGCCATTGTCAATTAATCTTTGTCACAGAAAGGAGGGGTAACAATTATTTGAAGACTGGAACACCTGAAATCACACTTCCAATGTCTGTGGTGATGCTAGCACACTGAACTGGATAATGAATCTACTTCCCATAATTCACATGCTACCAGGGCATTGGAGGAAAAGTACAAACAATTGAAACTTTTGGATTTACTGGGAAAAGTTCTAAAATCCAGCTTGCCCATTAAGGTGTCAGTCATGACACTTGGGAAACTTTGCCTCTAACCTCATTAAAACTTGGGGCACTTGAGGCTGGAAACATTAATTATTGCTATGTATAAATACATTTTTAAACCTCAGAGCATAGCTCTTATTGACAGACAGTTACTGGAGGGATTCTTCCATATCTCAAGCATAGCTGTGTGATATCTATACTTATTGTTATATATCTTTTACCAGTGAATGATGGAGATATTTTTTTTAAGGCTGAAAAATAGCTAGAATTCATGTTATTTTCCTATTTTTTTTTCCACAGCAATGAGCCTACAGATTTTTGTAAATGTTAGGTGACCATGACATAGCATAGCTCCAACTTTTTGTGCTTTGGAAAAAGTATAAGATGTTATCAGATTTCCAACGAAATTGTTGGATGCTGTGACTATGGATACATGGGCATTTATTTTTTCTTTTTCCTTGAAATATTCGCCATGTTGGAGACATCCTGGAGCCTGCAGGTTGCAGTTCAGGTTTTTTTGGTGCTTGCATTACAGTAATTAATGTGAAGCTAATTTTGTGAGGCATTTGTCACCATGAGCTATTTATAAGTTAGGCTTCAGGTTTCTAATTCCCTTTGTGAAGTACTTGTGATACATTTAACACAAGCTCTTACTTTCAAAATTGCACCTATCTTTCACAGAACTGAAACATAACAAAACCTCCCAACCAAACAACTGTCTTCAACTTGGAAAATATGGCTTAGATTTCAGCCAGTGGACTTGTTCTCAAATACGTGAAAAGCATTTCCTAGACATAGACATACACTTTTTTCCTTTTGGTGATGGGTTAGCTGTGATTGAGATTCCCCAGTTTACAGGAACTTCCCTGGGCATGGTTTTCTGATAGCATCGCCTTAAATCTGGCAGAGACAAATACCTGCAGCTCCAAGATGGGCAGGTGGTAGCTGCCTGCAGCTGGCTGTGCCCCCTCCCCTCCAGCTGCAGCACTGAATGCCTGTAGTACCAGCTGGGCTTTCCAGCTAAGCTACTTTGCTGAGAAGGGATAGTCCTCATGGAAAAGTGGGATTAACCTCCTCTTTGCATTGAAAGAATCTGGAATGACATTTTGTCATCTTGTCTGTTTGTCTTAAATACATGAAGTGGTGCTTTCCTGCTAATGAGCTGGTGTAATTATCTGCTGGTGAGCATGCTCACAGGCCCACTAACCTCAGCCCAGCTTAGTGCAGCTGAGGGCCAGCACTTCTGGTTGCTAGCTATATATAATTGCCTTCACAATAAAGACATGTTTCTTTTCACTTAGTCATTACTAAATGGTAGATGGGGTTTTGTTTGAACGTAAATGAAAACCTACTTTCACTGGGGATTGAACAAGAAAAATTTCAGCTGCAAAGAGGGCATTTTCTGCAGAGCTATTAACATTTGAGAACAAGGTAGTGTCAGGCTCTTTCAGCTAGCACATATGGAACATTTCACAGACATGACCCCTAACAATTTGTCAGCATTTCGTTTTCTGAAGCTTGTGGTTGAAAGGACCATTGCACACCATTACACTTACACATTCATAGAACATACACTCAAACATATCTCTTGTGGCAAGGATTTAAAAATGAGCTAACGGTCACTGGAGGTTTTTGGATGAATCAAATAAAAGAGTGCTCGTTGCAGTAAATTGGTAAATATATATACTTGTGAATCCCCAGGAGTAAATTTGTCCTCATTCTTCTACTGTGTTTCAAAAGTGCAGCAAATTGTATCCTCAGCTGAGACACAAGTTTGAAAAAATATTGTTTGGGTTTGTAAATGGGTTGCTGCCTCCTTAGCTAAACTGTAAACCCATTCTGGGTTATCAGCTATGCCCACTTAGTTCAACCTCTTTCCCAAAAGAATGTTTCTTTATTTTTCCACTTTATACCCTTTATAAAAATTGTGACCATTGTCTGTGAATCTCAGTGAAAGAAACCTGGTTGTCTCTGGAGAAAGCAGCCAGTTAACAGCTTTTCCATTTATGCTCAGATCAGAGTTTAACTTGAGCTGTGTGAGAGTTGTAGGCAAAAATTGAGGGAGTTTTCTCACAAACTGGTATTGATGAACAGTTTGTGAGAAATTTTTGGTTAATAACTCTTATCTCCCAGCTGGGCAGAATATGGCTGATAATCTTGGGTATCTAATAAAGCTGCAGGATGAACTGCCTTCTGGTAAAGAGTAAATCTGAATTCCTGCTTCAACTGACTACGTCATTAGAGATGTCCTTCATGTGTGCTTTCAAAGTTTTCTCTAGGGGGCATAAATTTCAAATCCTGAAGAACTGTGTGAGCAGTCAGGAATACTAACTCTGATTTCTTATATCTTTTGCCTGTGAACCTTCCTAATTAGTGGTATTTGCAGTGACTGGTAACTAGGAAAAGAGTTAAGCAAGCTTCTTCCTAATGTGCAGACGTGTGTTTGTCTTTACTTAAACATGACAGTGCCCATTTCTGTGAGCTCGTTATGCTACCAGCACATTTTGTTTTCTCTTTTTTTTCTATTGTGACTAGGGAAGCGTAACCATTGCAACTGCAACTTCTCAGAATAATTGGAAACTCTCCAGTTGGCTTCTCCACCTGTAATTGTGTTTCTCCTAGTGGGTTGATGTAGGTGTAAATGTAGACTCATTCTCTGTATTGAAGGATGTCTCAAAACATAGGTGTATGTCAAGGATGGCCTGAAGCATACTCCAAGTTGAAAACCAGGGAAAACAGTCTTTCTCCTCATCCTAGCTTGTCTTTTACTGAGTCTCCACTGTGGCATGGGTAAAGCATGCGATTATAGCGCCATTCCAGATTATGCAGTGACTTGCACGCAGTGTAGAATAATCACTGCTTTCTTAGCTCTGCTTTGGTGCATTGTCCCATTAGCATCATTGACACTGAGGGTGGCTGTCTGCCTTGATTCTGATGCAGCTCAACAGATAAAATTCTCTTTTTATCCCCCACTTTTCTTTGGGACGTGTTGGCTCCTGCTTGGATAGGAATATAATGTGCTACTGATAGAAACCAGCTTTGTGAAGCAATAAACAGTAAATATGTTCTGTCACTGGGCCCAAGGGGAATCATACAATCATACCTTAGTTACCCATGTATTCAAGGCCAAGCCTTAAGGAGAAAAAGGGTACATGAATATACAGTGTAAAAATATAGATTGCTTCTCTTAGCTTTCCATTTGTGGACCTTCAAGAATTTTATAAGCACAAGTTCAGTGAGCAGCTATATAACCCAAGGAGGCAGGTAATACAGTAATAAAATCTGCCAAGCGAGTTAAGGGTCCAAATCTTGATACATACCTCAGGGCTGTAAGAATTAAACAGAGTGGTTTCACAGAGAGACATTCTTCTGGGAGATTCTTTTTCTTCTTATATAAGATCAAACCCCCCTTTTGATCATTTTCCAAACTTTGGAGATGCTTACTCTTTGAGTAGAATCAGAGGAGAGTACTATATAAGTAACATGAACTCAGACCTTCTCTGGAGAAGGTGTTTGGCTCATAGCATAGCTGGAAACAACAAGGAACATCCTGAGCATGTTTAAACTGTGCAGGTCTCCCTCAACATCCTAAACCTTATCTTGCTTTCGGTGGTCTCCTTTCAGCACTATTTTAATCAGAGAGATCTCTTGAACAAAAGAGAGTTTGAAAGCACCCTGCAATATGTGGTTCCATTTATTTCCCAGCTGTTCTGATATCAAAGGCAGGACAAAGCAAAAATGATAAGAAACACTGTAAAGGGGCTGCCAGGCCAACTGTTGTGGGATTGCATGGGCCATGGGAGGAACTGCTTTGCTGTGTGACTGAACACTTGATGTGGAGTCCATAAGATGACACAGCAGTGTCTCTTCTGGCACCTTCCATCTAGCGAGGAACAAGGTGTGCTCTGACTCACTCTCCTCAAATGGAAAAAGCCAGGAAACATGAAAGTTGATGCAAACATCAGTAATGCTTTTTCCTGCTGCTTGGGAGAAAATAATTGATTTCCTGGCACTCTCGTGCAAAGCAGGGAAGATCTGCTGGAGAGGCAGGGGGTGTCTGGCTAAACTCTGCCAGGTACAAAAAAGATGACAGGCAATCCTGCTTGGGGTGTGCAGAGCAAAGCCTCCCCATACTGTATGGTGAGGGGAAGACAAACAACCTAAATCCACATTTCAAATTATTCTCTAAAAGCCTTTCTTGGTAATGATGCAATGAAGACTAATGCCCCAGAGCAAGAATTTTAAAGAGTTTCTTGATCATTTCTTTTGGCTGTGTGCATATATAACATAACTAGGAACTGCCCCAGTACTTTTAAAGAGAACTTTAGTGTTTTATTTCTTACTGCAAGAAAAGCTCTCTCCTTCTCTCTTTCTTTGAACAAATTAATTTGTATAGCTCAGAGTGCATGTACTTTGCGAAGATGTTGCCATCTGCCATTTCTTTTCCTCTCCAAGCTGTGATCTTAGACACATATTTCAGGGAAAACAAAGCCAAGTGGTTAAGTTTATTTTCCCTTTGTGTGAACAACAATGGGAATAATTCCCATTGCAGAGCCAGGCATTAAGGCTGCCTGAAACGCCAACTGCAAATCACCTTTTCAGTGAGGCATTAATTCATTCTGTGAAAAATACGCACAAACTGGGTAAAAGAGCTCCATTTCAATTACTCCCCCTGTCCACTGGCTGGATCAATTTAACTCCAAATAGCAAGTTTTGGGGATGATTTATGTAAAATTATTTTCTTATTTTTCCTGAACTTTATTCCTGGTCATCTTTTTTCCCTCTCACCCCCTTGTTAGCCATTCCTCCTGCAGAACATGGGGGAGTGGTGGAGGGTGGTGCTGGGCACATGGCAGGGCCAAGGTTGCTTGTCCTCAGGTCAGCCCAGGCTGCCAGGAGGCAGCACTTCACCTCCACCTGGGACATGGTCCTCCCAGCAGTCAGAAACCCCTTAGTGGCTGAGGGGGATTTAACAGTCCCTGCCTGCAGGCCACGGGAGCAAAAGGAAGAGAAAAGGGAATGCTTTGCCCCTCAGCTGTTTGTGCCTTGTCTTTGAAGACGATCTTCAGGAGCTAAGAAATACTACATGAGAACAAGATGGGAACCATTGCTTTGCATCTGTACCTGGGAAATTAGAGCTACAGCATGTGTGTGTAAGCTGCCACTGCCATAAAAATATCCATGCATTTGTTAATACTTTTAGTCAGATCAGTTCCTAAATCAGATTTGCCTCATGGTTGTGCAAAAGCCTGGATCAGCACAGCTAAGGGGTATGATAAGCCTAAAGCCAGATGGGCCAAAATGGGGCAGACCTGTTTTCATGGTCACACTCCTGCCTTAGATGGAATTATAGAATTGTCAGGGTTGGAAAGGACCTTAAGATCATCTAGTTCCAACTCCCCTGCTATGCGCAGGGACACCTCACACTAAACCATGTCACCCAAATGTCACCAGATCATCAGAAAGCTGAGGGTTCCCCTTGTTCCTCCAGAGTTTTCTTATACAAGGATGAGACCAAGCAAATGGTCTTCCTCTTGTATTGGTTGCAAACAAGTAATAAACCAAAAAGCCTTTGCCTGCCTATTAAATATTTAGTTTTAAATTTCAGTGATGACTGAAATGTCTTGGAAGTCAATTCGAGCACTTTTTGAGTATTGAAAAAATTACTCTCCCTTTTGCCCATTTTTTTTATTTGTTTTCACAGTACCTAATGATTCTTTGTATCCTTTGACTCTCCTGAGATCACTTTGAACTTAAACTGGAAATCTAATTGGATTTTAACTGGAAACGTGTATATAGCAGCTTTAAAGGGCATGAACAGTATAGTGTTTGAGAATGTGCTGCTATTTGAAAGATTGACGTGATTTTCTGATTTTGATGTAAAATGAAAACATAGTAAGGGGCTGTCACAAGCCTCTGAATCAGCCAGATTCTTTTTAGGATCTGAAGACAGCTCTTGGCTTAGGTAGGCTATTCTCCCACACATGCCTTTGCCAAAACAGAGTATGTGTCAGGGTTTTTTTTTTGCTGTTGTTTTTTTCTCCAGATGGTGTAACAAGAGTTAGACTGCTCATTGCTTGCCAGGGGTTGTATAATATTGTGGCAAAGTGCAATCCCAAGCTGCAGTTTTGAAGGTAGCATATCAATCACTTACTCATCAGGTTCCTACACTTCTTGTGTGTAGGGTCAGACCTCTGTCATCAGGCCAATCCTATTAACAGGTTTCATCCAAATGTTTTGAGAGTGATGAATTTTGGTATGTTTTCACTGCAAATGTTGGTTAAAGTGTCCACCATTAGGATGGAAAGGGTCAGTATGCAGCTCATCTTTTCTTCTGTACCTCAAACCTAAGTTGCTGAATCCCTCAGGTCAGCTAAAATTAATAATGCTTTGGGTTTGCCTGTGATTTTTCTCTATATTACATCTAAAGTAAAACGGAGAAGTATTTGCTGTCACAACTGATTTTCTTCCATGGTTGTGATTAAGTCATTCATTAGCTTTTGAAACACACTTTGAGTTTGGGATTTCCCAGGGAACTTTAAAAAATAACATTTTGCATCTAAATGAAGTTATAAATAGAGATAAAAATGAGAACAGTTTTCCAGCTAAAGAGTGTGTAGTTTTTCACCAGACTGATATTTGAGTCTTCTTCCTGTTGACACTCATCTTCAAAATAAACCTGATATGAATTGCACTTTTGTAAGATGGCAGAACGATCCACCTTCTGGCTCTTGGGTGTTTGAGAGTGATTAAACACATCTAGGAAGAAAACTACCCCTGAAAGTGGCATGTGCACACAGTTTAGTCACTGTATTCTACAGAGAGTTTTAGAGACAAAAACACTTGGTGAAAGTCAATCATCTCTGTCATCTTTCAGCTTTAACTTCTTTATTTGTGATAAACACTTTTTGTTACAGGGACTGTGTTCATTCAATCTTACAACAATCCCAAATAGTCAAAGTGGTGGTGACTTAAAACTACTGCGCTGACATTTATAATAAAAATAATACGTTGATACACTGCCTTTTTAGTAAACTACTACAAATAATCTTTGCCATGTAGCAGAAGAGAGCAGGATATTCAGTATTACATAATATTTTGTAAGTACTTCAGAGTGACAGCCTGTATAAAAAACACATGTAAGAAGATTGTTTTGCCATGAGCTATAAAACACAGCAAAAAACCTCCAAAAAACAAGAGCTGTTTTCAGGAGTGATCTGACAAACTAGATAAGAGTAGAGTTGCTAACTTAGGCTGTCTGGAAGGAGTGTAGATGAGATTTTCAGTGCCTTAGTGATATGACAACAGCCAAAATCTACAAACATTCTTTAGGTACCCTATACACTCTATTAGGACCGCCAAAAGGATTTCCTGCCTCAAGCAATACCAGATTATTATACTGGCTGGCAGGAAACTGTAAATTATAGCTATATCTGGCTCTATGGAAGAAAAGCTATCAGATGGTATCGGACATGAAAAATGGTTTCTGAGTTGCCTTGGTCAAGTAACTAAAAGTTTAGGCATATCATCTTTTAATTTGAGGAATGATGAAACCAGCAGTGACAAGAACGGAACTGCAAGTTTCTTAAGGTAGATAGATTGAATTGAGGGGTAGGTCGTTTGTCAGCGACACCGGTAGATAAAATGGAAGACAAAAAAGTTTGCTTTGTATCACAAAGCTAGAGATTTCAGCACAAGATTATGTATTCTAAGGCACCTACCCCTCTCTGTGTACACCTCTAGAGACACCAAAGAGGGTCTTAAATTTCAACATGCTCCAACATCTCAAGTTCTGGAGGGAGAGAGAGGCTGCAGAGAGTTGTCTTTATACAGCTGACATCTGCAGCCTCAAATGCTATCCACAAATTAGGTTCCTATCAAATAACAGTGCCTCTAGGCATCTGCTGTTTAAAAACTGCCCTTCAGAGAGAATGGGCAATCTTCTGTAGGATAGGTTATGCATTTTACAGTCCTCATAAGAAAACAGTCTCAAAAACAATTAAATCATCTCTGCTGGCTCATCTCCTTTAAGTCTCTGAAAGCCTGCTGAGAAAAGCGAAGTTACTTTTGCAGTATTTTTAGACCTTGTTTAGCTGTAACTTTACCTGATACATGCAGAAAAAGAATATAGCAGGGCATTTCAATTCTGCCTTTCGTCTCCATTTGGCAGTTGATCTTTAGTGCCTGCATAGTCTATTAAACTCATTTTGCTATAGCTTTACTACTGACATTTTAGATTAAATGCCAGAGAATGAAAGCAATTTTTTTTTTAAGGACTATGACTTTTTGTTTTAATACAACTCTGCCAGGACCGCAAGGCTGTAGTAGCTTGCTGTAGAGTGTTATTTTAATCCTTTCTTCCTACCTAGGAAAAATACTTCTTATTAGTACAGCTACTATCCCTTTGTTGCAAGGTTTATACAAAATTCAGCACTGTTAATACAATTTAACTTAATAACAGCTGTGAATGCTTGGCACTATCTTGTTCCTGTTTGCAGTGCTCGCTTATTTCCTCTCATCCGATAAGCTACAAAGCAGGATAACTCCTTTATGAAAGCAGTGGTGATTCTTGGTGCTACAACACTACAGTAAAGGATTTTTTCGGTGCTAAACCAATACTTTGCATATGGTATTCTCACCCACCCAATACTCATTTAGCCTGGAAAAGATGGAAGCTGGAGACCTGGGGTGCTTTGGAGGCTGGCTTGAAAGCACCTCCCAGCAGTGGTGGCGGGCACAAAACCCTTGTGCGGGGAGCTCTGCTTTAGAGCCAGTGTCTAGCAGTTTTACCTCTCATGTTGACATCCCTGCAGATCTGCGTTAAGGCCTGGGAACCTAGTTTTGTAATTTTCTACCAGAAATCCAGGAGTGTCCACAGAAAGCTCATACTGACTTTTGTACACCTATTAGCAAACTAGAGAGGTACCACACAGTTCCCTGTTTTTCAGTATTGTTAGCTGTCAAAATTGTAAACCACTGTAAAATCTATTTTTAACTCCCCATAAACAGAATAGTTTGATATAGTGCATCTGAGAATTGCTTTTAGGTACTTAGTATTTTCTCTGAAATCATGATCGTAAAGGATAGAGCTAAAGTAATTTACAGATATTACAGATTTAGTGAAGATTTCAGAATGATTTGCATGCATAGTGTTAGTCTAACACTAATTTCGAGCTCAATTCATGTAGATGAAAAGATTTTCATCAAAACCATTCTGGAGAAGACAAGAATCACTCAAGTTTCTATTTAAAACTGCTGCTGTCTGATCAGATGCTTCTACAGATTTAACGAAACAAAGTGTTTACTGAAAACAGTTTCTTTCTATCATTATCTTCAGCACTATAGCTTTTCTAATTGGACTTGAGCAATTCTTATTCTAGAATAAACTATGCCTTTTACCTGCTGTGTAATAGACCACTTCAGCTTGCACTGCTTTACAGAACGTGTCTCTGTGTTTGTCTGACTAAAAATATTGGAGAACAACATAAATGCCACTATTTGCTTCAGGTGTGTCATTGCAATTCATAGAATCATAGAATGGTTTGGGTTGGAAGGGACCTCAAAGCTCATCTAGTTCCAACCCCCAGCCATGGGCAGGATCAGCTTCTACTACAGCAGGCTGTTCAAGGCGCCATCCAACCCAGCCTTGAACACTTCCAAGGACGGGCATCCAGAACTTTTCTGGGCAACCTGTTCCCAATGTCTCATAACCCTTTAATGAAGAATTTCCTTTTATCTAACTACCCTCTTCCAACTTGAAGCCATTCCCCTTTGTCCTATCATTACATGCTCTTGTAAAAAGTCCTTCTGTTTCTTCTAGGCCCCCCTAAGGTATGTAAAGGCTGCAATAAAGTCTCCCCAGAGCTTTCTCTTCTCGAGGCTGAACAAGCCCAACTCTCTCAGCCTGTCTTCACCTGGAGAGGTACTTCAGCCCTCTGATCATCTCTGTGGCCCTTCCCTGGGCTACATCCTTCTTGTGTTGGGCGCCCAAAGCTGAACACAGTATGCCAGGTTCTTTCCTCCCTGTTTTTTTCTTACTGTAACTTGTCCATTACTTCCCAACTGGTCATGTAAAACTGTTATGGATCGGCATCTTTAAAGCTCCCTATGAATGGCAATGTGCCTGATCTCAATAGTGGATAAGGTATTTAAATGATTGAAGCAGCTGTAGCACAATAATTGTTCTAATATTTCAGAAGTCAATAAGGATTTCAACTAGTACATGTTCAGGTTAGCATGAATGTGAACACAGATAGCTTTATATTTTGGTATGCTTCAAAATATAAAATATTCCAGTTCTGTGTCTCACTTTTAGAAGTGGTAAGGCATATATACATGCAAGTTAAACTTTCTCAGTGTTTTTTCATGGTCTGAGAGAATCCTGAGCTTTCAAGGACAATGAGTGGTAGAAGAGTTGCTCAGGAGGTGTTTATATTAACTGTGATTGTATGCAGCCTAATAACACATTTTCTGCTCTCCTGCTTGATGGAAACTTTTCTTGATGTCCACTGGATATTAAGCAATTTAAAGACTTGATGAGCAAGAACAAGGTGATTGCAGAAGTACTCTAAGCCAGCTAAAACTGAACATGCAGCTCATTTTGCTGTTCTGCCTTTTATCTAAATGGAGCATTTAATTATAGGCATAACATTTGGGAGGAGTTCTTTGATTTACAGTGGATGCCTGATAATGTTATCTGGAGTTATCTTCTTTTGCCCTGAACAGATGTATCTTTTACTGAATGTTCTAGGAAAGATTTTGCCTGAGGGTTTGCCTGAACAATGCAGTTGTTTGTATCCCAGTTCATAAGACAAGACCTTCCTGGAGCAAACCTAGCCCAGCTATCTATAGCTGAAGTCAGCTAGAAGGACCCACAACTTCCACGCAGCTTGGAGTGCAGTGCTTTTCAGTGGCTGAGAAAAGCTGTTTTAGCAAGATTGTGGCTCTTTACAGTGGCTCCTTACAGACTATGGCATTTACACAATCAGTGTTGTCAGAGGTTACTTGAGGAGAGATTCTTCCTTTCTGCTGCTCATAGTTCTCTCTGCTCCAAGATCATGTGCACATATGGATATAGTTTCCAGTTGCAGTTTTGACATTTAAATTTATAAACGAGTCTCAAGCTGCTTCTTGTTGCTGCCATCTCTGTTTCTTCTCTACTGGGATGGGTCTTGTGATGTTTGTAAGCTTTTTGTTGCTTAGTCTTTTATTGAAGGGCACCCAAAATAGTATTAAATAGTTCTGAAATTACTCCACAGTATGTTTCTAGTATGTTTTCAGGCCTGTTATTATATTTGTTTTTTTTTTTCCTCAGGTATTTTGAACAGAGTGTAGATTGGTATGTTAGATATAGTTCTAAGAAAGAGAGCTCTACTCTGATCCCTGTGACGCCTCGTGGAAGGCTAGCTAACTACTGAACATCTGCAGCTTCCAGGGGTGTATAGCAGTGTCTGATCAGCAGCAACTGCATGGCCATAGACTCCAAAGAAGAGAAACCCAGCATGTCTTCTGAGGAAAGGCTAATTGACCGAGGTCATTTGAAAGTCCTGTTGATGCCTGGTTTTCTCTCTCCTGTGCCTGTAATTGGCCTTGGCAATGCCTGTTTATCTCACATCAGACAATGCTTCATTTCTCTGCTAAAAGTTATGCTGCTTAACTGGTTAATTGTTCGATGCTGACAGATTAGATTTAGCAGTGGCAGCTCTTGGATTTTAGGAAGACTTACATTGGCTTTGTAAGTGTAACATCTGGCTTTTCCAATTTTAACATGTGATAACATTTAAAGAGCCAGTCAGGCTTCTGCGATTTTAAATACCAGATGGGAATTTACACTCCCTGTATACTGTATCATATCTAGTAAATACTGAAGGAAGCAGTGGCTAACTCAAAGAGGACCCACACTTTTCAGATCACAAATGACTGTGCATTCATTTCTGTTGTTACTTTTAAAATTCTCATTATCACCTCTATCTACCCTGTCACTACCCTAAGCCTTGTCCATATCCAGCATGTCTGCTTACCACTTCTATAATGCTTTTTTTTTAGGAATAAGATGCTGCATTCTTTTGTTAAGCAACTGTAGGAGCTAAATGTAACAACAAATGGCAGTAAGGAACTGGGCTGTATCCAAATCAAGGTTTTCATGCTCTCAAGCATTTTAATATAAGTACCATTATTTTAAAAATAATTAAGGCCTTTAGAGTTTTTACTTTGTATTAGAAAAATAACAATATAAAACCAACGAAGACAAGCCAAACGCATTTTTTAAAATCCTGATGATGGACTTCTGATACTCTTGCATATAAGTCCACTCTGTTTTGTGTTCTGTTACCTGTTATGCTTTACAAACAGCACAGAAATGAGCCTAAAGCAGTCAAGATAAAGTAACTGTCAGGTTTTCCGAAATGACAACTAAGCTACAGCCACTGCACATACAGCTCCTATATGTCAACCACTACATCTAGTCTGCAGTGGTGTCATGGTTTAAGCCCAGCCGGTAACTCAGAACCACACAGCTGCTCGTCCACCCTCCCCTTCCCGTTCCCCCATCCCCTGCTCCTGGCAGGAGAATTGAAAGAATGTAAACTCCACAGGTTGACAAAACAGCAGTCCAGTAACTAAAGTATAATACAAAAACACTGTTACTACTACTAATAATGATAAGAGAAATAACAAGGGGAGAGAATATAAAACTAAAAAGGGAAGGGGAAAAAATCCCCAAAAAACACAAGTGATGCACAATACAATTGCTCACCACATGCCAACCAATACCCAGCCCAACCTGAGCAGTGATCTGGCCTTCTGGGTTACTCCCCCCAGTTTATATACCGGGCATGATGTGCTGTGGTATGGAACACCCCTTTGGCTAGTTTGGGTCAGGTGTCCTGTCTCTGCTTTCTCCCAGCTTCTTGTGCCCCTCCTCACTGGCAGCGCATGAGACTGAAAAGTCCTTGATCAGGGTAAGTACTACTTAGCAGCAACTAAAACTTCAGTGTTGTCAGCACTGTTCTCAGACTCAAGCCAAAAAACAGCACTACACCAGCTACTAAGGAGAAAAATAACTGCTACAGCTGAACCCAGGATAAGAGGGAAGAGAAGTAGCCTGTTTCTGATGAAATGACTCTTTAGGATGGATGGTGCCAGTAGTGGAGATGCTGACATATGTAAGAGTAAACATGTACAGTCCAATGTGACAGCTCATTAGATAGTGCAACAGTTGTTGATCAGTGCAACTTCCATATTTTCAGGCTTTAGCTAAAGATCTGCACCTCCTTTAATGAGGATGTTGCTTAAAGTGGTGGGAAAATTAATGATCAGAATTTTGATATGAATGGAACCCCAAAAGTCATATTACTATAGATCTGAACACGTTTTGAGGTGAAAAGGTTGTTTTAATTTTTAAAATGGAGCATTTAAAAATTTGTGAAATAATTAAATAGATCTTATTTTTTATTTCTTGCCATGATAAGAAATGTAAATACTGAATAGCTGGAGAAAGTGTGTTTGTTCACTTGAGATTCAGAGCTCACTACTGCAGTCTCAGAAAATAAGATGTTCATCTGAGTTCCAAACCTTTAAATATTTGCTTTTGCCTTCTAATGTATTAGAACATTCCTTTGAAAATACCAGATCACATAAACTGCACAATTAGCACTGAATTCCCTGTATAGAGAACAGTAATCTAGAATTGTCAGACTACAATCCCTGTTTCTCATGATAAATCTTCTTCGTAGCCATTCAGTTGTTATAGTATCGTACAGTGAAGCGATTAAAATAAAAATGAAACTCGTGTTATCTGACATTTGCAATTTGCAGTTTTGGTGGAAAATATGAAAATGGGAATAGTAAAAGAAAAGTTTTATATTCCTTGCATGTCACTGACCTTCATCCTTATTTCCAGCTTTTCTGCTCAAATATCAAAAGATTTAGTGTAATAAAAGATGACAGGAAGCACATCTGACAAAACTATCTCTTAAGTCTTGTTGAATAAAACATTCAGTGGAAATGCTTCTTAGCACCAGCAGGTTAGCATTAAAAGTGCAAGGGTTTTAGAGGAAGCCTAAACACCCCTCTGACAAACGACAGCTCCAGATTTTAAAATTAAGATTTGAGATAAAGATGCTGCTGAAGTTATCAAAAGAAACATACCCAGCAGTTGCCTAATGCACATGCTCATGACAATGCTATCTGTCTGTCAGAAAACCTGCATCGGTGATCTAACGCTGATGATGCTGAAACATGTTATGTACAGTAGAAGCCCATATCATATTGTCAGTCACACAGCCAGGTTTCTCACCCTTCTCTTTTATACAAAAGGTTCTCCTTTCAGTCTTTTTCTAGCACAGTTGCAGAGAGCAGTTTGTGAGCTATGAATTAAATTTTTTTTCCCAAATCAGAAAAAACCAGCCTGTAGAAGCTATTTTATTTTGTTTACTTGTTTTCAGTAATAACCATGCTAAATACTAAAAATACTGAAGGCCTATATTGTAGCTAAGCTGTTGTGGAGAAAATTCTCAAAACTATACATACATGTTGAAGCCTAATACAAGAGTGTAAATTCCAGGCAATTATTTGGACATACCTGCACATGCTTTTCAGTGGGGTTTTTGCATGCCAGGTCTGAAGAACCATGGACATGGTACAAGCTGAAGCTGACTTCTGCTGTGAACTAGGCAGTAGGTTTGCACAACCTTTCGAGCATTCTCCAGCTTCCCCGGAGATACACCACAAGGGAACATTGTCTCTTTCAACCTCTGCTGCCATCAGAAAAGCCTGTTCTTTATGGGGAACTGTGAGTGCAAATACTTTTTCTGTGGTTTTTGTAATATGTTCAATTACTTAGAATTGCTTTTAGCATTTTTCCAAATTGATTTGAGGAATACAGATTATTATTTTTTTATGCTATCCAGACACTATATATGTAAGGGTACTAATATGAGCTCCTTGCCATTATGCCTTGACTCAGGCAGCATTCAAGGAATATTAGGGTCACTGAAATGCAAATTAAGGTCTTGTTATTTTACATTTGTCTTGGAAAAGTTATCTTTCTGGGAATCTTTTTTCCTCCACTTTTCAAAAAGGGCTATCAATAAAACTTGGAAATTTGAATGTAGTTTCCAAAGATCTACGTTTAAAAATGGGAAATCAGTCTTCAGACAATAATGTCTTTGATTTCTTGGTAACAAAGCTTCAAGGTAAAGTAAACAGAACATTGCTTAAGTTGATAGATAGAGTTTTAGGGTTAGAATTCTTTTAAAACTTCAAAAGGAAATGCCTCGTTTTACTTTTAAAAGCTCTGGTATCAGGTAATTAACTAAAAGTTAGGCTATTTCTTATTCAAAGACATTTCTGGTCTCATTATACTTATGCAGACACAACTCCCATTGGAATGATCCTGAACTTTGCTTTAGCGACGAGTACTTTTGAATGAGATGCTGAGATTTCCAGAGCCTCATTGTTACATTTTTTGTGCTTTGCTGTATCTTTCATTCTGTTCTTCCTTTATTATGGCAAAACTACTGGCCAGTTTTCTTTTGTCAATCTATTAATTCATTTTTAAGAGAACAAAAATAGAGGAGGTGGGGGAAATCTCTGTGTCAAATAAAATGAATATTTGTGTCTAAGGGAATACTTCCTTTTAAAAGTTCCTTGAAAAAATCACAATAAAATTAAACTTGATATATATTCTGGGTGGGCTACACCATATCAATATCTATATTTTGACCCCATCTGTTTTAAGCAAATCTATTTAACATGAATGCAATTCGTTTGACTTTTACATTGGTATAAAACAGCAGGCAAATTAACTAGATGCTGATTATATTTCAATTATAATTTCACCTGGCAGTAGATCATACAATGAAATAATTTTTCCAGAGATCCCTCTCCTTGCCTTCAAACAACCTGCTGTTTCTTGCTACTGTTGTCATCAGAAAATTCTTACAGACTAAAATACAGTAAATAAAGCAGACATTACACAAGAAATAGATGCAAAACACACTACAATAAATGCTCCCTGGCATGGAGTGTCTCGTACACATTGGATTTCCAGGGTGCAACAATCTCCCTCCAGTGCATCAGATGTTCCTAAGAAAATTCTTTAGAGAAAACGAAACAACCCCTGTGTACTGAGTGAATTCATTAAAATATGTGAGAACAGACAAAAGTGTATAGTTGTTAGAATACTGTCTCATCCCTAACATCATCCTTGCATGGAAGATGAGCTTGGGAAAGAAATTTCTTAGGGCTCTTGAATGCAAATCATGTATTCAGTAGATACTCTTTTTTATGGAACAACGCATTTTTCAGTGTAAGACACCCTTGGAGTTCCAAGGACAGTAATTAATTGGTTATCTGCCAAGCTTATCCCACAAGACTTAATCATCTCCCTTTTTGCTAACATTACCTTCTTCTCCAAGGGTGTTTTTTCTTTCAAACTTTATAGATTATTACCATAATTAATTTAAATGTGGAAATTTCTTAAGCTGCCTTTAGGCTGAAGGCTGTGGTTTCTTTTTCAGGCCTTGCTGGTGTTGCATGCCTAAGCCCATGTCTGTTCTTTTGTCTGCTATATAATATTGTCTCACAAAAAGTGAGACTTCTCCCTGCAAATGGAGTCTGCCTTAGTAAATTTGCTAATTAGCCCCCATTATCCTTCCTACTTTGTGTATTTTCCTCTCTACTTACAGTTTTATGTAATTTCCTTAGCTTGACTTTTTTTTTTTTTCATTAGACTCTGAGCTTTTAAGTTCAGGGATAAAACTTAATTTAATGGGATCTCATTTGATAAGATGCCAGCAGGTAGTACATGACATAAATAGAAGAAATAATTGTCCATAAATGCTTATTAATGCAAATGTATCTCCAGTACTTATTTAGAGTATTTTATTTCAAATTTTCTATTTTGTTCTAAAAGTTCCCTTTGACTCTTGCTCACCCAGACTCTGAAGTAAAGCACTGAAAGTCCTATTGCTGCCAGGGCGTCAAGGGGAGATGTGTCACCCGCTAAAAGTCAAGCTGTGTAGTTTTTGTTGCTACAAGCTACTAATTTGATGAACCTCCATATAGGACAGGTGTAGGACATTTACTGAATTCTCCCTAGCTTCCAGATGTCCTTGCCATGTTCTGTCTGAACAGAACACTGACATTTCTGTCAAGTTTTAGTTTAGAAACTCAAACTTGAGGTGGTTCAAAACAGATGATTTTGTGAACTTTGTGATGATGATTAAGGAGAAAAGAAGTTCTACCCTCTTCAGAACATTAATGACAGACCAGATGACACATCATCCATACAAGAAATAGGATGAAGGACTTTGAAAGCCAAGGCACATCAGCAGAAGAGAAATGGAGCTTTTCAGAGCAGACTATCCAATCAACTCACACAGTAAGCAAATCACTCTGCTCAGTGATTTTTATAATGTAGAATGGTTTTGGAGTGCTATTGCAAACTTTGTATCATCCTCAAGCACAAACTACACTTGCTATAGATATGATCCTAGTAGGAACAGCTGTACAAGTGATAAATCTGCCCACAGATTGCCAAGTAAAGTAGTATAAATTCTGTGCAGTGGCTGTGCTTCTTAAACTTTCAGTTTTGTGAAATGCACTTCTCTAACAATGCCCATGTTGTTATTCCAATAATAGATTACATCAAATCACTTCAGAATTTTAAAGCTAGTCTGGGAAAACATCAGAAAATGTAATTTATCACACACTTGCAGTCAGCTGTTAGTGAATGAGGTGTCAGGCATTTCCTCCTCCTAGAATCTTTTGGATTGCTTTCACTATTTGGTCATGAATTTGGTAGGAGAGATGCCAGGCAATTCTACGCTCTTCCCACGACTAGATGGGCAATGTTTGCTTTTGCTGCCGAAGGGGGATAGGACAATGTTCACTTTCTCAGTTGTCAAATAGGGGTCCTACTTTATAAAATTGCAACCTGTTTTCACACCCCAAACCAATCAGAACTAGGCAGGAGCAAAATTCAGTGAGCAAACCTCACCAAGTGTTCTTCCAAGCCACTTAGGTACCTGTTCGTTTTAAACCTTCTGATAAAGAAATAATGATATTTCAGCATACGACATTATTTAAAGTCGTATGGCTACGTAGCTACTTGGGTTTACTTTCTGATTTGCTAGGAAGAAAGTGTCATTGCTTTGCAGAATATAAAACTCCATTTTTTTGTGAAGGCTGCAAAGCTGGAGATTTGTGGAAGCTGTGGACTATGTTTATTTAGTGTTTCTCAGACAGACATGGACTATCTCTGTTTCCTTTTTGTGGCCAATCCATGACCATGTGGCTCAAACACGGAGGGTATACAGGGAAAGCTTAACATCTCCTAGTATATTATTGGAACAAGTCCAGAAGAGGGCCACAAGGATGATCAGGGGGCTGGAGCCCCTCCCGTATGAAGACAGGCTGAGAAAGTTGGGGCTGTTCAGCCTGGAGAAGAGAAGGCTGTGTGGAGACCTCATAGCAGCCTTCCAGTATCTGAAGGGGGCCTATAGGGATGCTGGGGAGGGACTCTTCATTAGGGACCGTAGTGATAGGCCAAGGGGTAACGGGTTAAATCTTAAACAGGGGAAGTTTAGATTGGATATAAGGAAGAAGTTCTTTCCTGTAAGGGTGGTGGGGCACTGGAATGGGTTGTCCAGGGAACTTGTGAATGCTCCATCCTTGGCGGTGTTCAGGGCCAAGTTAGACAGAGCCTTGGGTGGCATGGTTTAGTGTGAGGTGTCCCTGCTCATGGCTCGGGGGTTGGAACTGCATGATCTTAAGGTCCTTTCCAGCCCTAACTATTACATGGTTTTATGATTCTATTAAAAAATGCTATTTTGCCCTAACCAGTTGAGGTTATGTCTGGCAGTTGACTTGCCCTTACTGTGACCTGCTTTATTCCTCTGATTCTGTCTGATGGATATAAATTCTGCATGTACTATCTAAAGAACTTTGTTTGTTTCACATTACCATTGGAGCCTTACTTAGCAGCTGTTTTTAATCCTATGTAAACATGATTTAATAGAAAACATAGGGAAGAGAACACAATCTAAATCTCCATGTGGATTTGTGTCAGTGATGTAATATAGGCAAAGGACAAATCACCCAAAGTTGTGGATCCCCTATTACAGGACTTGTCTTAATGCTTGCTGGAGCAGCGGGAGATGTCCAGTCTGAGGCTGTCCTCTGCACTGTTTGCCATTGGCTCAGAATTTACCCCTGCTTTAGCCCCTCCTAAAATTTGGTTAATAAAGGGGTCTTCAGCTCTTCAGTGACTCACAAATGTGGGTGGAACAGCTCCTTGTTGCTTCTCACTCAGGCTGTGCCCTCTTTGGAAAGCTCTCCTTGTGCCCTTGTTGGAAAGCACTGGTTAAATAAATGTCAGCATGGAGAAGGGAGAGGGATGTTCCCTGTGAGTAGCTTTTTTTCAGATTTCCCATCACTGAAGCCTGACAGAAACGTCATTACTTATAATTACAGTGATTTTGTGTTGCCAAGCTGTAAGGCAAAATGCCTATGCAGATATTTTTATATGTTTACAGTATTGTCTGGCAGTTGGGGACTTCATAAACATGAAACTTGTGAATTCTGGGTTATTTTGTGAAACTGTTGTATCATGAGTGCTTTGATATGTATATGATCATGATATGTTGTTAAGGGGAGTCATGCCACCCAGAACAGGACTGAAGGCTGGGAGAGAAGGTGAAATGGCTGCTGAGCGTGCTCTTCAAAACATGGGTGCAGGGATGTGAAAATACAACCTCTAAGGATTGCCTGCAGACCTTGGAGCAGTTACATCCTTTCACTGGAGTTGCACCAACCCTAAATTTCACTTATTTAATATTCTAACATTTGCTTTGAAACACTGCTATATTGGTTAATTATAGAGCATGCTTTTATATGTTCTTTCCTTAGAGAGTGTGTTTCCAAAAAACACTTGAAAGATCTCCTTTTACATTATCTGATCTAAATTAAACAGCAGAACTATAGCATGCTATAGCCATCTTTTAACCTAAAGCACAGCACTATGGTAGTGTATTAATATTTTTCATTAACTTGGTAATTTGGTGGGATAGAAATGCTAACAAATAAAATACACTAAAGCAGAACACAGTTACACACAATACTATTCCTGCTTCTTTGACCAAATTTGTCTTTATGCTCTAATGTAATTGGATCAGCCGTGACCTTTCACTTCAAAATGTGTTATTGTATCATAAATAGCAAACATAGTTTGCATACTAAAATTTCAGTTAGACTTGGTCTCATGCTGCCTTGTTTCACTGAAGTCAATGAGGTTACTTGGTGAAGCAAGAGCAAAGTATACTCCTGTTTATACTAAATGGCAAATTACAGCTCTGTGCTTCTAGGGACATAGTGAAAGTTGCAATAAAATTAAATTATAATTTATGCATTGATCTGAAATAGAAACTTTGAGCACTCAGGAATTTTACAGGAAATTGCAGCCACTAGTATTGAAATTTTGGGCCTGTTTCTTCGTTGCATCTTCATCACTTTGTTACAGCTCATTACTTGAGCTCATCAGAACTTGAGTTCATCAGAACTTGAGATCTGGTACTGCTTCTCACACAGAAGGAAAGCAGTTCTTTTCTAATGACCAATGCAAAGGAGTGCCAGACTCACTTTTACCAGAGCAAAATTAGTTGAACGGAGTAAAATTATTTTCATAAGACTGCTTCTTTTTGAACACAGATACGGGCTGCAGTTAACAATATTTCATAATAAAATACCAGAACAGTGACGTTATCCTCATCATCATTATTTTAGTTCAGAATGAGGAGGGTTGTGGTTTACACAGGTCAGTACATGTTCGTCTGCACTAGATGAGCACACAGAACTTGTCTTTTCCCTGTCTCAGCCTTTTCTGTTCATACTATGGTACTCTCTGATGTCACACATTGAACAAATGGAAGATTCTATCTTCAGATTCTAACACCCTATCCAAGTGTGAAAAATCACCTCACGTATGTTTTAAAGACCAGCTTCTAGGGCATCTACTGCCTTTTTTCCCCAGACGTACAGAGCATCATCAGCAGTTGTGATTTATCAGGCACACTAGTTTCTTAAGCCCACTAGACCTGTCTGTCCTGGGTCAGAGCTGGATCTTAGACTATTGCTCAAGTTTTAAATTCAGTGGGGTAGGTGCTGCATTCCCCACTGGGCAATGAAGACAATATCCTTAAGATGAAAAGAAAAAGGCTTAGACAGCCTCTAAGAAGTCGTGCTTGGTAGTAGAATGGAGCTGGCAGCTTCCAAGGGACAGATAATGCTCTGAGGCACGTGTGAGGTATAGCAAGTGAGGGAAGTGGTGAGATGGGATTTTGTGCAGATCTCGGAAACTCAGAGAATTTGGCCTAAAGTATAACTTCTGGTAAAACAAACAGAGATGAAGATGGATTGGTGGTGTGACAAAAGTTACTGGCATAAATGTTGATTCCAGTAGAAAGGTGTGATTATCTCCTTATGAGTTTAATTTTATGTAGGGAAAAAAATATCTAGTTTTAAATACCAGTGTCATATTTCTGCTGAAGTTAATATTATGCATAGAAAAATCTTGGACGGATCATCTGCACTGACTCACCCCTCCATAAGCAGCTGCTGCTAATACCACACTGTGGGACCTTTCAGTGAGTGGGTGGGTGTGTGGCATTGCCCCAGGTTTCACATATACAAAAAGTGGAACATGGCACCCTTTGGCTCTAATCATTTTTTCCTGCACTCTCAGAAGCTGTGTATGCCTTTCTGAACGCATGCAAGAGAAATACGGTTTTATACTTGCAACTTTTTTTCTTTCAGAGTCATAGAGCAAGTAAGTGCCTCCAGCTATAGCTCTGCTTTTTGCCTCACAGAGAGCAAATGTAGCCTGGTTAAACGGATCAAAGGAAAAATGTAGCTTGGTGATGAGAAAAATAAATTCTGTAATAGACTGGGTTAAGTGGAGCTCACGGGACATCTGCTTGGATGAAAACAGAATGGGCATTCACAGCAGAGACAGAAATCGAATCTAACATGGCTAAAACAATTCAGGAGCCTCGGAGATGCGAGCTGAAACTAAAGTTAGAAGCAAATGTGAATAGCTGAAGCTAGGGAGTGCCAGCCTTTGAACGCTCAGGGGCCATGCTCATTCCCAGGCAGGCAGAGAGGCCAAACAATTACAGTTACATTTCCAAAGAGTAGCAGCTTTCCTAAGAATCACTGCTTGATGCACCCAAATTCTCTGTTCCTCTGCCTGGCTTGTCATAGCTGACCCCTCCACCTAGCAGCCAAATCTGGAGGTCGGATAAGGCTCCTGAATTGATCTGTAGACATTAATTACCCATGTGCATCCATGGGAAACAACATGAGCCACTAAACCTGTGGTTAGTTACTGGTATACCGCATTTGAGTGTGAATGTGTATGTATGTACCTACAGGCAGAAGTCTTTCTAAATATGCAAATATACATGGCTAGCTATGGCTGAATGTTACCCTTTCTTTTGAACACTGAAAAGGACTTTTTTTCTAACTAGGATTTTCATGTGCCTACAGCTTACTTTTCAGAAAGTCTGTGGTTATTACAAATTTTCTCTGAATTAATCTGCAGAAAACTATGCTGACCTCATTTTCCAGACTTTGGACAAAATGAAACTGAAGCGGTCGACAGCTACATATTAAATGACAACTTTGCACAAGAATTTATTAGTTAATTTTGCCTACTTGCTGATGACTGTCCTTGTACCTTAGAGTTATTTGTGGTTTACTGTTACCTGTATTTTCCATTTAATTGTTATAAAAATGCTAACAGTTTTCTATACATTCCTTAGTCTTATAAAATTTAGACTACTATAATTTTTGTGAAGCTGTTAATTATTTTCCTGTCCCAGGTTTTAGTGGCTCTGCAGGAAAGAATGGTTCCAGTTTTTATTTATTTTGAAGTAAGATTCCTGATGGCTGGATTCAATAATATAATCCATTTGTCTTAAGCACTGCAAAGGCTCATGGCAAAGCCTTGAAAATCAATTTTTTGAGAGACAGAGAGAAGTTGTGGAGCTGAACGTAGGTTTAAGCAGTCTAGAACAGTGAGGATTTATTTTTTTTTTCCTTCACTCTTTAAAAGACTATAGATTTTTTTTTTTTTTTTTTAATAGGGTAATAATCAAGTATTTAAGGCTCTAAATATGGACCCTGTAGATAGAAAAAAGTGGAAGATGTTTATAAGACCAAATAAGAATATATTCCTGAATTAAAAATAAAATAAAAAAGGAGATTGATTAGAATTTAACATCTCTGTGACAGAGCTGGAAATAAAACCAGAACTAGAACGTGACATTAACTAGAAATCATTTAATGCTGTACTTCTTTGCTGACTAGGTGCAAAATATGAGCGGCATTTCTGTCAGAAAGTGAATTTGGGACTGAACTGAGGGATAATCTGAAAGGCTGATAGCACACACACAAAGATGGGAGAGGAAAAAAAAAAGTGCTCTGATGGGTGCTGGTGACACAGCTATCTTGGGAGTCTGGAGAAGCGCTGATGCCTTGTGGTCCTGGGGCTGGGACAGCCATTTGTGCACAAGCAGCCTTGCTTGGTCACCAGCACAGCGAGTCCCATCTCTCCAGGTTTAATCAAATTATAGGGGTTTATATAGTTACTTGTGTGTGAAATTGTTTCCAGATTTGTGATGCAAATTTAGGAAAGAAAATGAGGCTTGGGGTCTTTTGAGTTATTCAGCTGTTCCCAAAGCCAGAGAAATTGTTGTCCTGTGAGACAGGTTGATTCTAGATCTGAGTAAGGCCTGGGTGAAATAATCATGAAAAGTAAACAATGAAAGCGTTATGGATAATATTATGCAAAACACAATGAAAGAACTGAAGCATGTTTCTGATTTGCAATACAACAGGGAATATATCAAATGATCCTGTTTCATTTTGCTTCTGTGGAACAAAGTCTGGGTGTGCAGTACATATACTGTTTATGTTCTAAATAAGTCTTTAAAATGTTAATGTTGTAGTGGATTTGTTTCATTGGAAGACTTCACAATATTCAGTGATAACAAAGCTGAAAAATAATTTAAGTAGACTTTTATTAAACATGAGAGAACTAATCTTTTTCAAAATATATTTGCATGGGTTTGAGGGAACTTTTGTGATTGAAAGAAGGTGAAAAAGAGGCTTAAAAATAAAGAATAATATGACAGTGAGACTTTAAAACAACAATTGGAACTTAATACTATAAAACCTGTAGGAGTTACAGAGCAAGACTTCAGCAGATAAAAAGTTTTTGTTGCCTCATTGAAGCCATTCTCCTGTATTTGTGGTGGAGGTCTGAAGATTTGTATTTTCAAATTGCATTCCTATATAAAAAAAAAATCTCTGAATGGAAGTCTGTGATCAGGTGTTCACATAAAGGCAGGTTATAGGACTTGTCTTCCCCCTACCCATCAAGCTGGTGTAATGTGCAGTGCTGGAGACCAGGTAGCAAAGAAGCCAGTACTTGAGAGCAGGAGAGGTGACAGACCACAGTGCCATTTTAAGGCAAGGAAAACTTACATTATTCAGAAGAAAAGGTGCAACACTTTCAAACCATGAATTTGTACACAAGAAAAGGTCCTTCTCTATTTTCACCCCCTTGCTCAGCTTGTCAACCCTGGCACAGTGAATTTGTGGCTGGACCAGTGAGATGGAAGGAGAACTGTGAGATGTGCCACTTCACACACGCCTGCGTGCAGGTGAAGAAAGCCATGTATAATAGTACATTGGACTTCCTATATGTGTGTGTGCACTTCCTTAAGGCATCAAAAAACCTATGACAACTTGTTGTCAAAGCCCTTCAGCTTGTTGAAAAGTTAGTATTGCTGTGGCCTGTTTCTTGAAATGGATCTTTGTGCCTGTCTCTTTCACTTGTGAACCTGCTGACTGATAGATATGAAACAACTTAAACATTTAAGATCAAAATAAACCAATTAATGTACAGAGCCTCTTGCTACAGGAACGTGATAACTAAGGTGAGACACTTCTTTTGCTCCCATGTCACTTTTTAAAGTGAGATGGATACCATGTAGAAGCTCACATTTAGCAATATTTTATTTGCTAAATTGGGTTTGCTCCCTATTCTCTAAATTCTTCTAGGGTGTTATCTGCTAGTAAATTGTCTTTTTTTTTGTAGTGGTGACTGTACTTCTAATGTTATAAAGATATGTGAATTGTAGAATTACATTGAATTACATACAGATACTAAACTCTGACATTTTAGTTAGCCTAAAAAGCAGCTAAAAGCAAAATTCATCAATATATATCATCCTAGTTGTGCCTACAGCTTGTGGCATGAAAAATTTATGATCAATGTAATCTTTTTTTGTGCAATATCAATAATTAGATCATAATTACTTAACAGTGTTCATGTTTATTTGCCAAAATGTCTTCTGAGCTCTTACCTCAAAAAAGAACTGCAAATTTTAAAAAATTATTCTGTGCTACTTATTTGTGCCTTTTTTAGATAAGCAAAACAGCAGAGCTGTATTTTATTCATTCGATAAGTTTGCAAGTGTTTCTAGAACAGGTTTGTGTGTGTGAATTTACCATTCATTCCTCTGATATATTTCCTGGAACTAAAAAAAAAAAAAGGGGAAATAGTACTTTTTCTGTGTGATGTGTTCCTTGTGGAATAAAGGAATAAACCTATGAAGCTTAAAGGTTGTTTTGTAAGTGAGACATGGTCCCATTAAAGACTCAAGAGATTTTGGTAGGGGAGAGACTTGAAAGTTATGGACCAATTTAGAGGTTTATTTCACAGGTAATTTATTTGGATGATTGAGATTTTACAAAAGGAATCTGGGGAAATGCATTAATTTCTTTAAAGGGACTAAATGTGTGTGGGTTTACAACTGTTTTTACTTTACTGGGTAATGCACCTTTCTGATTTCCTCTTGATGACTCCCAAGAATGTATTTCCAACTCAGTTTGATCATGCTTAAGCTATTTAGGTCCACACCTGACCATGTGTGGCCATTGTCTGCATAAATGACAATGTAAGAAGACTGTGCTGTTAGTTGTAAGGACTAGTGCTGCGTTTTTGGATGACCATGAAGAAATACAGCTGATGGAAGATAGTTGGAATCTCCCATCTATCCATCTTTGTAGAAATATGGGTTATGTGTTATGAGATACACGTGTAAAGAGAGAGGAAAACTGAGGACACGTGCTGGCATTTCAAATGACATAGAGAATGTGCATTTATATGTACTTATGCATAGGTCTATAAAGTTGATCTAGACATCAAAAAAAAAAAAAATCCCAGATGTCAATCCCATGTGATGCAGAAGCTCTGTATGCCTTATAAACCCTACTGTATAACTGTGCCTATTACTCTGAACACAATGCCTTGCTACATGTTATTACAGAGATTGGGTCAGTGTAATGCAAAGAGGCCTAAAATGAGCAAGTAAATAGATTCCATATTAGTAGAATCTATGCCATCTAAGCTTGGCCTTGTGACTCCTTTTATCCTGGTTGCCTTCATTTTACAATCGTATAATTAAAATGTTCCTAATTACCAGCTTATTAGAAAGGGCTGTGAATCAAGCTGTTGGGAAATTTGGAAGAGGAAATAGCATAATTTTATGGTTTCATTGTTCTTTCTCCTTAACAATGCTTGCTCCATCCTCACAAACTATCACTGTGTGAGGTCACTTTCTTTTGATGCAAGACTCTGTTCTCCTCTTGTCATGACATCCATTCACAGTCTGTGTTACAGATTTCACTGCAGTGCCATTTTTCCAGATGCTGCCAAGGGCTATTATTTCTGGGGAAAAGTCTTTGTTTTTAAAAACCCAGTTCAGATGATATAAACATGAAAGTGAGAGTGATCATAGACATTTTTGTGCATTCTGCTTTGGTGGGCTCCCTGGTTTTGTAGCATGGAACAAAACTTCATTAGGGAGCATGAGGTTACTGTGACCTCTCCCAACGCTGTTTGCTATTTTCTAGTATTGCTACAAAGTTTTACAGTGAATGAAAACCTCCTGAAAGTATTCAGTGTCAGTACCAGTTGCCACACTAATGCTGGCTCTACATAAAGCTGGCAGAAACCAGGCTCCATTGCTTTCTCTTCTGTTTTTTTCCCTGCTGCAATTATATTTTGTGCAATTAAGACAAAACTTTCTAGGGAAATTTTAAGATTTCAAGATACGTTTTACACTACTACCACTCTTCCTGTCTTAATTTAGGAAAATGCACTCAAGAGAATAAGAAAGTGATTCAGATAAAGGATCAGATGGGAGTGAAATAGAAAAATGTTGGGTCTGAACCCATGGAGGAGGGTATTAACCCTTATAGACAGTCCCTTTTGTATTGCTGGTACTGTCTCTACTATCCAGATGGCTTATGAAAAGCCATAATACAGAGAATGACCTGATTCTTTTTTAACCATCTCTGTCTTTTCCTTCTTTATACCTGGTACTTCCCGCTTTCAAACCCCGCCTGCTTAAACTTCAATTTCAGCTTTTAAAATTAATTAATTAATGCAGCAAAAGCAGATTGGGCTATGTCTTTTGGTATAAGCTACATGGATACATGTCCATATGGAAAATTTAATAAACTTCTTAAGAGGAACATGAATAAAAAAAAAGTTTGGGGACGCAGCACAAAACCACAGGGAACAGAGGACAGACTTTCTTGAGTTAACCACCCAAAGTGTAGAATTTTGCAATGTATATGTTTTTATCCTAAGATTCAGTTTATTTTTTTATTTATAAGTGTTGCACTAGCTACGGTGGAGTCAATTTTCTTAATTTCCTAAGGTCTGTACTATTTCTTGAGATGCAAACCCCCTCTCCCCTCCCCCCCCAAAAAACAACCAAAATTTATATTCTCCCTTTTTATTGAATATATCATCCTGACAGGAGAGAAAATAGCAATCTCCCTGCTGCGGATATAAAAGATACACTCATCTTTGTACTGGACCTCTAGATCTCATGCACGTTACTGTAATAGATTTTGTGACAACTGAGACATCAAATAAAGCTTTCAGCAAAGGTTTATTTTAAGTGCACTGTTTTTTTCTGATTTTTTAAGCCTAAAGTGAGTGTTAAAAGACCAAAATGTTTTCTACTCATCTTTAACACTGGACAGTAATAACAAAAAGGGAATACTGCTGCATTCAACCAGGTATTTTGTATTTAGTATTATTTATGCTAGGCACCTAGAATAAAAGATACAGAGGTATCTTAGGAATAGCTATGATTTTGCTAGAATGCTGCTTTTTGTGTTTTTTGTGTTTTTTTTTTTTAATAGAAGCTGAAGTGATTTTAAGATTTCAAAAACACTCTTGCAAACTGTCACCGTTCAGTAAAATACAAATTGTGAAGGTTCAACTTATTCCATCTTCATTAGGGCTGTAACTTAGGGCCGGATACCAAGCTCTGCATAAAAGTGCACAGGCTTTTCTACCAGACCATATCAGCCTCGAAAAGTCCTTAACATGAAAGTAGCTTCTATAAATAGCAGCATAAGTAGTTTGAACTGATAGAAAATGTCTGCTATTCCCTGGAAGTTCACAGTCATTTCTTTCATTTATAGAGATGTTTTATCACTTCTCTGTCCTCTAGGAAAAGCATGCCTCTATTCGGTATACTGACATCTAAAGGATGTGATATTGGACAGTTATAAATGAACCTTTGGCTTGAGGGGAGACATTAGGCAGACTGAGAAGGTCAGTCCCATTGAACCATCTGCTGCATAAAAACAGAGCTGAATTAATGTAGCTTTGTGTAGCTGGGCTTGTGAAAGTATAATTTATGAGAATTACAATATAAACATTTCTTTTTATGGGGCTTTTATAATTGGAAGTACATGGAATACCAGGAAATGGAGTACCCAGGGAGACTGGTACCAAGGAAGGGTTGGAGAGTCAGTGCATCCATCGTTTGCATAGCTTAGATTTTATTAAAATTGTTTTACCACCTGAATCCACTGTGCTGATATCCACCCTAATGTAAAAGCACTTAGACAAGGTACAGAGCACTTCTCAAATCTCTGTGTAAATTGTATATTTCTGTGAGCTTGTTGGGGTACAAAGCTTCTGCAAAATTTCAGTCATCCATAGCAAGCCAAGCATGCTATCAAACTTGTCAAATGAGTATGCAGAGATGCACAAAACATGTATTTTAGATCCTGGATTGTTAGGAGATTATGTAGGCTTACATGGACTAATATGAAAGTAAGCTCTTCCACATCTGTTCAGAAACTAATATTATTTTAAAGTGACACTTCAGTATTCTTGTATGTCCCTTGCCTAAGAACACATGCCAGCAGAGCCTTTCCTACTGTTGCAGATATTTATAATGCATTGCTTAGATGACTGCAGCCACTGACTACTGGAAAATCTGAAGAGGTATGTTGAAGAAATTAAAGTGCTCGGCTGTAGCAGAAAACCAGCACAGGTTAGAATATTAGAAGTGTTATAGAAAAGGAAACAGAAGTTTAAAATTTCACATGCCATTTTCTCTGAAAATGCACTGTAGACACAAATTGAGAAGGCAAAAAAAGATCAGAAGTCCAGGAAAAGAGCCAAGAAAGAAGAGAGTCCTAAATGTTTAGATCCTGTGGGAGGCAAGTTGATTTTTTATGTCACAGACTATGTCAAAATCTATTTTAAAATTCCTTGATAAATTCTCCTTTTCAGTCTCAGCTTTAGTTGCTGTCCTAACTTTGACAAACAGGTAGATTTGGTAAAGGGCTGTAGGCAGATACAAATAAAGAATGTCTGTTTACTGCTGTGCAGGGTGGCACTCCAAATTGCTGTCAGCTCAAGGCATGTGCACTGATCTCAGTGCTTCACAGTATGAGATGCTGCGAAGGAAAGCTGCAGATCTTGTATCTGCTTTGTTTGTGAGCCCTTCCAAGTTAAGGCTCTCATCTGATCCTTGCTGTTCTGAATACAAAAGGCACAAATAGTTCTGGAAGTGAAAATTAGAGCTCTCCATTCTTAGATGAGAGAGCTTGTAGGCTGCAAAACTCCTCCTTCTCTTCTTCCAGATCCATAAATCTAAAGTGCAAGAGCTCAAGCTGGCCAGATGGATGTTAGGGTTCTGTGATCATGCAATATCTGGTACAGGTCTGGATTTAGGGTCTCTCCAACCATTTTACTTTAGGAAAGCATATTTCTGGAAAAAGCTTAATTCCCAGGTTGATGGGCTGGACCAAGTCATGGGGCCAGATCAGAATGCCTACTGGGGAGACGAGGGGGGCAGACGCAGCAGCAAATATCCTTGACAGCTGCCTACCGCACTGCACTAATGGTTGACACTGGCAGTGCCCACTGCCTTCTCTAGCCTCTCTCGGGCATGGTGCCTGGCCTTCCTCCAATCTGAGCAGCATGGTACTCACACTGCGAGTTAAGGTGAAAAGCCATAAGGCTGCGTTTTGTGATGTGAGTAGCAGTGAATGTGCACGAGTAGGAAGAAACCAACTTATGAGTTCCATTAAAGCTGAGCTGTCTGCCAGCTGTGTGCTGGATTCTTGGGCTCTGGGCTCAGCATCTGAAGTGCTGCCATGGGCTGTTGTTATTAGCTGTTGAAGGTTTTCTCTTTGTGGTTCAACGAGTACGCCATTTGTCACCACGCACTCGTGCCGTACTTTCTCAGGGCAGACACAGCTTTATTTGCAGAGTCCACACAGGTACTGCTCAAGCTGGTCTCATCAAGGCTCTTTATTTAGTAGTAAAATTGCTAACCAGAGTTACCAGTGTCTGTCAGAAATACGGTTCATTTAAATTATTTAGAAAAAGAGAGGCAGTTGCTGCTTTAACAAATACTCTCCTGTAGTGATACATTTCCTAAAAGTTAAAAAGGGAGTATATTTTAAGAGATATTTAATTAGGTACTGTATTAAGAGGTACTGTAAGGTTTCCTGCTGATTTTGGTGTATGGCCTCTGCCGTGTAGCTGTTCTCAATCTACAAAACTTAGGTGGTCTTATACCAGTCAATGATTCAGTGATGCTTGTGTCATCAATAATTCTCAGATGCTCTTCTGGAAGGTTGCACAGTAGGATAAATCTTGAATGCTTTACTGTACAGTTTGTCAACACATAGGGAATTTCAGGCTTTTTTAAAAAGTATTTCTCTATTAAAATGAAAATTTAATTAATGCTGAGTCAGGAACACTGATTGCATAATGATGGATACTAAATGAAAGGTTTTACAATAGATAAAGTTATGGGTTATTATTAGTTTTCTCTTGATCCACCCACCCAACCCCCACCCTCTCCCCCCCCCCAGCTTCTAGATATCTTTCTTTCTCTGGCAGGCTCCCAGAACAGCAAGTAACCATACATGCTGCTGGACATATGCTATTAAAACTGATTGTCCGTGGCAGTGTTCAGACAATTTATATATTCCCTCAAACTTATTTTAAAAGGTCTTTTTGTTCACCCTCTATCTTGAAAGCCAGTTTCAACAAGCAATACTGAGAGATTTTGAATTACTGGTATGAGTGATGGTTTTAAATGTGCTGGCACTTTCACAGGAAGATGAAAAATATACTCCTGTGTTTTTTCAACCCTGCTTGGGACTTCAGGTACATAAGGCAGACTGTGCTTTTGCTGTTCAAAGGCTTCTCTGACATTCCCAATGACATTGAGATGTGGATTAATATTTTGTTGATTATTTTTAGGATAAGCATTACTAAATACAAAGTCTGTGTATGTTGCAAATCTCTTAATAAGAATGATTTTCTGAATATCTGTAAAAAGATCTGTCATACCGTGATTTATTACAATCAAATAATCGGCAGTTATATACATGACTAGGAGCACAAAATACTAAGAAACTATGATTGCTAAAGGTTTGCTATTAATAGGAGTATTAAGATTTTGAGGAATCTGTCCATCTGTTGTCCTACAAAAAATAACAGAGGTGACAAATTTGGGGAATGCTGAATCAGTGCTTGAAATATTTGTACTAGGAAAACACCAAACCAAATTCACAAATATTTTTATATTCATTAAGGATATCTGGGTATAAATTAATATTGAGGATAGAGAAAAAGAATATTATTAACCAGTCACCATACAATACTACTGCTCCAGCCCTTTATTCAGAAAGGAATGTTGTATGTAGTTACCACAAATTTAATCACTTTTATCTGACTGAAAATACTACAATCTGAAATAGGTTTTTCTTCCCCGAATAAATATTTTATTAAGAAGTTGTTTTATTTATTATATATTTATATTTATTTATATTTTTATATATATATTTATTTATGCAGCACATTTTTCTTAGAATGATTTCTTTGATTTACAATTCTTCATACATGATATTCTGGTTTCCAGGTTCAAAATAGGATCTTTTCAGTAATGAGATTTTTTTATTTTATTTTTTTCATTTCTTTTTCATTTTCATGAGCTTTTTTTATCGCATTTTTTTCAGGTTTGTTTTTGTTTTGTGGTTTGTTTGGTTTTGTTGTTTTTTCTTATTGTTGATGGGTTTTTTTGTTTGTTTGTGACCTTTTTTGTTTGTTGGTTTGGTTGTTTTTTTTTAATTTACTCCTCATCATGAAAAGGGTAAGTGCCCAAACTAAATATTTGGAATAGCTTCAATTTTATATTTTTCGCTAATAGAAATATGCTATGTTGAATTTTATTTAGGACAAGATTTTCAATTTCTCACTAGTTTTCTACCCAGCTCTACATAAGTTCTATTTTACACTAAGCTTCTCCCAGCAATACACAACCATCAGTGAAGGAGACTTCTAGAAAATTAAAGTCTGACTTTTGGATGGCCTAACTGCGTGGTTACTGGTGTGAACAACTACAGAAGAGCTTAATTGTAGCATACCATGATTTTTACTATCTTCAGTTGAGTGAAAGGTGCTCCAGGCATCTAAAAATTAGTTCCTCTTTTTTTCTTTTTATTATCACCTGTGACCTTTTAAAACCTGATATTTTGAGAAAAATCCTCATCGATGGAAAAGCACAATTCTAATGAAGCCTTTTTATTCTTTGTGTGTTGTTAGGAACATCCTGACATTTTATCCTGTGAAGATTTAAGTTTGTATGTATGTATTTGCAAGGATCTGATAAATGTTTAGCTATAAATGGAAAGCAGAAAAGAATAGACAGTTGTGTTTGGGGTTTGTTTTTTTTTTATTTTAAAATTCCAAATAATTAAACAATTGAGTTTGCAATGATAGCCAAAATAGTATTCTAGTATCTTAAGAGTGATGTTAAAAAGACCATTTAATGCTTGGCTTTAATTAAATAAATGGCTCTAATTAAGTAAAAAAACAAGATGAGAAACAATAAAGGTAAATCAAGAACTTACAGTGGACTGTAAAATGCTATGGAATTCCAGAAAGATTGTGCCCAAAGTGTAACCACTGAAGTCAGCAGGAATCTTGCACAACTAGTGCAGCTCAGTGATATGAGGAAAAAGGAGGAAGGCAGGCGTTTTCTCACTATGTATACAATGACTGTGTGTGCTGTTACCGAAACCGTAATTTAAAAGAATTATCTGTTCTGTTGCTTGAGAATTCTCACTACTCCCTTGAAAAGCCAACATGCAGCCTGCTCAGCTACTCTGGGTATGGTACCGACACATGAAGAAGAGAAAGTGTGATGATACTTTGGCATTTCTTCTTACACTCCAGAGTGTCCTAATGTGCATTTTTATTACGTTTATGGAGTGTCCTTTGGCTATGCAGTGTTAACAATTGTTCATAGCCTTTTACTCCTCTTTCCATTCTCATTTATGTATTATAATAAAGAAATCAGGTATGCCACTCATCCGTCTTGACAGTCTCAACTTAGTTGAGCTAGAGCTTCCCACCTATAGCTAGTCATGGTTCTCAACTACAGCTTGCATGAGGCTAAGTTGTAGTTTTCATGGACTTCTTAAGGAGATCAGAACAGACCATTACTTGTATTATGATCCATTCTATTTCATGGAGTTAGACAGTCTTGACCAGATACCATGTAACTTCATTATGCTTTTGCCATGTTTGCCAAGTCAGTTACAATTCTCTCAAAATACCTTCTGTATTCTTTGACAGTGAAGCAGATCTCTTTGTGGTGCATTAGAGCATATTTTTGTGCAATCAAATTTCTAATCTGTGTGCACTTAGACAATCTTTATGACCTATAAGAATAAAAAAGGGTAGAAAATAAAAGCACATGGAGTAGCCTAAACATTGAGTCACTTGTATGTGACTCTAACCTTATTGCTTCTTTCGAACACTGTAATCCTCCTGAAATATACAGAGAACCTTAAAGTACTCTGTGTTTTGCATTTTAGTAGAATAGATGTGTAATGGCTGGTTCTTATCCCCTTGATGGACAAAATCCTGACATGCACCAGGCAAAGTTTGATCTTTGGAGCCACCTATCTGATTTGCATGAGCTATTTATGCACAACTGTATAGCTAGAGGTGCAATAAATGGGCTATATGATCACAAGGCACAGCGCCATGTGACCTCTTTAGACAAACAGAGCTTTCATATTTGTAACTTGATACTACATATGCAATGAAAAGAAAGACCTTTTCTCTAATACCACGTGGAAAGACTTTCATAGGTTTTTTTTTTATTTTAAATTGCACACATGGGCAGTAAAATTGAAACCTAACATTGACTTAGCTCTGAAGTAAATGAAAAGATTATTATAATCATGAGAAGTATTGGCTAGTGTTTCAGTAACTTGCAGAATACATTGCTCTGAATATCTAATTCTACTTGATTTATGTTCCTTTAGATTTACAAAGAATTTTCCCTCATCTCTTTTCCTAGTCTGTTGTAAAAAATAAATATATCTAAATATAAAAATTACAACTTTTCCAATAGGCATGACCAAGCATATGTTAGAAACTACTTGCCCTGAGATAGGACATAAATTATGGTTAACCACAATGTTACCAAGCTATTTTTAATCAATTTATTCTAAGTCACTTTTCCATTAGTGACTTGTGTAATACTAATCCAACTTTTTGGGTCAAGGAGCCTGTGCAGATCTTGAAGTTCCAAATACCTTTCTGAACAATTCATAATATGTGCAGAAAAGGAATATTGGCTCTATGGAGATAGTGAAGTATCACTGCAAGTTTAAAATTACTAGAGCATGCTGAACAAATAAAATATTATAACAAGGTAATCAAGCAGACCTTGGTGAATCCTTTTAAAGTAAAGCATTAAAATACTTCCGTTTACCTGCTGTTAGGAGAGCTATTGCTCCTACTGGGCAAGGTTTACAACTGTAATGCCAAGTGGAAATGAATTACAGCAGAACATGGAGGGGGCAAATAAATACCTCCCTTCTAACAGAAATATGGCACCTTATATATGTGCAGTGTACACTTTCTTGCAGTGACTGGCTGTTACTGGGGAAGGAAGATGAGAGATGTGTAATGCTTCCCATCCCTAATCTCCCTCCTCACAAAGGTCGGTGTCTCAGCAGCACCCTCAGCATGTTCAGTCACTGTAGTGGGAAATGTTTCCCTTCCCTGCCTGTCATGCCCTGATGCAATTTTAATTCTACACTTGTAGTCTATCCCTTTAAAGCTGGTATGTCAAATTCTGTTTTCTTCTTCAGAAATACTCGGAACTGAGATATGGGTTTAAACCATTTCCATATTTTAGCTAGAAGGGCTCATATAGGCCAGCACATCCTTTTGGTAGCTTCAGTGTTTTGAATAGTGATAGAAACATGATAACTCACATACCAAACTCTAAGGTTTGTAAGAAATATGTAAGGTTTTTGCTTTGAATGTTACTTAATTATTAATTAAAGGTACCTTGAAACTGAGGGTATAATTGGTGATTGGTAGTACCTCTTATTCGACACTGTATATATCAACTTGCTGCTTGGGTGGGAGTTGAAGCAAGATTTTGCTCGGGCAACTCAGTGAGTTTGTCATTGTTCTGCCCTTTGGTTATTTCATCCAGAGATGCTATATATAGGTTGTGCATTGAGAACTACACCAGATGCACAAAGCAGAAAAATGGAATTGCTAAACACTTTTCTTTTATGAGATGCTTTTCATTTGCCAGTGTGTTTGATGATATTCTGGGGGAAGGGATATCTTCTGGTGGTATTTCACAAAGATTGTTGTGTAATTGGACAGGTATTAATCCAAACCCAGTTTATTTTTGTGTTTCAGGATGTTTGTTTTGCACTGTCCAAAATACTCTGGCTTCAGACTTCACCTTTGAACTCAGGAAGTAGGAGACGTTCAGAACTCTCATTAAGATTTATTCCATAGAATTCATAAGCAGTTGTCTTGCCCCTTTTACAGTGCACAGAAAATTATAGAATAAGTAGATACTAGTTCTGTAACAGCTTAGACCATTTTTCTGCTAATTTTACAGGAATAAAAAAATATCTGCATAGAATTAAAAATATTAAATTGAACTCATCTAAAACTGAACAGCTTGAAAGCATGAACTTATTACTGCATCTAAGACATACCTTGTCTATCAATGTCAAATTGATTTAAATTTCCTCTTTGATTAAAATTTCCTGTCACTTAATTTTTTCTAGGTCATCGCCCCCCCCCCCCAAATAGGATTTTAATCATGTATGTTCTGAAATAGTTGGTTTTTAGGGAAAGTTTCTGTGTTTGGCTTTGAGAATACATAATAGAAGTGGTAGAAATGCTCATGCTTTGCTGAAAATTAATAGCAGAAGTAGTCCTGTGTAATTTCTTTCATGATAATACTTGTTTCAAGATAAAGAAAAATTAGTCATGTGTCCAACTTTTGCTTCAATTACTTTTCTTCAAAGGCTTTTATCAAATATTTCTGAATGCATATTCTGAGTGAAAAAAGTTAATAGTTCAACATATCTTAGCCTGAAAATATTCTACAGGGTTTAATGGATATACATGGCACTGGGAAGGAATGTCAACTAGTTTATATCTGATATAAATTTTTTGACCAGAATCTTTCATATGTGCCAGTTTACTCTGGCCAAAATCCATTTTATGTGGAAATTGTTTTGCAGGTTGTGTGGAATGAGCTTGTGGTTTCGATTTGTTGCCTAAGAAGATGATCTAGCATAGTAACTGTGAAAACTGACTTCACCTGATTCCTTTCATGGTGCTTCTTTTCAAGATTCAAGAGGTAAGAAAGGTGAATCCTCAGGCAACTAAATGTGGATGTTTTTTTAGATTGCCTGTGAGAGACAAAGTGGATAAGTTCGATCCTTATGATGTAGTGTCTATTCTGTGAGCAAATAAAAAACACTCATCCACAGATGTTTGTCTGGGCACTTTTCCCAAAAGCTGTTTTTATACATGAAAAACCAAAAAGTTTGAATGTATTTTGTATCTTGGCAACCAGAATATGTGCAGACGCTGCCAGAGAAATGCTGATCCTACATTTCATTAACCTGTATGTCCTTTTTAATGTAGAGGACATGGTTATGCTGGGTAGTATCTTTTATAGAGATATCAAGGTGCCTGCTTTTACAGTGTGGAAAGAAGAAATGGAAGATTCAGCAGGACAGGAATATTTCTATGTTAGTAGCCAAAACAATAAAATCTGTCTTTGAATTACTGCTTTCCAGCAGTGGTAATTCCAACAAAAACATAAAAGTACTGTTGAGCAGCTTATACATGAATAGAAAGGCATAATCACTGGTTGACATGTTGTTAGGATTTTTAATTTTTTTTTTATTTCATCTGCTTAAGTTTTGTCTAAATGTGGAACTTTCAGAAAGCCACATAGTGCTGTAGACATTAATCCTATTATTCATTAATAGAATTAATGAGTGTAACTCCTGTATAAATCTTTGAAAATCTGCCCTCTAGGTTCCAAGCTTTCCTATTTTCTTGTGAATTGATTGTAAAGATAATCCACATACATGCAAGAACATTCTAACATATGAATTATACATCTCTTTGTGGGCCTGAATTTTGCTTGCATTTATCAATAACTGTCGCTTCTATACTTAGGGGCACTCTAGCAAAACAGTGAAAGTGAATATATGTTATGCTGATGCTTTTAATGCTCATCAGTTCTGTTTACACAAGACATCTTGGATGAAAGAATTGAAGTTATCTTTAAAAAAATCATAAATTCACTCATCTGTAAGTTCAAAAACAAATAGATCAATTAATGTATTCTAAAGTTCAAAGTGCTGGTTCTTCCTAAGCTGAGGAGACACTGATCTAAAAGACACACATCCTGTGTATCAGTTTAAAGATCCAAAGTCATCTTAGGCAGGTCCATTTTCAGAAATATCACTGATGTTTCCATAAAACTAAAGTTTTAAAAAGGCAGATTTTTCTCTCTGAGCACAAAAATCTTGAATTTTGCGTATGAATAAAATTCAAGAGGTATCGATGAAAAGAAACAAAGAGACTCCCGAATATTATAATATACTTTTCTGGTTGATATGTATTTGAAGGCCACTTCATCATCTTCAGAGGCTTCTGTCTGTCATTCTGTTACTGAAAGCAATTTTCAGGCTGGGATGTAGCATATTGGTGAGTTTAGGGGAGGTGCAGGGTGGTCTTGTTTGTTTTGTTTTGGGTTTTTTTAGCTTTCAAATTTCTTTTTCCCCAGAATGACTCTTGAGTCTTATCCACACCCCTATGCTATGATCAGCGAACAAAAGAAGAGGACAGAACTCTTAGCTGATACGTTGTCTAGTAAGAAAGAATAATGGCAGTATTACATATAGTGAGACAAAAAGCATACTGCCTTTGTACTCAGGAGCACCTTTTTTTTCTTTGCTAGAAGAGATTCTGTTTTCAAATATGATATCCTATCTGTTTATCAGTCATGACAACCTTAATTTGGCACACACAACTGAAACTCTTCATAAATCTCTTTCATAAAAAAAATTCTGAAGAGGAGGAACTAAAGATAATTCAAGCCTCATCATGAGATAACTTTGGTTCATACCTTTTTTGAAAGAAACACCGATTTTTGTCATTTTTAAAGCAATTAGATAAATTAAACTTCTGTTAAATACCCATTGGAGAAAGAAACCTTAAATGAATTCTCATCCATGCTTGAGGAAAGGGGTTTGTTTCATATATTTGTGTCATACAAGTTTTCTTTTTGTAAACAGACTTTTTTCTTACACAGAATTTATTAAATTCAAATTCATCTGCATGGTCATGTTAGAATTTTATTCAAGGTGGAAATGGAAATTTAGACTCAATGAATGTTGTTTTTCCCAATATTTCCTTCAGGCTTTGCCACCCCTGGGTGATAAAATCTAGCTTGTTCTACATTGCTTAAAGCTGGAGTTGCTACAGACTTACTTGATTGGGAGCACAATGCTGTAAGCTCTTCTTTATGAAAACTCATCAAATTCTTTGGGCTGTAGGTATACAAACATGTCCATTCCTTATTCCTGGCCCTTTTCAGGCTAGTGTTAGAAAGAAGGTTTGAAGTTGTATACCACAGAAGACTTTACTTATGTTTTGTTCTTCTAGCTGTGACAAATGTTTTTGTATGCTTTAGCTTTCTATTTCTGAAACAAATACCAGGGTAATCAATGCTCTTCAATAGAGTTATCTGGATGAAGAAGATAGGAATCCAGGTGTTTCTGAAGATAGAAGATGAAATTCAGGATGCTGTGTTTTAGTTCATAGTCTTTGGAATCTACGCTTAAATATCATTAAGGCTAAGCCTCCAGTACAGTCTATTCTATTTCTGGGTGACAAGTGTAATGCTATGCTAGCCATATCCTGCAGCACCCTGTGTCACTTGTCTAGGCACAAGTCAAAAATACTTCTTAGAGAAGTCTCCAATGAAGAAATTAGAATTTTCTATTGGAAGCTCACTGACTTTTGTCTTGTTAAGAAGAATACATTAATTAGATACAAGATTAGTCCTATTAAAACTGGTGGCAAAACTCATTCTGCTCACTGTGATATTAAAGGTTAAAATTTGTTATTGGCTGCTACTTTTTGAAGTACGTGGTGGAAAAAATGTGTTAAGCTGTTATGATTACAAAGTCTAGGTTAAGATAATGATTATTGAGTAGCTGAATTATCTTATAACTTACTACTAATTGGGACGTTAGATAATAACATGGTGATTAAAGGTGAGGCAACAAGATTTGGAAAGATTTATGGACAGAGAAAAATGTTTAGAACATCATTTTAAGGCAAATGGTGAGGATATGACAGTATTCGTGCATGTGTTAGAAGCAGAAAAAATGTGGTGAGAGAACCACCACTGCTATACTGAATTCCCATCATTAAAAATGTTCATATTTGTTTTGATGTTTATGAATATTCAAACTTTTACCATGTGATGAGGGAAAGTGGCACCTGGCATGTACAACAATGCCTCATGTGATTGCCACCTGAGTTAAATTCATGTTATAGGACCTCCCTAGTGCTTTCAGAGCAGAAGAATGAAAAGCCTGCTAGAAGCCGAGTGCTTTCATGACTTGCTGATGACAAGCCCTCTGGGCTCAGATAGGAGGAGGTTGAGAAATGACCATTTGGTCCATAATAATATCTGAGTAGCAATGTCCACATAGCTTTTAAATTAGCTACGATGACTAACTAAAATAAATTATATCCAGGCTGTGCGCTCTGTATAGAGAGCACAAAGATTCATTTCCCAGATTGCTTTTGAAGGAGGGGCAAATGTTATTTTTTGTTGATAAATGGGGTTAGTGTTTTTTGAGAGACATTGGTATCAGCTAAAAACCTACATCTTTATTGCTCTGATAGTAATATAATTTCAAAATGTAACTTTCCTTTCTCTCCTTTCCCCTGATATTCTATACTGATACTGTGCCAGACGTGTTATGCAGTTGGCTTGCTTCTTTGCCTTTGAAGAAGTTACGTATATAATCATTTTACATAGGGGAGACTGTCTTTTTACTAGCATATTTTACTCTTCAAAGATTTAATTTCCTTTTGTGAAGTGTTTTTTACTCATAGAGGAAAAATAAATTAACAGAACCATAAACATTTGCAACCCCTTTTTCAACATCTTTTCACTTCGGTATATTAATCATTCATCAAATGATTCTTCTCTGCAAAATTATGTCATTAGAGAAGACAGGCCATCCATCTACAAAAATACATTCCAGAGGTCTTACATTGGCCTGATGAAAATTCTAACAGTAGACCTCTGTTAAATTTGTTTAAATTTTGCAATCAGTAATACACTATTGATTTTTCCTGGAGCTTAACTCTTGGTGTATTAGCAAAATCTAAGATTATATCTCTAATGCACTTCTAACAGAAAAATGGGTTTCAGTTTACCTGAGATGTTTGTCATTCACCAATATGGCAGTTATTGTTAACTGAGTAAGTTCAAGAACAGAATATATTTATTTTTGCACATATTTTCCTGATCATAGAATCATGGAATGGTTGGGGTTGGAAGGGAGCTTAAAGATCCTCTTTTTTGTGTCTATGTATGTCAGTATCCTCTAAACTTGCATAAATAAAACAAGCAAATGCTATTTCTTTCTATAAGATATGATACTAAAGTGAAATTTCACCTCTTTGCTTTGCAGTGTAGATACCGCCATTATGTTGAGTTGAAGATCAGCGTATTTTGTTCTTGTTTGCCTATCAAGCTGAAGAGCAATTTCATGCCAAGCCTGGGTCCTCTACAGAGGGCTAAACTCTGCATATACATACATAATTCTCATTTTAGTATAGTTCCTCAGGTTGCCATCATGAAAACTCTATTGGGTTTATTCTTCAATACATTGATTATTATAGATGATTCAGCAGCAGAGAAAATCAGGCACAGCTGAGCAACTTTTGCCATGATCACGGCATCGGGACTGCTGTTTGTAACTCTATAAGAGAAGGTGAAAAATGTTCTACTGATAATGCTGAACTTGATGATAAACAAGATGGGGAGAAACAAGAGGCATATCCCTCTGACAATTGACAGATACTATTTAATCCTTCTAATTTATTTCCCAGTCTTTCAAAAGGCTGTGTGAAGTCATTGTCAAAAGTTCTTCAAATTAATTCAGATAGCTCTTTTGTTGTATCTCCTCTTGAGGAATCTCCTGTTTTTCCTTTGCCAGGTTCCTCCAGTCATCATTCCCTCAACTTGCTTTATGAAGTCCCCCTCCTACTGTCACCTCCAAGATCCCATTCGATTTGAGTTTGTACAGGGAATTTTGCTTTCACTAGTGCAACCTAAGGCTGTTTCCAGTGTGTTTCTACTTGCCACTCTTCCTCTCCAAAGTCTGTATGTTTTTGAGTTAGCCTTCTAGAGGGACATGAAACACCACAGGCAATCATAATTTTATGTTAATGAAGCTATTTGTCAGTGAATTAAAATTCAGAAGTGAAGTTTTATGTTAATTAAATATGAAGAATTACCAAAAAGTGCAACAGGCCTTGTTATTTTTATATTAAGTTTCATTTATTTGACACTGCACCTTCAGGATTATGTAGATTTTCTGCATTAACAATAAAATCTAAACACCAAGAATGAATGAAAAGCATGTTCTGATTGGTTAACCATGGAAAGCTAAAATCCTGTAGTTTAGCATTTGTCTACAAATCAAGTAATTGACTAAATTTTCAGGTTATGGTCTCATAGTCTCAAGTAGCTGGAAATGAAATACTTGCTGCTGTAAGTATTTAAATGCATTCCTGTGATCTAATTGCTTTTGCTTTAAATGATCATGCCCGTTCCTCATTTAGCATGCTTAATGCATCCACTTAGAGTTACATGATTCATTTTGTCCTCGCTTTAGGGTAAACTAAAATATTGTTGCACTCTGAAACAGGAAGTTAGGGCCAAGGATGTGTAATTTATTTCAAACTCAAGTAAATGCTATTTAGGTTAATGCCCAGCTGATTTGAAATAGGTCGCAGAAGGCACTGGTCTAGACATATCAAGGATGAGGGGGTCATTAAGAGCAGCCAACATGGTTTTACCAAGGGGAAGTCATGTCTGACCAACCTTATAGCCTTCTATGAGGAAGTAACTAGGTGGCTGGATGATGGTAGAGCGGTAGGTGTGGTTTTTCTTGATTTCAGTAAGGCATTTGGTACTGTCTCCCACAGCATCCTCATAGATAAGCTAAGGAAGTGTGGGCTTGATGATCAGGTAGTGAGGTGGATCAAGAACTGGTTGAAAGGAAGAAGGCAGAGAGTTGTGGTTAATGGGGCAGAATCTAGCTGGAGGTCTGTGACTAGCGGAGTCCCTCAGGGGTCAGTGCTGGGGACCAGTGCTGTTTAATATTTTCATCAGCGACCTGGATGAGGGAACTGAGTGTACCCTCAGCAAGTTTGCTGATGACAGTAACCTGGGAGGAGTGGCTGACACACCAGAAGGCTGTGTTGCCATTCAGCGAGACCTGGACAGGCTGGAGAGTTGGGTGGGGAGAAACTTGATGAAATTCAACAAGGGCAAGTGTAGAGTCTTGCATCTGGGGAAGAAAAACCCCATGTACCAGTACAGGTTGGGGGCTGACCTGCTGGACAGTAGTGAAGGGGAAAGGGACCTGGGGGTCCTGGTGGATAGGAGGATGACCGTGAGCCAGCAATGTGCCCTTGTGGCCAAGAAGGCCAATGGCATCCTAGGGTGCATTAGAAAGGGGGTGGTTAGTAGGTCAAGAGAGGTTCTCCTCCCCCTCTACTCTGCCTTGGTGAGGCCGCATCTGGAATATTGTGTCCAGTTCTGGGCCCCTCAGTTCAAGAAGGACAGGGAATTGCTTGGAAGAGCCCAGCGCAGAGCCACAAAGATGATTAAGGGAGTGCAACATCTCTCTTATGAGGAGAGGCTGAGGGAGCTGGGTCTCTTTAGCTTGGAGAAGAGGAGACTGAGGGGGGACCTCACCAATGTTTACAAATATGTAAAGGGTGAGTGTCAGGACGATGGAGCTAGGTTTTTTTCAGTGATGTCCAGTGATAGGACAAGGGGCAATGGGTGTAAACTGGAGCATAGGAGGTTCCATGTGAATATCAGGAAAAATTTCTTTACTGTGAGAGTGACAGAGCACTGGAACAGGTTGCCCAGGGGGGTTGTGGAGTCTCCTACATTGGAGATATTCAAGGCCCGCCTGGATAAGTTCCTGTGTGATGTACTCTAGGTTACCCTGCTCTTGCAGGGGGATTGGACTAGATGATCTTTTGAGGTCCCTTCCAACCCTTGGGATTCTGTGATTCTGTGAAAATACAAGTGCCGCCTCCTGTTGCCACTGACTGTTCCCTATATTTGTGTAAATATTCTTCAGTATACAGCAGACAGTGAGTGTGTGCACTGGGTTGTGTATTCCACCTGGGCTGTGCTTTTTTGCACACTGATACTTATCCAGTTGTTTTCGTTTATTTTCTTCACAGAAAATGTATATGCCATGACTGAAGACTTTCTCTTATCTCGTCTCCCTATTAAAGAGAAGGGTGGGGGAAAGGAATAATGCTTGATGTCTGCTACCGGCTAGCAAAATGTGTGTAAATGCATGCGTTTTGACTTTGTGTGTGGACAGATGGTAGGTTAAGGCAAACCTAAAGATATTTGCTCCCATGATGATTTTGCAAAGCAGCGTAGCAGATTGTCAATTTGTACACTGTTCTAATGGGATAAGTTTTTTGACTGCTGGGTTGTTGCATGGCACTAAAACTACGTGAATTGTAGCTCAGTGCTGTATCCTGGTGAATCAATGTTTGCAAGTATCTGCACTCATAGAGACTGGATTCCTGAGTGACTCTGCCTGTGAAGGATAATAATTTCTGGCATCTTAATCTCCCTTCTCTTCATGCGGATGTCTAAAAATAAAGGCCATGGTTTGATTTAATTTTGTGACGTACAGCATGCAGCTTTGAACTTGCCTGAGCTCTGTGACTCCATTCGGCCACCTCCTTCCCCCTAGCTCACAAGGAAGATAACTTTCCCTGTTCGGTTCCATGTTTGTCCCTCTAACACTGCTCTCCAGCACTGTGTGCTGAAGTGCCTTCTATTTGTCCTTTGCAGCTTCCTTTTGCCAAAATACAAACAGGTTGCTATCTGCTCTAAGAAACAGCTTGATATGCACTTCTGCAGTGAGTCTGGGAAACATTAAAAAGACAGCAGCTGAAGCACTCCTTGAAACCGAGAAGCCCTTACACCCACCTTCATGGGATTAACTCAACATATTAATTTGAAATTTCAACCTCACTGCTGACACCCTATATTGTGTCAACTTTTGGGTTTGGAATTTAGCCTTGGATCATACTATTTATATTCAAATTCAAATTCAGTTATATTTATAATCAAAGCAGGGAAATAAAGTTATTTTATAAGAAAACTTATACCAAATTCCTGGGAAGGAAGGGATTATATTAGTAAGCAGTTCGCAAGCCTCCGTTTTTTGATTATGAGTAAGAAAGCAATACGAACAGCAGCTGACTTGCTGATCTCTGTCTTCACTTGAAAGTCAGAGCTCAGGCATTCATTTAGAGAAATGAATACTTTTTTTCACTGCAGCCTGTACAGGTCTTCTGACAGTCATTGTTAATATTGATAACTCTGTGGGCCAGAAAATATTACTAGTTCAAGAATGAATCAAGGCTGATACTGCTGTGAAAGGAGTTAGTGGAAGTTTATTGCTTGTAAAAGGAGGAAGACTAGACCAAAAGAGATTTATAATTCAAATGTGTTTAATAGTTGTGTATCTGTATGATACAGATCTATTCACACTATTTTGAGTATATCTAAAACATACAGTCTCTCTTATTTTCTAGGACACTGTCTTGGTTTTAGTCTCTCAATAAGTAGTTGCTATTTATAGAGCAGATCAAGAGATGTGGCTTGCAGATGTCAAAAAGATGCATGTTTCCTCACATATAAGTGTTTTCTTGCTTTAACTTTATGCAAATACTTTATTGTTAATGCTTTCTAGAAGGCCACAGGAGACATACAGACTTTATTTTTTTTCCTGTATGATTAATACCAGCCATTTGGTTTTTGCTTTCATTTGTAAGTACTTCAAACTCTGCCGTAGAAAGGAGAAATGGGTTATGTGTATTTAAATGTACACATGAAGATTAAAAGGACTGCAATCCTCATTTCTGTTAGTCACCTACATCAATATAATGAATCTCTAACATGAAATATCTGTTTACAAAGTGCTAGTACCAGCACTTGTTTCATTTTTCATTTTGGAAAACATTTAATTTCCAACTTAAGTTTTCGCTATGTATTTTTTAAATATCCTGTATTATAAACGCTCCTTCTGTGTCTCAAGACATTTGGTAATTTACTGCTTTTGATTCAGTAAAATTCTTATGGACAGTTATAATATTGACATTTTGGCAAAATGAAGTGGGATTTAACGAAACAAAACAAAACAACCCCCAAAAATGATGAGTAGTGTTACTATCATCCTGGTCATAAAATTGTCTTCAAATCCTTGTTCCTGTTAACTGTATTCTGCATTCTAACATTCTTGTATGTTTTATTATGTATAAATTCACTATTAGTCAGAAGTCCTTTGTAGCTGCAGAAGAAATCTAACTATTCCCTTTTAATAGGAGGCTAATAATAAAATGGTAAATGCATAAAGCAAAGTATTTAGGGCATGTAGATATGTAGAACAAGTGTTCTAGATACTGTGTTAGTATAGAAAAGAAAAACACCATGACTACTGAAATACTTCTGTGAGCCCTTTTATAGAGCAACAGCAACTCCCCCCCTTTCTCAACCTTCGAATGACCTCACCACAGTGCCTTAAAGATGAGACAATAATGAAAGTATCCTTTGTTTATAGTATCCCATAGAACAAATAGGTTTTAGTAGTGGCTCTTGTATTTGTGCTATGAAAAATTTCTCAGAAAAAATAATTTCAGTGTTTTTATTGTACCTTCTGTCTTGGACTGTAAAGGTGCGAGGGCTTTCTTAGGTTTTATTTTCCTGTTAAACACATGTAGTGTAAAGAGCCAAAGCAAAATCTTTAATCATTAACAGGCCAAAGAACTGTTAAAGAGTAAAAAAAGTCAGTGAATACAATTTAATAAAAGCTATACTATCCAATTAAATCATACAGTACTGTGCATTTATACTATTGTGTTAGCCATAAAAATCTAAACCAGTTTATAATATCATACAGTTATGTAGGTACTTACCATTTTAAAAGCAGCATCGAGTCGAATCGATGGAAAGTCCCCAAGGTGTAATCAATAATTGATTAAAATGATGAGCCTTTATGGTATTCTTTTGAAGTGCACAATCTGAAATTAAAGGAAATTTACTGACAGTTGTATATTTTGTTGAAAGAAGGATTCCTCAGACATACATATATTAACAACGAAATCGATGTCGCCTTCTACAGAGTACAAGGAAAGTGATTTATTTTGAAAATGTCTTTCAGCTGGGTAACTAGGTAACTTACACTGTGTTGTAGATAGAGTTTGGATTCCATTTTGTGAAGCAGGATTCCAGTGTAATGAGTGAAGGAAACAGATGGAGTAAGATGACTGATGGGTACCAAAAAATCAGTCACCATTTTCAGTACCTGTACATTAACCGCCATAAATCAATTTATTTTCATTTACTGAAACAGAAAATTACAGATTATTCAGCCAAAGCATTACAGAACCCAAACCCACTCTATGTTAAAAGCATATTTATAGTGATTACCAGGCGTTCTAGATGTGTTACATCTGAGAGTAAAATCTTCTGCAGGCAAGAAGCTCACTCCCCGTTCAGTCATTTCATTCTGTTAGGGAGATTGAAGCATCTCTATTATTCTGGAGGGGGGAACATTAGCTGGTTATTCTGCCATATTTGACAGCTGTAAAGCTCTCCTTGTAAAGTAAAGCTCTCCTTGTAAACCAGAGGTGAGCTATTGAAGTGATGCACTGAGTGTTAGGGTCTTGCTCCACCATAAAGGCTTCAAGCAGCCTGGGAAGGAGCTGAAACTGGAAAGCCTAAATTAAAGGCTGAGTGCAGAAAGCCACTATCTCTCCTGCAGCAGCTGTGAATTGCAAGACACGAATAGTGGATTAGAAAATGAAAACAAATTTACTATTTATATACCAGAAGTCCTTATCTGCTGCATGGCACAGCTGCTGTGTCACATACTTGACCCTGACTTAATTTGGTCATCCCTGTGGTTAAATAGGAAGTTCAGCTCTGAGCCAAATAATTTCCTAGCACCCCTCACCAGTAACTGCCCACTTGTTGCTGACTTTTATATGAACACCTGCCCATGAGAAATTGGATTATGCCCATCCAGATAATTTACATCTATTTTAGGATGTCTTGCAATTAGGAGACTTTCAGAATTGTACAATACAAATAGAAATCACACTAGTATACAGAATATTTGAGAAATAAAGAAATATAAGTCAGAATATGGAACTGCTCTTATTCTTGTTGAGTTTATATCAGGAAGTTTTCTTGCATAGAAGCCCTGCATAGTACAGCAAAGGCAAAAGTATGAAAAAGACTGTAACTCAAATATCTTAGAATTGGCTGTAAGATTTTTATCCCAATTGCTTTTAAATTTTACTATGAATACTTTGAATAAGAAAAAAAGTCTTAATTTTTTCAAAATAATTTTCTAATTAAACAATACTAAATTTTAGGGTTAGGCTCAGTACTTTTGTAATGAACCTTAAATCAAATCTGGTGTTTGTTTTTAGATGCAGAAACATCAATGAAATTGCCACTTCCCCCCCTCCCCGGACTTCTTACAAAATTCCCTATCTCCATAGTCATTAACTTCTTCCTCTCCCCCACCAGTCGTTTCTTTTCCACCTTGAGTTTGGAATAAAATAGATATGAAATGTTTCCTGTAAGCAGGTCAGAGATAAACTATACAACTTTCTTAAGACATCTATCTGAAAAAGAGAGTTTAAAATCTTAAACAGGGTCAAAACAGTGAGGAACTCTTTCTAATTTTTGCACCTCAAAGATAGAAAGGAATTATAACAACCATTTTGAAAGCATAAAATTGCTGTGGAATTCAAACTAAGACAGGAATTTACTATCTGTTACTACATTTCTTTTGAAAACAAACAAGATTGCAACACATAAAGCAGCCACTCTTAAATCCCTGTTTAAAGTAATGCCCACTAATAAGTCTTCCCTAATTGGTAAAATTTAATCCTGTTGAAACCTGGCAGCATGTAGTGTCAGGAACATCTTGACAGTAGTACAGAAGAGCATGTCATGGTTTAAGCCCAGCCAGTAACTCAGAACCACATAGCCGCTTGCTCACTCCCTCTTCTTCCTCCCCCCAAGTCCAGGAGGGATGAGGAGAATCGGAAGAATGTAACTGCCACGGGTTGAGATAAGAACAGTCCAGTAACTAAGGTATAAAACAAACCACTGCTGCTACCACCAATAATAATAACGATAAAGGAAATAACAAGGGAAGAGAATACAACCACTCACCGCCCGCCGACCGATACCCAGCCCAACCCAAGCAGTGATCTCCTCCTTCTGGGTAACTGCCCCCAGTTTATATACCGGTCATGACATGCTGTGGTATGGAATACCCCTTTGGCTAGTTTGGGTCAGGTGTCCTGTCTCTGCTTCCTCCCAGCTTCCCCTCCTCCCTGGCAGAGCATGAGACTCAAAGTCCTTGGTCAGAGTAAACATTACTGAGCAGTAACTAAAAACATTGGTGTTATCAGTGCTATTCCCAGGCGGAAAGTCAGAACCTCAGCACTGCACCAGCTACTAAGGAGAAAAATGACTGCTACTGCTGAACCCAGTACAGAGCAGTATAATTATTTTGATCTATATAAGTTAGACTTGAAGAGAAGATGGTCCAAGGAAAGCGGAAACGCCATGCTGCTGTCAATACTTATCAGCATCAAGTCTAACTGATGTGCAGCTTCATTTATAAGTTTGATCTGTATTCAGCCCAGACTAAGATTGCCCTTTTTCAGACTGCTTGATCACTTTTAATTCCCTAGAGGAATGCTTTTAGAAAAGAGAGCAATCTTGTACGAGGCTCTTGCTGATCACCAAATCTAGGGCTTTTTGCCCTGTTGTGGAGAGAAAAAGTACATGCATGCACTGCAGAGAAGAGGGTTCTTTGTTTGAAAAAATTTCCTGGCAGTTTTCAGCTATTATGTACTGAAGACTGTTGCCCAAGTGCTAAGGCTAGTCTAAGTTGAAGCAAAGAGGAAAATCATTCAGAAGTGGTCAGGACTCAAGTGGTCGGTCTTGTTTCTACCCACTACAAAAGATGGTGTGCTAGTTTAAATGCTTCCTGGAGCTACCATCACTGTGGTTTTGGTTCCACTATTCTCCTTGGAGAGAGAGTCCATACATATTATCTTATTAAACTAATATGACTGTGAAACAGCTGTGGGGAATACATGTCAAAGAAAAGGTCACAATCTTCTGTGCAAGTAGGAATAAATGCACAGTATATTCGCTGCTTTTGGAGTATCTGCTAAGAGCTGATTATGCAACATGATTCCTATACAGGAAATTACTCTTACCAAGGCATTGTTTCCCTCTGTATTTTTGTCAGTCAGACAATTGTTTGCAAATGAGTTGAGCTTCATCATCTAAGCTGCAAGTTGAAACACGTGTATTCTGTTCTCCAGGTATATGCATATGAGACATATGAATTAGTCTAATGGATTAGTTGCTAATATCAACCATACAACAGATTCCATTCTGTATATGAAATTGGAATCCTAAATTTAAGCTATAGCTATAATTATTTCAGAAAACAAAAAACCTTTCAAATGAATTATTTCAGTTTGGTTTCATTTCAACAATGCAAATTACTACAAATGACAGAGTGGATTATGGAGACAATAGTATAACCTATGTAACTGGCAAAAGAACATGCTAGGAAGAGTTTGGGAGGCCTGGAGTTCAGAATCCCCACTTCAACTTTGTGTGCCTCCATACAGGTGTGACTGGCTACCGGAAGATCGCTATGGGCATTTCAGCCATTCTCCAGAACTATGTTAGCCAGTAGTCAGAAAGCCTTAATACTTTTACTGGTAGAAAGTAATTCCAGCACACTAGGTATTGTGGTACCAGCACCAACCAACCTCCCCACCCCCCTCCCCTTATTATTCTTATTTTCACCACAGATGAATTTAGTCTGTAAATAACATTATTTTCACCCCATGTGTGTCCTTGCACAAAAATGTTACTACTGAATTGTTCTGAATATGTCTCTGCTTAATTTTGGAGCTCAAAATAGTGATTACTAAGAACCTTGGGCTCTGTCTTGCTGTTTCACTGTTGAGTAGTGCATTAAAGAAGAAACTTAAAGCTCAGTGTAACTGGCGGTTGTTAGCACCATTTCTGCTTGTATCTCGGGATTCTTACCTACTATTCTTAGTTACTTATTCTACAATCTTAAAAAAAATATATATATAAAAATGGAAGGGCCCTGGACAAGCACTGACACTGATTGTTATTATAGAAGTTGCAATCTCTTTTTTATGAAGGGGAAGACGGAAGTATAAAGGCTTGAGGCAGGTTTTAACATTTTTAAACCATGGCTAAAGCCAGTTTAGATCAGTTGGTAAAGGCTTAAGTGATTGTAAGGGAGGTGGTTAGGATCATACAATGAGAAACAGAAACAGCAAATAATATGAAGAAGAAAAGACCGAATGAAGGTATGAAGGAGCTTAAAGACTGGAGATACACCATTAAAAAACATCTTATAATCACAAAAGTGATTATTTAGAAATAAAACTTGAAGAAATATGATAGCAAAAAAAAAAAATAGAGGAACACATAGCAAGAAAATAGGGAAAGTGCAAGTGTAAAAGTGCTGGGACTAAGAAAGAGAAAGGTGTTACCTTTAGAAAACCTGTGTTATCTTCAGAAAACCTATCTGTCAATATTTTGTCCAGACTGACTCCATGGTTCCCCACACCTCAGATATCCTGTTGACTTGAAGCTTCTTTCCCAAGCAAACCAGCTAGATGCCTTCAGGAGAAATTGTGGTAAAATCAATAAAATTGTATGGTTTAAATTGCCATATGAGATGCAGAGGGTTTTGGTCCATGTATCTATGCAGTAAGAATATGGGAAATGTATTCCTGTGAGGTCTGAGCACTGTGGCTATGAGCTGCTGCTCACTAACTGACCTAGAAACTGAATGCTGTTTTTTTTCCACCGCCCCCAAAAAGAGTATTTATGTGGCTTTAAGTTCTTCTAGCAGTGAGTTTGTTACTGCAGAATGCAGAAAACAATGCACAGAAGTCTCAAAAATGTTTAGGTATGAACATGAATCTTCTGTAAAAAAAAAAAAAAAGGAATCTTTCAGTATACTGAAGGTCCTTATTTACCCGTATGAACTATTCTTTGTTATTTAACTGTTCTTTTTTCCATGCCCTTTTTAAATAAGCCTTCCCCCCCCCCTTTTTTTTTTTTTAGTTTTTAATTCTTACTAAATAGTCACATGAAAAATTACTGCAATTAATCTGGAAGTTTACGTAAAGCATGCGATATCAAGCGTTTTGTTTTTTTTTGGGGGGGGAGAGGGGAAAGTGGCGGCAGCATCCAAAATGATTTCTAGAACACTGAAGAAGAAAAAGGATGGGGACTTTGGAAATCTTTTTTTGAATGCTTAGTTCTAACAGTTGAGTATTAATAATTTTAAGTTATAGAAACAGGAATCAACGCATCTTGTTGTTTATATATGGTTAGTATAGGACCACCTGTGAATTAGATAATTTTAAAAATATCCAGTTCTGAATTTCTGGTAACTCAGGTCAACCATTTTAGCAAAATTTTTTTCTTTTTTTTCTTTTTTCTTTTTTTTTTGTCTTGCATACTTTTAAAATTTGTATATGTAGAACTTCCTCAGACACGTACAAATGCAAAATACTGGGTACATGAACAAATAAGAAGGTGTTAAGCAGACAGGATTGTGTAAGGTACCTGATTTTCTGATGATGAATGTTCTGCAGAATGGCTATCATGATATACTCCCCTACTTAGCAATGTGAGAGGGATGTGTAACTAGATAACTCATTAGAACAATGAAGATCATGTTTAAGGCACATTCATTTTCCTCAGCCCTCCTTTTTTCCCCCTAGACATCCAGCTCACTAAAGCATTTATCACCATGTGGGTATGACTTATTTCATGCCAGCTATCTTTCACAGGCATTGTGCTACCTTATTCCCTTGACTCCATCTGAAAGGAAAGGTGTAGAACATACGTCATTGTATGCCCTGGCATAGGAAAATAAGCATTCCAGTGCTTGACTATTGCTATGTATTTAATCAAGCTGGAGTAGTTCAGTAAGTTTCACTACTAACATTTTTAAGTGAGCAGAAAACAGTTATGACCATTATCATACTTGATGTACTCTAAGCTAAAGACTGATGAACTGTTGATGAAAAAATAGAAACCCCTGGCTATGCTGAAAACTATCATATTGCACAATGAAATATTTTCTCATTCTTATTTTCTATAGCTATTTCTGTAAACCTAGAATTGAACCTCAAGCACTGATTTGTTCTGATGGTATTTTCATTTATAAATGTTAGATATTTTAGGAGAAATTTTATTCCTAGAAGATCTTTAATTGCAGCCCTATTATGCAAATTTTATCCTTGCTAAGCTGAGTGGAATTTACCCAATTCTAAACATTAAACCTTCTGTGAAATGCCTCTATTAAAATACAGCCTCAGAGTTAGAAAAAAACCAAACCTGAAGTTAATGTAATCTAATAAAAGAGTAATGTGTGTGTCTGCCTGTATATGACAATGTAAGGATGATAAATTTGACTATAAATATCCACTTCTTTTGTAATGATTTCTATATATTGGAAGCAGGGTATCTGTATGCTGCCTGAAATTAAGAGGTTGCTTCTTTAGTAGCAGCAGCAGACTTTTGACCCCTTTGTTGAATAGCCATTCATTGCAAAGTTCATGCCACCGTCACTAGACTGAAGCTCTACAGTATTTAGATTAAATAATGACCAAGGTCTAGTCCTGCAGCCCACAATTATTTGAGTTATTTCTTCCTTTGTGCTGAATTCAGCAGAACTTCTCATCACAGGCCAGGGGCTCAGAATTGGCTCCTTGTGTTTGTTGAGGACCATAATTCCATGCCAGCTTGACTTCTAATTATGTTTTCTGACATCTCGCTAGGTTTTTGTGTGCTTTATACTGCAGTGACAAAGGCCGAGTATATTTTAAAAAGAGGCTTATCATAATATTTTACAATCTCATTAAAACTTTGGGCCAGTCTGGTCTATGATTTCATCTTTTTTTGAATGCATTTCCATTTTCTTTATATAGCCTACACATACTGAATTTAGACAAGACTTTAGTTCATAAAGTGTCTACTTTGGTTACAGTCATTTTACACTTATTTCATCATTATTGCATGAGACTTTTATTGAGTATATAATTTAGCTTGCTGCTTGCTCTGTATTCAACCAAAACATGAATTGTCTGCCATAGCACTTTCATTAAAAGAAAAGAAAGAAAGCACTTAAACATAAGAAAGACAGATAAAAATAACTCCCTGTCCTTTAGGAAAATGTGTTTTATTCTTTCTCTCCTTAGAAATATGCTCGAGTCGACTGTTTTCCAGCAAGTTCTTATTCTCTCATGAATCTAATCTAAAATATCATTTTGCTGTTTTGTGAAACCGAATCAAAGATTTTCAAAAATCAAAATCATTATAGTTGTAAATAACACTCATCTTCCTATCAAGTACTGAATAATAAACCATTAGTGTTTCACAGCACTAGAAATAAAAATAAGCTCTGCTGTGTGTTATAAAAATGAATGTTCTTCAGTCTTCATTTTAAAAAATTCAAAAAAGTGGTTAAAAACAGTCTGGGGACTTTTTGAAGAGCGAGTGTTGGCTGCTTATCTTTATACATCTCACATGTATGAAAAGAAATGATACTGCTTCTGCAGTACCAAACATGAAATTCAAAAGTTGTTTACACAACTAATAATTTATTCATTTCATATTAAAAGCAGGAATGCAGTATTTTTATCTGTATTGAATTGAGAAGGTTTGTTAACTTTAAAGCATTTTTACAGTGACTTACCCAATACGAATCGGAATTTATATGTATAATACAATACACGTATCTATCTGTTCTCCTCACTGTGCTCATTTTAGAGAAAACAAAGAAAACAAGTAATGATGCTATAATTAACTTTAAAGAAAACTAATCAGATTCATTCTGTTACTTCAACCTTAATGCAAGTTACTTCCTTTCTACAAAGAAGACCATAGGTGATGGCACCCCAAATGGCACTTGCTGGTGGGTAATCCGTAACTATTATAATATGCTCTCATTTTTGCACCAGAATGTGAGAAACTGGCCCTAGCTGAGTATTATTGTAGATCTCAATCAGTGTCTTTGATAGCGCTTGGCTCTTTTGAAATCCTTTCCCCACTCACTTCCCTCCAAGAATTCAGGTATTAATGGAATAAATCAAAGTCTTGCATTACTCAGAACAAGTAAGAGCGTACAAATATGAAAGATGCATTCTGAGACAATGTTTCTGGACTCTGACACTTTCAGAAATTCTTCACTATGGGGGTAGTGAGGCACTGGCACAGGTTGCCCAGAGAAGTTGTGGATGCCCCATCGCTAGAAGTGTTCCAAACCAGGTTGAATGGGGCTTTCAGCAGCCTTTTCTAGTGGAAAGTGACCCTGCCAGCGGCAGGTGGGTTGGAATGATTTGATCTTTAAGGTCCCTTCCAACCCAAATCATTCTGTGATTTTGGGAGCAGAAAATAACAGGTTTCTCGTGGACTTTACAAGCGGTTCTATTGGTGTGGTGTTCCTGTAGTTTCTAGAAAAGGTTGGTTTTTGAGAGAACTCCCATTCAGGAAATAATCTCTGCTTAGGATATCAGACCTCTTCTTTGGATATGTCTGTGTGTGGTGTGGCTTTTGCTATAATGTGTTTTGTACTCTTACACCTCTTTTTATTATGGAAGGCTTATCTGCTTATCACTAATTCCTGTCTGAGCACCTTACATTGTACAGTTGACACCACAGGCCTAATTAGGAAGGTACTTAGTATTTTTTCAGAATAATTCATTGCATATTTATTGCAGTGACCAGAGGATAAAGTGGTTCCCATTTCCTGATAATTTAGTTCATTTTAATATTCTCTTCATACCAATTCTGATTTCACATCTCTACTACTTCAGCTATCTGCATCAATTTAATTTTTATATGACAAAGTTCTATACACATCTGTGCAGGTCTATAAATAAAAAGCAATAAGCTGACAACTTCCACCTGTATCAAATTATTTCATGCCCTTTTTTCTGGTACACTTGCTATTAAACTTCTGTCTCTTTGTATCTGTCACCTGTCTGTGTTCCCCTATATCCCTCTTCCCCTTTTCTGGCAACTGACAGTTTTCAGCTGCAGATGGAGCATAATACACTACTACTCTCTTCACTATGTCTACCTCTATGCTGGGGGGTTCACACAGGCATTGCAGACATTTTTTCTGCTACAGCATATAAAATAATCTGTCTACAGCCATGTACGTTTGCTTTCACACATATATAGTACTGCCTGTTTTAAGAAAAATACCTACATATAAGGAGAAAGTTGTGGATCTCATTAAAATCTATCTCTAAAATGAAGGCCAAGATAGAAACCAGAAAGCAACAGTGAGCTGAGATCGCTGGCAACTCAAAGTTCACAATGATCTATCAGGTCGCTTATTACATACTGTCTGTAGCAGTATTTAATATATTTTAAGCATTTGTGTTATATTTGTGGATGGAAATTGTCCTATGTTTACAAAATTCAATTGGATGTATGTGGTGTCTTTTTCAAGACTCGAATCAGCAGCCACCTGGCTGTAATTTGTCTACCAGGACTGAAGAGTGGTCTCTTAGCCTGACCAATAGCTGCTTACCCATCTGGCATAGGTTTTTCCTCTAGGACACTCAGTAAGACACTTGAGTTTGCTCATACTTCAGCTCATCCTTCTCTTGTGGCTTGCTCTTTAGCCCTGCTCTTTAGCCTGATTCCTGCTCTTACTCCTAGATCTCTTACTTGGAGTGCAATTCCCCTTTTGGTTTTGCTCGCTTAGCTTCCTTACTTGGCAATACTCAATTGCTTTAACTCTTACATTTCATGATTTCTCCAGTTCTGAATTGAGGATAATCATAACTAGATATTCCATCTAATAAACAAAATGGGAAGTTGAGCAGACTTTGACGACAATTTCAGCACAAGGCTAGACTTAACACTTTGATTACTGTTGTAAAATGGTCTGTCAATCTCTGGTGCTCCCTGTTAATGTTGTTTATTCATGGAGTTCTTTATAATTTTAGGTATTTGGGGGCTTTAGAAAAGTAATCTTTAAGCCCTGTAACACCTAAAAGTGCAGTTTTAATTTGCAAGCAAAAGAGATTAAGACTTGCTTGTAAAAAGTTTTGATTGAAGGACCTGAAAACCTAAGACAAATACCTCATAAAATATTGTGAGATTTTTAACAGAATTGAACTTATGATGACAATACAATCTGTTACACCAAACAAGCTACAGGATTTATGGATCAAGTAAAGGATTATGGAGAAGTCAGGGAAAGGAACAGATACCTTGGGTGTCTGCAGAATTAGTTGATGCATTTCAGTTTGAATTTCATTCACATTTAGCAAGATAAATATGTAAAGCTGGGTCTCTGGGTTGTTTTAAAATGTAGATGTGCCAACATTAAAAATAGATAGTGTCATGTGAGAGGATGGAGAAAAATCAAACAAACACATTCCCAGTAGTGAGGTAAATCAGCATGCCCTTAAGCGATAGCAATCAGATCTTTAGGAGCGCTAGATCACTTCTTGCATATTTATCCTTTTTAATTCCTTTTCCAGAATGTTAGGCAAAATCCTGTGGAATTTTGTCTTACAGCAGAACCACCGCTGTATGCTGTAGTTACAATCTGTTCAAAGAACCAGTGAAATGACACAGGAGTTTTAAGGGTACTGCAGTGCTCACTGATTTTCTAGTTGTAAAATAACAAAACAGCCAAAGGATAACTAAATTAAAACACAAATTTCTGGGTCAGAAACCCTGAATTGGGAAACATCTTAAGTAAAGAACAGCACAGTCTAATCTTATATTCACCAGTAATGCACAGGAGTGTAATCCTGTCAGCAAAGGGACATCAAAAATCATTTAGATAGCTGAAAATAAAAGGCCTTTGTGTGCATAGGCTAAGTCAAGATTTTCATATTACTGAGCTGTGCTGTGATTTTAGCACTAGTGTTGCATGGGAAGAAGTTAGCTTTTGTCTGTTTAAGTCCATGAGCTGAATTAGCTGTCCACTTTTGTTTAATCTTCCCACTTTCTGTCCCTATAAATCCTTTTCACATTGCTCATATATGCAGCAGTAACCTTAGTCTCATTCAGGAGTTCAATTATTATTTCACTTAACAAAGTCTATCTTAAAGGTATTAGCTTAAAGAACAATTTTAAATGAGAAGAAATTCAGCAAGCTTTACTATGCATTATTCATACCTTTTTTCTTTTCCCTACTGGTCCCTATGTGGACAAAATGAACAGCGTTTGGAGGAACTGAGGAGAGATCTTTGAATAGAACTGTTGGAACAAGTCCAGAGGAGGGCCAAGAGGATGATCAGGGGGCCGGAGCACTTCCCATATGAAGACAGGCTGAGAAAGTTGGGGCTGTTCAGCCTGGACAAGAGGAGGCTGCGTGGAGACCTCATAGAAGCCTTCCAGTATCTGAAGGGGGCCTATAGGGATGCTGGGGAGGGACTCTTCATTAGGGGCTGTAATGACAGGACAAGGGGTAATGGGTTAAAGAAATAATGGTATTTCAGCATACAACATTATTTAAAGTCCAGGCTTGAGATGTAACTTTCCATATTTTAAAAGTTTTAATATTTTGCCAGATGGAGAGAAAGGAGGGTACGGCTACATAGCTACTTGGGTTTACTTTCTGATTTGCTAGGAAGAAAGTGTCATTGCTTTGCAGAATATAAAACTCCATCTTTTGTGAAGGCTGCAAAGCTGGAGATTTGTGGAAGCTGTGGACTATGTTTATTTAGTGTTTCTCAGGCAGACGTGGACTATCTCTGTTTCCTTTTTGTGGCCAATCCATGACCATGTGGCTCAAACACGGAGGGTATACAGGGAAAGCTTAACATCTCCTAGTATATTATTGGAACAAGTCCAGGGAAGGGCCACGAGGATGATCAGAGGACTGGAGCACCTCCTGTATGAAGATAAGCTGAGAAAGTTGGGGCTGTTCAGCCTGGAGAAGAGAAGGCTGCGTGGAGACCTCATAGCAGCCTTCCAGTGTCTGAAGGTGGCCTACAGGGATGCTGGGGAGGAACTCTCCATTAGGGACTGTAGTGGTAGGACAAGGGGTAACGGGTTAAATCTTAAACAGGGGAAGTTTAGATTGGATATAAGGAAGAAATTCTTTCCTGTTAGGGTGGTGAGGCACTGGAATGGGTTGCCCAGGGAGGTTGTGAATGCTCCATCCCTGGCAGTTCAAGGCCAGGTTGGATGAAGCCTTGGGTGAGATATTTTAGTGTGAGGTGTCCCTGCCCATGGCAGGGGGGTTGGAACTAGATGATCTTAAGGTCCTTTCCAACCCTAACTATTCTATGGTTCTATGATTCTAAGTTTGGAAAACGTTAAGTTGGAGGTAAGAATAACTCAGCTGCAGTATTACTTTCTAATTTGCAAATACCACTGTCCCCATCTTTGATACCTTTGATATTAGGGTCTAATGGGCACCACCACACAAGCTTGTGATCTGTAAGACTAAATGTAGAAACAGAATCTAAACAAAAATAAAACACCACTGGAGAAAGAAAAGAAAATCTTAGTTTAGGGCCTTCTTTTGCTGTAATACTTTGATTATAATTTTGGCAACTACTTTTTTTGTGTCTATGATCTAGCATTTATTGTAGGCTTGTTTTGGGTAACAGCATGCTGTATTGCTGATTGTTATTCATATTAGGTTTTTCACTTCCTATCTTTTGGAAGCTGTTTGAATGCCAAATAGTAGTAATCATCTGTCAGATAATAGATAGAAATCTAGGAATGTAATTAAATGTAGCTACAGTACATGTACTTAAATACTAATTAAATAGGACAGACTCTGAGATCATAATCTGAGTGATTATAACTAGACTCAATTCATAAACAGATCCTGTCCAAATAAGACTTTTTGCATAAAGCTAGCTAAGAAACTTGCTCCTTCCAAAGAGAATTTCTGTCTTACAAGTTAACATAAAGCCTTTTGAAAGATTTGATCTCCCAGCACTGCAATGCTATTCCAAATTGTTCTTGTGTTAGTTTGCCAAATGTTTCTTTTCATGAGGACTTTGCTAATAAGTGTGTGTTATATGTGACACAGAAAACAAGACTACATTTAAGCTTCCCAGAACTTTTCATTCTAAGAGTTTGAAATCCATTGCTAGGAGCTTAACCAAACTTTTAAAGTATTTGGGCTGAAATGTGGGTTTGCATTACGATAGAGCCCTTAATTACATGAGATCCCAGTACCCTTCTCCAACTGACTCCCAGCCTGCCTCAGTCAGGTCACAAGATGGATACCACACATTTAACGGGCAGTTTTTCAATATATCATTTAAAAATGTGCTTCATTCAGTTTGTGGCTCCCTTCATTGCTGCAATCTTCAAATCTTTCTCTGAATACAATACTTTTGATTTCCTCGTAAGAGTGATGGGCTCCACTGAAACGACAGTATTGAGATTTGAGTTCCCAAATGTTAGTGTCTCCATTTTGTAATGCTCTTGTGAAATAAGTGGTTATAATTGTCTCCGTTTTACAACATGGAACTACGGCACAGTGATACATCCTCAAAGCACAGACCAGTTGGGGTGTCTAATGAAATGGTCATGACTTTACTTTTGAAAGTACATAGTTTTTAATAGCTGTCCAGAACTGGAGTTGTAAAACAAGCAAATCAATTCACTTAGCTTGTAGCTGTGCATTATTAACACTTCTGCAGACCTAATCCTTGGTGTGTCAGACCCAGAGCTCACAATCATAGAATAGTTTGGGTTGGAAAGACCTCCCCTGCCATGGGCAGGGACACTTCACGCTAGACCATGTGGAATACCCAGCAGCTGCTTGTAATAGTTTTAACTGAAGCAATTTGCCTGAGATCATGCAAGAATCAGTGGCAGAACTAGGAAGAAAATTCAGTCCTCCAGTCTCTCTAGCATAACACCTGATCATCCTTTCAATATCTGTAACAGAAGTGGGTTTACAAACATCAAGGTCATTCTCTACACAGCTGGCTTTCATCCTCTGAACATCATCTTTCCTGTGCACTGCAGTGACAAGATTTTCTTTTTTAATTTTCCTTTTAAATTAAAAAAATGCTGATGCTTAATATTTCACAGATAAGCAGGAGTTAGCAAGACATACGTTAAATTATGTTTCTTTTTTTCTCTTATGCCCATAAAAGAAGTTGTCTTATTTACACGGTATTTAGATCTCTGTCACAGTCTTTGCTCTTGAGCTTAGCTTAAAACCCCCACTGACATTTTTACTCCTGTCACTTGCAAAATGCACGTGTGTTGGGATCTGTGTGGTGCAGCCAATATCACTGTTTATTTTATATTTCTATCAGTATTTCAGGTCCACAGTGAGATACACTGGCTTGACTTAATAACACATTTCAGAATTCTTTCTGGTGATTTCTTTACTGAAAAAGTGATTTGATACTAGAAGCTAGGAATTCCAGAGTAAATTGACTTTTTTTATGCCTTTCTTTTAAGGCCAGATTTTCAGACAGGTGTCTTCTTCAATGTCATTATGTTAGAAGTTGTTTTCGGAGATAACTACTGACAGACATTGCTGGGAACAGGGTGGAGATGGTGAATGCATCTGCTTAAAAAGAAAATAACATAATGTGAGCAGCCACTCTTGGAGATGAGAGCCAAGAGCTTCCCTTCTAAGGTGCTAGGCCGGAGGAGCCCACTCGGGGCGCTAAAAGTCAGCATACAGTGGCTTTCGTGCTCAGGCTGGTTTAATCACACCTGACCATATGGCCCTGCCCCCATGTGGTGAAAGATAGCTCTCTCAACTGTATTGGTTCAACTGTGTATTATTACGGCATAGCATACTAACTTGGGAAAACGGTCTTTTCCGAGTTCTGGAGTTATTTTTGTTCCAGATCAGTTTGAGGAATGATTTATAGCACCGTTTCACAAGCAGTTATGGTGATAGAAAGGAAAGTCAGTAACTGCTTACGCCAGCTTTTCACTGAAGTCCATTGACTGTGGAATTATGAGTTAAAACATTGCAGTATGACACCCAATTAACATCCTAAATCCTGTCTACCTGTGTAGTTAGTTATAAATGCTGTTAGTTCAGGTCAGGATTAACATTTTGTCTTACCCAAATCCACTTACATGGGAACTGTGTTTATGGCGGCAAAACTGAGCTATATTGCTCAGCTTTCATGCATGAAGTGGAGAGGACAGAGATCAGGCAGTGAATAAATTCACGGGCAGTAAGGCAGTTTGTTGTTGGGGGGTTTTATAGGGGTTGGGGTTTTTTTTCTTTTTTTCTTTTTTCCCCAGCAGAAGGGTGTATTAGATTAAGGACATGTACAGTTAGGAACATAAAAGACAAGCATAACTAAGACATTACGTTAACTTAAATTCAGCTTCAGGAGAGTAAGTATCAAGAACAGAATGAAGAATTTTTCACAGTTATTGGGACCATATGGGTATATGGTCAGCTGTAATCCAGCTGAAGAGAAATCTGATCCTGGGGATAAAACTGAGCAAACTAGTTTTGTGTGTGTTTTGTTTTTTATAAATCTCCATAGTGTACATCTAATTCACCTTTGAAAGTGTCCTGAAAGGAGCCTGCGTCCTCCACTGACTTCATTATGAAACACAATAGCACAGGGAGGCATGACCACAGCGATGAACAGATTGTCAGTATTGTGCAGGTAAACTGAGGCATGTCTCCTTAGAACCTGGCATTTCATTACTTATAGGTGGGCACAGTGGATGGAAAAAAAGACTTCAGAGTTACCCTATTTTTGATTGATTGGGTTGTTGGTTTTTTTTGTTAATTTTTTGGGGGGGGGGGGTGTTGTTTTTTGGGTTTTTTTTTTTAGAAAAAAAAATTCTTTTGGGGAATTTGAGTGGCTAATTTGATTTCATTATACCTCTTAAAGCCTTTGCCATCTTTTAGGTCTGATTAATTCACCTCTAGGTCACTGGGGAAAGGAGAACGTTAAATAAGTTCAAAGGAAGTTCTAAACTTTAAATATTAGTAGGAAGCAATGATCAGAAAAACCTCAAGTGTTAGCAAAATGAACAATTTTCCCTTATTCTTTAACTGGCAGAATTATAATTTGTGGTTTATTATAGCTAAATAGAGACAGTGACACAGCATAAACCAGAATACCATACCAAACTGCACCCTCAAGCAACTGTTTTAGTGACAGTTTTTCAGTTCATCACTCAAAATTTCCACTATTTTACATTCTTATGCAACAACTTAGTTTTATAAAACTTTGCATTTTTATTTTGTATTAATCCTTAGTCAGCTTTTACATGGATATAAACATACTCATAATAAATACGTATGTTTATTTTAAGCAATCAAAAGGAAACCTCCTTGCACATTTCAATATACCCGTGTCTGAAGGTGAAAAAGAGAGAACCCTAATGACTCTCTTGCAGTAACAGCCTTCATGAGACTGCCTCAAGACTAATCAAATGAAGAGATTTTGTCCTGCTGAGCAGCTGTCAGTAAAAAGGTTCTAAATTAATATTAAATGCTTTCCAGGAAATGCTGTCTACATCTGAATAAGGAATTTTATTTTCTGTGTGATATTTCACTAAGAAATATTTGTCTAGAAGTAATCCTTCATCAGCAGTGTTTGAAATTATTCAGTAGATTGCTGAAAGGAAAAAGAAATCATTTATACAAACTAGTGTTGCAAGGTGACACGCAATTATAGACCTACAGCACTGTCAGCTAGTTAAGATATTATTAAATTCTGTTAAATTCATGGAAGCTTGCTTTAATACTGAGGAAAGAAGACTGCAAAATTGAAAACATGTAATTGGCTGCAAAATTATTCTGTATTTTGATAACCCAAGGAAAAATAATTGTCCTGTACGATTAAAATCCCAAATTGTCTTTGAGGTTCTTAAAATATAATTCTTTCTTCCAGTGAAGCATGCACATGCATACTGTGTATATTCTTTGCAAGCAATTAGAAGTAAGCTCAGTATAATTTTCTTTCTGTATCAATGTCATTTATCTGTGTCTCTATGGCAGTGTTACTTCAGGCTTGCTAAAAGGTTTTTGAAGGACCATTGGCAGATTTAGATTGTCCTGATGAACCTATCCTGGTAACACAGAGGAAAACACACCTCAACGAGGTTTAATTTGCTGGACCTTTAGAATTCATTTCAAAGATAATATTAGTGTCAGTTTTCACAGATAACTCCTGCATTTCTAAAGGGAATCATAAATGAGAAAAAAAGGAAGAATCCCAGCGTATGTATGTAGTTTTCAGTATGTTTTTATCTCCACTGCTATGATGGTACCAGCTAAGGGATCTGAAGGCATCTAAGGTAGTAGGCCATCAGGTACACATAGTATATATTTTATTTGGGAAGGAGATGCAAATTCCTGACATCTTGTGACCAAACAACTACATCTGTCCTAGAAGTATGGGCTTTTTTTTTTTTTGTAGGTGTTTTTTTTAATTGGTTGTTTTTTTCCTTTTTAATTTAAAGGGTAACCACATTAGAGTACTTTAAGAAAACATTTCTTGACCTTATGCAGGCACTCACTAGAACTTTTTCTTGCTTAAATAATGAAACAGCTACGTGCCTCCTGGAAGAATCTCAGGAGTTTGTTAAAGGATTCATTAGCATTCACAACATCTTAAAAAAAAAAGTGGTATAAACTCTAGAAGTGATGATGGCAGAATCTAGAGCTAATTTGGATTTGATGATCTTAAAGGTCTTTTCCAACCTGAATGATTCTTTGATTCTGTGATATAACTTCTGCAGTAATTTGCTGTGGCCAGTGCTAGCTGTGGTACCTTGCTATGACTTTGGAGCTAACATTAAAGCTGAGTTAAAAATACCTGTGTTAGATAAGCAAGGTTTCTTGCTGGAACTGTAAAAAAAATTGAATTTTCAGAAAATACAGCAATTAGTGCTTGGAATACTTCGTAATGTAGCTGGCAGTATATGGTTTCTTAACTGTGGCTGGCTCTGTGACATGAAATGCATTACACATGCCTATGGGAATGCTATACATGGTATTCATCCACACCAAGACACTGCATAATAAAGGGAAAACCTCAGCTCCTAACCTGGGAGCAGAAAGACCCACAATTGTCTACAGGCAATGTACCTCTGAAGAGATAATGGGAAATGTAACCACTGAATAGATTTCCAGCTGGAAAAAAGCATTAACCTTTAGGAGACTTATGAGGAGTGATGATCTTGGAATAATTATCCATATTATTGGGGGCAATAACTTGTAGAGATAATAGCTAGGGAATATGTAGAATTTGTGAAAGGAATACAAAAAGCTCTCAAAAGAGTTTCTGACAAGGAAAAAATCCAACCCTTCTCTCTTGATATTTTGTCAGATTAAAATACATCCAAATTACTGCATTTTTCTACTATCCTGAATCAGTCTTGTGCTCCAAATGCTTTTTCATTCTAAAGCACTCCTCCCATTTCACCATTCCCATTTTGTAAATACAAGCAGCACCAGCACAAAGATCAAAGCACACTGGTAAGAGAATGTAAGTAATAATTCCATGAATAATATGTGACATCTTTGAAAGAAAGATAGGGCTGAATTGTCTTAGCACCCACTGGTGGAAATGGAGACAGATTTTTCGGAATTGTTTTACATTTGTACCATTTTCTAGAATTGTTCCCTGAAGAGTCAAATTCTACATGATTTCATTAGAATCCAGTGGAACAATTAATTGCAACAATCATTGAATGTTGAATCAAATTTTTGCTAGTATTAATAGTATTAGTGCCTCTGAGTTCAGATGAACTTAGTAACCTTTGACAGGTGAGTCAGTGTAAAATTCATCCCTCTGCAGAAAGGCCTTTGTGAGTTTGTGTGTCACTTAAATCTTATTTCAGTTCTAATTCTTATGATAGCATTGAGCAGTAGCTTGATGTGGGTTGCTGGGTAGCTGTGTGAAGTTGGGCAAATATTTCACCTCTCTCAAATTTGTAAAAGCGCTCTGCAACACTACTGCCTTTCAGCAGTGTCAGGTCTCTCAGATTTATTACACACCTCACAATAGTTGGTGCTTTCCTTAAAGTCCTTGCTGCTAAATCAGTCTCAAAAAAATTGCTGGGTGCTAAGGGTTACTGAAAGGAATCTGAAAACATGAAGAAATGAATGCCAAGTCTGAAAAATCTGAAATCCAATAAGAACAGAAAAAACAAAACTAGAAGGCTTTAAGGGCTTGGCATGTGAGGGGAATCTCCATAAACACTTGAAGGACAGTTATGTGAAATTTTGGGGGCTATAGGAGAGGTGTGTGATGTGTGTACTTTCATTTTGTGTATTTCTTTTTTACTCTTCACCTTCCCAGTAAAACCTTAGCAGTTTTACAGTCACCCTGCAATGAAGTAGCACTTTGGTGATTGCCATATTGCTTTAAGCAATGCTTGCAATACTTGTTAAAACTGGCTACAAGAAATGTGGAAATGAAAAGGCATCTAGTCTTAATGCTACAATGTTCCTGTTTTCACTACAAGGAGGAGAATAGGATCATCATGTTTGGCCATTCAAGTAACTGGCCAATAACTGAGATGGCGCTTTTATCAGTAGATTTAGTTGGTCCTGAAGAAAAAATATCCTCCAATATTTGTACAGATTTTAAAATTCAATTGTTTCACAGTGTTTGCCTTTTATGAACAGTCCAACAAATAACTTTACAAAAGGAGTGCTCACAGAAGAATACAATTTAAGTTTATACTGGAGGAAAGAGTGTTTGGAGAACATATACTGGTTAGAAGAACAATGTTCAGGCAAACACTGAACAGAATCTAATATATGGCATAGGTAATTAGTTTCACAGACTAAATTTTGAATAATAAACATTCACAATGGGATTGAGCTACAAAAGAGGAACTGTTGGCAGAAATTATTCAGCAAATAGTTGTAATGAATAATAAATATGAGAAAATTGTGATCCACTCACAGGCATTTCATTAGTAACTAAAAACAGGCAAAACCTGTCAACTAAATTATGAATGGCAAGTAAATTATTAATCATTTCCACAAATCTACTGTTGAGAGATCATGTGCTGACTTTGAAATGACTCAGAGCAGGTATGTGATTTCTTCTCACTGGTTTTGTGTTATTTTAACATGACTGGTTCTGAGTTCAAAATATGGATAGTGCTCAAAGGACTAATAAACACTGTAAATCATAAATTCTAAGCACCATATTACTCTACTGAAGGCAACCACATGTAAAGGCATTTATGGGCATATTTGCCTTCAAACATATAAAAGTGAGGGTTGACTCTGCTAGACTATTCATCTATCTGAAAGCAAGCATATAACCAAGTGTCTGCTGGATCCTTGGTTAGACCACAGGTAGGTATTTGGGACAAGCTGGCTAGTCACAGCTAACAAATGGGAAGAACATGTCCCGAGTGCTTATTTTTGAAGTACTACATAGCATGATATATTAATTTCTAGTAATAACAGTGTGTGTAGCTGCATGTTTCGGTGTGCTTTAACATGGGCTTACAACTCCCATATTCACAAAATGGTTGAGGTTGGAAGGGACCTCTGGAGGTCATCTAGTCCAGCCTCCCATCTCAAGTAGGGCCACCTCTAGCTGTTTGCCCAGGACTGTGTTCAGATGGCTGCTGGGTAACTCCAGGGACAGGAGATTCTACTTTAAATGCAGTTGGTCTTTTATGCCAGAGGGGTAAATCCTGCTGCTGGATTACAATGCTGGTAATATCCAGCAAACTATCCTTGGTGGATCCTTTGGTACCAGATCCAAATCAGGGTTTGAAAACCATTGCACATATATAACTAAAATGCTGTTTTTTTTTCACTGAAAAGGTCGATCAAGAAATTATTTCCAAAATGTCTTACTGGAATAAACTTTCCAGGAACTGGAGCTTTTTAAAAAAGAATAAATAGTAAAATAACATTCCTTTGGAAATTTACCGAATGTTTAGTTTGTACAAGAGTCTATAAATTTGCCAGTGCTTATCAACAACTGGCAGATTTTAGATGTTTCCTCTCAGGTTTATATCCAGGAAAGCAAAAATGCAGTTTTGGGAGGATATTCCTTCCCACTTATCACAAGAACGTATGCTGGTTTTACAAATTACTGTATTCCTTTCAGACCCTAGTTTGTAAACTATTGAGAGTAAAATGTTATTAACCATACATCTATATCATACATTTAGAGAGAGTGATAAATGATAGTTTACCACATGTCCTTGAGAACAGATTTTCTCCATTTCTAGAACATTTATTCCGTTCCAGCCCCCAAAAGGCTTTCTGTAATGTTTCTTTATGCATTTTATTTTTGTATCTTCCCACATTTAAGATAAAGACACTTTTGATTCCTAGCTGACTGTGTTCCATGTCTAATGCTTTGGGTTTTGTGTGTCTACACTGTTTAGGAAATAAATAGCAGTATTACTTTGTTGTGATTTAATCTTATTTTACATTATTGTACATTATTCCTGCCATTATGCCAGTGAGCATCAGTTAGGGATGCTTGAATTTGGTGTTTGATAGGAAGGATGCATGTTGGTATTAGCAAACTAGAATTCTGTCCCTGAAAAACGTCACAATGGACTGTGATCAAAATTCCTTTCTTCTAATGGAAAAGCTTGTGCATGAAAACATAGTACATGTAATGTTCATTACAAGAACAGGTTCTGCAATATACCTAGAATGTATAAACAGTCAACTGTAAATTCTGTGCTTTTAAATATGTATGGCCAGGAAAAGAAGGGCTTCAATTTAATGTATTTTTAACTAAATCCTGGAGCCACAGCAACGTTAGTGAGCAGGAGAAGCAGTTGCCTCTTTTGATCACAACACAGAATGAGATTAAAGCTTTTCAGTTGTGTGTTACAGAAACTGACGTCTGGAGTGCCTGGCTTTTCACTTCTTACCTGGTAATGGTACCAATGGAACCATAACATTCCTACACTGAACAGAGACAAGGTGGTTGAACTTTGTACCTTTTTTCCTCAGTCACCAAACAGATATTAGATGTAAAGTTAAATAAACATCTCTTGGTAGTTTATCAGAAAATCTTGAGATGCTATCTTGAATTTCTGGCACTGATCTTAGCAGCTAGAGAATTCAATTCCTGCTTTGAGACAGTTATCCTTGCTTCTGAATAAACTGAACAGTTTACCCAGCTTTGTGAGTAATAGCAAGCATTATTTTAGACAAGTAGTAACATCAAAATGCCAAGTTTTATTGAATTGTAGTTATAGAAACCTACATGATCTCTTCGTACTGGATATTGGTAATTACCTATGTTTCCATTATTATGTCTCTGTATGTAAGGTCCAACTGCCTAATTAGCAGTTACTTCCCATGTGAAATGGTGATGCCCCTTCCAGTGTTACCACCGACATTTAGTTGCACCCAATGAAACTGTAGGAATGTATGATTTTAGTTTTGGAAATGGGTTTTCAGTGGCCTAACTCAAATCTAGACAATGTGAGAAATCTAAAGACCTTCTTTAATTTTGGAAATATTATACTTTGGGTATTCTTAATTGCAGTACTGTTAGAATTAAGCTATTCAGGCTTGTGCTTGATAAACTGTCTGAAGAGATGAACAGGAGATGTACAACACCTGCATGTTTCAGACTGTGCAAGTTTCTACATTTTAGCCTTCAGCAAGTTGCTGGCTAAGAGGATAAATGACAGAGAAACCAGGCAGACTTCTTTTGAGAGGCTCATTCTCTTAGCTTCCACTGGAGTTCTGCTTTTGGATTCTGCTGTAATTTTATTGAAATCATTCAGTTCTCTACATCATGGCTTGATTTTTCACAATTAGCAAAATCTCATGATTTTGTTTTTTTTTTCTTGGTTTGTTTTTTTTGTTTTTTTTTTTCTTTTTTTTTGGTGGTGCTCTTTCTCTATGTTTTATTTGACATGATTTCATGGGACAGAATGGTTGTAGTGTTCTGCAGCCCTGTATATTTCCAGGTTTACCATTTCTGCTTGAAAAGTATAAAATCACGAGCAAGCCAACTTGTCAATTGGATGAATAAGATATGGGCATATAATTGACACATTAAAAGGAAAATGCTGTGACTTAAGTTCACAGGATATGATATTTAATGTTATAGCTATGCCTTTGCATATTTAATCTGATAATTTAATAACATATCTAATGGAAGTCCTTACGAACATTTTTTTGTCCTAACATAATCACTTTCCAGTCAAGCCTTTCCTGTTCACGAATGGCTGCATTAGATTCATGCTGTTCAGACTATGAGACCAGCCAGAGAAGGGATTGTTTCAGTATCTAGCCTTTACTTCTGAGGGACCTGTACACAAGATGAGACAGGAGGATGAAGGTTTATTTATCCTTTGTGAATAGTTTTGCAATGCAGACATGATCTCAAAAGGTTAGTTTTCTAAGATCTCACTGTTGCATATCTCTGCTTTAATTTAAGGCATTTCCACTGGGAGTGCAGCAATCAGCATTTCTCTTTTGATATTTACTTTTCCCTCTGTGATTTAAACCTGCTAACATGTCATTTTCTTCACCTCTTCAGAAACTTCAGTGACGACATTTTCTCTTTCATTAAAACTTCTTATTTCCAAGATTTTTTTCCTCTTGTGTAAGTCGTCATGCTGCTTTACTCATTAAAATCTCCTCAAGGTATAAACGCAAGACTGACTTGTCACAGTTCTTGTGTGCTAAAAGAATCATCAATGCTGCAATGCTAGTCACTGCCTACAGACTTCTTTGTTAATACATATCTTGAGAAATTTAGATAAATGAAAGATATTACAGTTGCAGTAAATAATACAGTAGCAGAAAAATATATGATGTACAGACCTCTTTAGTATAGGAAGGTCAGGCTATAATGCTATCCTTTCAGCTGGCTGTAAGAGACATTGTGAGATATTCTAAAATTCCTATAAAACAATTAAAATAACATTATTAATCAAAAGGTGTATTTTCAATACTGTACTTCCTTAAACAGAGCTACATGCACTGGTTGTGGTTTAAAATGAGGTTTTTATTGCCTTCAGGGTTGGTGCATTGTACCAGTTGCTGACCTACTCAACAGTTAGGAGTTGTCCTGTGATACATTTTCTGTCTTATTTTCCTTAAGTTGTCTACTTCACATTCTTTTCAAACTGACACCTCTCCATTTTGCTCTTTCAAATGGCAGAAAAAATTTCCAGTTGATAAGGAAGTGCCCAACTGGACTGCGGAGTTCTGGATGCTTTTGCCATCTGGCCTTTATATTTATCAATACACCTGGGTGACTTTTAAGACCTTACATTGATTGCACACTGGTTGCTATTGAGAAGGAAAATAGGTTAAAAAGTACTGCCATGGCTAGTGGAACTTAATATAAGTACTAGTTTTGTTTTGTTGCTGCTATTACACTTTTCTACTGAATCTGATAATTTCACATCTGATTTTTATATTTCCTTTAGGCATCAAAGTCTGTTTCTTCTCCCACTCCAAGTATGTTTCATACATGGGATTTCAGCAGATCTGTATTCTAACTTTCTCAACTTTCTGGACTGGATGTTTTCTCTCTGAAATGGTGTTACTAACTTAGATGCCCCAGACTTAGAGAGGTGGGATGTGTAGAAAAACTGTTCTGGACATGCACAAGTGCCCAAGAGATCACTTGGGCTGTGAAGTCACTTTGCTGGCTTTAATGTACTGTCACCAGTGGTTCAACTTGTATGCTGCTGATTGTGATCAACAGGTTAATTCTTATCAATGGAGACAGGCTACTGGTAAGCCTTGTCACCAAACTTGGAAGGAGTTTGGGGATAGACTGTATCACAGTATCACAGTATGCTAGAGATTGGAAGGGACCTCAAAAGATCATCTAGTCCAATCCCCCTGCCGGAGCAGGAACACCTAGATAATGTTACACAGGAATGTGTCCAGGTGGGTTTTGACTGTCTCCAGGGAAGGAGACTCCACAACCTCCCTGGGCAGCCTGTTCCAGTGTTCTGTCACCCTCACTGAGAAGAATTTTCTTCTCAAGTTTAAGTGGAACCTCTTGTGTTCCAGTTTGTACCCATTACCCCTTGTCCTATCATTGTTTGCCACTGAGTAGAGCCTGGCTCCCTCCTCGTGACACTCCCCCTTTATATATATATATATATATATATATATATATGTATATATACAGTAATAAGGTCACCCCTCAGTCTCCTCCAAACTATAGAGACCCAACTCCCTCAGTCTTTCCTCATAAGGGAGATGCTCCACTCCCTTAATCATCTTCGTTGCCCTGCGCTGGACTCTCTACATGCTACTCTGTAACATGACTGCTGGCAACATTTTACTTCTAGGCAATGCAAGTACCTTTTTGTTATGAACAGAGTCAAGGTCAGAATCCCCGTCCTACCTCAGTGCTACAGGACTTAGCAGGATATGGCTTGTCTCCCTCCACTCACAGCTGAAGTGAAGGCTCCATGGCTGTGGAGATGAGCCTTTCTTCTCTGCTTCTTGCTGAAGGATAAGCTATAACCAGCATCATCTTTATTTTTGAGGGGGAGGTGTTTTGGATTTCTTTATTTCACCTCAACACCTATCTATCCATCAAAACAGATTTACGCATTAAGATGGCTGCAAAAATAATTCATGCCAATTCTCTGTGGGCTTCTGCTCCTCCTACAGTTTTTGCCTCCCCCACATGTAGGTCCTTGCCTTACTTATTATTGGTTAAATAATTAAAACTGCCTGTACCAAAATACTTTGTTATTGCAAACTGCTACATGTCAAGCTGATGGATTGGCACACAAATGTTTTCAATCATGTAGTAATAATTTTAAAAAATACAAATGGGCAGTAAATGAATAGCTAGCAAAGTTAAAGGATTGTACAGTCAAAGGTCAGAATAATTGTGGTGCTGTGAGTACTTCTCAAAAGGTTAACTCATCCATTTTAACTTCAGTGGCATTTTGGTGGCCTTTCAGAGAAGCAAGCAGGTCTGCACTGGTGCAACAGTACAATACACTTGACTTGGATTTTAGAATACTTTGGAAGAAGATGATGAAGAGGTTTGTATATTCAGATTTTCAAGTAATTTAACAGTGGTGGCCCTACATATTTCTGAATTTCATTGGATTTTCTTGGCAAGCTTTTTGTAGAAAAGGAAGAAATTATAGTTTTCATGATTGCAACTTCAGATTTATTTTCCAGTCATAGCCAGGCCTTATGTTCTTTGGGAAACAGGTTTTGGTCCAGCAGACACTACATAATTTAAAAGTATGAAAGATCATTAAGTGGTTGCCCATCTTGGTCCCATGATCCTTAATAAAGCTACTGAGATTTATTTTTTAAAGTAAAGCCACATGAGTAACAATAAGTCATTTCAAGCTAGATCGTTATAAATGATTGTAGATGATTCTATTTTGTCTTTTCAACAGAAAAGCATCAATTAAACTATAAGCAAATGATCATATTAAACAATTCATCCTAAATCCACTAAAGTATTCATCCTAAGAGATCTTAAAACATGTACATGTATATCTGTTTATAAGGAATAAATGAAGCAAAAGGACTAAGGTAGGTCAAAAAATACTTTAAAAATATGTATGTTCTCTTTTCCAGTAGGACAGTTGAATTAGACTTCTACCGTCACACCAAGTCTTGGTCTGGACTGTAGGCAGGAATAGTCTTTATTGTTGAGATTTAAAGAATTATAGCAGTTTTGTTGACACATATTTCCTCAATATTGACATTTTGTTGAAAGGAACAGATACTGCACCCAGCTGCAGAGATCTCCATTAGTCCTGAATCACAATAAGAAAGAAAAGAAATGAGACAGTTTTCTGAGGTCACAGAATTTCTTGTAATCTCACTGTTGCCTTGAATGATATTTAGAGGAACTTCCTACACTATCTTTCTGAGCTGTCCTCATTATTTGTGTAATTTCAGTTGTGGTCTCACTTAAATGTTGCTGATACTGCAAGGCTTGGAACAGATTAGCACTGATTGCACATTAAATCCAGTATGCATGTCATAATATCAGTGGCAAATACATTTCAATGCTTGCTGAGACATTTTAATTAGAATTTTGTGTATCATTAAGAGCATCTTTGCTTTGAGCCTTTTTCTTCCCTAGATGATATTATCTCTGCTTCACATGTCACTAGAGACCCAAAATTCCAATCCTTTTCCTGGATAAATGTTGCACCTTTACTTATTTATATTTAGGGTACTTTTTGGAAGGTTGTTCTTTCTCATTCCTTGGATGAATGCTGTAGCTACACTGCATGGCAGAAAAAGGCATTGAGTATCAACAGCCCATAGAAATCTGCCATGTTAGGTGCTCTCTGATCTCATTTGGCCCCCTCCCTAGGGCCTGATGATGGGTGAGGTCACCAGCACTGGGAAGCTAAGAATGATATGAGCTCTTCTATGCGCCTCATGGCCTCCCCCTCCCCTATTTAGCTAGGGTTTCAGGGAGTTTGCCTTGGGTACAAGCATGAGTGCAGCATATGGAGGCCTGTGTGAAACTTTAGCAAACACAAAAAGTACTTTTTTCCTGCTAACCCCACAGATAAATGAAAAGGCTGTATAACCACCAGGAGAAGGAGATGCGGGAGGAGCCTCTCAACACATCTTGGTATTCCTATCCAGGAGGGATGTCTTCTGTCTAAGTAGCTGTATTTTACCAAGTACATCCCCATGAGAATATGCTGTTGGTGTTCAAATTAGCAAATAGAGAGGCAGGTCTGTTTATCCTGGGCAGAAACAAACTCTGAGAAATGATTCTTGTATTTCATATTGCAGTAGGGAACCCTCTCTGCAGTGTTAGCAAGCAAATTCTAGTTTGAATGTGAAGCTTATTTGCTGTTTTTTCTTTCTTGAGCTCCATATTCAATTAATGTGTTCCTGAATTTAACCTTATGTTAAACTCAAATTATCCATTAAAATACACATCCAAGAAGACATGGCTACTTATAGTGTAATCCAGTTTTTCTGTGAATCGCAGTTATAGTAGCAGAACAAGAGATGACTTGTTGAAGGACACCCACCCATTGACTGAGAAATGAGATGGGGGTGGGGGGCAGGACTGTCAAAGGATTACAAGAACCTTTGTTTCAGTAAATGAAAGATACTGATTTCATGGGGTGCAGGAGGTTATGTCTGTGTGCTGTACAGTGCAGAACATCCACATAGCCCTGGCAGATGTCATGTCCAGCTCAGTTTCGGAAAACACTGCCTTATCCCACAGGAGACTGACATCTTAATTAGTTACAATGTTGCAACAAAAAGTGATGACATGTGGCTCCCCAACACTTCTTTGTTGATCCCTCACTCCAGCTATTTTCCCTGCACATTTTTTCTCTATGTCCTACCATAATCACACTGCAAACTAAACTTAATTCTCTCTTCCTCCTGCTTTGCTGCTAGTTCTTATTTCCAGGTCTGCTGCTGGCTATCCTGTGCTTTCTGCTGACCTGTGGTGAAAGGGCAGTTTCCATAATGTTTTATCTTCCTTTTTTTTTTTTTCCTATTAATGAAACTTCCTTTTCTTATTGTTCTCACTTACATCCTCTCTGACTTCTTGAAGATCAAGCTCTTTTCTAATTCCCTCCCATCACCACGTAATACCTGTCTTGAACAGTTGTATTTGCCTTAGTTTTCCTCTCCTACCCTTCTCGCTGCTTGACAGTTCTCACTCGTTCCTGCTTCCTTGATTTTTTCCATTTTCTGTCATTTCAGAATAGAGTAGAAGTTTCCTTCAGTTGGAAGGGACTTACAACAATCATCTAGTCCAATTGCTTGATTGATTCAGGCAGGGCTGACCAAAAGTTAAAGAATGTTTTTAAGGGCATTGTCCAATGTTAAAGCATTGGACAAAGTTAAAGCATGTTATTAAGGGCATTATCCAAATGCCTCTTAAACACTGACAGCCTTGGGGCAACAGCCACCTCTCTAGGAAGCCTATTACAGTGTTTGACCACCCTCTCAGTAAAAAAAAATTGCTTCCTAATGTTCAGTCTAAACCTCCCCTGGTGCAGGTCTGAACCATTTTAATGCATCCTATCACTGGATACAGAGATCAGCACCTCCCTCTTCACTTCCCCTCCTCAGGAAGATGAAGAGAATGATGAGGTCAGCCCTCAGCCTCCATTTCTCCAAACTAGACAAATGATGTCTTCATTAATGCTTTTCCTTATATCTTATCGGAATTAATTTCCTGCGTACTAAATATACTATTCTGCGAATTCTTCCTCTTTGCCACACCCAATATTGTCCTTTCTTGGCCTTTTCCCATTTCCTTAAACTGTGAGTTATTGTGTCTCTTCTATGTTCTTTTTTTTTTTTAGTCTTTGCTACTCAATACAAGACTATACAAACAACTTTTGTTATTATAATTAAATAAAAATGCTTTATAGTAGTTAGTATCAACACAGAAATGCAACATTTTGGTGATAAAGCATTATTTATCACGCATGTAGCTGCCATTTATTTAGAAAACACTTGCAGAAAAGTTGCTGGGTAATAGATTTTTTTCTTTTTCTTTCTTCACCAGTGTACAGTTTTGGAGGTCTAGATATTATCATAAAAATGTATTTAAGTAAAGTGCTTTAGATTTTGGTTATCCTGCAGCAGTTTAGAATCTAAATGTAGAATTTATACACTGCACCTTTAAACCCTATTGAAGTGTCTTCCTGTCAGCTGAAATAAATAATGTCTTAAAAGTATCACCACCAAAGAATGCCTCTTTACATATCAGGGGGGAAGTTTAGATGTTGTTGTGTGCTGTTTGTACTCCATTTGCATATGCATTGCAAGTACTATATAGCAAGTGCTATCGTAACTCACAGAGGCCTGTAGTTAACAAAGTATTTTAGTCAGGACAGCAATATTTGCTTCTAATGAGGTACAATAATGCACTATAACACCCCAGTCCAGTGCAATAAAAAACAATACAGTACCAAGAAAAGGTGCTGGAGCAATGCCTTGCACAACATGTTGCATTGTAACTTGGACTAAGCCTCATGTGAGCATAGATAATTTACCCTTTTACTCTTGTATTTGATCAGAAAAGGCCATCTCATGGAACAGCCACAACCTTCAGCCTTCCTTAATATAGGACAAAAAAAAAAAATTCCCTATATTCAAATGATTTTCCAGTCTCTTAATACAGACTTTTCAGAATAGTAGAGGAAGTGGAGCTAGTTGATGCTAATCTGAAGTGCCTGTGCTCACTCTTAATGCAGCAAGACACAGCAAGAGCAGAGTACTGGCTCAGCAAGGTACAGTTCAGGTTTGAAGTAAGGAAGAAGTTCTCTGCTGTAAGGGTGGTGAGGCACTGGAACAGGTTGCCCAAAGACATGGTAAATGCTTCATCCCTGGCAGTGTTCAAGGCCAGGCTGGACAGAGCATTGGGTGACATGGTTTAGTGTGAGGTGTTCCTGCCCATGGCAGGGGGGTTGGAACTGGATGATCTTAAGGTCCTTTCCAACCCTAACTATTCTATGATTTCTATAAAGTTTTATTGTTTTAGATCTAGTCAAATTCTATCAAGATCTTCCAGCTGATTGAGCTCTTGGATTTGTTAATTTTATCTTTGTAGAGACAAAAATTTCATCTTTTTCAAAGGTCAATTGTTCTACAATTACCATGTTTGTACCAAAGTAGGTAGCCTGCATCTCTTGGCTCCTTATTCCCAGATACAGCTAATCAGTCTGACAAAATTTACCAGTTCACTGGTCCTTCTATTCCTCTACCTTTCATGCACAAGAAACTCTTATAAAGATGAAGAGTCCTTCATTTGTGCTTCGTTTGCACAAATTACCTGGAGTGATGCTAACTGGACAATGTGGGCATTTAGGAGCTCAGCAGAGTCAGTCCCTCTGGGCTGAAGGACATACATTGCCTGTTTGAGAGACTCTCTCATTGCATGAAAGTTTCAGCTGCTGGGAGGAATATTATTCCCCCTCAGAAGTGGTGGCAGTTTTTGAGGTTAATTACGTTTAATTGAATCTGACTCTGCGTTTTCAGATAAACCATGTAATATGTTCATTTGAGTTTGCTATCAAACTTCTAGTTCTTGGTTTTAAAAAGCAGAAGAAATTGCACGAAAGTTCTGTATTGTAATTACTGCATTAAAATAGAGTAAGGCATTTAAATAGAGTAAGGAAATCCAAATCCTATTTCAAAGATAATGTTTTGTTGTTGTTTTTTTTTAACAGAAACTTGGCCATAATGTATATATATAAATTTAATCCACAGCAGAAATAGAAGAACTTGGAGATATTATTACTGGTGTGTTTTTAGACATAAATGAAAGCTTATGGGAAACATGAAGACATGATACTAAAAATATAAGAATGTAAGAACATAAAATCAGACAAAGGACAGACTTAGGTTTTTTCCCAAGTACCCTGACTTTGAAAAAAAGGAATGTACTCAGCTATAATATCTGTATGCATATGTATAAGCATCATGCAGTCATACATATGAATTACTTCTGCTTTCCCCAGTAAATACATTTTTATGAACTGCTACCATAGAAGCTAGGGGTAAAATTTCCGTCAATTTTAATGGCAGTGGAATCAGACCTTAGCTATACTTTGTCATAAGCATTTTCCAACTCCAGGCATTAGGATTGAGAAATTATGTTTATAGTGGATTATTTGTTCATCGTCATAGCCTCAGAACTCTGTTTAGCATTATCTTGAAACATTCATAATTATGATCACCATTGCTTCTTCTGAAGCTTTAAGGAACATGTTTTCAAAGGATAGTGTGACTGTTGTAGCCGCCTGCCCGTTTCCACACAAACGGGGCCTCCTGCATGTGACAAATTGCTGTTTGCTCGCATAGCTGAAGGCTACTGAAATCACTTGTGCTTCATTTGTATGTGAAAAGAAACCACCTACTAATGTTTATGGAAACAGTAAGCCTATGGCAAGTTCTACTGCTGTTGGAATGGGACTGTAAACCCATAGGAAAGGGCTATGGAAAGTTGTTCTGCAATACTTTTGGGAGTCTATTTTACTCTCTAGGAAAAAAAGCTACTTAAAGGAAACCACCAATTAAAATTAAGTCTCAGAATGTGTACCCTTTCTGTTTTTCCAGTTGCTTTATACTACTCCAGCCATTTAAAATCCAGTTCCTTGTATTCTTCACATCATTTTCACATAAGGAAGCCTTATGTTCATCATCTAAGATTATAATAGATGAATGGGGTTAAAGTGGGTTTGTTCTCTGTTAGCTCTTGACAGCACTCAGTGTACCTTATTCCCCAGTTCTCATGTATGGTGAATAAAATCCTGTTTTCTTTGTGTTAAACAAGATAGATAACTTTAATTACAATCTATAAATGTAAAATAGGAAAATTTTGCAGGGGGATTGAGCACAGCACTAGTATTTACAGGAACTTGCTTGCTTCCTGAATAATCTCTCAACCCTCTCAGTAGATGAATGTTGCCTTAATATAGGCAAAAGAAAAAAATATTTATGTATGTTGCCATGGCATCGTCCCTACCTGAAAATATTTGTAGTGGTTGCATTTTACCTGGGGCAGTCCAAGAAGGCGAGGTTATAGGGAGATAGTGTACTTTGTTAAAACCAGCTGTTACGGCAGATAAAACAGATGTGCTTTGGTGAACAGAAAGTCTTCTAGGTTTGCTGATTATTCTTTTTTCTTTTTTTTTTTTTTTCCCCAGCTATGTCACATGCAGAATGTGGCAACACTCTACAAACTTTGCCTCACTTTTAACAATTATGTCACTCACATCTCAGTGTTTGATAAGGGGAAGTCCCAGCAGTGTACGTTAATTTATAGCAAAGAGTAGTGTTTTGACTCTGAGCATTCCTTATGTCATGTTATTAGACTGATAATAATAGGGATATATTAAGAGACACCATGCTAGATATCAAGAGAAAAGTTTTCTAGGGATTAGAATTCAAACACAAGCTGACAAGCTGCCACAGACTTTGTAAGAAGCAAATTCAGACCCATAATTCCACTAATGTAACTCAGCTACAGTGAGGAGAAAATGGACTTCAAGTTATTTATTAGTAGTTATGTTTTAGTGAACAGAAGAGTAATGCAAGGCTAATCAAAGTAATTACAATTATTTTCTTATCAAGACCGGTAATTTCATTTTATACTGCGCATGCCAGAACTATGGGGTTTTGAGTTTTTAGAGCACATACCTCAAAGTTATCATTCTTCAGCTACAGCACTAATGAAAATAAATGTACATTTTCAGGTTGCTGCATGGTAGAGATGGAATTTCCTTTATATCCACAGGTAATCATCATCCATTCCAAAAATTGCATTGTTGATAGTTGCATGTTTTATTACTATCTCCCAGTCATGTTGATAGTTAAAGCCATTCATCAACACTGTACTTATGTGCTCATTCAAATTAAACAATCTGTTACATTAATTTCCATGCAGAACAGGAAAAATGACAGATTTTATTTTTGAGTTTCATAAATTATTCTACAATCCCACTGTAAAAATCACTTCTGATCACAGAGGATGAGTAACTTTTGAAAAGTAAGCAGAATTTAACAAAACGTGGCATCTGGAGAGTCTGTTATAATTCTGGAATATAATTAATGAACCCATTCTGGACATCTAGAAGCCAAAACAGAAGTCAGAGCTATAACTGCAAAACAGAAAATTGCACGGAAATTTCTCAGGGGGCTTGTACAGAGGTAGAATCAAATCCCGAATTCTCATTTTAATCAAATACTTGCTCAAAATGCATTCAAAAATAAAAATATTTTTCTGCCCTTGTTCAAAGGCCACACCAACATGTCAGTGTTGGTATTTCTCAGTAAAGGTTGCTATTTATCTGCAGGGACTCAAATACACTATGCCAAGGCTCCAAACTGTTTCTACTTGTTTTCTGAACCTTTCTGGAGTGGAGATTCTGTTACACCTCTAGATGCATAAACATTAAGTAGCTAATCCTTATGCCCTGTTTTCCTATGTAGCAGGAGAAAGGTTGGTGATGTAAAGGGGCATCTATGTGGGTTTTTTTTTGTCTTTATTACTAGTGTAATTACTGAAGGAGCAATAGTATACAGGCAAAAGAAAAAAACCACAACCCCCAAACCCTCCAACTGGTCTTCACTAGTAGTAGTATTCTGAAATATTCTGAATACTAGTAGTATTCTGAAAATAGCTTTCTAATGTGCACATATGCGATGGAGAAACACAGCCAAAAGCAACCTGAGGCTCTTCAGCAATGGAGGAAAACAGGCTGTTGTCTTGGAGTGACAAAGGTCAGTTCCACAACACTGGCAGAGCCATGCTCAGTCAGTGAGGGGAGGGGGCAAGGCTTGGAAGGGAAGCAATGATCCGAGGAATTGGCTACGAGAGGTCAGTGAGAGGTGAAAGTGGCCTGATTGGTATGGCTTCCCCTTCTCTGTGCAGAGACTGAATCCTGCCTTGTTTCTGAGAATGTCTTCCTCCTCCCCAGGCAGGCTGGATCTCACCCTGCAGCAGTTAGCATGAGTCAGGCTTAGTTGCTACAGGTGTTAGCACAAACCTGAGAACCTTCATCAACTTTATGCTGTAGCAGAAAATGACAAAATGCCACGATGAAATCCATTCCTAAGGGCTCCATTCTCTGTGCCCAGGCTGCCCCTGTGGGGTGCAGGAGTGAAGAGACCAGAGAGCATGGTGAGAAGGCAGGGCTTTCTGCTTCTGCCACCAATGCCAAGAGAAGAGGGAGGTAGGGACAGTACCTGTGTCGCACAGGTAACTCCGGATCCTTCTTGCCGAAAGGACACAAGGGCCCAGAATGTCAGCAGGCAGGAGAAGGATGTGCAAGTAGCGAGCAAGTGTTCAAAGCTAGCGTTTGTTTTACCAGCACACACAAAGGCGACAAGCTTTCAAGTGAGCTGACTGCTCTGTGCCAACAGCTAGCCCTGTCCCTGTGGCTTTTTTACACTATGAAACTTTGCAAATCTATTCATCTTGTCATTAAAATGCTCACAAGTGTTAGCATTTGGGTTTTAAAGAAATTAGAGCTGTGCCAACGAGTTTTGGTGGCATTTAGCTTCAGTACTCTATGTGCAGTAAAATCTGACTCTTCCTATAAACATGAATTTATCCGTAAGAAATGGAAAAGAGAAAAATGGCCTTGGGCTTTGGAATATTTCTCTTCCTTCTCTCTTGTCTTTAGCACTACCATAGTTAAGAGGCAGACCTTAGTTTCATTGTTTTGGTTTCCCTCCTCCGCTTTTTGTTTGGTTAATGTGTTTTGCTGGTTGTAGTTTTATCTACTCTGCTGCAAGTGTAAACACTTTGTCCTCTTCTGTATTAGGCTGAATGCTTTATAGAGATCTTACGTGAAAAGGTGCATGAAATCTGATACTAGTATAAAGTCCTTGCCAGGGGCATCTTCAGTGAAAGCACTGTGTTTTCTATAATGCATAATTTCAATGGACTTTGTATAGTGCTTATTCCTCCATAGGCATTTTGTAATAAAAAAAAAAATAAATCCAAAAAACAAACCCTAAAACCAACCAACAAAACCCCATCGACATATCTTGGTAGGGAAAATAACTATGGTTTTCAAAGAAGGATGAAGATCACAGCTCAATGATTCATTCATTTATCCATCCTGCACAGCAGTTTGTGGTACGCCCTGAAGCTGGAGCAGCAGGATTAACTTTTGTCAATATACATGAAAGTACATATTGTTCTCTCTAGCCACAAATCTGTAAAAGCATGTGATTTTCATAGTATGGAGTAGTTAAAAGTTTAGCTGCTTTTTTCTTACCCTTTGAAAAGATTGACACGATTAAGCTTTTGATTTTGATTTTTGTTACCTGAATTTCCTATACTTTATGTTGTAATTTAGTAGGAAAAGGCAAAACAGCGATTGCTGGGCAGATTAGATCCATAGGGGAAAAAACAAACAAACAAAAAAAACCACCTCAAAACCCACCCCAAAGCCAAACAAAAAAATCCAAACCCCCAAAATACCTTAAAAAACCTCAAACTCCCCATTTCTATCATGAGCATGAGCATCAATTCATTTACCCAGTCTTAATCAGGCAGGACGCAATCCTTTAGTCCTTCTGACTTTCATGGAGATTTCACCTGCAGCAATTAGCCTGCTCTTCAATGCTTGGATATTTGATTTGAAACATCTGTTCTACCTAAACAATAGAACAGATGTGCCATGTTACCATAAAATTCTATTAAATAATGGAGTAAAATAAATTGCTTTGAGAACTCAGACTCTCTGAAAGCCAAGCCATTTACTGAAGTGTGTGACTCCACAGTTATCTGAAAATATGGAAATGATGGTCTTAAATGCACCTGACAATATACTTGTAACTTTTAGAGGCAGAAGTTAACTGAAATGGTTTGAGCATTGTTTTACACTCCCACTCAGCAGGACTTGCTGCAAAAATCCTCAAGATGCCTACAGAAACAGCTGATGTATTCATACATTGTTGCTTGATGCTGCATGGAGATTCTAGATCAAATCCTGTTGCTTATCAGCAAGGCTAGTGATTTCCAGTACAAACCAAGCTAAGCATCTTCCAGTTTTGGAGCCAGATGAGAAGCTAGCTGTGATTTCTTTGCTTGCATTCTATAATAAAGAGTGCATGCTTTTTGCCCTGGAAGGAATCTTGAGCTGGTCCTAAAGCTTGTCACTCAGCTCTGCCTTGAGGAAGACAGCACTAAGTTTATACCATTGGCTTATTCAGTGGTGCCACTAAAAGTTTTGCTTAATGGTGCTTTATTTTTTAATAAAAAATTGAAGATACTTAAATCTGTGAATTCCTATTCACAAATGTGAAGTACTATAAAGAAATGAGAGATATCTACATGCAAATACTTTGTTATTTTTTTACCCTGGTTTGTTCTTATTTTAGTCCATGAATAGTACAGCGGTGGCAAAAAGAATTTATGCCAGTGGCTTGGTTTCAGCTAGGATAGAGTTGATTTTCTTCCCAGTAGCTGATTCAGTGCTTGGCCTTAGTCTGAGAATAATGCTGATAACATACCAATGTTTTAGTTGTTGCCAGTTGTGCTTATCCTAAGTCAAGGGATTTTCAGTCTCTCATGATCTGCCAGCGAGGAGGTGCACAAGAAGCCAGGACAGAGCACTGCCAGGACACCTGATCCAAACTGTGATCCCAAAGGATCATAGAATCACAGAATGATTTGGGTTGGAAGGGACCTTAAAGTTAACCATCTAGTTTCAACTCTCCTGCCAGGGGCAGGGACACCTTCCACTAAGAACGCATTTCTCAAAGCCCCATCCAACCTGGTCTTAAACACTTCCAGTGACGGGGCAGCCACAACTTCCCTGGGCAAACCATTCCAGCGTCTCACCACGCTCATAACGAAGAATTTTTTTCCTAATATCTAATCTAGATATTAGGTAAATAGATATTAGGTAAGATATTAGGTATCTAGATATGAGTTAAGAGGGTAAATCTACCCTCTTTCAGCTTAAAGCCATTCCTCCTTCTTCTATCACTTCATGCCCTTCTAAAAGTCCCTCTCCAGATTTCTTACAGGTCCCCTTAGGCACTGGAAGGCTGCTATTAGGTATCCATGCAGCCTTCTCTTCTCAAGGCTGAACAAGCCCAACTCTCTGCTTGTCTTGATAGGAGAGGTGCTCTAGCCCTGTGAGCATCTTTGTGGCCCTCCTCTGGACTCACTGGAGAAGATCCAGTGGATATTCCATACTACAAGACATCATGCTCAGTACACAAACTGAGAAGAGCTGGTTGGGAGAGGCTGCTTTGCGATGGGCTGGGTATCAGACAGCAAGTGGTGAGCAACTGTATTGTGCATCACTTGTGTTTTTATGCCTTTCTTTTTATCTCTCTTTCCATTACAACTATTGTTGTTGCTATTATTATATTTTACTTTAAGTTATTAAACAGTTCTGATGTCAACCTACGGGTTTTACCTTTTTCCAGTTCTCCTTTCCATCCCATTGGGGTTAGGTGAGTGAGCAAGCAGCTGTGTGGTACTTAGTTGCCGGCTGGAGTTAAACCACAACAGCCAGGCTAGTTAATTCTTCTTTCTATTGTCAAAGGCACCACATAATTGTAAGATGAACAATTTTATATATTTGGCTGCATTTTATTTAATTTATATGGGCAATTAGATGTATCAGCATATGAGAAAACCTTCTTCTTTCAGAATAGTTTCTTAGGAGGGAATACTGTTGCATAAATTGTCAGCAGTTGAGGCAGCCATGGGTGAAATGGCCTTTCTTATTAAATGTCACAAGATTTAATGTCACAGTATAATTGGGATGGAAGGATAACTGAGCCAAGCTCAACATGTCTTTTTCTGCTAACATGTTATTAATCTACAGGAGTGTTAAAATATGTTTTATAATGGCCCTATTGACATGAAAACTGTTGGCTCATACAAAAAAACCCAACCCAGCACTATTTTATTGCAGACCTCATGAACAACTTTGGATTTCCTTCACAGAATTTAACTTGTAAGTAAACTATACTGCAGAATAAAGCACAATAAGGAATTAATGAAACACAGAGCTTTGAAGATTATGTTTTTTTGAACCAGGAAAAACTTACATATCTGATATGTATACTTACATACACCTGAACACCGTAACACAGATAGTAAAAGAGAACTGATCTCCATTTGAAGTCCCAGTATTTAGCCCTCATTAGAGAATTTTCTTTCAGTAATTTGACCTAACAAATAATTTATTAATATAGTAACTTCATATGGAGTCATTAGTTAACTACCAAGTTAACTAACCAAGACACTGAGGAAGGCTCTTCTTTCTTAGTAAAGGGCAGTTTAGGACATAAATACACTGATGTGCATTTTATTTATCTTGAAATTTTAGATTTTTCCATTACCTTTCAAGTAAAATACATAGGAGCAGAGATGCCTGCTGTACACATCACTGCATTTCTGACGGTTTCTTTTTGAAACATAAAAGCATTTTTTTACTGCAGAAGTTATATCATAGAATCAAAAACCATTCAGGTTGGAAAAGATCTTTAAGATCAAGTCCAACTGTTAACCTACCATTGCCAAGTCCACCACTAAACCATGTTTCTTAAGCACCACATCTACAGTGTTTTAAGTACCTTCAGGTCACCCCTTCCCTGTGTAGTCTATCCCAATGCCTGACAACCTTTTCCATGAAGAAACTTTTCCTAATATCCAGCCTAGACCTCTCCTTGTGCAACTTGCAGCCATTTTATTTCACTGTATTGCTTCTTTGGAGAAGAGACTGACACTGACCTCACTACAACCTCCTTTCAAGTTGTTGTAGGGAGCAAGCAGTAAGGTCTCCCCTGACCCTCCTTTACTCCAGGCCAAATACCTCCAGTTCCCTCAGCTGTTTCTCATCAGACTTCTGCTCCAGGCCCTTCATCAGTTGTGCTGTTCTTCTCTGGACCTGCTCCAGCATCTCAATGTCTCTGTCATCATGAGAGGCTCAGAACAAAACACAGTATTGGAGGTGTGGGTTCACCAGTGCTGAGTGTGTGTGGGGGCGTGGTGCTGTCACTGCCCTTGCCCTGCTGGCTATGCTATTTCTGATACTGGTGAGGATGCTGTTTGCCTTCTTGAACACATTGGCACAAGCTAGCTCCTGTTCAGCTCCCTCAATCAGCACCCACAAGTCATTTTACATAGGCAGCTTGCCAGCCACTCTTCCCCAAGCCTATACAATTGCATGGGGTTGCTGTGGTCCAAGCACAGAAGCCAGCACTTTGCCAGCTATATTGTTATAAACAGTAACTTGAAGTATATAGGAAGCTGAATCTTTATAAATGTTCTAGAAAATGCTCCATCCCTGACAGTGTTCAAGGCCAGGTTGGACAGAACCTTGGGTGAAATGGTCTAGGGGTAAGGTGTCCCCCTTCCAGCACAGGGGCTGGAACTAGATGATCTTAAGGTCCTTTGCAACCCTAACTATTCTATGGTTCTATGATAAAATGAATTCTTAAAATTTAAGAGTACTGACTCTAAATGCAAAATAAGTGGTTATCCAAGCAATATATGCTTCTTCCCTCTCAAAGAAACAAAAGAAACAAAGGCTCCTATATTAAATAATAAAAATAATGTCAGTGGAAATGTTTAGAATTTGGTGCAAATTCACAGTTTCCAGATATTTTTTCCCATTTAATAATTTCTCATCATGTTCTGCATAATTTATTACATCACTTTAATATACATTCAAGCTCTAAGCTTACAGAATATCTTACTTGTGCAGAATGGGTGTAATAATTGCAGAAAATATCAGAATACTGCCCTTTCTAAAGTAGCCACAGTAGAAAAATACAAAGAAATAGGTGTATCTGATAATATTTGCAGGAGAGGTTTAGCAGAAAGAAATTGTTCTTTAAAGTAATAAGTTAGTGTTAAAGAGCTTCTTTTCTAATTCTCGTTTCCAAGAGGAAATAAGCAAAGAGAACCAGTACTTAATGTTATGCTTTTTTACACAGTACCAGTTCAAGAGTGTTTAGGGCCCCCAAAGAAGTGGGATGCCAGGCAGAGCAGATAGCTTTTTGTTGTACAATTCTCCCATGTGTTATTCTGTTGAACTGTAGTGCACCTTCCCCACCTGTCAGTGGAGTAAGCTCAGCTCAGTTGTTTATAGGCTGAAAGAACTTAATGCAGCCAACCTTATTCTTAAATGACTAATTTAAAGCTGGTGATTCTGAGAAATGCACATGTATGAGGAATTCTGTCTGTCTTGTTGTAGCCCAAGGTTTATGCATATGTTGTCTAGGATGCCTAGTCCTACTAAAACTATCTGAGGGGAAATCTCAGATAGCCCTGTAATGTAAATTGATGTAGCTCACTCTGGTATGTTGCACAGCTGAAACTCAGACCTCTGTCTACAGGAAAACCATATGGCAAACTCAGGTGTTTCTAGGCACTGATAAATTACCGTGTGGCTCTTCTCCTGATATTTGCAACCTAGCATTGGAGAAAATACAGAATTTTGCTTTGAATATATGGAAAAATGTTAGAAAACAGGTCTTTAATTACAGCTGGCTAATAAATCCTTGATTAAATTCAGAACTTGTCTATTTCCCTCAAACATACCCTCCTCTTAACTGAAAAAAAGACCAACCCAAGCCAAACCACCAATGTCCTTTGGGTTTGGGTTTTGTTTGTTTTTTTCTCCCCAGGGTTGAGGGTTGCTCTTTACTTGCTTCTTTTATAAGGGAAATAAATTTTGAGCCAGCTTGTTTCCTTGTGAATTGAAGAGGAAGAGCCTTCATCAAAGTCAAATCCAAATGAATTATAAAAAAGGTTTTTTTTTTCGGTTTGTTTGCTTTGTTTTTTCCTTTTAAAAACCTCAGAACGATATAAATATTTCATACAAACTGTTTGTACTGAAAAAGAAAGGAGGAGGAGGTCAAGGATCCTGTAGGAATGAAAAAAGATGCAAAATATCTCAGCAGCAGCTCTTCTATGAAATAAGGGAGCCGAAGTGACAGTTGCTCTCAGAATTAAATTAATGCTAATTAAGCTCCGTATCTAGCATTAGAAAAAAAGCCTTTTATTATGCTGGGCTTTTAATCGTTACTGATAGTCATATAAATTGTAAGATAAAGCCTACTCTCTAGTAAAAACAATTTATAACTCACTGAGGCTTACCAGGTAAACTTAGCAAAGCAGACAAAAAACTGGCAAAAATTATTTCTTGAAAGCTGCACTAGTTCTGTATCTGAAAAGGCATATGGGGTTATGGGATTTCTTTTGTTTGTTTGTAGTTTTTTGTTGTATGCTGACATAACTACATAACTGCAGTATTATAAAGGCTTCAAGTGGTTACCATCAACTCCCAAAACTTAAAGTACCTCTTAGAGGTCATCCTCTAAGATACTTTGAGAACCTTACATGAAAAGAGAAAATAATATGCCTTCAACAGCTTATGAAAAGAGGATTTCCATTTTGCAAGAACTGATCCATGTTTTTCTCAAAACATTGTATTTATTCAGAACTAAAAAAAAACTTGAAAATTTCTGGATCTGTTGGGACAAACTGTCAGGAGTCCAGACAAGGGATCCTATGAATCTGATTTTCATTCAATGAAAATTTATTAAATACAAAATGCTGCAGGAAAATATTTCCAGTTTATGAAGATAGATCTTCTTGAGAAAACCTTTTCACTGGAATATTTCCAAATGGTTCTGTTTTCCAAAGATAGCTGGGCATAATTTACACAGTGCAGAGGGATCAGTAATATTTCTAGTAAAAATGGGCAAAATGCAATTGCTCTCCTCAGTGCACACATTTAAATACTAGCTGCCCAATTAAGTCTGGGCAAAGAACGACAGTGCACTCCTTAACTTTCCAGGACGAATGAATTCAAGTGTTTCATTCCCAGCACTGACAGTGCTCCTAGGCTGGTTAGCTGCCTCTTGCCAAGATAGTTAGTTTCAGGCAAATGTAAGCAAAATACAGATAGAATGAGTAATTTATTGAATTATTTAATCAGTTATAGTGGTATGTACAGCCTCTTGCAGGAGTGAATAAGCAGGCTTTCATAGAGAAGAAAGGGTATACTCACCAACGTGCAAAGAAATAGTTCTGGCCACTGCTGCTATCTGTGAACAACAAGTCAAGTGCCACCTGTAATAAAAGTCAGGCCTGCAACTCTTTGTTTCATGTGCCAAGGAAGTGCTTTGACTAATGTTCAGAAAAACTTTTAAGTGTGTGTGTTTTGCATCCATGTTCTCCTAGGCTAAAACCACAAAATTTAATTTCACTCCTCAGGAGACTGAACTGCAAGAGCACAAAGTAATTAACCATTAGCAACTGATGTACATTATAGTGCTGGAGAGAAAACTGTGGAGAGTATGGAACTATTATCTCCTGCTAGTAAGGCTCAGGGGAGCTTTTACCTGCTTATTAGATGTAAGTTATAGAAGGTAAGGAGGAAGAGTCAGAGAAGGCAAATGCCTGAAATCCATGCACCTGATAAGCATAACAGTGATGTAAATATAGATGCTCTGATGTAGAACTCTGTAGGAAACTTATTCGTATACTTATGTGGCCTTTCTTGTCATGAAATGGTAGCAAATACTGATGAGCCTTCCATTGAAAATTGTGGCCAAACTCTTATTTGAGTTTATTTTTTTTTTTTGTGAGTAAGGCAGGAGTAGAAGAGAGAGAATTTTTAATAGTGTAGACTAAACCAATCCTGCTTGTCCTTAAGTTCAGGAATGAAGTCATTAAGTGCATAAATATAGCAGCAGTAAAATGTTAAATTTTTTATTTCCTCTATTAATCAGATTAAAGTCTCTAGCACTACTGTCATAACTACATATACAATTAGTAAGTACGCAACATCCCCTGAAAAGATGGAGTATTTAATGCTTTAGTGAGAGACTTTCCAGCAGAAGTTTTGGCTGAGGTTAGAAAACATACTTGCACAACCTCAACTTCATTCTAACAGTATTTGTGTGGTTTGTTCCTCCTTTCTGCTTATAGCTCTTAAAACTTAGAGATGCTCCTCACAGTATCATAGTAAAAAAAAAAAAAAAAAGAAACTATTCTTCAAAGCAGCAAACAGCAGGGTCTCTGCTTCTAAATTTTTGCATATTAAATGTATGCACAATTATCTGATGACCCAAGGCACACTAGAACTGTTGGGTTCTTGAGAACTAGAAAGGCATGCAAAAGCTAGAATCTAAACCCCAAAATGGATAACTCTGACATTCCCTGTTCTGCTCAGATGTACTGGCTTTCCCATTCCCCTGGAGTTTTCTTAGAGGAAATGTCAGGTTCCCTGAAGTGCTTTATAAAATACTGCATTTTGAAACAGTAACTGAATTAGCAACGTGGATTTTGCAGCACACTTCTCTGTTAAGAACCATTTGTACCCAAAACATCAGAACTAATTAAGAACGTGTTCCTATGCATCATAATTCAGAAAATCTAAGTCTTTGAAATGGCCCTGTATCCAACATTTGAAATGGTATGAGAGAGGGGTGTCAAGGAAAAGTTAACTTCTGCTACCAAATACACTGAATGTCTGGAAGAAGCATAACATTTGAGGAAGTACCGTTTATTAAAATAATCTGGATTTCTGTCCAGCCACCAGCAGACTATATATAGTGTGTGTATATGGAAACATGTATGTGTGCGCTGGGGGGTCAACTTCCTCATATGATACAGTACTGGGACACTCATAGTAGTAATACTGTGCAAAAGAAATTGAGGGTACAGACATTTTAAGAAATCTTAACTTATATTTAACTGACCTTGAGATTTTTGGCTGGAGAATCTTAGCAATATCTAGTCTTCTCAGGTCCTGAGTAGCCACTGCTTTTACTGACTTAAAGTAACATTATCTTTACATATGCATGGAAAAAGAAGCCTATTCTTGACTTTATGCTTTATTGCTCAATTTTCCTGTATTGTAGCTGAACTGAATTAAAAACAGAGTGCAAGTGAAAAGGTCTCTCTTCCAGGGAAGGCTGAATATCATTGTGGCTTCAAGACACTGAGCGGCAAAATGTATTTTACCATTGCTGTTAAAAAAATTATTAAGAATGTCACAGAAAGAATAAGAATTGTGGATTTTGGGGAAAAGGAATAAAAGTTCAATGTTTAAGCATTCAGAAAATAAAGAAGACAAATCTTCATTTTTCTCTTGCAAGAGAAATTCTTCAGTATTAAAATAAGTAATCCCCAACCGATAAATTTGGTGTGGACAAGGGACATACATTGCGGGACTCTTTTTGTTGGCATTATCAAACCTGAGTTACTGAGAAGTGGAAATAATTGTCTGAATAAGAGATTAGAGCTGTATTTACAGTGTTGCAATACATGAATTTGTGTTCTACAACAGAAAGTTTAAAGGTTTATTAGATTAGATCAAAGAACAGAACTGAAATGTGGTTTTGAACTCTGTTGTACTTTGGTATCAGATTACCGACATAAGCACTGTATACTTTGTTCTCTTTAATCATGATGTTTTGCATCCTAATTGTGAATTTATTCAATAGCACTTTTTTTTGGTGTGTTTCATTTCCCAAATAAACATTTGGAAACTGAAACAAAATTGTAAGAAAAACAACTGTTCTAAAACAACTCCTAACCTACACTTAGCCCAAATTTACCTTGGGAATTGCAAAGCTAATTATTTTTTTTTATTGAGTCCCATAAGCTACTTTCTTTTGTATTTACTCTCATCTTTATTCTGCACTTGATTTCACCATGGTCTGTACAGCACCTGTTTCAGAAGAACAAATAGTAATTAGGGCTGTTAGATGCTAATATACACCAAATAACTAATATTAGTATCATGAAACTGTAACCAAAATATTTCTGAACAGGTGGTCTGAAGGCCAGGATTGAAATAAATCTAAAAGATTTACATATCTCTGTATATTCATCCAAAATTCTGCATTATGATTTTTCCCATGAAACAAAGGAGTACATCTTTTGAGGTTCCCCTATCACCAACAGTTATTTTCTGCTTTTGTAAACTTGCACAAATTAATCAAATTATAATAAAGGTCTTGCTCCTGTTCTCATTGACTTCAATCAGGGTTTGGCACTGACTCAGAAATGGTAATTAGAGGATGGAGAATTATTATCTTAAATAGAACTTGCAGTGTGCTACAGTTTTGACTTGGAATTTTGTTAGAATTATCACAGTTATTTTTATTGTCTTTTTCCTTAACCTAATTTGCTAGTGCTCCGTGGGACAGTTTCTCATCTTACCTTGTTTTACAAGTTTCAGTGTCTGGAAGAATATTACAAGACTGAATTACTAGAATTTTCTTCATTTGGGAGATTCATTAGATAATTTCTGTAAGTAAGATTAAGTTCGGAAAGTAATCCAAATTATCAGTAAAATTTAAGACAATATTAAATTAAAGACAAAGCAGAAGAACCATTTATTTAGAATATTCTCACAGAAATTGTGTTATCTGCAACAAAAATTTGAAGCCAATGAAAGTCCTAGGCAAAAGCATTTATGCAAGTGAAATCAGCATGGGCCGTGTTAATGAAGTTAACTTTATAAAGCTCTCTCTCCACACTGCTCCCTTTTTCACTTTGTTGAACTTCAACAGATGATCTATGACTCAGATCCTGACAATACAGATGTCAATGTTAGAAATACACGGAGTTCCTGAGGGCCAGAATTTTTGTTAGTATACTTATATTTTCAATGTCTTGTAAGTGTGCTAAACTTCAGAGCCTGCTTGTTTCTCAGTTAAGAAACTTAAAAAAATTGCTCTATTAGGTTTAATGCTGTCAACAGAAAGAAACTATGTCCTTTCCAGTCTCTCACATCAAACTCTATACACCACTTTGTGCTGATCTAGACGATGTCTTCAATCAGCTGTATCTTACACAACTTCTGCTCTCTTCCCTGTATGCTTCCCTATGCCAGTACTTGATTCCTTCTCCCTTTCTGTTGTTTTTTTTTTGTTTGGTTTTTTTTTTGTGTGTTTTTTTTTTTTGTGTTGTTTTTTTTTTTTTAATTCTAACTGCAGGCAGTTATCTACTGGAGAAAGGGCCAAAGGTGAGGATGCTTCTCAATGAGTCTCCAAAATCAGTATCTTTCCCTTTATTGAAGATTTCCCCTCCTCTCTTCCTGTAGTTCTGGAAATGACCAGATGAGACAGTTACTGCCTTACATCTACAGCCCAGCCAACTGCAGGCAAGAGACTTGCAACTGGGTGACTGTGCCACATGCCATACCAGCTGGTGCTTGATACTGATCAGCTTAAGACATTTTTTCAACCCTTATACATCACATCTTGACTATCAAATACTGGGACAAAACCTATGTAATCGACAATCAAAATCATCATTACTGATAAAGACCAAAACACTCTCTACTTTTAAAGAAATGGTAACATGCACTTTATTTTTAATATGACGACTATAAAAATTGTAATTCTCCAGATAAACATACATGTAATGAGAGTCATTACCATACAACAATAAACCATCACTGCTATTATAAAACCATAAACTGTTATTCAATATACTATAAAATTCAAAATCTAATTGAAATTGCTAGTTTAGCATAATTCCCACAAGCCATCATTCTTTAATACTGTGAAATGAATGGGTTTTTTGTGGAACTATTAATTGTTACTGACAAGCAATAACCACTGGAATGAAACTCCAATTATCAGCAGCCATTAATCACATTTACTGTCATTTGTGATATCAAAAAAAAATTCAATAATATTCTAAACAGCAGAAAAGAATTTATAGCTCTTATGTTTTAACTCCCTTCATAGAAATCAGACGGTCCTTTTGAGGTAAGCAAGGAATTAGAAAAGGCTATTTTCAATCTAAACACAATGTTCAGTCTTGTACTTTCCAGTACAAAAAAAAACCCCTATCACCTTTTTCTATTTCAAACAAGAATTAAGATACCTTGCAGGTTTATTTCTATGCAGTTATGTACAAATTATAATTTGTTGCACGATGTTACTGCAGTCACATGGCTTTAACAGTAAGAAATTTTAGAGATCATCTGAGCATGTAGTTCACTAGTCTGTTCCAGGAAAGCACTTAACGTTACTTTTAGGATGCAGGCTTGAGTAGAAGATGAAGTGTTCTTGGAGATGAGGTGTAAATAAGGGTAGCATAGCCTTCACTGTGGTACCTGAGCATTCAAATAAAATGAACTCAACTCAGAACATTTTTAATCTTGTTAATTTTTAAGATTCTGTTGTTTACTTCAAATAATTGTTTTCTCTTATTTTTTGGAACCTATACAGTGTATCAAGAACATACATGTACATCTTTGGGAACAAAATGCTAGCTAAACACAGTAGTTTACTACTGACTCGATTGCCCAAACATGCATTACAGTTAAAAAGCCATGCTTGCGAAATGGGATTTGCTTACCACACCTTGAAAATTCCTGGTATTACAGATCACACTGTTGGACCATAAAGGGCAGATTGCGGTCCTTACTCTTAAATGGTACTGAGGCTGTTTCCAGACTACAGCAGAAACAGATCATGCTGGGTGATGAGGATTCAGACTTCACTAGTCATTTCCACTGAAAGTCTGTCAGCTTTTGATGGCATAATAAGATTTAGATTTAGAATAGTGTGGAATCACCAGTTTATAATTTGCTGTGAATAACCTCATTTAGAAAAAGCAGTGAAATCCTAAATATTTTCTTTATTATTCTGTGTTTTTCACTTACGGTTTCATCCACCCTTCACAACCCATCAAAGACACAAGCCCCCTAACATGAATCAGCAGAGCAGGAATAACATCTGTTCACAATATACTGCAAATATCCAGCAGAGTATCTTTACAGAAGAAATGTATGAGAAATGACAGTTGAATACTTATCAAAAGAAACCCTGAAATAGACACAAAAGTCGTGCACCTCCAAAGCACAGGGCAACTGCTTGTTTTTCAAGTTTTCAAGTAAACGTATACTTACAAAATTAAGTATGTTAGTGCCTCTGTAAATGAAAGTCAGAGGTTGCCCATACTAACAATTTTCAGTTTATGTAACCAGTGCTCCAAATTTTTAAATCCTGCAATTTCACTAAAACTGGGGTGCGCAGCTGACAGTATGGTTCTATCATGCACAATGTACTACTTGAGGAAGTCATGCCTTTGGGATTCTGTTCTTCCTGATATAAGGATTCTCTTAAGCTATTGTCGCCATTCACCCTTTGGTTACTTAAAAACTGTGGTTAGATAAAAGTACTTTACTGGTGATTTTCCTGCTAAATGCAATTGAACATTCTTCCTCTGAAGCATAGCAAATTTTTGGCCTATCTGCATTTTCTTGAACTAATTGAAGACTTTAAATGTGTACATGTCTAACATAATCAATACTATACTATAGAACTGTCATGATTGATTAATAAAAAAAAAACAAACAACAACTGCATAAATGAATTGAACTAGCAGAAAAAACCCTTTGTCTTTCATGAGAAAACTTTGGAACACAATTCTTTCCCCAAATTCAACTCTTAAGCCCTTCCATTTATTATTTTCTTGATGTTTTCCTGAGTTGTTCGATGTGCGACTTGACTAGTTTATAAATTTATTAGAAAATATTTAGAAAATTGATTAAAAATAATTACCATGTTACAATCAGATTTGAGGTTGAAGAACTGATACTGAAAATCCATTTCTGGCATTTAATTAAACATGTTTATCTTTTCATAAGAAATCACTAAGTATTTAAAAAGGTTATTTTTCCATTAAAATGCTCCACCTGAAATTTATCATGCAATAGTGCATTCATTTGTTTTTGTTATTGAGGTAACAGAGTTAATCAGAATAACAGAAATCAAAGTATTAAAAATGTAGTTGTAAATTCTTGATTTATTAGGGTAATGTAAACACTAGTTCTGTCAGATGCTGCTTATCTTTCATCACGAAAGGTGATCCTGCCCCTCTACTTTGCTCTCGTGAGACCTCACCTGGCGTACTGTGTACAGTTCTGGTGTCCTCAGCATAAAAAGGACATGGAACTGTTGGAACAAGTCCAGAGGAGGGCCACGAGGATGATCAGGGGACTGGAGCACCTCCCATATGAAGATAGGCTGAGAAAGTTGGGGCTGTTCAGCCTGGAGAAGAGAAGGCTGCGTGGAGACCTCATAGCAGCCTTCCAGTGTCTGAAGGGGGCCTATAGGGATGCTGGGGATGGACTCTTCATTAGGGACTGCAGTGACAGGACAAGGTGTAAAGTGTTCAAACTTGAAAAGGGGAAGTTTAGATTGGATATAAGGAAGAAATTCTTTCCTGTTAGGGTGGTGAGGCACTGGAATGGGTTGCCCAGTGAGGTTGTGAATGCTCCATCCCTGACAGTGCTCAAGGCCAGGCTGGATGAAGCCTTGGGTGAGATGGTTTAGTGTGAGGTGTCCCTGCCCATGGCAGGGGGGTTGGAACTAGATGATCTTAAGGTCCTTTCCAACCCTAACTATTCTATGGTTCTATGATTATGGAACTAAATACATTCGCAGAAGGAAAAAAAAAGTATACAAATATTACCCTAGTAATACCTTTCCTTTAAAGAAGATAGTAATAGACAAATGTTTGCTAATTCAGCAGGTATGTTTACAACATAGAGTCTTTAAACTTGAGCTGTCAGTTAACACATATTCAAGATTCCTGCTAACTTAAAAGAGAAGGATACCCTTGAGTATGATAGCAAGAACTGACTTCCCCCACCCCACCCTACTTCTCCCTCTATCCTACTTCTTATCTCTCATTAAATAATAACTCTCATCTAGTGACATCAGTCATTTTGCATCAGCCTTTTTTATGGCTTGAAGAGAATGTTACGTGTGGAATAAGCATGAGTGGCATTTAAACTGAAATGTGTGAAATCTTCATAGATTTTGATAATAAAAGTGGAAAACAAATCATGAGTTGGTATTAACATTAGCTGAGAAATGAAAACGGATGCAGTAATTTGCAATGCACAACAGTTTGACCTGTTCTGCCATCACTGAGCTGCAAGTATTTACAAATGTAAACTAGTGCACTGTCAAACCTTGAGACTGGTAAACTGTACCCAGTGGGTTTGGGTAGTGAGTGCAAGGAGGGTGAAGCTGTGATCACAGCTGTGATCCTCTTCTCATTTTACTGTGAGGTTCTGCTGTCTTTAAATGACTTTGAGTCACTTGGATGTCTTACAGAAGAAGAAAAAAAAAGGAAATTATCATCCTAATAGCGGGTAAAAACGAACAGAAAAGTAAAATGCATAACCACTAATAGGAAATGCTGAGAGTTACTGGACTTTCTCTGATTTATTTCTGCTAAAGATCTGGCTAAAGGGAATGATCTACTTTTTGGCTGCTCAAACTGAACACTTGAGTAGATGATAGTTTTGAAGATGTCATCTGAAGTATTACACAATTAGTATGAATAATTTTAAAATATTCTGTTCCTGTAACAGATCATGAAATGCCTCATCTAATGGACTGAGAAGCTTAGAGCCAAGCTATTCCCAAAACCAGCAAGCCTGTACATTTCTATCATTTGGTATCACAAAATTTGTCATTTAAAATTTGTGACTGAATAATAGCTCCCAAAGAATGATCTAACTTTGGCTGAGCTTTGCTTAAGAGTTAGGCTACACCTCCAAAGATGGCACTACAGGGTGGGAGGGGTGAAGCTGTTTGCTGGCATGGGAAGAATTGAATGTGCAGCCAAATATTGCCACAATGAAAGAGTACTTTTCCATTGCACCTACTTTCCTTAAATCTTGGCTAAGTTCTGGCTGTATTAATAACAATCTGCTTGTCAATTCTGATGTATTGTAAAAGTAAAGCTTTTGTAAATTTGGAGATGTTGCTTGCTTTGGGATTTCTTAGTCCCTGTCAACGGCTCACTTATCCTATATCAAATTGACACAAGTAATTTAGGATTCTTTAGTTGATTTTAGCAAATAGTCCCCCCACTTTATTGTTCTAATTATTCATTTGATGGTTTTATTACAACTGTACATCTGGATTTTCATTTTTAAAGATTACTGATATAAAAGTTTTCTCCAGCCTACCCCATGTAAAACCGTGTTTTTGATGTAAACCCATATTATGGTAATGTGTGTAGCACTGCACATAGCATTTGCCAACTTTTGAATCAACCTACTTTGAGGGTTGGCAATTGGCTGGCAATTTCCTTCTCTTTAAATATTCCTGTTAGGAGTTTATTGCTTTTTGGTAGCTTGAGAGCAGTACAGCACATATTCGACTCTTATATTTAGTTCCATCTCCATTTTAGTTACAGACCTTATTGCTATAATTAAAAACTATACAATTTGTGTTTATTATTCTATATGCCTTGTGTGTGTTCTATCCTTTCACTTCGAGAGCACTCCCCAAGGTAACACAAAATAATAACATGCCATATGGCAAATAGAGTCAGCTGTACACCACGCAGCATCTTTTATCATGCAGCTTTTACAAAATGACATTCCCAAGTTTGTAACTGATGAATATGGCATGTCCTAGAGAAACTCTAGCTGTATTATTCTGCTGCTTCCATTAGAAGCATCCTTACTGACATTCTGAGCCTTTTTTTAACATAAATGCAGCAGCCGTCATTTTGCAAGAATCAACAACCTACAAAGGAACAGGCAGAATTTCTCAATGTGCTAAGCTTACCAAACTTCAGAAAGTTAGCATAAACACAGTATTACATTATCATGACTTGCACAACATATAACTGATACAGTGTAACAGTAATAATGAGTTTGTTGTTTGTTTGTTTTTAATGTCTGTATCGGTCCTGGGGATACATAGAATGTGTTATGTCAGTAGTGGATTTCCACAGGTTTGGAGTCAATCATCTGAACTATGCTGTGTGGAAGCATTATATACTGTTCCATGAAAGTTAAAAAATAAGCATAACACAGGTCTGTAGATGGGCTCTACAAACGTATGCCTACAATGCTAAATTCTAAAGGGATTTTCATTTGTATATGTACAAAATGGATGTGATAACTTGATATTACATAGGAATGCGAAACCCGGCATTTCTTACCAGTTGATGTGTGTTGGTATAGGAGCATCTCGCATTAGCATTAGTTTTATGAGTGGAAGGAGAGGCAAGTATTAAACAGACAGACAGGCAAATGACAGATATGCAATTTCTAAGTAAGAGTATTTCTTTCCATCTTATGCTTGTGGCAAAAATATAATTCAGTCTATTCTAGAAGTAAGTCTACCTAAGGAATTAAGAAAATGTTTCTGTCGTGAGCAATTGCATCATGTAACATAACAGTTAGCTTATCTTCTCAGCTTGTTTTAGGCTGCAGGGAACATAGAGTCCCCATTGCATTTGCTGCTCTCACTATGTCACTAGAAGTGGTACAGCAACTTTTCACCAAAGCAGCGGAGGAGAGGAGCAAAGGATGAATTGTTGCTCACTGTTCTTCCAGATTTGCTCTTTAGTAAATTCATTTTTACTCTTCTCTACCCAGGCTTAGGAAATAGAAGTGTGCCGAAGCTCCAAATGACCTTTCCATCTGTCACCAATCTAAGACGGAAGAGGCAGGTCATAACACATGATACTTTTCTGCAGTGCGCGTGTAATGCCCCAAGAGATCAGCACCAGGCTATGATAATGTCAGGTTTGAGAACTTAGAACTGATTTGTTGAGAAAGAACAGTAAACCACATAGCACAACTGTCTTTTACTCCTTTGGAAAAGTATTGCTTGTTTGGTTTCCTCTAAGAAATAGTGCAATATTTTATTTAAACAAAATGAAATACAGAAAATGGATTTCATTCAAAGATATGTCAAATACCAGTGTAGTAAATATCTGCACTGAGGGTAATGACAATTTTGCTCAAAAAGGAGATTTATTGTGTGAGTGGGTGGGAGTAGGGTATGTGTGTGTGCATACATATGTTCATAGACACACAAAGTGGTAATTCTCAGAAACAGTAGGGAGGGGCAAGGTAAGCATAAGCTATTCTACATGAGTCTTTACACATTTCACACTTTATACAGAATCACCTGAATTCCTTACCTGACATTTCAGAAACTTTTTGTCCTTAATTTTTCTTTCTTGCTTATCTGCATCATCTCTACTGCCATTCTCCACTGTTTTCTTGCCTCCTTGTCACATACGAAACCAGTGCGGACTGTATATTGATAAACCTGCATTGACAAATACCTGAGAGTTACAGATGGGTAAACAAAAAACATTTATTACTCTTCTTTTTGTCTTCAATGAAAACAGAGAGAGAACAATAAGAGACCTGGGGTCAAGTTCTGACGTAATAAGTTTGCAACCTTATTTTTATATAGGTAACCACTTAAATCCATGCACATAATCCATTCATGTAATTATTTTTTTTTTCTGAAAAGAATGTGGCAATACAAACACACAGAAATAATGTGTCTTAAAACACAAAACGTGGGCTTATGAGAAACAGAAACTACTAGTGTTTGGCATGTTGTCCTTTAGAAACCCAAGCAAAACCTTCAGAGTGACCAGCCATGTTTAGAAGTGCCAAAAACTAGTTGCAGCATTTATCTGTTTTCTTTTAGAGCTGATCTTGAAGTTTATAACAAGGTATCTATCAGAGACACTGCAGCGTTCAGTGATTTTTCACAGAATTCTGATCAGGCTTACAAGAAATTCCCCTATACTGTAAATGGCAGTTTTCTGAATTGCAATCTAAAGGAAGTTTGTCTGTTTCCTTTTCTCTTTTGTCACTCTTTCATGGGTTGTTTGGTTGTTTTGGTTTTGTTTTTTTTGTTGTGTTTTTTTGTTTTAATTCCAGAACCTATTTCCTGGCTTTTCCCCAACTCTTAACAGTCCCTTCTCCAGCTCTTGTGCCTCTTTTTTGCACCTTTGCTTTTGAACAATCATGTCTTTAGGCATGAGTTTGTAAATAAAAACTATATTGTTCTCTTTTATGAACTTAGCTATTCCTAACATTCTCATTTGTAATCCTCTGACTTCCTTAATTAAGTCCATTATAGTTATAAATGCCTGTATGGGGAATTTGATCATGATGATGATGAAACGACATAATTTTGTCATACAAGCAGGTATGAAAAACAATCAGAATTTGGGAATGTATAATGGTACTAATGAATTTTAACTGAACTCAACTGTAGACTCTTGGGGCGCATTTTCTAAAATGAAAGCCATTATCTTTAAATTGATTTCTACATTCCTGGGGAATTTATTTGCTTGAGAAACACAACAGCCCTATTTGTTAGCCCTTTTGTAGTAGGATTTATGTCAGAATGAAGACAAAAAGCATAGAAATACTTAAAGTGGCTTCTTTTAAATGATGAAAATGGTTCTACCCTATCTCTACCATGGAGATCTTGAGTGTTCAATCCCAAGAACTGCACAAGCCTCTGCAGAAGCCTGCCTGCCACTGAACCTGGACTGGCAGCCTTCAGCGGCTCAGACACACAAAGTATGGTGGACAGAGCCTTGAATACAAGATGAACTTAGGCTAAAACGAGCAGAATTTGGCCCCATGTTTCTCTTTGTCTCGCTGGCTAAAAGTGTTACATATAAGCACAGTCATTAAAATTATGACAAGTACCAGTTAGGTTGTGCATCATTTATTGCAGATTTCTGTGACTGGTCACACCTTTATATGCTTTAACATGTAGTATGTGTTTCCTTAGAGCATACCACATTTTATGAGTGTGTCCAGCTTTTCACAGGGAGGGTATTAAATGAAAAGCATTCTATTTGCCTGGAAATTCATGCCAAACACCAGACACTGTGATTAGCTAGGAAGAACCATCTGTCATGTGCCCACCCCCACGTTGCTGAGGAAGGCAGAGACTGAAGGTGAGAAGTATATTTACTTTTGTCAACAAAACCAGCTGTTGCCATTACCTTTAGCTGTAAGGCAAACATGCTGGAAAAGGTGACTACCTATTGCGATTCTAGTGCACTGGGACCAACTATGATTGTTGATGACAAGCAAACCTCTTAAAATCCAGCGGAAAACTGCTTTATGGCTTATGTCAGGAGGGCATGTACAAACACAGATCCAGCTGGAAGCTGGAACCAAGAAGCAGAAACTTCAGGCTAGAAGAGTATCGGGATGAGTTCAAGTAAGGATCCCCCCCCAATTCTCCCGCCTTCCTTTTGGTAGAAAATTATACTGGAAAAGAGAACTATTTTTCTCTAATGATAACATAAGATTCTGAAATTAAGCACAGCAGGTAGAAACATCCGGCACAGATGTAAAAAAAATACTGCATATTCATATTCTGAAATGTTTTCCAGTGCTGACAGCTAACTATTCCAAGTGGAAAAGGTACATGCTCTGGGGTCATTCGTTCTCTGCCAATTTCCCTTCTTACATCTCTGGCACTGTATTTTGGGGGCTGTGTCCTCTAATCTCTGTTATTCTTACCGATATCCATCAGACTAAGAAAGTTATTTACAGAGTTAAATCATTTTGACTTTGAATAGGATTGCAGCAAATAGGTATATTTTCTACATTTTTGAGAAAGGGAAATGGGGCATTTCTTCACTAAAAAGACTTTATTCCCCGGCTACTTTCTTTCATATCATACAAGAAGAGTACTGTGCTACGGTGTGAATGTACCTAGAGCATTTTTCAGAGGCAAAATATAAACATTGGCAGCAAAGGGCACCTCATGCAAATGTGTTTCCTGAGTGATAGCTCTTCCTCCCTGATGACTCTGGCAAGACATAATAGTTTGGGAAAGTAAGTGGAGTGCCCTGCCCTTCAGCTCTTTTCCCCAGGGCATGTACATCCCCTTGCAAAAAGGATTATGACAAAATAAAACATTCATTTGGGTGGAGCTTCTTTCAAAATACGTTCAGTATATCACTGTAGAAAATAGTAGAGATAAAACAGAGCTGTAAAGACACACTTTTAGGAAGAGAAAACAGGCTATCATGCCTAACCCTATATTGCACTCATATTCCTTTTACAGCCCACCTGTCAGTCCTGTTATCCTTGTCTAGAAAAGAATTTACAGTAAGTCTCTGCTTCAATCAGTTTCCATGGTAACTTGGTTCTGTTTTAAAACCTTTACATAAAAATGGCTTGGTTAAAATAATAATGAGCTGGAGTGATTGTCCACACCTGAACTACATCTTTCCCATTGCTCAAAAATAATCAGATGGGGTGTCACTCCATCTGTGCTGGTTCCTTTAGCTTCTACAAGACTGTCTCACTAACTAAGCCAGATCAGTTTCTTTACCATCTGTAAATCTCAGTTTTCAGAAGCATATAGCATTCAGGGTACTGACTAGTGTTTATACATTACATGCAGTGAAGCAGAGTAAAGCATGTTAGGGTCTGAAGTCTCGAGTTCACTGGGGAAGGATCCCTCTGTGCATACAGTACCTACAGCAGGGCTGAAAGCTTCAAGGACCACAGCATCTTTTAAGGAATGAACCAGAAGAGGCAGACTGTCTCTCTTCTAGAAAATGCTTTTCACAAATGTAGGGAAAAAAATTTCCTTTGGGCCAGATCAAGGGGAAATAAAAGTTCAGAAAAAAAAAACAAATGAAGGTTTTAATTCATTCTAAGAATCTTGTGATACTGGCCCATCAGGCTTATCTCTTGCACCCATAATTTCTGATTCTCAGAATGAGAATTTTGACTCAGTTTTACTTGGTCTTTTACACTATTTTTCATAATTCTGATTACTTTATACTGTCTCAAATCTCATCTAGGAAAAAGTCAATTTTCTTTTTAATGTAACTTAAATACTTCAGTGATGACACAAGTTTCAGTTACAGGGAAATCTTAAAAGAACTTCAAATGTGGATCTGGTAGAGGTCTTCAGCAATTACACTGAGAATTCGCTGCATTTCACAGAAGGTGACACCTTCCCTGTGATAACTAAAAACTTGTATCTATTCTGTTCTAGATCTCTTCTTCTAAGTTGTGTTGGATAGCTTAATATTTGTATAGGAAGCTTTTTGATCCATAGGAGGCACCAACAGAATTTATGGAAAATAATTTTACACTGCTGTATCTTCCAGGTAAGCACTGAAAAAGCTGCTGAATGTAGGCCTACACAACAAATTTGTCCAAACAAAGGCTTGGTAAAGACCTCATGTTTTGGCATGGCACAAAGTTGTATTATGTTCCTGTTAGGACTGGTTGCCTGGGTGGTAATGTGCATTGTGTTTCAAAATTTGGGTAGTATGTGATATTCTACTTAGCAATACACAGAAGGGCACTGCTCAGGGATTTTTCACACCTTATTTCTGAATGGCACTACTTATGCAAGGTATATGCATGCTAGATTCTTCATATGGGTTTACTTTTGAGTAAACTAAACTTTGGTTCTCATCCACTGATTCATCTAGATAATATGACAACCTTGAAATTAATTTGCGATTTAAAAGGAAAAAATCAGCATCCTTGGCCTATACCAAATAATAGGGGTGTACTAGACATTCTATTTAGGCCTACATAATTCTTTCCATGACAACTTGAAAAAGCAAGCTTTTAAATCTATTTTTTCCACCTCTTATTTTTAAGTAGCAGTTTCAGTTACCCCTTATGTCCTAACACTGTCCTATATACATTAATTTCTGAGGGCAGGGCACTGTCAAATCAGGGTATCATAAATCTACTGAATTCCTCTCATCAGTCTTCGCAATAACATCTTCACAGTACTCCTGCGCATCACTAAACTATGACCTTCTCTGACTGATCTGTGCAGACTATGCTTAATTGAACTGTGCTTTTCCAGTGGGCATTTTAACTATCATACAACGATTTTTTCTAAAGCTGACATCCAAACAACTGGTCTCCTGTTTCCAGCTGAAAGAATAAATAACATCTGATGCTTTTCTGATTGAAAAAAAGTAGTTATTCTTAATCCTTTAAACCTCTTTTAGCTCAATTAAACAATTACATATGCTTACACTTTTCCATGATTTTTTTACTCCTTTCATAATCCTTTGTATAAAAAGGGGCCCTGGTTCTGTGCCTCTTTTACTATTGTAGCACTACTGATTTCATCCTGATGCTAATCTGTGCCCCAGAAATACTCTAGTTTGATGTGAAAACTGATCATACTCATTGGCTGCTTGAGCTGGGAAATTTCTTGTTAGTCATGGGCTTTAATACAGTTCTTATTGTGTTTAACTAATCTGCTAATTACTGTGTAGTGTATATTTTCTTTTTACCCTGCATATTATGTGATCAGCATACATCTGCAAAACTCGCTCAAATGTATAATTTGATATTTCTGTTAAGAGGGTCTTATTATTTTTAACTCATTATGCTGACATACTTTTAAAAACATCCTTACTTGATTTCTATGTCTTTTATTATCTTATATTAATTATTGCCAAGTATTTGAGAAATAGCAGTATCTATTACTAATTTAGTTGCTTACTGGTAGGAATTCCAATTAGTTAATCTCTGTGCCTCAAATGCACTCTAAGGCAAGTAAAATTCATTTGTACAGGTGGTGTGCTCATCTTTGTGAGGTACAGGTGTTTTCCTATCAGAATTTTGCTGCCCTACCTTTTCCCCCCATATCCTCCTGAAAATCTCTAATGTTAACTTCAATATGTATACAATTCTCTTTCTAGCATCTTTTTTATACTGCTAAGATGCCCAGCCCTTTAATCTCCACATCCAGAAGCTTCAACAGCTAAGTAACTCCTTTATGTTTGATTTTCATTAGCAAGAACTCCAGTTAGTAGATCAAAAGCCCTCTGAATTACTACCCAAACTTAATTGTTTTGATGAAGGAATTTAATAGGCAAGCATAAAAAAGTAGATTTTCTTAACTTTTATTTTTTTTTAGCAATTTTGTTTCAGTAGTAGAATAATAATGAGACTTTTTGTTCAATTATGATTAGATTTTTTATCATTTTTGTTGAGTATGATTTTGAGGAACAGAAGCTGCAAGACAAATATTTTGGCTCAAGAAGCTCGTATGAGTTCAAGATCTTCTTTACTACTAAAAATTTACAAAACCGGTAGTTATTGAAGCCATAAAAACGAATAAAAATCATGCTGGGCTTACAAACAACTACAATAATACACATATTTAAAATAAATAGGCTCTTTTTTATTTCCATCTGAATTACGTAATATTCTCAGCAAGGCAGATGTTTTTTAAATGCAAAGAGTGCTGGGGAAGGGGAAGGGAGAGAATATTCCCCCATCCTCAGCATTTTTAAGGTACAATTCTCATTGTTATGACTACCCTTGATGGCTGGACTAAGATCAAATAAATTTAACGTAGTCTATTATTCCTTACTAAACTTCAGCTCTTCAGTCCTACAATAATAGATTTTACTAACAATTGTGAGAGGAAAAAAACGAGGTTTAGAATGTTTAAAATCTAGAAGATAAAAGAAAAATAATAAAAGTGTGCTACTTTTCCATACACGCAGTCATGGGTTGAATTATGGTGCTTTTTCCTCTTAGGTTTGCTTTTCATCTCTATTAATATTACATTTGGGAAATCATTTGGTAGCTATTTTTTGTGTCAAATGCCCAGGTCATATAAATTAGCTACGCTGACTTCACTGATGTCATATGGATTTATATCCCCATGGAATGGAAAGCATATACATGTAACACAGCACAGCATAAAAGCTTTCTCAGCAGAGATGATCTATCTGCAGGGGAATTTCAAAGTACTTATTATCTTGGACCAAGGCCTCAAAAGTCGGTAGAAGCTTTACCATCATCTTCTCTGGAGCTCATGGGAATATTCACACTACCCAATTTTAGGCTACTGGCTAGCTCAGATCAGATGATTAAAAGACATTTAGAAAAGGTAAAGTTGATTTCTTTATGGTCCAGATCTTATTTAACAGAAAAGAAGGGACTATGTTCTGTTAAGCTCTTTTTTGAAATTCAAATTATGTTTATACCTTAGGGAAAAGACTAACTAGAGGCTAATATGGCTTGCAAGAGCTTCTGATGATTAACCTACTTTGTATTGCTCTCACCACACCGCATTGGCTAATCATCATCTTTTAGCAATGTCTTCAACAATTAGATAAAACAGCATTTCACTCTTTTCTATATTTAGAAGATGTTATGCAAACTAATATTATTTTTCCTTCACTTTCCATTATACTTGCCATATGCACCGTGTATAGTAGAATTAATGTAAGGAAAAAATTCATTTTCTATCCTTGACTAGATACAGACAAGTTAATTCTTTTTTATCTTTACTTTCCCTCTAGGCCCACTGCCCATTATTGTTGAATGAGATTCTATGGGTTTCTCACTGGCAATGAACAGAATTTAAAATTCAGTCAGGAATTTTCCCACTTAGAATCTGTTTTATCACTGATGTTTTCCTGACGCATTAGACACTGACTGGGAAGTCTGGTAAAGAGAAGGCATTCTTGACAGTCTTGAATATACTGGCCAGAATGAAAGTGTCAGTTACTATGGCAGTTTTGTGAGGCAGTCTTGAGTATGCGTGATGTTTACATGGTGTGTGTATTTCAGCTCATGAATCAATTATACTAAAGATGGGAGAACTATTTGATCATTAGTTATTATATATTGGGTTTCCAATGGTGGATATTTGGGGGGGGGAATAGTTTTCCAGGTTCATTTCTAGGCCTTCCAGCTACAACCCTGCAGCCACAGCACAATTAGAGATACCTAATCTGTCTGTTCTTCCTTCCATATATTTCAGGGACTTGAACTTTGGTCTTCAGCTTTTCAAGACAGTATTTCAGAGATGTTTTTAATAACTGGTGTTAGAATGGTTTTTCAGGTGACATGTGAATTCACAATGGCCAGTTCTACTATATGTGCAGTGTATTTGCAATTCACAGAAGAATGTGACAAAGGGGCTTTTATTGTTTAAAGTTTTCCTGTGTCCTGAGATTCTCTTGCAAAACTTCCAGTATTTTTGTAAGAAAAAAAACACTAGCTGATTCTTACAAAACTGTGCATACTTGAACTGTAATGTCGTAAGTGCTATTTTTCTGAGTATCCAAATGTGTATTCTTTAACACTTACGTAAAAAGGCTGTATGTAAGGGAGGAACAGACAGCTGTGCTTACTAGCATGTCACTGTACCAGGTTTTTCTGGTAGGAAAATAAGCCAGCTTATTATTAGGTAGAAATATTATTAAGTGGAAATAGATTTGGACATCCCTGAGAAAGCATTTTGCAGCAAAATAAAGACAAGAAATTTATAAAATTGTTTATATATAACTAGAAAATGACAAAGGTGTTTTTTTTGCAAAGAAATGCCATCGCAATACCAGTGTCATTTCCTTTGAGAGAAGGTACTTATCTATGCACAATACCAGGCCAGGGACAGCCTTTAGTACCTCAACAAAGGAACCAATGACAATGGAGTACAGAAAATGAATAGTTTAGAAAAATGTTAGGTTTAGGTACATGTACAATGCTAGTTTGAACAGCAGATACGTTTTCCATTCAACTACATGCTGAATTCTACAAGAATACCTAATTCTTGTTATTCATGGGACCATCAAGCTGAAGAAATAATCTTCCCTAGACTTCAGACAATTACCTAATTACATTGCCAAGAGCAGTTGCTCTTTTTCCCATCTTCCTATACATCATCAAACAAAAATACCTCTCTCTCCCTAGAGATACTTTGTTACTAAACAAACTTAAATACTTACTGAAAACACACAAATCCTCGAAAACTGTTATGTGGCACAGGAAGAGAGCAAAAGGTATTTTTTAACACCAACATGTCCTGTGTCTAGAGTAGAAGGGATGTTACTTGTTAAAAGTGCTCAAGTGACTGAGAGAGAGACCATGTCACATGTGATAAAAGGAGGCAAATGAAAATCAAGAGCGCCTGCCTGTCAGATTCTGTGGTAGCAACTTCTCCTAACTGTGATTATTGATTAACCTTGAGCATGTAACCACCATGCTCTAGTTGCAGACCATAAGGTACCTCTTAACCACTCAAAGTATTACTGCACTGCACCCAGCAGCAGTATGTGCATCTTAGCCAGGCACATAGGCCTCTCAGACCTACTGTGCTTAAATATCTGCTTTATTTACACTGCCTCTAGATGTCCAGTGCTAGGAGAAGTAGAAATGTCAACTGAATAAGTAAAACAAGGATATATTTGTGACCGCAAAGACTGGATAGTTTTGGACATCTCTTTGCTTATGAGAATGTCACCACATCTAAGAGAAGACGTGCATCTCAGGAGCATTTAGTGACAAAAAAAACCCCAAACAACAACAAAAAAAACCACATGCAGAATTCATGTGCAATATTCTTTTTTAATACTGCTTCTCCCAGTGTTCAATGCCACCTTTTTTAACGTTTCCTAAGTCCATACATTTCAGAAACTATGTATTTAAAGGTCTCTTTCCCAGAACTGTAATAATAGAGGATTTTGTTAGCCACATTTAGGGATTTTAAATTATTGCTGCAGAAACTCCTATATTATAGTGCACAAAAGAAAAGAGAAAACAGTTTTCCCCCACAGCAGATTCTCAGTGTATATTACATGATTCATAGGGAGAACAATCATGTAAATGAACTATATTTTTCTGTTTGAAAATATTTAAAACTAGATTTATTTCCAAATTAAGAAAGTGTTATTGAATTCGAAGAAAAAAACTCTCACCAGCAAAAACACTATGTGAAAACTAAGCACACAGTGTATATTATGAATGTGAGCAACTTGTATTTGAAAAGATAAAAATGTGGTGGGGTTTTCTTTTAAGAAAGAAACTATGACGAGTTGCTGTAAAAGAGACAAGAATGGTCTTCTAATGTGACATACTAAATACCTTATGACCTTACGATTTTTTAATTTCTACACAGACTATGTACTAAGAAAAACTATCAATTTTCTTTTTAATCCATCCATTCTACTTCAGTTTATTTGGATTTCATTTCTCATGCCTGCTAGGTCTCATTCATTTAGTACAAACCCACTTTTCCACCTTCTGCCCAGTTTCATGCTCCTTGGCCATGGTGGTAGCGTGGCATGTATTTTTCTAAGGAGCTCCTATCCTGATCCTGGACCACACATGCTGGAGGTAGCAGATCAGCAGATATGTCAACTAGCTTTGCCTGCAGTATATTGTCCTGGAACGGGACAGAGGCACCAGCATTGCATTTCCGTTGGAAAAATAATGCTACCAGTGGAGAGATTTGTTTGTGCCACCTCCTTTCCAGCCATGGATTCTTTCCATGCAGAAGGATGTTACTACCTTGCCGTCACTACTTCACTGGTCAGATTTGTGTAACAAAGGAGACTGGAGTGCTGGCTTTGAGTCTAGCCTTTTAAGCTGTGCCAATACTATTTTAAAATTACATGCTTACCAATGGAAATAATGTAAAGCAATCTATTCACTAGCCGCTCCATTTTTATCCTGCCCCTGACCTCTCATGTCCTCCTGTGTACTCTGACTGTAGCTGGAGTAACTTTGTACTTGACAGTTCAAACACTGACTGCACCTGCTGCAGAAAAGAACTTTAGGGGGGATGCACAATCTATATGGGAGTACATAATGCAAATGGCCAGGTCACGCTGAACTTTCTGTGCAATGCCTGCTGGAAGAAACTACATTTCAGGTCACCAGAATCCTGCATATTTGTTTTGTCTTTACTCACACAGTAAAGTAAGTAAATGTAATATAGTGCTCTCAGTACTTTTGATGGGTTTATCATATGTGATTAACGACTAGAAAAGTTTTCAGCTCAATTCTCAGGTGAAAGAGACAACGCAAACAAGCATACTTTAAAGCTGGAAGTGGCCACAGTGACGGCTTTTTAGCTAGCTAGTGTACCAAAGTTACAACTATGCTCGTTTTAGTCCTCCTTGTTGAGGAGCAAACTGTCAGAAATTCTCTCTTGTGTTGAGAAGCACTTAGTTTCTATGTCCCACTGTACACGCTGACTTTTTGATATTTCATTCCATTCTGTGAAACAAGGATTCCGTTTTACAAAGGTAAGACACAGACTTTAGCAGCAAATCCAGAGTATGATTTATGGGTTCTGTAGGCATTATGTGTAAAAAAACAAAGATTAGTAAATGCTAGGTCTAATTCACCAGTGCAGTCTGTGACCCAATAATCAAGTTGTGATCTGTTGAGCCTAAGTTGTCCTTGGCCATACCCTCATACCCTCTAACCATATAGCAGTTTTCCCACCATTTCAAGCTATAAAGACTAGTTCCCTAGGGTATTTTGAATCTCTTGATATTTTTATTTTGAATTTTATGATCATATAGTATCAATATGGTGAAACTGAGCTATGACATTTCCCAGGATGGCCTGACTCTGTCAAGCCTTGTCCTCCCTAACCATATGTCTCTACTGAGAATGAGACACAAGGCAGTTACTGCCTGAATCTGAGAACTACTTGTATGACATCTGCCTTCACCTGATATGATTTCAGCTCTTGCATGAGGGGTATCCTCATGCTACATTTACAGAATCTAAGCTTACATGGTCTGGGAGCTTCTATCTGCTCTTTTTCCCTTAACTTCCCTGGCGCGGATCACAGCTGGTGTGTACCCAAATACAGATTTATCACTGAACTTCAAAATTTCACGTCCTGTCCATAAAACTATTGCAGCAGCAAGGTAACAACAGCGTTATCAGCTCTTTGCTGCTACAAATGTTTAATTGGCTTGATATAAAAATATTTTTAAGACAAACAGAAAAAGCAAAACAAGAATTTGACTTAAAACATAAACAATTCAAAGTCATTATTGGACTGATTCTGACATAGTTTAGAATTAAGAAAAAATTAAGCAGACATGTTCACTATGTATTATGAAATACTGAAAAAGAGAACATGTAGCATCATTCTTAACGTACTCTATAATGAGTAAAAGGAGTAATTGGTACTGGCTGTGACTTCAGTTCATTGCCAGCCTCAGCCATTACTGTTTGAAGTTGTATTTTAGGCTGAATGCTGACTCTCATATCTGTGGAGAACCTTTCTGTTCACCCTAATTAAACTGGATAATGCAATTCATGAACTGTTTCTGGATCAGTGCTCTTCTTACTTTAATGGAAATCAGTGAAAAATAAATAGGCTTCCACAGAAGGAAATAAAAGTACAAACTCAATCTCAGAAAAACAGCCCATGAAGATCTGTCAAAAGTAGAACACATTGGTGACCTGCAGCCTTTCCTAGGCCTAGTGCACAATACTTGCCTTGGAAATGCTAATGGACAGATGGTACTATTTCAAGCTGCTTTGAAATGGGTTATCAAATCCTGCTGCTAGCACACAGCCATGTAAGCTAGAGTTTTAAAATAAGTTATCAAATCTTGGCACTGATGCATCACCAAATAACCAGAGGCTTTACGATAATGCTGTGGAATGACCAAACCAAATCTCAGTAGAAAGGGGAACCAGAACAGTTCTGTGACTGCAATTACAACAGAAATGGCTGCAGTTTGACCAGTGCAGCAAATCCCCTGTCTCTGACAACATCTTTTCCAACATATTTTGCTGTTCAGAGCTCCCTTGCAAACTGAAAGATATAGTAGTGCCTACTGAGGAACAGAAATGCAGCACTGACTTAAAATTCCCCTAGCCCTTCTCCAGTTTCTTTCCCTTTACCTGTGAAGAGGGAGTTTTCAGTGAACCAGTGCAGAGGGAGGTTTTAATAATGTGTTTCCCCTGTGGCCTAAAGCATTCCTCCTTTAACACTGTGAATAATCTGGAGAGGCATCACCTGGCTAGTAGCATGTGATGCATTGCTACTAAAGAAAACCAAGGGGGATTTTGGACAGTGAAGCAATTGAGTTGCTTTCCAGGTTTTAATGATCTTCTTTTCAGATGTAAGGCTGTTCTGTATTTTTGTGTCAGAGGGTCTGTAGGTCTTTTTAACTATTGTTACATGATGCAATAAAGGTGGTTTCTACATTCCATCATGTGATGTAATTTGGAGTAAAATACTAATTGGTTTTGTTGTGAACCAACATTTCCACTACCTCATAGTTGATGTGATAAGACCACTTTGTCACCTGGGCAGCTAGAAGATCCCAAACTTTGTGACTGTATTCCAGACCTGTACTGAAAAAAATCTGTTCAAATTCTCGCTTCAAAATTCTGCAAGAATCTTTCATAAACAGACTGAATATTTCTCTGTGAGTCATTTAATATGTGTACTTCATAACTGTCTAGGATGTTTAATGATAATGCTCAGGTTTACATGGAGACTTTAGCAAATTATATACTAGCAGCAAAATCCTTTCAGTCCTGCGGGTGCAGCAAGGTGGATGCTGACTACAATCATGTGTCAAGGGCACAAGAACTATACTCATCATTGTAAGCAGCTGGCAGCGAAGAGGGCCGGGCCCCTATATGTAGCTTCAAAGACTAACCAGAAGACATCTTTAAAAAAGCACTAATCATCAGGTCTCAGATTCGCAGTTCCAACTCTATCTCTTGCTGCCTTTGTCAGGCCCAACTGTTTTCCCCAAGCTGTTTTTCTTCTGTACTCTTTTTCCTGCCTTCTGAGCCTCAATGAAATTAAAATGTCTCAAGACATTAACTGCACAGGTATAATTGGTTTTCCATGATGTGAAATGAATTCACCTGCAACATGGACTGTTTAGAGGACAAAAAAAACCAAAACAACACCACAACAAACGGTCAAATTATCTGTTAAGACTTTAAAACCAGTAATTAGATCTCAGTATTTTATATGGCAACACGTTTCTTCAATAGTTGCAAAATTTTCATTCCTTATTAACTGAGATTACATCAGCTTGAGTTAGCTCGTATCTGTTCTCTGTGGCAGTATTATCTGTTGCCATCTAAGTACTTCTCCTGACAAAAGAGGAAGGACCTACTGTTAGGGTTGAAGAGTGGGGAATTAAGAAGTTCCCAGGAAAAACTTTTTTAGTTTTGATGATAACACGCAGGTATAACAATGATGAAGGGATTTCCTACATGAGGATAAGACTTCCCTTGCATGAAGAACTGCACCGGAGTATGCCTAAAATAGGTATCTACGATTCTGAATGTGTTTGACCTGAAATTAGAGGCTTCTTTTAGCATGAATCTAACAATTTAGTCAGAGTCTAATCTCAGGAGTCATTATGTACCTTAGTTATGTCACCTCAAAATGATCACTTAAATATTTACAACACATTTTAACATGGCAAATGCAAACAAAACCCTGTGAAATTAAAAAAAAAACCCTCACCAAACCAAACCCAAAACCAAAAAGCCATTAGAGCTAGATTACAGATTCCTTACCAGTGGGTAACTGATTTTCCCAGGACGAAGTGAGAGAGTACTTAGTATATATACCTAAATGTCAGACTCCAGGAAAAGTTCCCTGAAGTTATTCACCTTCGAGTGTAATAAAAAAGGCATTTGAATTCTGAAGTAGCTGCTGCTTAAAAATTTGGCTTTATTTCATTGCAATAAATTCCAGAAGCCATGCAGAATATAGGTCCCTAAACTCTTACTCATCTCTGCCCTTATATTTGTCATCCTTGTACCAGAAATATTAGAGCCACCTCAAATTCTGCATCTTAATCTGACTAAATAATTTTCATGTAGATTTTACCTCCCAGAAGTCTGTTTATGATCTTCAAAGCTATTTCAGCTTGTCCTGTATCTTTGATCATATCGTTTGAAGATATATCCTATCACACCAGTAAAAAGAAACCAACATTTAGAGAACACCTTCAGGTAATTCAGAATCCTAAACTGACATAAGCATAATTACTTGGAGAAATACAGATCAAACCAGGGAGCCAGTCATCTTGTTCCTCTGTCAAGGGAAGACTTTGCAAAGGAAAGAGCCCTTTGTGACATTTCACTAGTACCAATTAACCATGTGGTGTCATCTTTCCATGCTGGCACACAGAGGCTGCAGATTCTGGAGAATGAGAAAGAAGATCAAAGACATTCTTGCAGAGATCCTAAATTATATCCTATGTCCTGCATACTTGTACTTCTTTTTATTCTGCTGGTAAGTCTGAACAAGATTTCTGTGGCTCAGGAAAGACTCAGTGGAAAAGCTACACACCATTAGCTTGCAGTACTTATAACACAGTATTTATTTCAACGGGAACATACTGTATGTCATTCCTGTTGTACCCTCTGCCCTGTGCCTGCATCTTTGTTCCCTGAATCGACAGTGTGCTGTGGCCTACAAGGCTATTTCCATCTACAACAGTATGGGTTTTTTTGCCATGAAAGAGACAGAGAATGGCTGTGGTGGCAGTTTGCTTTACTCTAACAGCCAGGTACTCCCTCCTTTTACAAAACACAAATTTGTGTTTTGTAAATGGGAAGAGAGAATGAAATAGTAAGCTGTGGGCCTCACTGTGGCCACATCAGCACAGTCTCAGCAATAACATAACCAAAACATGAATACCTGAATTGCAACTAGTAAAACCAGAGTACCCCTCCAAAGCTGGCAAGAAAACAGTACTGGAGCATACTCGGAGTTGCTGCTTTGTCCCTATATTTTTATAGGAATTCTATTTTCCTGCCAACTGAAACTCACTGAGGCACAAATTATTCGCTAGTTGTGAAGGGGAGTCACGTTATTTAAGATCCATCCCTGACCATTTATGCTAGGTTGTTGGAAGTAGTTTTATTTATGATCTTTCACTATTTGTTCTATCTACCGTATATCACACAACGCATCATAAAGTTCTGATGTAGTCATGATTCAGTGCCATTAACAGCTGCACAAACAATACAAACTGTAGATCTTCAGTTTCTAAATTTCAGTTTTATGTTCAAGACCCAGAATATCTTGAGTTTGGTCTGTAAGTCATCCTGCCAAATGCCTTTTCTTCTTTGTGCAATATCTGCAGCTGATTCCTGTAGTAACTTCTAACATTAAAAATGAGACACTTCTGAAATATTTTCAAACTTGATGCCAAAGTGATTTATGCAATTAGTCTGACATAAGCCAGCAGTGAAAAACCTTTGCAGTGCTGATTCTTGAAGATGCTAGAAAGTTCCAGCTCTCTCTAAATTCAGTTAATCAAAATTATATTACCTATATACACATCTAGATAGGAATGGGAGGAATACCTAATATCTTCTTTACTGAGGGACAGTACTAAAAAATATTTTACATTGATGCTAGCAAAGGCAAAGAGACTTAAAATACTCTTGCAAATCAAATTTATTTCTCCTTACCTTAACATTTGAACCAGTATATTTTTATCTCAGCAATTCATTTTGTTTCTGTGATGCACTGAAAACAAAGACTCAATTGTAACCAGTAATGAAGTTTTTGTGTGAACTAAAGCCAAACACAACTATTTTTACAAAATCAAGTGACAGGAAAGGACATCAATATGTAGAGAGAAGGAGTGGAAAGTCCTTCAGATAAGATTCTAAATTGAAATGTCTCCTGATGGAATGACTATTCATAGATAAATAATGAGTATCCACATAGTGCTCTGTAGAATTTCAGAAATATTTCATGCCCTTTGGTGTGCAAACAGTAATTTAAAGAAAAAAGGTGATTGTATTATTTTTGTTCCAAACAGATAGCTTGGGTTTTATGCATGCTTTTTGAATAAGGAATTCTAAGGATTTGAAATATATGCACACGCAAAAGAATCCACCTGAAAGTACTGCTCCTTGGATTTTACATCTCCAGTCACACAGCCATTTAAACCCTCTTACTCTGTCAGATATTTCATCTATCTCACAGAGATTGCACAGTACTACCTTTCCTTTTAAGCCTGTTAGTACAAAGTATCCTTCAGCAGGTTGAGGATGGTATTTAGCACTTTCCCTCTTACCATGAATTAAACCCAAGGTGGCTTCTCTCATCACCAGCAAACCTCCACCACACCCTGAAAAGGAGATATCACAGATAAATCATAGTAGGTCCACATACCTTAATTCATAAATATGGTAACTTGCAGCACATCGTTATCAGTACCATCAAATATTTCCTGAAAGGATAACTATAATGTTTGAATTAAGACTGTGTATTTGCTAACTCAACAAACTTGTATTTAAAATTAAAGGCAGATTAATTAGAAGAAGATATCCTTTTATCATGTTCAATGACAGGCATAAGCAATTTCCTTTAATGCACAATAAGACATGAAAATCAAATGTAAAAGTACAACTCTGAAGTTTGCATACAAATGCTGCTCAAAAAGTATTTCTAGATATTTCCAGCAACTCACTTCATTTCCTTTCCAAAATTTGGCAATTAATTCCTTTTTCAGATTGTTCTTTTTTACTTTGTTCTTTGTCAAAAACTCCCCAAATCTACTCTGAGTTTTCTCTTAGAAGTAAAAAACACCTTTTTCCTGATAGAAGCAGCGCAAAAAGTTATACAGATATTGTAAGTTCTAGACTTGGAATTTGTTCATCTTTGTCACTTGACGGTGAATCCTACCCTCAGAAGCAGCTGCTGAGCAGAACATGGCTGCATGCTAAACGAGTATTTTGAAAAATGAAAGTGTCTCCCCGAAACAACTCAGTCCATCTCCGCACATTTACTAGTGTTGCACAGACACTCATTGAGTATTTGTTAACAGACAAAAGCTAATTTATTGGAATCTTTTGAAGAGGGTTCTAAGTGACCATCCCGGCCTATGCATGATTGTTTCTGTCAACCACCTTAAACTATGCACAAACCATCTCCTAATATCTTAATTACATACAAAACACTGTCTTGTGTTACCGTTCCTGCATCTCCAGGAAAATGCTGCAGAAATTGTTTGGGGGACACCTTCAGACTGACAGATTGTCTACCCAGGGCATTAATTAACAACCTTAAGTATTAATACAGCGTCTACCAAGTGCCTTATGCACAGCAGGGGCTGCTTTTGGGAGTCTCCAGAAGTGTCTGAAATCCCCACTTGTACACCTCCTGCAACGATTAGTCAAATGTTTTGCTGCGAAGACAGCTGGATGTTCGGTGAATTCCTTTGTCTTTCTCTGGGCTCATGTCTACAGAGACTAATTGGGAAGTTCCTGGACCAGTGTGGGGATTTGATGACTGCACTGCGTAGGCAAACAGGAATGGCCCTGATACTCAGCTACACAATTATAACCACAGTACAAACCTGAATTTCATTCTTGTACCAGAATTATAACTCAAATTCCATATATCTTGCACTACAAGATAGTATAGAAAAGTTTTGACAAATACACAGTGAATAAAACATACAATAGATGCTCCATCAAATAGAATTCTAATTCAGGAGTCTGACTTGCACATACTGAACATTAGGGATGATAGGTTTGTATGTACACTGGGGTTTTGGTAATACAAGTCAAGTACAAGGCTTAAAAAGGTCTGTAATATTTGCTGTCCCTATAGGAAAGAAAGGCAAACTGAAAACTGACATTTTCTACTGAGAGGTTGCCATGAAACTGGCTACGTGGCAGTCATTTCAGGTATCTAAGCCACCTCACCATGGCTTTCTTGATTTTGTGTCGTAGCACAGTTGAACACCCTTTCAAAGCCTTACTTCAATATTCTCTCTTGGGAGCACAGAGTAGAGAGAGAATGCAGTTAATGCTGATAAGGATGCTATTAGAGGAGTCTGTAAGATCACAAACCTAATAAACACTATAGCAAAGAAGAGAATAAACTTCCAACCCCCCCCCCCCCCCCCCAGCACATTTGGTATCCTAAATTCCACAGAACATGCATAGACAATAGTTTTGTTGCACATCTAATGTTGAAAAAACTTAGGAGCTTCATCCAGTATCAGATGAAATTGAGGGGGTCCTGTATTCTCAAACAGACAAAATGCTTGCAACTAGAAATCAAATTGGAACCATGAAATGTAGCTTTAAAGTGAATCATATTAGAAAGTCATAGGTTATGAAGAGGTCACTGTAATCTTGTTATCAAGGCATTTATTTACTAACTCTTTAATCCTAAGTACTTGATGTAGCTACTTTGTTTTTTTCACATAGTTCTTCCTGCAACAGTGAGAACAATCACTTGTCTTTTGTTCAGAACGTGGTTTTGGTGAGGTAATTCTGTTTAGTCTTGCTAGAAATGAGCTGGCTCCATGCTTTTGATGGGCAAACATGTTTTGGTCTGACATTCTTATTAACTCAACACTGTCTCCTCGAGATGAAATGATGACTATTGACAGTAGCCTGTGTGCTCTTCCTGTATTGCAATTTCCCCTTCAGGCATATTAGCAGCAGTACATGCTTGGTTCTCTTATGAGCTCTCCTTAACAGTTTGTTCCTCTACTACGTTATTACATTAACTTATGAGTAAGTGTTTTCTCTACCCCATTTGTTAATGCACACAACTCCTTTAAGAGCTGCCAGTCTGTTAGAACACCGACTCCAGCCGCTACCAAACTGAAATAGACCAAAAACTTCTCTAAAATATCTTCCTGTTGGTGAAAGTTAATAGCATTATCTTTTAAACCTAGCAAGGAAAATCAGCTATTTCTGGGAAGAAACCATACGTTTCTATAACACACTGAATCCATTTTCACTAGCCAGAGCAGAGCATTATTTTTTTCCAAGATTTTTTGCATCTCAGCATGTTTTTCTGTTAGGAAAAAATGCACCACTAAAGCAACTAAATTCCAAATACTAATATTTTGGCTAAGAGGCTCTTTATTGTTCTGAGTTCCAGAATCTGTTATTATTTTTACTGGTCAGAAAGGACAACGACTAGATGTTAACTGCATCCTTCTCTTTAGACTCACTACCCCCACTGTTTTTGAAACTTGTGGGAAGTTAACAGATAAGTGGACAAATCCTATGGGAAAAAAAAAAAAAAAAAAAAAAGTTGGAGGGGAAAAAGATCTACTCAGAATTTGAAAAAGGGGAAAGAATAAAGAAAATCAACTACAGTTGTTCACGCAGTTACTGCTCTTTTCTTGAGACCTTTATATGAAATGTCATAGACTAAGCCTCTCCCGTTTCGTTCTTCTCACGCCTTCTGCAGTGAGTTATGAATACCATCCATTCATAGCAAGTCCTGCACCAGGATCCTATACGCCCAAGTCAGCAGTTTTATCTGTGATCTGTCAACCACATCAACTTCCAGGGTGAAAGAGGCCAGTGCAGCTTTGCAGCCATGGGCACTCCTCCAAACACTGCCCTGCTAAAAGACACACTCCCTCACATGGCAAGGCAGACTCACAGCATTTCTGATTCACATAATGGAATGCCTGGATCCCACGTGTGGTGAAAGCTAACAGATACCCATGCTGTTGTGAGAGCCAGTGTTCGAGTTCAACGCACTGAAGAACAATGAGAATTTAACTTTTCTGTAAGGTCACAATATCCACAAGTAGGGATTATGCCTCATATGCACTTATGGGGCAAGAGTTTCACACCCACTACTGACTCAATGTCATTATAAAGGAGGTCAGCCTCTTACTGCTTTCATTTGCAGCAGAACATTTGCAGCTCACCTGAAAAACATTCCTTATATTCATTCTAATATATGAAATGAAACGCAGGCAGCATTGCAGGCTTCTGAAGATGACTGTGCTGGCTGAAGTGTAGAGCATTTGACCTCCTGATAATGAGACCCAGAGCGCCTTGAGAAGAGAGGAGCTAGCAGGTTGGGGTTTTTACTGTGTTGCTTCTCGCTGCCACACTCCTAGCTGGACAGATGGCAACCATGTTGTCAGTCTCAGCAGATGCAAGGACTTACTTCAGTATTCAGGGAAACCAAACTGCTCTCATTTGCATTAGAATTGATTCCTCCAGTTCCAGATTTCAGGCATGCTGGTAGAGTGTGACAGTTCATTCAGTGGATAAACAGCATACTGCTATCATCAGATTAGTGCCTTTGAAAGAACGCAAAATTCACTATGGAGAAAATAAAATGTTGGTGTTCTTAAGTTTCCACAGACACTCAGCTCATAATTCACACAGATTTGGGGGGGGGTTAAAATTCCAAAATACAGCAATTTTTATGTTCTGCAAAAGGCCATGGAAGATGTGTTATAGAATGCTTGAAACTGCTATAAACGGTATGAACCAATTCCGAGGTTTTGCTTCTGTGGCAAAGACAAACCTGTTGGTATATTCCAGTGTTCCGAATCTTTCTGCAGATTGTTTGCATAATTTGCTTTCTGCCATTACACTGGTGTGATACTTAGCTTTCAGTTCCCTTTCATTTCTTCAGTTGTACATGCACCTCAGTGTGCTGCCTCTCTTTTATTTGGTCTTTCGTATTTATTTTCTCTCTTGTGATTTACATTGCACAGTATTCTGGTAGAGATATGAATTTCCATTTGTTCTGTCAGGTGAAGACTGACTGTACTATCTTTCTTTGTTCAGTCCTCCCACTGATTCATCCCCAAACTGCAGAAACAGCGGGTTTCATATGTATTCAGATATCTTCTTGTCTAAACTATCAATATAAATGTGTTATATTTAGCTGATAAAGCCAGTAATTAATTCTAGTTTGAACTGCAACTTAGCTACATTTAACACTGAGCTAAAGTTTAAATAAAGAGGAATCAGATTTTCTATTCCATTAGAAATTAACTACTTTGAAAATCAACTACTTAAATTTTTCAGGTCCGAAATGGAAAACAAGGCATTCTGAAATATTTAATTGAATGAATCCTTATCCCTACCAAAATCCTCTGGGTTTAATCAAATAATTTTCTATCAGTAAAGTCAAAATGATTTTGATCCTCTTTATGACTTTACAATGTTCATTCAAAAAAGCTGTTTCAAAACAAAGAATACACAGTATTTTGTTTGTCCCTTTTTAAATGTCAGATTAGGACATATTCCTAGTTGTAGTAGTTAAATCCTAAACTGAAATTTCAGGAAGCATCAGTTTGGGGTTTTATAAACAATATTTTGCAAGTATCTATTGACTGAGAGATTTTGATAATGATGAGCATATAATATCTTCCTGAAAAATATTTTGACAAAAAGCTTTTAATCAGCTCTGTTGAGAACCCAAATGATTAAGAGGTTGCTTAAAACACAGCTAAGCTAGACCAGGCTCATAGTCTGTATCAAGAGGGGAGAAAGCATCCTTACTGAGACAAGGACAATTTCTTTAGCATTCTTGTTTTTTTTTTTCTCTAGCATTCAGGCTATGCAAGCAACTGCGCCAAAAAGAAACTTCAGAAATACTTTTTGGCATTCCACTGTAGAAGAGATGAGAGTCAGGCTGTGTCATGACCACCTAACTAGGTCACCTTTATGACTGCTCACATGAGGCTGTCAGCTGACAGAAGCTGGTTTTCTCCTCTTGCCTCCAGGAAGCAAAAATCAGAACAAGATTATTTTTTTCCTAATTAATAACCATTTAAAAAAAACAAAAGAGAAGGCTCCTGAATCACAGGCAAATATCCACAGGTTAAAGTTATGACTTAATGGTTTTCCTTTTATGACGTTTTTCCATTTTGTACTGTAAAAAACAAGACCTTTCCCTAGATTAAGTAAATTAGGGTGTTCTGATAATTTTGGAACAAGTCATAAATTGTGTAAGGGCTGTGTACACTTTTGATGCTTATTTCAAATACTAAATTGGCAGAAAGGCTGTGTTTCCCCATTGGACTTCTGCTTTCCAAGAGACTTTAACATAGCAAGAAACCTCACCATAGTCTTAATGGTAGGCTTCAGTTAGTAGTGTTGTGAACTCTGTAAAGGGATTGAACAAATACATGTTTTTACAATGCTGGGTCATAGCCTCTCCAAGACAGTGCCGTATTGAACTCTATTCTCAGCTACCTTTTCAAACTTTGACATTTCTTTCAACAAAGTTTAGCTCATTTAAGGGGAAAGTAGCTCATCCATAGTGTATCAGGAAGCTCTGACACAATCATAATGATGATAGCAGACAGTCTTAATTTGCATCCACCCAGACATTTTCTGTCCTTGTAGTGATAGTTTAAATCTAGTTTGAATCGAATCATTACAGCACACTACTGTGACTACTGCCTTGAAATGATTTTGGTATGAGACAGAATAAGCCACCTATTAGAATATACACTTCCTTAAAAAAGTAGGAAGTATTTTGATGTTGGACCACTTAGCAAGTGAGGACCCATGCTCCACTGAATGGCTGCACCCTCTACAGCCTCCCATGACAGCATCATAAAAAAATTATAATAATTGTGTACCAAGTATGAGCTCATGCTATTTTAAACTCTGCAAGAGCATAGTTTCAAGTTTTCTGTTTCATCCAGTTCTCCAGGTTTTGATATATTATTTATTGAGAAAATTCTCATTTCTGTAATGTGGGAATTCAGAGTATGTTTTCTGCCCTGTTCTTGCTGCTGCGGCATCATAATAAAAGACAGATTCAAGTTTTAAGGAAGTTGAACTGAAATTGTAGAGCTAATAGACATGAGCTCTGCACAAGCAGCAAATAGTCTCCCATAAACAACAGGATTCTGCCACTACTTCAAATTTTGCCTCTCATTTCTGAGTGGCCAGGTTATGAGAAAATGGGAAGTTTGTGTACCACAGCCAATATTAAATATTAATAGCATCACTCTTGTTTGTTTGTTTGTTTGTCGTGTTATTCAGTCATTTACCAGTCTTGTGAATGTTGTCTCCATCTGTAGAGGGGTTAAGAAATGTCACTCTAGTATTTATCTGTATGGGGAAGAGCCAACAGCAGGAGTTCTGCAGAGGCATATTGGATCTCTGTGGGAACAAGAGCATCAGGGTTAGGAGTTGGATAAAACAGGAACAAAACCAAGAGGGCTATTGGTGTCACACTTTTTCTACTGGAGTACTCAAGTTACACAGGCTGTGATCACAGGCACCTGTACCCTACAAAAAAGAAATATTACCAAAAAACCAGCAAAAGTTCAGCACTTCTACAAATCATGTTGGACGTGTGCTGTACTTATGAAAACAATTACTTGTAATTACATTAAAACACCCTTATTGCAAACCAGTCATATTTATGTATTATTTACTTTTAAAAGCTAAGCATTATTTTATTTTATTTTATTTTTTTTTTTTTTAAACTCCCTCTCCAGATTTCTTGTAGGCCCCTTTAGGTACTGGAAGGCTGCTATGAGGTCTCCCTGGAGCCTTCTCTTCTCCAGGCTGAGCAAGCGCAACTCTCTCAGCCTGTTTTCATAGGAGAGGTGCTCAAGGTCCTTGATCATCCTCATGGCCCTCCTCTGGACTTGCTCCAACAGCTCCATGTTGTTCTTACATTGGGGGCCCCAGAACTGAATGCAGTACTGCAGGTGCGGTCTCAGGAGAGCAGAGAGGGAAAATCACCTCCTTTGACCTGCTAGTGTTAATGTATTTGTCTCAACGGCTGCCACAGTAGTATTTTTAATATGCTCTTTAATACGTTCTTTAGCTTTTAGTAGTGGCATTATACTCTATAATGTACACTAGTCATTTACAACAGAGATTAACCCACAATACATATTATGGATTTACTTTGGGACTGTTCCTCTTGTAATTACTTTAATGCTCTTTTGTCAATGCCTGAGTTTATTCTTTTATTTCTCAATTTTTGTTATTCTTTTCCACAATTCCTTCTGATTTCTGTATCCCTTTTGATGCCTTTTTTTTATGAACTTAAAAAGTTTGTAGAGAGACAGATTATAAGAACTCCATCACCTGCAGCTTACTAGAAATCCTGACCTGAAATATCGAGTATCTGTTATCTGAGTACTCATTCTGCCTAGAGGATAGGTTAGGAGCACTGTATGAGTAAAAATGTTTTCATCTGATCCATATACGGCATATTCAGTTGGAAGTTATTTATAGATACGCTGTGCTGTTTCCATTTTCTGCCCCTTTATCTCTTTCTCAACATTAGAATTGCTTTCTGCCTCTTTCTGAATGTGAACATTTCTGTCATTGTAATCCTTCTACTCTGATCCATTATTGTTCTACCTCCTTTATTTAACAAAAATCACTAATTTAACTTCATACATTTGGGCAAAAGGGAGAAACATGACAGAAATTGATTCAGTTGCTCTCACATCAGAAAAAGGACAGCTAGGTGTGTTTCAGTTCTACCTAGGCCAGTAAGAAGTTGAATTCACTGTGAACTTCCCATGTGTATGGGAAATATGGGATAGCTTCATGTCAGTTAACAGCAGATCACCTCATCTGCCCTTCTTCCTTTTGTTTGTCAAGACAAGATGCTGCAATTCAGCTGCAGATGTAGAGTCACCTTTATCAGATTTGAGCACAGTCCCTCACTGAGGTGTGATTCCCATTGCTCCCTCTACTCATGGCCAGCTCTGCATCACTGGGCTAGCATTTGCACAGCCAGGCAATTGAACAATATATATCATGGATTAATCTATGGATAATAAACATAACCTAGCAAAAAAAAAACAAAACAAAAAAAAACCCCAAACAAAAAACCACCAACAAACAAACCAAACAATTTTTGGCTGACTCAGTCAGACTCACTGCACTGCCACGCAAATCTGGGAAGAGAAGGTACAATCACCCCACTCAGCAGCTGCCCACACATATCTAAAGCAGCCATTTAGTGGTAGAGTCAGCCAGGCTGCAGCCCTGCTCAGCCTGGAAGCCGATGGGAGGTAAAATATGCTGTTGATGGAACTAGAAGGTCAAGGCTGCCCTTTTCACAAGCTGAGGTGTCTCCATGTTAACTCACGATGGCATCTGACATGCATGGAAGAGTTATCTGGACTACACACATCAAAAAAACAATTTCCAACACAATACTGCAAGGGTTGTGTCCGTCGTCCCCCCCTTTTCTTTTTTTGCTCTTCACCTAGATAAAAGTAATCAGCACCCCTTACTCGGGTCAATGGAGACAGACATAGCAACATTAGATAAAAGAAAATCTGTTCCAAAGGATTGAAAATGTAAGAGAAAGGGGTAGAGACATAGTACTTATTTCATCACTACAGTAACACAAATGGTTTCAGTAAAACTACATGGGGAAAGGAATTTTGCTCTGAGTTCTTGAAACAGTGGAAAAAGAAATGAGTGTCTGGAGGTTGAAACTACTTGGTTTCGAGGAGCCCTTGAGATGTCATGCCAGCCCTGTGAGCAGCACGCTGTGCATCACTTTTGATAATAGAAAGCCTGTTTTTAAAGTGAATAAAATACTCAATGACTGTATTTACTAATTTCCTTCCTAACAATAAATAATCTTTGGTGGAGCCCAAATTTTTCATAGGGCTGGAAAGTGATGACAATATTCAGTGCATTAGTTTAATCAAATAATCATAAATAAAACATTTTATGATTTGCAGCTGTATTCTTTCAAAAAAGCTGTACACAACTTTTCAGCACACTATGTTGTCAGAAATAAAAAGAAACCCACTTGATCTTGGCCAGATCAAAATGTGCTCTTGGCAATGGAAAGCGAAAGCTGCAGCATGTTTGGCATCATTCGTATGTGTTGGCTTATGGAACATTTCTGTAGCTGTGATATAAGCATTTCAAACAAAGATAGTATGTTTCCTTAGTTCTCCTGGAATGTTGATGTTAAATCATCCATACTACAAGCATCAATGTTCAAAGATTGCACAGCCTGTTACGCACTTCTTTTGGCAAAAGAACAAAGATAAAGCTAAATATGGTGGTACAATGGTGTAACTTAGGAGAAATAGTGCCAGACTAAGTCTATTTTTTGGAACAAAAAAACAATTTGTAGTCAGAACAAAACGTTAATATCTAGGTAACCAGATGGATAAAAGGATCAGAAAAATAAGGAATATTAAGGAATGGTAATGTAATGTTATGCGTGGGGGAAAGATTTCAGAATGCAATTGTATGGAGTACTACTAGATACCAATTTGGCTAGCAGGAACAGAAACAAACAAATTTTTAACCTTGTGAAATATTTGAGCATTTTAATTAATTATTTACATTTTATAGTGTTATTTTCAAGTTATAAGGCCCATAATCATAAATCTTTAAAACTTCAATTAATAGTATTTTTTAAATTCCAGTGTGCATTTAAATGGTTCCTTACATTCACAGAAGCACAAATACCAGATTCTGCTGTCAGTCATAATTGTATTCCAGTTGCAACAAGGCTGCTAAAAGTAAAGCTACATCATGCTTTCTTACCATAATCGGCTTAAAATTAATTCAAATATTACATAGAGAACGTGGATTCTTTTTCACCATAACAGAGTTTAAGATTCCATATGAGTACACAGGTTCCAGGGGAGAAAAAAGTTCAAAATCATGTAAATTTTTCATTAATGACAAAATTAAATAAACATTCTCTACCATAAATAACATTTTTTCTACTGTTCATACATTATTCATCAATAACGGACCCATATTAGAACTCCTACAATTAAAGAAATCTCAGGATTTGCTCATACATATTTTGAAATTAATTAGTAATTCTGTTCTTTTTAGCACCCGTTGTCAAAATTAATTACAGAAAATGCATTAACAAGAACTACGTATTAAAATTCATGGGAGTGACTAAAGGATTTCCCAAATTAGTGTCTTAAACATAGTATTAGCTTATTTCTACTTTAATACTGGAATATATGCAGTTTGTGTCAATTAGAGGGCTGATTCAGCCCCAAATTACTGACTATTCTGAAGCACAGAAAAATCAAGTGTTGTAGGCCTTTTCATGATGTTCTATTGGATTCTGTTCCATCAGCTTGGATTCCTAACACGTATCCTACAAGGATTTCTTCAAAGATTTCCTGGCTCAATGAAAGTTAATGGGTATTGTCATTTTTGGGGGAGCCAAAGGGGAAAAAATCCTTGATAGCATGGAAATTGTAGAAAGATGTACAGTAGAAAAATTAAGACCTTATCACTCACCCCACTGAGAAGAGACAAATGTAGACAATGACAAAAAGTAGAAACCCACACTGATGTTCTAAGTTGCTATAAACTGATAAGGTTTTTGCACGAGATGTGGACCTACCAGCTAGACAGAGATGGCACGCTCTCTCTTAATTTGTGTAAATCTGTCCAGAGAAAAGAAGACAGGGTAAAGCTGAACCCTAACAAGCCAGAGATCAGCACAGTGAGAAGTACAGGCTTGAAAGGAAACAAAAATTTGCAACATCTTAATCAGTGAAAGTGCTTGTCCAGGACTTGGGTGAATTCTGTAGCCTTGAGACCACCTATGATGCTTCATACTCAAACCTAAAATCAGGTTATGAAATGCAGCTGCAGCTGCCTAGGAGAATGTATGACATATGTGATTTAAACCTATGTTTATCCTCAGACTTGCATAATTTCCCTTGCAACAGAAAGCAATAAACAATCTGACGAAAAAAATAACAACAAAACAAGAAAAAAGCTATCACTGAATGAGGCATTTCTAAAAACACGGTAGGATTTCTTAAAGACATAGGCATTTGAAAAAAGTCTCACCTCTTGTTCTTGGTGCGATTTACTTAGACCGAAATGGCATGTTAAAACTTCACAAAAGAGAAAAAAAACCAACAAACTACTGTAGAAGCGGGAAGAGGCGGGGCCTGCTTCACACCTCTAGCCAGCAGCCCCGTTCTCAAGATAAATGGGGAGAAAAGTAACCTAAAGCTAAGAGTCCATAGGAATCTTCTACATTTTTTTGTTCTAAGTGCTTTTGCACAGGTTTTCATACTCAGAAATGCAAAGTTCCGTTCAAAATATGCTTAAGCACCTTTAATGATGCAACTTTTGGGTTCGATGCACCTACAGTTTTCATTATTGAAACAATTTGGTATGATTCCCCATTCCTGGTGATGCTCAAGGCTGGGTTGGACAGAGTCTTGGCTGACATGGTTTAGGGAGAGGTGTCCCTGCCCGTGGTATGGAGGTTGGAACTAGATGATCTTAAGGTCCATTTCAACCCTAACTATTCTATGATTCTATGATTTGGTTTTCAAACTGCAAACACGTAGTGTTATATATTTCTTAACAACCTGACTGAAAGATAATAAAAATGTAGAAGGCTCTTTCCAGTGACAAAAAATGGGTGTGCTTCTTGATGTTTACAAGACTCCCTAGTACATTTATGCATATATTTATATTTTTACAATTATTACTGTATTCCATTTTGACATAATGAAATATTTTCTCTATCAACACATTGCTTAGGATAAAACAGTGCATCCAACTCATTTTTGCTCTGTGTTTTTTTAGTATTTTGACAACATGTCTAGGATTTTTGTCCCTGTTTTCCTAGAATTATTGCGTTCTGGTCACTTGAATAATGATTTAAAAGGAGCTTTCAGGGAAATCCATAGAATAAGAATGTTTTGAGAGTAGGCAATATTCTCTCTTCCTGTGTGAAGTGCTTTGGGATTCCTTGTCTTATCATTAATCTTCCAAACCTAAAAAATTCACTTTCATGGCCTAAGAGTTGTTGTTTCCTTGGCTTTGTCAATAACATCCTGTGAAAAGAGAACAATTTTCCCTCTAACTGCTGCTTTTCATTCATCAAAGAAAAAATTATTCCCTGCCTTTATACAATAGCACAATGATTACAGTCAATTCCAGCAGCTTGCATAGTAACAAGATTGCCTGTAAATGGCACAAATAAAAATATTTCTCTAATATCTGGAAAAATGGAGGAATTTATCCCTAAGTTTACTTCCTCCAGTATTTCTGTGTTTGCTCTGTAAAGGTGATTTATTGATCGGTTTTCTGATACTGACGCTCATGTTTTGAGATGTCTAGCAAAAGGAGCAAAACCAGAAACCTTTGAAACAGAAAATCTAGAACCACACTTCAGTAAATACATTACTGACCCTAAATATAAAGGGGTTTACACATTCAGCCTACCTAGATGAGTGAAATAGTGGTACAGTACCTCAATTTGGTTTTGTAAGTCCTCCTGTCTTCTGTCTGTGGGTTTGCATTTGAATTTGAGAACCTTCGCATAACATACTGCAATAACTTGGTACCTATTAAGAGAAGTTTCATCTATAAATGTTTCCCAAGTAATACTACCTTTCCCAGCCTCTGTATGTATGAAGTTGGTATAAACTTCTAGAAAGAAAGTATTCATAAAATGAAAAATTAACATTTGTCTTAAAAAATCATATTGGAATGTTGTTCATTTAAAATATTCTCCTGTGAGTTCATCCTTGCCCTTAATGAAACACTAAAATCTCCTTACTGAAACTCAAAGCAGTGCATTTATCATCTTGAAAGATCAGAAACAGAATGAGTTTTCAAAACCATATTTTTTCACAGGCCTCACATCTGTTAAGTTTTCCTGTATAACTTTGAACAGACAGGCGTAATCTGGGATTATTGTTGTCAACAAAATAGCCTTCTGGGTTTAGATTTTAGCTCTGCCTGGAGTGTCCTTGGCCACAGGACTTAACATACAACTTGCTTCACCCTAACACACTGACTGCCTTTACAGTCACAGAAATATTGCAACTACAGTTTTAATGTCCTTTTACTTGAACTTGGTTTGAAAAAAGAATTAAAAAACAACCCACAACGTAAGATGGACTTAGTTATTTCCTTAGGAAAGCTTAACACTGACATTGTTTTGTGAAAGTTGTACCTCATTTATTCATAGACACCTATTAGAAAACAAATATTTCAGCACTACACATGGGTTTAGACACACTTGGCACACTAAATGAATTTTTTTAAAGAGCAGCTATTATTCTTCTCTATTTTTAACCTTATTTTAATATCGAGCTATCATGCAAACATCATTAAATCTATCCTTGCACCACCTTTGAGAGGATATTTGCTGCATCAGGTCTTTACTATTCAGAATGTCTCTGGCAAAGCAAACAAAATCTGAAACCCATTTACAGTTTTTCTCTATACTTGGGTTCCTTCAGTAATAAGTGGTCAAATACAGAATGAAGTTTTCAGGTGCATAATTGTCTTCTACTACTGTTAAATCACTAGATGCTGTATTTGCCTTTCTTATGGTAGATAATTTCTATCACATTTTCCTCTTGAAAACAGGTTGCCTCGTGCACCACATTTTTTATCATCTTTACATTAGAAAAGCTGTAGTGCTTGAAGATCTTGCTGCCAATATGACTTCTATTATACAGGACCTCTGTCCCTCATCTGAGCAAGCTTGGAGACCCCAGAACAGCAACTTAGCACACAAAAGTACCCAGTGCCAGTTTCTGCTACCTTGTAAGGATGCAAAACTCTGGAAAGCCAAAATCTCCCAGGTTTCCCTTACCACCTACATCCTAATGAACTGGGAAGTAGATTCTGGAATCCATTCTAAACATAACATCTCAAAGAACAACAATCACTGTTAGAGTATCATTTATCTTAAGTATCTTTTATCTCCTCTTTTCCCCTGTGCTACTAAATCATCCTGCAAAGAACTGATCAGCAGAGAGCTTATGTCACAGAGTATGTTATGGCTGTATCTGTCAAACCATGGTATGACAGGACTGCTCTTCAAAGTGTTTCATCAAAACTGACTCTGGAATCCAGGACATCTTTATGTACAAAAATTGTTCTGCTTCTGGATTCCTCACATATTTCGATTAAGCCTTCTGCTTTGACTGGGTCTTGCACTGTCATGCAAAAGAAAAGGGTACATAAAGACACCCCAAAGTTTATGAAGCCTCTTCTAATAGAGCATGCTCCAGCTACCACATCTGTTAGACAGCTGATATTTGAAAGACTGCAGTATTACTGTGGAGTCTTAGGGGAGTAAAGTTCTTTTTTTCAGTTCCTAGTAATTCAATATTCTTGGTATTTTTTGCTTCTTTTGTAATGTCAGGTGCTTGAAGTGACACAACAGGCTTCCAATGCTAGTACAGGATACCAGGCTGCTCCTTCCTTCAGATTCTGCTATCTGTGCATCCTGTCTCCTGAAGCAGATGTTCTCCTGGAGACTTGCTGTTAGGTCATTTCTTTCAAGAATTACCTGCAATGACATTTGGAGATGTGTCTATATGCTGTGTAGTTTTTTTTCTTAGTGATCTTAAGGATCAGACTTGCCAGTGTTAGGGTCAGTGTGAGGCTGCTGCTGCCTTTTTCCATCATCTTTTCACTTGTGGGCCCTGGCTGGCTGTGTATGTCTGCTTGAGAAAACTTTGCTCAAATGTTATCACAGAGTGATGGTACTGTATTATTTGAAACAACTATCTCTAGACATAAGACTGAGGAAAAAATAGAAGCAAATTGAGCATGTATAAGAAATGAGCCTATTCCCCTATCTGAAAAAGTTACAAAAATAACTGTTTACAAGATAGGCATGGATCAAATCTAAGCTGTTCAGCATAACTTGCAGCACCCAGAGTGAACTAACTCCATCATATTTTACTTCCTTTGTTAGTGCAGGTCATTTTTAAGCAATAGCATTACTGGGTAAGTTTTAATTGCAAACAAGATAAGACAAGCATTCAGTGGAGTTGCGTGTTCCAATATTACTGGGTTCCCCAAAACTACATTCGGTGATAGACGATTTACCTAAAATATTGTGACCTTGTATTCATGAAACCCACTAACATCTTCATCTCTAGACTGATGAATGACTTTGGAGCTAATTTCATTTGGTATTAGATGTGGTCTGAATGTCCAGAAAACCCCCATATATGTACAAATATGGCAGCTCTTACATTTCTGGCATTTGTCATTGCTAAACCCTGTTCTGATTCTAGCTAATCAACCACAATAATTGCTGGTTTTACCCTCAATTAGCACCTGAAATAAATAGGCATAGAAAAAAAGTATGCTCCTGAAGATCAGATACTTAGTATATCATATGACTACTTTATATTCTGTTTCTCTATCCTAGAAATGATTCTTTTGGCCACAAAAAAAGTTCATCAACATGTCTGTCATCTTCAATTCTCAGTTTTGAGCTGCACTGTGCTGATAACTCAGTTCTGTACAACTGATAGTTTTGCATTTCTTACTGACATATTTCAAATTTACACACTGTCATGGTTTAAGCCCAGGCTGTAAATCAGAACCACGCAGCCCTCATGCTCACTCCCTGCCCCCTTTCTTCCCCCCCACCCCCACTCCCAGAGGGACGGGGAGGAGAATTGAATGAATGTAAGCCCCCTTGCTCCCCCACCCCCGCAGGGATGGGGAGGAGAATCGAAAGAATGTAACTCTCATGGGTTGAGATAAGAACAGTCCAGTAACTAAGGTATAACACAAACCACTGCTGCTACCACCAATAATAATAATGATAAGGGAAATAACAAGGGAAGAGAATACAACCACTCACCGCCCGCCGATCGATACCCAGCCCGATCCGAGCAGTGATCCCACCCTTCCGGGTAACTGCCCCCAGTTTATATACTGGGCATAACGTGCTGTGGTATGGAATACCTCTTTGGTTAGTTTGGGTCAGGTGTCCTGTCTCTGCTTCCTCCCTGCTTCCCCTCCTCCCTGGCAGAGCATGAGACTCAGAGTCCTTGGTCAGAGTAAACATTACTGAGCAGTAACTAAAAACATTGGTGTTATCAGCGCTGTTCCCAGGCTGAAAGTCAAAAACACAGCACTGCACCAGCTACTAAGACTGAGAAAAATGACTGCTACTGCTGAACCCAGGACAACGCTGAACCTGACACACAGCAGCTGTAAACCCTTTCATCTTTTATTTTATTGTTTTAGCACTCTAGGAGTTTTTAGATTTAGAAATCATGCCTGCCAAAGTTATGCCATATTGCTGCATTTGGCACTGGTCAAAACTACAGTTTATGTCACTTCTGAAGATTTCTTCCCCACACCCAAAGCTATCCTACTGAGTAAGTGGACAAGAAAATAGTAAGGGTTAAGTTTAAGACTTATCTAGAAGACTGTAAATCTCAAACCACCCACCTCTGTTCCATCCTCTGTTGCCCTACCATTGTGCTGCCATTATTGCTATGCTCTGTGCAATACTGCCATCTTCCTGGTTCTTCAGATGAGCCATAGCATTGCAGTGGGAACATAAACGTCCCTTAGCAGGAGAGCAAATGGAAATGGATGAGGATCTTAGGCCTCTTCCCCAAAAAATCCTTGCACACATTGTCTCTCCCCTGACTGTGTGAGGGCACAGCAAACCATACGGGCATGCCCATTAGCTTGGGTGAAAAAAAGATGTTTACTACACTGATTTATGACAGGAATTGTTGGGACAGCTGACTCTCACCTTGCCAACATTGCCCAATCCAGCAGTCGATAAGTAATTAAGAGATTTCCTGTGTGGGAACATGTAAACTTAAATATGTGCCACTACTAAGCTCTTTCTTTGACAGCTTTTTTCATCAAAGTCATGGGAATTTTGAAGAAGGATAGGCCCTATTATATTAAATACTGTGCTAATGTACTTAAATTTGCATTAATAATCTGAAGCTAATGGCATGCTGGGCCAGCAACTTAATTCTACAAGACTTCACTATTCCAAAACACTGAAGTCATTCACTGGATATAGAACTTATCTAATTCTCTTACATCAGAATTTACATGATATTAAATATATTTTGACAGCACAGTAATAAAGAATATTAAAGAAAAAGAGTGTGCAGAACTGTATAGGTCACATCTGTCTCCATATTACTTTGGGAGTGTTTTCTCTTTCCCCATTGAAGCCTTGAGTTTAAAGAACCTCCCACAAAATTCACGTAGAAGGACAGAGGTTCAAATCTAATAGCTGACATTTGTTACCATTAAGAAGCCCCTGACTTCATTAGTTATAACAAATGGGTTGGATCTGTTATGCATAATCAGCTAAGAATTTAGACAGATTATATCAAAGAAACAGGCACTAAATTAGTAGCTGGAATAACATTAATTAACAGGCACTAGTTTTACTTTTTTTTTTTGTACAGTAGATCTCCACACAGCATAAACTTGGCTCATTAGTATTAATGAAATATCAAGCTATGATCACAAAAATGTTTAGCATGTTTAGCCAAGTGCCCTAATGAACAGCAAAGATGTCAGACACCAGTGTAAACAGCATTGCCAAATCCCTGGGTTTCTTTTATCTTTGACTGGTTTTCAACCATGGGCTGTTATTGCACAGGCCAAGCACAGATAGCTGTGATTTGTGCTTCGTCACAGCTACCCACAGCTTCCTGGAATGGAAAACTGCTCACTGGATGGCATCCAGCAGCCACACAGGGCTGTGTTAGAACGGCCAGAAACTGGACAAGGTAATCATTAACCTGTGCCCATGCTGCTTGGACAGCTATCAGACTCGCTCATGACCTGCTTAGGGCACCGAGGAAGCAGGATTTCTGACACAGAGGATCAGTGTTGCTCCCTGAAAGACTTGTATGTGCTGGCAGGGCTTATGCCAAGCACTCAACCATCAGTAAAGGGCACAGTAAAGAAACCTGAATAAAAGTGAATACATGAGCACAAGAATAATGTTGGCAGGAGTCATCGTTTAGGCCCAACAGGTTTGTTTCTTTGCCCCAGCTTCCTACATACAATCTTTTAACTCATATCATGCTTTTGAATGCTTTTACTGTGTATATTGCCAGTGTTACAAAGGTTCCCTTTATGTACTGCTGCCCCCATTGTTTGTGTTCTGGCCTACTCTAGGGAACATCAAGTTTTCTTCCTAAAGTCTTCAGGCTAGAGAAAGCTGGAGATGCCTCAAATACAGTGTTCTCAGTCCTCTGCTGCCCTTCTCTGTAGCATCCCAGGTAAGATGCACGTCAAGGGACTTAGGTCAAGTGAAAAGGCACAGCAAGCTGAAGCTCCAAGATTTCTTTCGAGGCTCAACTGCTGCCACCTCATCAGCTTGTACTGAAGTTTGTATTATACCTTTAAACACATACTAGCATGTACTACCATGCTGTATATGAGCAACTGAGTAAATGGATTCCAATGAGAAAGTTTTTTTAGTTCACCTTTGCTTCTAGTAATACATTTTAAAATAAATGATTTACATTGTCCAGGTTAATGGATTTTTGTCTTCCAGTTTGAGTTTCCCAGGAAATTACATTTCATATTAAATATGGAATAAATTCCATTCATTCAACAAGGCAGATTATGTAAAAGTGCAGCCAAACTAAGGATGTCTTCCTCACGTTACCTCTCCAAGTAAAATTGTACTTAATAACAGACTCGCAATGTTTGATTTTCAACACGGGTCCTTACCTGCACATATCCCCTCACAGAAGAATAAGCTTTCCCTGAAAAAACAGGTCTAATATAAAACCTATATATGTTTGACCAGTGAGTTCAAACTCAAGTAAAATCTTTAAACAATTCTTTAACAAATCTGAACAGACTTAAATTAAATTTTATCAGATTAATTGTTCTTGACTTTTCCCCTTGCAGAAAGGCATACATGAACAAATCTGGCAGATTTTTTTCCATTCTATCCGTTCAGAAATTGGGTTTTACTTTCAACTTTTATACACTTAGTGTTATTAACAATAAGATACAGTTCCTTATTTATACTAAAATCTCCTTTCTGCACAAAATTTGCTTTTTTAAACTTTTATTTTAGCTTTTCTAGTGTAGCTCATCATGAGTAAATTTATCTTTAGAAGTATTGTTTGTATTGATACTGTTATATCCATACCTTGTAACAGTAGTGTTTAGACAATTATATGATATAAACCAGGAAAATATGAGTAAACTCTGTAGGACAGATTATTCTATTAGGAGTACTCAGAAACCTGAGTTCAACATCAAAAGATGAACACATCTATTTAAAAATTTATCTTATTGCTTCAGAACAAGTACTGCATTAAGACAAGACTTTGGAGTTAAGTGCCATGAAAAATATTCTATTTAAAAGCAAACACAGCCCAAACCTTACAGACATCAGTAAATCTACGTTATAAAATGTATTTATATATGCTACTCTGACAATGGCATAGGGTATTTTAAGACTCCTTTAACACATGAAGACAATTAAATAGAAAATTTAATCATATAGTTATGTATAATCACTTTACACAGCAGAATGACAGAACTTTACTGAACTGTTATTACAGCTTTTAATTTGAAATTGCGTATCGAGCAGCCTGATTTTGACCTTTGGCCAAAGATAAAATTATCTACAAAAGGAAAGGGAGAAGATTTTCAGGTACAGCGATCTGCAATAGCTACTACAAGGTCAGCAGAGCTTTGAAAATTTATCACTCCCATCTACTCAAATTAATACAAGACACCTGGTTGGATTCTACATGCTCCAAGAGACATGGTGTAAATGAAGTAATAATTTCACAGTTTTTATTATTTTTCTAAACAGTGAAATTATTTCAGAGTTTTGTATTATAAACACATTATCTATTTTCCTTAATTTCTCTCTATACAGTAAACCAATTCTAATTCAAGCTAAAAATTCTAATTTATCATATTTTGCATGTACCACTTCACTAGGAAGCATATACAGAAAGCTGCAAAAAGTTCTACTTTATTATTTTAAAACACCCTGCTGGAATGGCCAATAAGCCATTTTATTTCTGTTGTCCATTTATTCACACAAGAGGCACAGAACAGCACAGCAGTTTGCACTAAATGATTTAAACACCATGCCTAATGTCTAGAAATAAAACCTGTTCTATTTCTTGTCATTTCCAGACCCTGCTGTTTAGACTGAAACTCCCAGTGATGGTCCCAGTCTGTACAAATCCAGATACTTTTTCTGAAGGACTGCCCAGTGTATGATTTACATGTTCCTACCTTTTATAGTTTACAAGAAACCATTTATTAGATAATCCCATAGGTGCCATTTTCTTTATCAGTTTTCATTCACTGAAGGACAGCCTACATGCTTCTGTCTATTTGCTGTTCAAGATGATGGTTTTCTAATTGTATTTGTGCTCCTAAGGAAGCACGTTTCATAACAAAGACTAAAAGCCAAGTTCGATGTATGGAGTAACACAATTTTTACATTTTCTACTTAATTATTATTTTGTATACAGAATAACTTGACAAAATAGCTACTTGTAAGCATTTAGTTAGGCAGGTGATACCTGCTTATAAAACAGTATACTTGCCCATGAGATCTCCATATTTAGTCCTAAGAAGTCTTTCATCAACACTAACCCAAATTAATCAGTTAAAAAATGAATGGCTGTGTCTCACTGGAGACCATAATGAAGTTCACATCTAAGCACCATTTCTGTATTTCCCAGAAAGGTCAAGAATACATGGGTATTCTTAACTATACTGAACTCTTACCTATGTATAATGAGTCTCAAACTGTTATGATTTTACATTCATTATGCTGTCATTACAATCTGTATATTCTTCCTCTAGCTCCCAAGACATAAATACTCTGTCAGTGCAGTCTGTATACATTTATTAATTGGAAAATAATTAAAATTCCTGTTGTGTTTAACAAATAATACAACCTCTAGGGGTTAAAACCCCACTCTCTTTTGCCTCTTGGTTACATTTGTCTGCAGTGTACAGGCAGTATGCACAGACACTCTTGTTTGTTCTTATCGAACATTCCCAGATTTAGAAACCATCAAAATGAAATTCGGAGATGAGGTTGCACCTCCATGCTTCTATTCATTCATCACCTTTGTCACCTAAATAATATTCAAAGGCAAATTCAGATTTATTCTAGTTCTAAACATAACTTCTGCGGTAGTTCAGAGACGAGCTGCACTTGTGATCTCTCTACCTTTCAAGTTTCCCTCTCCGGTAATATCTCCACTCTGATCCAGCTGAAATTTGTAATTTGTGAGGCACCCTATCCTCACTGTATTGTTGTGCTAACAGAGATTTCTTACTGCAATCCTCCTTCAAATGCATATCATTCTTGTAACAGTACTTTTTACCTTCCCTCTGTATGGTAAGATAACAACGCATTGTCCAGCCTACATACCTGAGCTAGATCTTCCATGTTACCTAGCTCTTAGAAGAGACAGATCTTGTAGGCTGGTGTAGGACATTTGTTTTCCCTGCATTTACATGAATCCCACATTGCCCCAGAACCTCTGTACAATTAGGACAGCTCCTTTCACGTGTACATTTTTTTACCCTGCCAACTCAACTATCTGCATGCTGACTAGTCAGTCCTTAAGTAGATGTTTTATTTCCAGTACTTGATATATTCCTTCCACCTGCCCAGTCATTATTCTATAAATATCACAAAGTCACAAAACGTTCTGCTATCTCTGAACACTGATTTATTTCCAGATTACTTTTCCTAATACCTTCTTTTTTAGTTTAGCTCTGCACAGTCAAACAGCGGAATGTCAACCAGATGAATCAATGTAAATATACTCAGTTACATCTTATAGTACATTGCATAGCAATATCTTAGTGGAAAAACTAACAAAAACTGTATTTTGAGGAAAAGCAATATATTCACAGACAACAGTGAGCAAAGATATTAAAAGCTATTAAATTATTCACTTAAGTATTTCCTCACTAGCCCCACTAAACGTCTACAAGAAATATTTCCAGATTTATACTTAGTAGTTTCACATCAGGGGTATTAGAAGGTGATGAACAGACAAAAGAAAAATTTGGCAAGGAAAATATCCTTTGAAAAATACAGAGAAATGAAACACAGATTTTTCCTTAGTATTATTACAACACAGACTAAATTGCAGGCAGCAAATATTCATTAGTTCCCTGATCACTAGTGGAAATAAGAGTCCTGAAAGAGGTACCAAGTCTATTCTGTGCTATCCACAGGGACTGCAAGATGTTCAGAAATGATTGCTACAGTAACCAGTCAGTCTGTAGGTAGCCACATGGAAATGGAGGACTAAATTCCTGTCCTAGAAATATTGATTCTTAATTCTGGGCTGAAGAGAGCCATTTCTGCCAAGGAATTCAAAGTGCTAAGCATTGCCTCTGAGCTGGGTTTAAGCCAGATACCGTGCTCTCAAACACATGAGAAGCTTGATATTGATTAATCCAATTATCAGAGCCATTGAGAAGGAATTAGAAAAAATAGGTCCAAATTTAGGACTTAACTCCCTGCCTAATCTCAAGGAGCCTTGAAATGTGTACTTTGTATCTACCAGGATATCAGATTTTTACCAGTGTACTGTAGAGTTAGTATCCTGAAATGGACCTGAGGAAGCTGGTGGATTTTGCATTAATAGCAAAATATCAACTGAAGCCAAAGACAGAACTTGGCTGTTTCCATGAGAATACTGCAAGCTTCAGGCTTTTTCCCTCTGAAAAATACTCAAGCACTTATGGATTTTATTAGTAAACAGTGGGGCAGGGAAACATTTTACATGTAAGCCTAGCAGGGACACTAGTGAATCCAACACCTCTCCGAGTGCAATGCTGAGGCTGCGGTATGTACCCAAAACATGTGGACGTCAGCACCATTCAGAACAAATTAATGTCGCTTGCTCTCGAACAGCCTTCTCTGCCATTGAAAAGCCACCTTGTATCAAACTGCTCTGGTGAGGCATAGTCAACCAATGTAAGACTGTGGATGACTCCGGTACTTAAACAATCCTGACACATAATTCACATGCATTGACCCCGACAGGAAATTGTAGCCTAAATCGGTACAACTGTTGGTGTCTTGTGTGAAGCATCTCTAAACAGGAAAATCCCCTGAATTTTCATTATTTTAAAAGAACACCAAAATTTGGGTTTAGAATTGGGACCGGTGCAATGGTTAAAGCAGCACTTAAAACTCGGCGTGGAAGGAATGAAGACTTTGGGTAATTTCTCTTGCGAGGTAAAAGTACAGTAACAGCTAATAAAAAGAAGCAGAGGAAAGACAGAGCTTAACAGGTAGATGGGTTTTGGGATTCTGGTCTTGCTTTTCAGCCAACACCATGGAATATTTCCGCTTGGGAACTACTCTCCAGTATTTTTTGGATGCAAGATATTAAAAGTAGACTAGGAGCAAAGATTCCAGAATTTTTCCTGTGGGTGAATCTTGAGATTGCAGACTTTCTGCAGTGACATTTGCTCATTCTTTTTCATGCCACAGACAAAGCATCGCTGTGCTAAATGAAAAAAGGTATAATTATGTGAAAAACTAAGATGTATAAGGACTCTCTGACGTAGACATGCTATAAAATGTGGATATTATCAGAAAATTATCACTTAGCTAAAGAAAACATTTATGGATTCTGAGCATTAGTTCTTATTTTACTAGAAAAAATTCTTTTGGCATTCTCACTACTTTAAAATTTTACATTTATTGCAAAACATGTAGTCACCAGGTTAATATAAGGGATTACAGCAGTTACATTATTGTGAATTACTTTTAGAAAATGTAATTTAAATTGGTAATCTCCTTTTATGTCAGAAAGGAATTCAGGCTGATTTAATTTCTGCCTTTTATATTCTTTTGGTAATTATTTTTGTGAAGAAAACTTCAGCTCTCTACAACTTTGTTTCAAAAGTTAGCATTTATTGTTTAGATCTTCACATACATTATCTAATACTTAAGTGTTAGCAAAATGACAAAAAAATAGTAGGTTTTATATCCTATATATATCTCCCAAGATGAATGAGCCAGGCAAATATATCAAACTTTAGACTGCCAGTAACAAGTTACTTGCAACTATTACTAACTCTTCTACTGGAGGTTATTCTTCCCTTGATGGCCTCATTGAATTGCTCTGTTTCAAAATACTCCTGCTGATTTCCTCATAATACCTGTTAAGCATCTATTGAGTGAAATCATGACATGCTGATGCCAGTAACAGTTTTGTCAGATGAGCCAAGTTTAAATCAAGACATCTGGGCAACTACCATGACTTTTTTCCTTCGCTATCTTGAAATCAGTGTATCAGAGTTCTCAAGTCAACTTTCATTTTTCAACCAACTAAATTCATGCCACTTTACATACCTTACCATTTATCCTTCTTGCTGCAGAACAAGCAATTTTCAAGGGTTGTACCTAGCTGGCATATACGGTGCTGTGTTGTCTGTTCAGCAAATGCTGCTTCAGTTAAGAAACAGGAAAAATTCTTCACAGGTACTATGCTCCATCAATTTTCCCAATGATTTCAAATTACTGTCTTTTAATTAAGTAAATTAACATCTCGATACATGTATTATTATCTCATGTCCACGTTCACCGCTACATGCATCGCTCTACTTTTTATACATTTGATAATATCATTGCTATTTGTATTATAGTGTTGTTCCTCCTCTAACCAACCAGGCATTCAATTCTAACTTTCCACTGTCACCCTCAAGAGCTTTATATAGTAGGGTAATGAAAATGAAAGAAACTTCTATCATCAGAGTCCTGATGAGTCTCTACATACGTAGGAGCCTTTCATTTTTAGGCTCTTTTCTAGAATAAATGAATGACTGTCCTGGGTTCAGCAGTAGCAGTCATGTTTCTCCTCCTTGGTAGCTGGTGCAGTGCAGTGTTTTGACTTTCGGCTCAGGAACAGAGCTGATAACAATGATGTTTTGGTTTGGCCAAGGCCTTTGTGAGCCTCACACTCTGCCAGGGAGAAGGGGAAGCCAGGAGGAAGCAGGGACAGGACACCTGACCCAAACTGACCAAAGAGGTATTCCATACCACAGCACGTCATGCCCAGGATGTAACTGGGAGTTAGCCGGAAGGGCTGGGAGTCTGCAGGGTTGGAGGAGGTATCGGTCGGTGCTTGGTCGGGCTGGGGGGGCGAGTTATCGGTCGGCTGGTGGTGAGGTGTTGTATTCTCTTCCCTTGTTATTTCCTTTACCATTATTATCATTGGTGGTAGCAGTAGGGATTTCTGTTATACCTTAGTTACTAAACTGTTCTTATCTCAACCTGTGGGAGTTCCATTCTTTTCGATTCTCCTCTCCATCCCTCTGGGAGTAGGGGGAGGGCAAGAAGGGGGGAAAGTGAGTGAACGAGTTACCTGACTGGGTTTAAACCACGACAATGACACAAAAGTAATTGTCTATACTGTAAAGCCAGACCCAAAACCAACCCACAGGAAAGCCTCCAAAGAGTGAGAGTTCAGGTTCTTACGTTAGATAAGACAGAAGGGGGATATTCGGATTCCAAGAATCTTCCTCGCATGAAAACAACATATTTAGAGGACCCAATTTACCAAAAGACACTCAGCTAGGTCTACGAATTCTAAAGAATAGATGTAAAGATTCCCAACACATTTTTAATGTCTGAGAAATATTACAAACTAACAGTAGATGTAACCATTGGATGGTGCTGCAAACTTTCAAGAGTAAGCACAGAAAGGTAGAATTATCTTTCCTTCTGGTAGAGGCTGGTGAATGTTAGTTTGAGGCTTCTGTATTAAGCCACTTGTCTAATGCTGTTTGTTTTCTAAAAATAATTTTTTCTAGGAATAATTTATTTCAGAATGGCTGATCTAAATATGAAGAAACTACACTTGCTTTACCTTGTGTCTTCTAGCATTATATCATGCAGTAGCATTTGCCACATTCAGGAAGAAAGTGTGAAACCTCAATCAATGCCTTTTGTTATTACTGATTCTCTAGTATTGTTGTTGCTTACTGTGAGGCACAGGAGGAGTACGAAAAATTAAAACTTGCTTTTAATGAAGTGATATTTGATGCTAAATGCTTTCATATTATTCCAGTGCCTGTCATGGTAATATTTTAATATTTGATTAACTAAATTAGGTAAATGAGGAATGTAATTAAAATGCTATTCTCAACCTCTAAGATAATTTAAGAAATTAGATAAGCGATGGATTAGTTCACATACTCTACAGGAAACACTGAAAAAAAACCACATTATTGTCTCCCACATGACTAGAAAGTCAGCTGATTTCAACATGATTTACCCCTCTGTAGTTATTTTGAGTCGAGTACTTCTTTCTTTTAGGGGGCATTGTAGGCTGATGTTTAGTTTCTTTAAACCAAACTAAAACAAGACAGTGTTTCAGTCAGTTCAGTTACATAGAGCTGAAGTTCTCAACTTTGTTTGTACCGATACCTCCTTTTTCAGCTTGAGAGGTCCTGTTTTTCCAGTCAAGCAAAGGACTGCACTCCCCTTTGAAATATAAAAAGTATAAAATCACCCTAATGCCCTGACCTTCATTGCATTCTGACTATTTGGACTAAAAGCCTTTGAGACATGATGGGGTTCTTGTTTCCAGTTAGCTAATTAGCCTCTAGAATAGATTAAAGCACAGTTGAGTGCATATCCAACAACAAGAGGGAGCTCAATTCTTTGGAAGACCTCTTCTTTCAGCCTGTCTTAGAGCTGTTTGAGAATTCAGTTTTGAAGATTACTAGGTGAAGTCCTAAAATCTGTGGTAAACAGAATTGTTATACTTCGTGCCAAACAGAGGGCATAGAAGTGTGATTTTTTTAATTCCCTGCTAATTTAAATGAAGAAATAATTCTGATAACCAGGAGCTGGCAGTGTTTATACTCAGTAGGCGCTCTGAGAGCTACCTGCTACCTTGGAAATGTATGTGGGAAAGTGATTTACTCACCACAGGGGTACACTCTTTGTGGACAGCTATAAAATAACATGTAATAGACTGTTTAGTTTAAATTATTTTGTTGGTTTAAAGAAATCATGGTCTCTATGAAGCTTGTAAAATATATCACCTCTGTAGTACTAGAAATTGCTACTATAAGAACATACGAATCACAAAAAACCATAATGATCATGCTACATGTATGCTAGCATATTATGACATAAAATAGGAATTAGCACGTCAATTCCAGCAACATGCATTGTGTTCAGAGTAAAGTTTACAAAGTACAAACATTTTTTTAGCCTTACGTGACCCTAAAACTGCCGGCATACATGAACAGAAGTTGCTACCTGTTTTTTGTTATCTAGACATTGTCTTTAAAAATAGGCCCTGAAATAGGGCAACAGTCCCAGGCAACAACTTGGTATTCTAAAAGGGTGCCAGTTAATAAAAGTAAAAATATCTGGTTTCTAAAAATATATGTAAATATAATGCAAAATGTATTACATATACATATGTATACTATGTGTTTGTATATACATTTATGTTTGTATATACTTTTATATTCAAGTCTTAGGAGGAGCAGCTGAGGGAACTGGGGTTGTTTAGCCTGGAGAAAACAAGGCTCAAGGGATACCATATCACTTTCCATAACTACCCGAAAGGAGGATGCAGTGAGGTGGAGGTCAGCCTCTTCTCCCAAGTAATAAGCAGGAGGATGAAAGGAAACAGCCTCAAGTTGTGCCAGGAGAGGTTTAGACTGGATATCAGGAAAAATTTCTTCACCAGAAGGCTTGTCAAGCATTGGAGTAGGCTGCCTGAAGTGGTTGAGTCACCATCCCTGCAGGTATTTAATAGATGTGTAGATGTGTACTAGGGGATGTGGTTTAGTGGTGGACTTGGGAGTGCTTGGTTAACAGCTCAACTTGATCTTAAAGCTCCTTTTCAACCTAAATGATTCTATGAGTTTATACATATAAATATATATGTGTGTATATATATGCATACGTATTTATAATATATAAAATAAAAGCCCAAACCAACCAACAACATGCACACAAAATGAACATCTCCATCCCACCTTGTCCTGGGTTCAGCAGTAGCAGTCATTTTTCTGGTGCATTTTTGCTGGTGCAGTGCTGTGTTGACTTTCAGCCTGGGAACAACGCTGATAACACCGATGTTTTTAGTTACTGCTCAGTAATGTTTACTCTGACCAAGGACTGAGTCTCATGCTCTGCCAGGGAGGAAGGGAAGCTGGGAGGAAGCAGAGACAGGACACCTGACCCAAACTAACCAAAGAGGTATTCCATACCACAGCACGTCATGCCCAGTACATAAACTAGGGGCAGTTACCCGGAAGGGTGGGATCACTGCTCAGGTTGGGCTGGGTATCGGTCGGCGGGTGGTGAGTGGTTGTATTCTCTTCCCTTGTTATTTCCCTTACCATTATTATTATTATTGGTGGTAGCAGCAGTGGCTTGTTTTATACCTTAGTTACTGGACTGCTCTTAACCCATGGGAGTTACATTCTTTCAATTCTCCTCCCCATCCCTCTGGGAGCAGGGGGAAGGAAGTTTGGGGGTGGGGAGGGGGGAGTGAGCTGCGTGGCTGCGTTGCCGACTGGGCTTAAACCACGACACACCTCAAAACCCCCACAACACTATTTAAATATTCTCTTTATTAGAAAACTTTGCTACTTCTTGGGCAGGCAAAAACTCTTCTATCTTACTCACAGGGAAGCATGGGAGGGGACCTATACGAATAGACAGGAATAGAAGGATAACCTATACAGCAGGTATTCACATTTCATTGCAAAATAAGAATGTCAGTCATTACCACCTTGTTACCTCCTCACTTCTTGATTCTCCCCACTGACCATGCTCTACTTGAGAGCTCTCTATTGCTTCCCCTCATTCTCCCTCCCCCTTTTTTCTCCTTGGAACTTTTCTGTCTGCTGCTTCTCTTTGACTTCAGTTTTCCTTCAAGGATTCAGAATGGTAGCAGTGAAGTTTTAACCACTGACAATTCAAATAGGATTAGAATGATGTCAAAGGAGTTCACACCTCTCTGCCAGTATGTGTTTATAGAAAATGACTTGATTTCTGGCTTCTCAAAATGTAAATGCTTGTTACAGAGGGAGAAATATGTCATAAAAAGGAGATACTAAAGAAAGCAAGAGGCTTTAACCTCTCTTCCCTTACTTCTCATTCAGTTCACAGAAGGTGCCACATTTCGTTTCACTTTAAAACCTGCTCATGCTTTGGTTTAAAAAGATCTGGAATATGAAATCTTTTGTGTCCTGTCCTCTTTGGGTCATCCATGAGTGATCTTGGATTTTCACAGATGTTATCTGTGGAATAACTAAGGAATACTGAGCACTGTATATTAAACTAGCTTTGGTGTCAAAATAGGAAAAAAAGAAATCCAAACTAAAAATTTGGCAGATTTCCCCCCTTCCCCAATCACTCTATTAAGTCAAAAGCAATGGTTGCCTGCCTCGTAATATGTCTTATGCCATTCATTTTCAGTTGTATATAGACCTTTCCAAACAAATTAAATAGGACCATGAGAAGCAAACAACGTGAAATATACATATGTAATCTTTCTATACATACAATTGCATTAAGGGATGAAAGAGAAAATCACATTTCTCTGTGCAAAATTATGAAGTTACCCAATATGCTGATTTAAGACTGTGTCATTGTCACCACCATATTCAGGTATCATTAACAACCACATTTTCAGGCAAGTGTGAGATTTTTAAGGAAATGCCAACAAAAACATAATCTTTCCTTGTTGTCAAGATGTGAGTATGTTCAAGTTCTATTTCATGTGCCTCTCAAAGGTTTTGATGGCCTTTTCCACAGCTTGACATTACCTTGCTCTTTTCCTCATAAATTTATTTTCTCACGTAGACACTATAAAACATAGCCATATCAGTAACATTACCCAAAAGATCAGTTTATATTTACTTAATTCACATGTAACAGAATATCGATGAATATTCAGACCACTTATTTCCCTGAATAATGAATTATTTATCCATTCACATACATAACACTGCATTAATCATGGCTAGACCTGTTTTTGCAGTGTAGAGTGATTTTTTCCCAACTCTTACAAGTTTCATAAATATATTTAATTGGTATAATTTAATTCAGAGAGTTACAACTTATAAACACAGAAATTCAGCTCTACTTTAGTAATTATGGAATAGCATGTAGACCGCTTCTGATCTTTTTATGGTATAAGTGCACTTACTCATAATTCAGCAAAAAACTATTCAAATGAGGGATATGCTTTTTCTGTTGCTGACCTAAACAGATTTTAAGCATTTTCTGGTAAGAACTTAAAGGATGAAAACAAAGGGAAAAAAGTCTAAAACAGGAAGAAGAAGCCAAAAGGACAAATTGTTTTGCCTACTGACATGAAGTCCACACAGTGCATTATTTGGCGATGACAAAACTAGTAATGAAGAATGAGCAGAAATACAGTGAATAACAAACATGGAAAATGGGGAACAAAGATGTGAAGAACTTCCAAATCAAGCACTCTAGGTAACTTCTTGTAAATCACGATTTGAAAGTTCCAAATAGTTGCCAGCACTTTCTGCCTTAATAACTAGCAGACACTTGTGGAAGTAACACTGTTCTAATTCAGCACCGGAAAAAAAAAACATTAATTTGTTCTGTTGACACCTCTGGCACAACCCTGGCATAACACGGAGTTAACTGATTGCACATGCCATATTTCGCCTGGTTTCTTAGTAGGAAACTACAAGAGAAGCAACAGTCTCTTTGGCATATGCAGTTTTAGAGTGTGCTCTGTGTATGAATCACGGCACAAGTCTGAACAATAACAGCTGGTGCAAATGTATAAACAAGGACAGGCAGAACTAAATTGTTCAGGTTTAAAATTCAGGAGAAATATCAATGCTGTTGCTTTCATCGTCATTTTTCAGAAACTTTTCTTTACCAAACTAATTCTCAGAAGTTCATGAAAGATTTATTTTAGCATCTTAAAGGGAGCGCAAACATTAACAATATACTGACTATTAAAATTTCTCAAGCATTTCCTCATTTGTATTATTCAATAGATGTTTTACAGGTTCTACATTACATTTTTCCTCCTATCACTTGGAAGACAGCATCTTTTCTTAAATAAGTTTATTCAGCATGTCAGCTATTTTAAATTGACGAATTTCATCCACTCTTCATTAATTCATGTGGCTATTTTCTTCTTCTATTTCTCACTCCCCCCCCCCCCAATCCACTTATAAGAGCTTTTATTCTCACACTGCCAACTGGGAAAGCCTTTAATGAGGTGAAAGCTATAGTAAGAGGTCTCCTGATTTGTATCAGTGTCTGCTAAAATGTCCTTTGTTTGATAAGTACAAGAATAGACCTAAAGATCAACGACCTGAATCTCTGGCACTAAACTTTCAGATTTTACAAAATCCAGTACTATTTGCTAGCCCTGAATGATGCTGCAGCTTTCGCTCTGAGAAATACACAGTTGGTATACAGGATTTTAGATAAAACAGGTCAGACAGATGTTCTTCAAATATTCACCAGAGAGACCCTGTAACTGAATAACCTGCAAGAGTCATCACTGGATTTCCTGATGCTACTGGTATCTAGTCTAGTCTAGCCCAGTACTGCAGCACCACAAAGTCAATCTGAAGGAAAAACTTATTTGAGAGGAACAACCTGCATAAGCGAATTCAGTTTTCTTTCTTAATAAGTCTCTAATGATTTGTTCTATCTGACCTTTTGCTTTTGTTGCTTTGGTTTTCTTTTAAGTGCCTTCCCCCATCACCAAGTCTTCTGCACCCTGAAATAACAAACAGCATAAATTAATCTAGAGTTAAAAAGTTGTATGAAACAGAGGTTACCTAAGGAGCATTTCTGTTTGCTATTTAACTTATTTCCCATAATGTCCTAGCAGCAGGAAAATCTTGATTTTTCTAGTAGCCTCTACTTCTTTGATAGCTCTAACTCCAGCTGAGTCATCTCTGCTCTGATGGTACCTGAATTCTTAGCAAGCATCCTAAGAGTCATCCTGCAATTATCTCATAAAGATTAAATTACTAACACTAACGAAATAATAATTAAAATCACTTCTGTTAGACTTGAAAATAGAAGAAAAACCTCTGTGGATGGCAAAAAAAAAAAAGCCAGCTAGTCAATGAAATCTTGTAAACCCTATTTTACATATTATTCTACCAGAGGAAAATCAGTCTAACACTGGTTACATATTACAAATGAGTGTTGGGGGTTTTTTTTAAACATAATTTCTGTGTTGATCATAATCACTGTCATGCTAACGAAGCTGCTACATACGGTTTATTTGCATTATAAGCTTCACAGCATAATGGGTAAATGATGGGCTTTTATTATTTCATTTATAAAAAGATAAGTTGAACAATTTTTATAAGGTATGTGCAATAGTAAGAGAGAAATTATGGGCAGATACCCCATATAAACTCTTCAGGATTCTAAATGAAAACTAAAACTGTGATAGGAAAACAACATTTTGAAAAAATAGCCTTTGCCTTCTCTTTTTTGAGCATCAGCTATTCAAAGACAGAAAAGGACATTTTCAGTAATGAAAGTAGAAAATATATTGTGCCTAACATGACCTACTCTTTGCACTAAAAAAAAAAAAAATCAATAAAATTAAGAAGCCTCATAAATCTCATTATTGATTTTTAAATAATTGTATTAATAGCTCTATAAAGCGCGTAGTGAAAATTTTCTTTAAACCACATCCAGCATAGTTTAGTCACAGGGCTCACTTTTAGCTTCATCTGAAACATGGGACCAGTATTTCATTTCTATTACAGTAGTTTCAAATAGAGGCAAACAGGGATGCTTAGAGATTTAACTTGAATGTTATTAAAATACATTATTACTAGTGAATGATAAGTTATGTTCTTTCTAGAGATGTGAGCCTCAAACTTTCATGCCTGACCTAATACTATTTCATGGAATGAATCTTAAAAACAAAGAAACCATTTTTGTATATTTGCTGCTCATGTTAGAAATCTCAAGAGTTCTCATTAAAAGAAAATTACATTCATGCGATCAAGAAAGCTTTTGTCATCCTGCAGATGAAGTAAGTCTGTGTGGAGTCATGAACTAATTTGAAATTATTTGAAAAAGCAGCTAAAAGAAAAGGGGGGTTTCTTCTGATGAGAAAAGAAAAAAAGAGGAATATGACTGAGGAAAACTGATTATTCATGTGAATAGATAGTTTCTATGAAAAAAATACAGCTATCAAAAAGTTCCAGACTGGCATTTACGGTCCATAGGTGCCTGAAGCAGAACTAGTCCTCTTGCTGCATGGTATTCATTTGGCACACCTGCAGCTAGCTCTCACAGCAGTCACTTCAATGCTTCCAGATGCAGTGAGGTCCTCTTAATCTGCACACCTGCATGGAAATCTGCATTTTTTTTCTATTATTAAAAGCAGGTTGTCATATCATGAAGTGGTGTAAAGTCAAGCTGATTTCCTGAACTACTTAGAAGTTAACTACTGTTAGTAATATATACAAATGCATAATTGTATACATAATTTTGTTTATGTATATATGCTTGGAAATAGATACTTTTTAATATATACACATGATTTACATATGTGTATGTCCTGGGTTTAGCAGTAGCAGTCAATTTTTTCTCCTTCTTGGTAGCTGGTGCAAAAAAAACCAAACCAGATGAGACTCCGGCATAGGGTAACTCATTCTTCATATATATGGCTGGCATATACAGCCATAACTGAACCTACTTGTACCTACCTGTTGATCAAGGTCATTAAGAAACTGTTTAAGACTCTGAACTGCTGGTGAAATCTGTTACACACTTGTTATTTCAAGTTAAAGGGCAGAGAGAGGAGATGTTTTTGTGACTGGTTGGTTTTAATATTGTCGCACTTCTAAAAACCAAATCCTTCCAACTGTATTACAAGCTATTACTTGTCAGCAAAAAGTAGTTTTAAATGGTACATCAAACCCCAAACTGGTATCTTCTCAAACAAGCCGTAATTTTATATAATGAAGAAGTAGCTAACAATTCATTTCTCAACACCTTATTTGCAGGAAGAATAGATTAGTTACTGTCTCCTGTATGGACACTTGCTGCAAATGTATGTGAAGTACATCCTAAATCAGTGATAATACTGCTACCTTCCCAGAAGGCTTTGCAGAGATTTATTTTACCATTACCTGCTAAACGTTAAGCATTCCTTCAGCATGTGTATTTCACTGACACTGTTTAAATCTGTGCTTCTTACGGAAAGCTGCATATTAGCATCAGACATTTAATTCTTTCATTCTTTCAGATCATTCTGTGCACCTATTCCTATAAGATATTCAAGACAAATCCTATAACTCTTAAGGTAACTTTTAAGGAAAAACATCTATAGTCTTTAATCCACAAGAACTGCAGAGACAAACCTTGCATTTGATAACTGAATGCTTCCAAAACTGGAAGCACTATGGCATGCCCATTTTGCTTATCACCTCTAAGTTATACATTTGTAAACATTTCATTATTTCTTACCATTATTTCTAGTGTACTTACTACAGTTGATGCCAGTTGGTTTCAAGAACAATAAAAAGTCTCAGGGTTGCAGGGAATAATAGCAGTAGTTTAGGAGGTGATACTCCTCACTGGCTCTTTGCTCAGCTAGGGTCTTTGCTCATCAGGGGACAGTGGGTTCTCACAGGTGCATGTTCCTAAATACAAAATTAGTGTCTTGTCTACTTCACACGAAACATGCAGCTGCTGTAACAGATGGTGACCTAGTAAAAAGGTTACGAGAAAAAATCCAAAATAATGATGTTGGTTGCAAAATACAATATCCAAGACAGCAGAAGGTGGAACTGCCTTGCAAGGGCAGTTCTGAGTTTGCGTAACTACTAATAATCAAAAATACCATCAGAAGTCAAAGCAAATGAAAATATAATGTTTCCAAGTTCAGCAAAATTAAAGCTCTGCATATTTAAGAAGGTTATTTTTAGAAAACATCAGTGCCTAATCTAGATTGTGATGTAGCCGGTTCACTTCCATCTAACAAGGATATCATTAAGAAAACATTTTTTTCCCACCCATTTCTTTTATCCAGTACATGGCATCTGCTGATTCATTACATGTAGATAGGAAGATGAGGTCCCCATCAATACAATGACTGGAGGCAGCAGACATACCAAACAAACAAATGTAGACTGAAGAACAAGCTAACTCTGACAGAAAACAAAGCAGTTGTGCAAAAACAAGCAGTACTGCAACCTGCAAATCTTATGAGCCCGTATGTATTCTTGGTTTTCATTTGTGGTATCTCACCCCTGCATGGACTCCCTAGCAGGACAGTTAAATTCATCCTGCATCTTTTCACCCAGTGGTGATCCTAACTGCTATCTTTCTTTTTTACCAAAATGCTTCTCCCCTTGAAATGTGAGGTCTAGTAATGTTTGCTGCCATGCTTGTCATGGCTCTCCTCCTCCCTTTTGGTTCAGCTGAAATTGAAAAGATCAAAAGGCAAGGTCAACTGAAGACAAATTCTCCTTTTCTACCACAATTTTTAATGTCAATAGCATTTAAAAATACTGTAATGTGCGCTAGGACAGATGGTATTATCTGTGTGCCTTGTCGTGCCAGCAATGGTAAAGCTAACAAAAAAAGAACGGAAATTGACTTAACAAATTTTTGGTGCCATCTATATGTTTAATTTCTGTAATGTTTTCTTTTTCACATGACTCACTGAAAACAGCTGGAAAAATAAGGCCTGCTCTGCTTATCACTTAAGACTAACACAGTGGCGGAAAGGAGCTAAACCTGTGAGACAAGATTAGAGTTAGTCAGACATGCAGTGGTTGTCCAGTGGTTATTCTCAGGTGTTGCTTCCTGGCCTAGCTCTCCTTTCTCTATGAAGAATGGGACACTTTGCTTTTTGCAAGTTCTAAAGCTTATTTCAGTGATCAATGAATAAGCTCCTCCTTATTTCAGAGAAATTAAAGACTTACTTTAGGCAATAACCTCTGAAATCACAGACTAAAAATTTCTGTAAATAAGAAAGAATCAGACATGCATTGTGTGCAGCCTGGATCTGTAAGTGCTTGGGTTATGGGTGCCAGGAGCAGAAAAAAGAATTATACAGACCAGGCCAGCTCAGGTCCAGCAAGGTGATACCAGTTCTGGAGTGCTGCCAGAATGTGGTTCTGGAGAAGCCAAATAGGACACAAATTGTATGGTAATGTGCTAAAGTGAAGCCAATCTGGGCATGCCTGCCATGCCCCGCCACCAATTCTGGTTCCACAATGTCTCACTGTGCCAGGCAGACCGAGATGCGACACCTGAACTGGCTCCATGTGTTTGCATAGCACACACACTGAGCAGTTCTGGGAGAACCAGTCAAAAGAGGCACAACAAGCTTCAAAAGCAATGGAATTAAATTATTCCTCAGTATGGGAAAGAGAGCTTCTTCCAGTCTGTTTTGATTGCAGATTATGGAGCGTTGACTTGATTTTAATGCTTAAAAAAATATTTTTTTTCCTTTTACTGGAAACATCATAAATAATATTATATTGAACAGTATTTAGCATTTGGATGTGCGAGCCCAGCCAGTTCTAAAATGAGATACGTACCGCACAATGAATGTTCAGAACTTTTCCAAAAGTTTCCATAAAAGGCAATTTAATAATGTAGACATCTGTGACTTTCTTTGAGAAATCAGATTTTCTTTGAAAATGATACTGTCTGTCTCTGTGCACCTGAGAAGCACTTTAGACAAATGTTCTCTTCTATTCTTCTTTCTTTAGATTTACATATGCTTTACAGGAACGTTTCTTTTACAAGACGTGAAACTCTGAGAGGCCTTTTGGTTTGCTTGTACGACATTTAACCTCAGAGTGAATACTCACGTTTTTATCTTTTAACGTTTCTTTACCCTCACCTGCACTAGAAATACTTGCTATTTTTATTAAGTATAAAAAACACTTGGCTTTGTCCTCTTCCACCTGTATTTCTTAAAGACAATGACACAGTCTCTTTCTACATTTTGGTGTGTTTGTTTTGACAGACAACATGATTTATCTTTAAAAAGGGACTGACTCCAGGCTACTGAAAGTTCTCTGTGAGACAAAATATGTCCTGCATGCTTAAGAAAATAAAAACAAACAAAAACCCCACAATATATTCCATATGCATAGTTCACATTCATACTCAGCAGTCCCTCTTTTCACTGTCACTTATTCTTCCTGTGTTAAACATGCGATAATCTCATTCCTTATTCTTTCAACTTGTTTTTTTTTTTTAAATACGCTTTTATAACTTTCGCATTATTGACAGACATTTCTTGTCTTATTTGAATTTATTCAGCTTTTATCTACGTATGTTTTCCTCTTCAGAAAATGCCATCACTTATAAAAAGCCTGAAATTATATGAATTACACATTTACTGTTTCTCTAAATGTGCAGGTATTACAAAGTGATTAACATGTAGCTATTCTAGCCTGTAAAGCTTTTTCATACTATGAAAAGTCCAGGTGCTACAAAAATCTATAGGGAAACTCACATTAATGAGCTAGGACTTCACTGTTAACTTCTTCTAAAAGAGAAATGCCAGTTTAACAGTTCACTGATGATGGGCTACTGTACAGTGCAGTGACCAAAGATCAATATGCCAAGCTCCTAGAAGAAAAAGTAATTGTAAATCTATGTGCTGCATTGCTGAGACAATGTTTTTTATAGAACAAACAAGTTTTCCTACTTTCTCTCAAAAGTGAGCTCTGTGTTTATGAAGAATGAACTCTACTGGTTCAAAATGTCTGCAGGCTGTCCCAGTCAGCTTCGTCAGGTCCAGGCTTGGAGACTTCATCAGTCTCTTTAGGTCAGAGACATTATATAAAGCTGAGGAGAAAAGAAGCCAGACAAGACCCCTCCTACAAATTCGCTTAAAATATCTACAGAAATTACTAGTAGGCTGCTAAGCCATTGTCTCACCACAGGTGTTTTGACTTCTTCCTCAGCCATGGCTGAACATCTAGGTCTGGACCGGACAATTACACTGAATGGCAATGGTACTGTGCACCCCCTACTAAAAATATAATATATATAAAACTAAATCTTGTTCTTGTATGTTACTTCAAAGTACTTTCTCCCACAATGATCAGTACCATGTAAAAATATACAGTATCTCAATAAATTGTGAGAACTAAAGTATCGCCTTAAGATACAGCAAATAAAATTATGCTTTCATATTATTCCAATTTTACATAATTGATCACAGCCTGTTCTGGTAGAAAAGCACAGCTGTCTGAAGTAACTTCATGTTACACCTCCAATGGCACATATTTTTCTGTCTACTTAAAGATAATTGTATGCAATTACAACATTTTAGTAATCTCTATTAAGCAGCTAATTTGGTTGGGTTTGTCGGTCTTGGGTTTTGTGTATTTCTTCCCCTTATAATTCTCTCCCTCTAAAGAATAAACCGAATGGATAAGATAGAGACTTCACTACTGATTTTAACAATCTTAATTAAATGTGGACCATCCATACATCCCATCTGTATTGCCACAGATCTTGCCCAGACAGTAAACCACTTTGTAGTGAGTACAGCTCTCCCATATCGCATAAAGACATTCCAAACTTTTCAAATAGAAAAAAAATGCAATCAAGTGGAGTCAGTGCACTGGTCCAGCTAAACTGACTGTCATTTAAAGCTTCAAAGAGTCAAATATTTCTCAAAATCTGTATTAAAGCATGTCCCTGAAAATTCATTTTTTCCCCCTATTTCTTTTATTTTTACCCAAAGCACAGCAAGTTACAGCTTTATAGATCACCTCTAATTTAATTTTTCTTGGGACTTGCCCTTCTGGACTGCCAACAGAGCAAGTTTCTGTGCTCCTGAGTTGGTGCACATGCTGCACTGCACCAAAAGCACGCCTGTGTCAGAACTGCAAAGTGATTGCAGATTTTCTGCATTTCATGCACTTCAGTCTACGCCCAAGTAGTAAAATCCTTCTACACTGCCACTGTGTGTGGTCTTTTAACACGCAAGCATAACAGCGTTACAAACAACGTTTCATATGGAAGAAGATAGTGATTTATTTGTACGATTTATAAACCTTTAATTAGACTAGCCAATTTATGCTTACAGAGCATATGAATTCTGCCTTTCTCAAGCAGGAGAAACCAGAGATCCTTTAAGTCTTGGACATTACTCAAATAACTTTAATTCCAATGAGATTGCAGCTTGAATCACACAGACACTTTTTTTCCCCAAATCCTGCAGCAAGTCCCATAATGTAGGTACACAGAATAGTATGAAAGCATTTAAACAAACTAGCTTTGATCTTTTTGGTGCACAGCACCCAGAAAGGCATTCAAGGTTAAACAGAGATGCAAATATTGTACAGTTCTTACTGTCAAGCTATTTCACTGTTGCACTGTAGCTGACCAGTTTTAAAATATTATATAGCATTTTTGTATGTGCAAGAAACTTGGGGGGTGGGGGGGACAGAGGAGGAGGTGGTGTTGTCTTTGAGCATTTATCTTCTGTATAGATTTGCTAATCTACAGAAAAACACATGGAGGCTAGTTTTCAGTACAGTTAGTAAAACAAATAAAACTTCTGGACATTGGCTGGGGAACATGCAAACAACCAGTTTTGGGATTTCTGCAATTCTGTGTTTATACAGTGAGTAAAAAAGGAACTAGTAAACAAGGAAGCCTGCTTCCAGTAGGGGCTGTATGACAAATTGTCTACCATTCTAGCATTTAAAGGCAACAGCAGTATAGAAAAATGAATGAATGTAGGGTTGTGTGAAGCAGTCTTCCTGTTTCATCTGCTGAGTGCCATTTCAAAAATGCAGGTTTTTACTGTTCTTTCAGCAGGTGGGAGAGTGTTCTGTTGCCAACAGCAGACTGCCTGTGCTACAAACAATATGCAAGCAAGATATACGTTCCATTTGTAGATTAAATTACCCATCAAATACAAAGAAAAACCAAAACCATGCCGTCTTGTAACAGATGCAACAGATTTGTGGGTAGACTTCGTGCAGTTCCTAAAAGCATGAAGAATTAATGGTTATCTGTGTATAACCAAGCATTTATAAAAAATTTTCTGAAATAAATACTTTACTAAAAAATAAAAAATGTTGTACAAATCAGCTGTAAAGAAATTCAGAAGGGGGTTCTGTGGATGAAACCATAACACTTTATTTTCAGACTGTCATCTTCCATAAGTTTAAGGGCTCAATATTCTACCACCCAGGCATCAGAAATGAATTGAGAACCTGCCAGGAGAGATGTTTTCCATTTCTTAACCACACCATCCTGGTCCATGACAGAACTGATTGTCTTTTTCACATATACTGCTACTACTGGCAGAAAAAAAAATATTATCTCTCTTTAAATAACTACCTTTAAACCAAATTTGTTCAAGTGAGTTCAGTATGACAAATATTTAGATTTTAAAAAAGATAAATGAAGTAATATAAATCCTTAGTACTATTAAGTTCTTTTTTGAAAATACTAGAATAGACTTTCGACATAGAGCTTGCTTTATAATTTAAGCATAATATAAGCATAATGTGCAGTAGATTTTTCTCTTGTCTCAGTGATACTTGACCTTTACTTCCTTCACTGAATGGGTATCTTAATCTATTAGGTACTGCATGCTATTTTCTATGCTGAGACTATGGTGTGTTCTTGGTCTGACTCGATTGCCTTCCACTATGGTTTAACGTGTTTGTAAACTCAGCAAGACTGTTCTGCTGTCAAATCACTCATATGAAAACACCTAACCAGTGAGAGGTCACTCTTTAGTATGCTGTAGGGTGAAATGATTTTCCTATGATCTGTGAATCATTACATCAATTTGCATCACAAAAGCATAGCACTTACAGGAAAGTCTTGTTACCAAAACTGATTTTTTTTTTTTTTTCAATCCATTCTTAAAACTCTATGTAACATCAACTGCTGCAAAGGGAGGCAAAAGTTTTGCTCTAAATCCCATTATTTTTGTCTTCTGCTATTTTTTTCTCTGCTGGCCAGTCCATGCTGATCCCAGAATGACACTCTCATACCAAGATCAGCATGACAAGGTGAGGGATCTGCCATTAAGCAGACAAAGATTTAATTGAACAATCATCCAGGTCAATAGGAGTCTTTTTTCATTACTTTAATAGACATTCGGTAAGGTTCTTAATTGGGAATAGGTGCCCTCAAGAGTTAGTTTGTTCTCAGAACTGAACTTGTTAAAATCTTTGGAAGACAAACCTCAAATCTCCTTTGCCATGAGTTCAGTTTTTTAATTAATTCTTTTCAAATCTGTCTGCATAATTTGGTCATATGCTGGCACTGAGAAGTTCCGATTTTCCTCCTGCTCTGCGTTATCACTAAAATGATAATATACAAAAAGCATTATCACTGATCCAAAGTCATCCATCTCTGTGTCTTTAGTAGACTTGCAATGAGCAGGCAGTTTCACAGCTTTCACTGCAAAAAGCCACATTTTGATCAGGAAGCCCTTGGAAATCCTTCTGAATTCCAAGTATGAAGAAATTCCATGTTCTTAACACTGCACATGGCATTTGAACCAAAGACAGCTCAGTGAATAATACAGGAAAACACCTACTAGGATACCCAAGTTTGCTATAGTTGTATTTCCTTCTTTCATGACCTCAGTATTTTCTTAACATAATAACTGTATGTGAACGTGAAAGATGTGTTAACCTGATTGTAATAAAATTAAAAAATAACAAGTTACAGAAGCATTTCTCTGCATGTTTGACAGATATTTTAAAACAGTAGCAGAGGACTACTAACAATTTTTCTGAGTAAAAACACTTCCAACACCCTTAAAACATTCCTTATATTCCATTACAATACTTTCCACAGTTTGCTGGCAAGATGAAGGTTAATTATACAAACCTGAGAAACTGTATGGTTCTCTTTAAACAGTAGGTTATCTTCTTCAAATGATTCAAAAAGGATTCAAAATCTGATTCCAAAAGCGTTATCATTTTGAGGGAAAGTTGCATTTCCACAATTATTCCCAACAGCTACATCTCAGGATTTTTAGCACATAAAACGGTTTATATTTGAAGAATACGTGTGAAAAGCCAGATGCAATTCTACAAATGTTGCAATTTGTTAGATCATATAAACTTAACTCTACAAGTTCTCCTGATGCATACAGAAACACATGGGTTCTGTTTGTCTCCAAAATCACAGATGCAGATATGGTGACACACATCATTTGTTTTAATAAACTGGTGTGAAATCTTTATATTCTGTAAACCTCATTTATTTCTGTGGGTTTCATACAGTCATGATGCAAGTAATAGAGCAACCTGGAAAGAGAAGTGAAAGGCACAAATCACGGAATCAACTAGGATGGAAAACCCCTTTAAGATCATCAAGTCTACCACTAAACCATGTCACTAAGGGCCTCATCTACATGGTTTTTGAACACTTCCAAGGATGGCGATTGCACCACTTCACTGGAAAGCCTGTTCCAATGCCTGATCACCCTTTAGTCAAGAAATTTTTCCCAATATCCGATCTAAATCGCCCCTGGCACAGCTTGAGGCCATTTCCTCTTGTCCTATCACTTGTTACTTGGGAAAAGAGACCAGCCACCTCGTTTCTCCATTCTCCTTTCAGGTAGTTGGAGAAAGTGATAAGGTCCTCTCTGAGCTTTCTCTTCTCCAGACTAAACAACCCCAGTTCCCTCGGCTGTGGCTTTCCAGCCACTCTTCCCCAAGCCTTCAGCATTGCATGGGGTTGTTGTGGCCCAAGTGCAGGACTTGGCACTGAAACTTAACATGAGCCAGCAGTGTGCACTCACAGCCCAGAAAGCCAGTGATATCCTGAGCTACATCAAAAGGAGCGTGACCAGCAGGTCAAAGGAGGTGATCCTGCCCCTCTACTCTGCTCTGGTGAGACCTCACTTGGAGTATTGTGTGCAGCTCCTGCGTCCTCAACACAAAAAGGACATGGAACTGTTGGAACAAGTCCAGAGGAGGGCCACAAGAGTGATCAGGGGACTGGAGCACCTCCTGTATGAAGACAGGCTGAGGAAGTTGGGGCTGTTCAGCCTGGAGAAGAGAAGGCTGCGTGGAGACCTCATAGCAGCCTTCCAGTATCTGAAGGGGGCCTACAAGGATGCTGGGGAAGGACTCTTGATTAGGGACTGTAGCGAATCAAGGGATAATGGGTTTAAACTTAAGCTGAGAAAGTTCAGTTTAGAAATAAGGAAGAAGTTCTTTACTGTGTGGGTGTTGAGGCACTGGAACAGGCTGTCCAGAGAAGTGGTAAATGCTCCATCCCTGGCAGTGCTCAAGGCCAGGCTGGACAGAGCCTTGGGCAACATGGTCTATTGGGAGGCATCCCTTCCAATGGCAGGGGAGTTGGAACTGGATGATCTTGAGGTCCTTTCCAACCCTAACCATTCTGTGATTCTATGATTTACATTATACAAAGTTCAACTGATAATAAGAAATAAGTCAGTGTGAGCTTAGAGGTTCCATTTCTAGCTATCTCAAGTAATATTTAATAATCTTCCAAGTAATCTATTCCCTATTTTAAAAGATTAGAAGCCTGAAAGTATTCTGTCTTTTCCACCAATACTCATCAAAAACCTCATGGAAGTCAACGCAATAAATGTTAAGCAGGAGAGAGAGCATAACAAACGGTGAAAACGAAAATTAATTTATTTTAATTGACTATTATAGCAGGTATGACACAGATAAGGCTTGAGTGCCAGGAGAGTGCACTGGAAAATCACCGAGCTGTCCTTTTATTTCATTGTGCAATAAGATACAGTTACTATAACATAATACGCAATTTTTTTTTTCTTTTTTTGTATGGCTTGATTTCTTCCTTAGTGTCTCCTACTTCCTATTCAGGCATTTTATTTAAACTTCTTGATAAAAGTACAGCAGGGATACTTGACAAAAAAACTCAAAATCCTAGATTAGTGCAGAAACTGAGTATGTATTGAAAGTGTGTGGTTAGATTAGTTCCCATAAAATGAATGGATATGGAGTTATTTTTGAAAGAGCATATTAAAGATATTCTTTTCTTTCTCTTATCCCTTAAAATTCTGCTTTCATTGTTATCATTTGAGGTGCACAGTTAGAGCACCTGGAACCAATCAATCCATTGAAGCTCTTTCTTTCACATATATTATTCATAAGATTCTTTTAGTGGATTAAAGGTACAGTAGGAACTTGCACCGTCTCCCTGCACTCTTTGCATGCTCACTGATTCCTTCAGGGAGAAAAAAGGTGACACTGCCATGCTCCACTCTTCAGAGTGTAACTGGAATTAAAAGGTATAAAAATGTTTCCTTCACATGATTATTGGGATAAATTTGGTAAAAGTGGAGTAAAAAAAAAAAGAGCCGCTTTTATGTAATTAATATAGAGAGTTGGGTTGTGACATATCCAAAGAGGTTATGACATTCTGTTATACATCTGGAATGGATCACCTCAAATGATTTTGAAGAGGGTTCAAACAGCACAATGCTTCTTTAGCTAGTCAATTCAAGGCTGAAAAGGAACATCAAAACTTCACATCTTGGTTAGAAATTAACAGCAAAAAAATCTATGAACCTCTTCCATGCCTCCTCTGAGAGGGATTAGCCATGGAGCATGCGTAAGAGAAGCAGTTGCACACCCTACTCAACAGAACACAGCCCAACTTTCTCCTGGGTATCAGTGACCTTTGGTACACCCATGCACATGTTGATGCAGACCACAGATGGGATGATTCAGGAATAGCACAAAGGTAGAATCAAAACCAAACACTGGAGGGTGATATACAAGTCTTTTAAATCTTAATGCAGAACCTTCCTTGGCAAAATAGCTTTGAATACAGTCAAGAATAAGATATTTACTTACCAGAATACCTTATGGAACAAACTAAGGAACTGGTTGATTTGTTTAAATATGTAAATGTTTGTTCAGGTAATGGAAGCTCACATTTCTTCCCTTTACCCTCTTTGCTGGGTATACACACATGTATAGTTAGCATACAGGCTTCAAGAATAAAAAGGTCAGGTTTCTATCAGGGAAAAACGGTAAAGGCAGGTGTGGATGACAAGGCCAATTGCCTAGGGGTGAAGCAGCAACATTTTCTGTAGCTGATGATGGCTTGGATAGGAAACACCCCCTGTCTGACCTTATCTGCTAACTGCAAGTCATTCCCACTGCAAACAAGGATTTGCCATGTCAGACTGTCAATATCATCTCTCATCATTATTACGAATTCCCATTTTTTTCACTGTTGGTGCTGGCTTTGGTTGCGACTCACACCTCAGTACAAGAACGTAGCTGAATGCTGGCCTATACTGTTCCAAATCTAAACCTCAGCAGGCCTGGGCTGCAGGCTGATGAGGAAGGTGACATAATACATGTTGACTGTCCCTGTTCCACCCACAAGTCATGTTAGGAAGGCTGTTGTGGTAATGTTTTCAGTCACACACGGTTTCAAGCTCAGTAAGCTGAACCTGCTGTCCACACTGGGTTTTAGGAAACATAAACCTCATCACAGACTGACTTAGCTGTGTGAGAGGGGAAGGAAAAAAAGATCTTGTTAGAAGATGCTGTAGATTTTCTAATGGTAGAAGGGTCCTGATGTTTCTGTTTATCGTTAGCACACAAGTAATTCAGTTTTCATGGGAATTACAATAGAATAAAGCAAATGTAATATCAGGGGAGAGCATGTGCAGCTTTCCTCATTTTGATGCATCATCATTTTTTAGAAAGATAAAGAACTATGGAATCTGTCCTCTGAAGCTAGGTAGAACAAAAGCAAGCCTTAACTTGGTGTCCCGAGTTCACCCAAATTCACCACAGCGTAACATGGTATTGTTTCCAGAGGTGCTGAAACACTATTTGCTCTCAACAGTGAGTTCATCTGCCACGACAATTAGCTACCATCAATAAAAGTCAAAGACTCTTAGTTACAAAAACAGCTTTGAAATGAAAACAACTATTTACAGAAAAGGCACATTTTGAATACACACTGGTAATTTGCAGGCCTGTATGAGGACTTGCTTCTGCTGCTATGTAAGGAAGGGAAAGACACTCAGCCAGAGACTGCAGGATGGCCTGCGACACACTAGCAGCTAACCAAGCCAAAACCAAGTAAGCTTCAGCTTCAGTGGGGAAAAAAGAGGCCAGTGATGGACTCTCTCAGAGCACTGAAACTGGTTTTCTCAGTGGGACCATAAAAAACGCTGCACTTTATTCTCAGTGCCTGTAAGGCCTCACTCAGTAGAGAAAAACAAATCCTGCTAACGGACAAGCAAAAACTACTGGGAAAAAAGTTCTCATGACTTTCACATTCTTCCTTACATTACTGTATTTTCCATAGTGAAAACTGGTTTTCATCTACAAAGAGAGAGCTAACACAAAGCAAGCCCCCAAACAGCCTGTTCCACACACTGGGAATAACTTGTAGCAGTTATCTCCCTGTTAATGCTATTCAGAAGTATAAACTTCAATAAATTTCTAGTTATTGAGTAATGTGTTACCAAATACATCAGAATATAATGTCCTTCTTCATGTTCAGCTATAAGGTAAGGAAAGATAACTACCAGAAAAACCATGAATGTTATTCCAAATTTTTAACTTAGTGAAGGGGCTCAATTCTAACACATTGATCTGAGATTAATTTAGGGTCTTATGTGATGATGATTCCTTTGAATTTTATCTTCTTTTGGAGATATTTTTATAGCTCATTTTTGCTCAAGTACATTTACCCATGTGTTTTATCTTCAAGATAGCGGGATGATAATTCTTTCCCATTGAAAATGTGTCCTATAACCCTTTAAAATATTAGGTGTACTATTATTATTCCCATCAAGAAACGTATGAGCTCTCAAGCAGCCCAGTTTACAAAAAACAAAACAAAACAAAACACCCAAACAAAACCCAAAACAACATGTAGTATTTTTCCTAATACTTCAGTTAGAGCCAAGATTCTTCTTAAAAGTGTGGTGGTTTATCCCAGATGAGGGTTGAAGATGTAGGGTCTGAATAGATATTTCCTTAGAGAACTGAACAGGCTCCTCTGAAGAGGAGGATGGGATTAGAAAGTAATACAATTCACTCTGTACACAGAATACAGAGCAACCGGAGAATTAATCATATAGTGTCAATCAATGAAGGTCCCAGAATCTTTTTAAGGATGTTTAGCCAATAAAGTTATTAGACTCCATTGATTCCATGAAGGGCTGAATGCTTCAGTTTGCACCAAGAGCATGATGTAGGAACCCCTCTGAGATAGAAAGCTCTAGAGGCCACTGGAAAAGATCAGAAAGGCGAATGCATCAAATGATTAATATCCTAAAAGATAACAGAAAGCAGCCTGACTACTTCAGTAATTTTAAGACCAAAACTGCAACACTGGGGACTACAGATGTTGCTGGTCACAAATAAAGGATGACATAAAGAATTCCAGGAGGTTTAATTTTTATATGTCCACAGCCCAGGAAAGTTTATATAACCTCTTAAAGCATTTTCAGCTTCGATACACTGATTCTTCTTAGATTTCTGAAAAGGAAAAAGCAAGTGCTTTTCATTAGAAGACTTAGCTAGAACGTAATCATTTAAATGAGAGCCCAAAGACATAAAAGTCTTCAGAAGTTCAGGTTGTTCAGAGATCAATTAATTTTTTTCTCTGCTGTAAGTTAGAAGAACTGGGTTTCAATTTGTTCCAGACAAGCATTTGGATAACTAAACTTAGCCTATTAAGAGAATGTTTCAGAACAAGGTGCTGAAAGGAGGTGGAAAAGGCATTTGTGCTGTCTGGCAGCTTATGTGGACTTCAGATTCTCTGCACACAGACCACCTTGCCTCCATGACTGGACTGACTGTTCATACTCCTCACCAACTCCAGAACAGGACTGCGCCAAAATATGTAAAGGGAAAGGTATAAATACTAATAAAGATTAACTTGGATTTTATTAGTTCCTTATAGTTTGATATTCCACCCTAAATCACAATACGGTAGTGACTGACAGAAAACATTATTACATGTATTATGATACACCTTAACACAGTAAAATCCTATACAGCAGAGTAACTGGTTTGTGATGCTTTAACTTGGAAATTGCAGCTTCAGAAAGTGAGAATAAGGTTTTGTTATAACTATTCAAAACTCAAAAAAGGTTTTAGTTTTTAGCTCGTATAATAAATCTTTGCATCCTTACTAATTGTAGGTAAGTCTGTACACTAACCCTAATAAAAAACAATTTAATACCTATTTGTAGCTTCTAGTCCCATAGTTTCCATAGCTTTTCATTTTAATTTGGGTTTAGATTTATTTGTGTTTTTAAAAAAGGTGAGGAAAAATGTTGTATTTAAAAACTTAATGTTGATAATAAGTGCTTTAGTTAGAAGAGAAGCTTTCTTGATTTTTAGGGCTGGGCTTTGGGAGTTGAATTTTTATGGAGCATAACATTTTATTTACTGGAGGCTGAGTAACTGCAGTGTCACCTGCCAGCTGGGTTCTGTTAAAGAAAGCTGTCAGGACACACATATGAAGAACAAAATAATAAAGATGGTAGCAACTCTTGTTTGTTTTTTTCCTAGAGAATTAGTCAGGCTAGGTATTCCTTTGGCCTGAACAGGATCATTATTGTTTGTTGCCTGCATTATTCTACCTTCTACAGGTACCAATCATCCTTACAGTTTTTGTCTACAAAGCTGTTAATATTCTGTATGAAGAAATGGTTTGGACATACGATATACAGTCTCTAAATGCTTATCATCATAAAGCATAATTCAGACATTTATCCATGTGTCAACTGCAATTTCATCTCCTGTGTATGTCTTTGCTAAAGAAAATACTCCAGTGTGAAGGAATAAATAAAAAGAATTACATTAAAATAATTCACATTTTAAATGCGGAGGTAGAAAGGGGTAGGTTGTTTTAAAATTAAAAAAAAAAATAAAATATTTTTATTCCAAAATAATGTAATAACTAATTCCTTCAGCTTTCTATACAGGTACATTTACTAGTAAACAAATAGCAGCTGCATAACCGTTTCTTCATTTCCTCCTTTCTCTAGCTTACTGCTTGTCTGAATCTTACATTAACCTTTTTCTTGCTGGCTATGGTCTGCAGGCAACTGCTTTTCACACCTATTAACCTTGTTTCATAACTTGTAGTTTGAAATAGCTTGATCTGTCAAAGGGAGATGCCCTCCTCAAAGGGTCTGAAGCCCAGCTACCTCCCTGCCTGTTTTGCACTTCAGTTATAAATGACTGGGAGCAAGGCCAAGGAATCCTGTGCCATACCAGCATTTAATAAGCATCTTTTCTGTCATCAGATGTGTAAAAAAGACTGTGAATGATAGAACAGTAATCCTAATTTGAATTGGTATTAACAGTGATTTAGAACTTAAATTAGAACTAATTATCTGGGGGACCGCTGACTTTGGTGCAAAACAATGTGAAATTAAACCACCATTATCATAGAGAAGTATCCTTATTAGATATATATATATATATATTTCATTCCGAGGGGCTCTGAATCCAAACAGACTCATGAGGATTACAGCATATATAGTTAGTACAGTTCTTCTGTTTTGAGGGTCTAGAACATATCAGTTTAGAGCACAGAAAATCCTTGTTTTGTTTGGGACAAGTCACCTTCTATGAAGGCTACTATCTGCCTGTCAGGTGTAGCCAAAAAAAAATATACGGCATTAAACCAATGCATGTAGGCAGTCTGCAGGCTGCCCACTAACCAGACACATGGACACAAAGCAGATTGTAGGGACAAACATGTGACAAGTTTGTAGCTTTAGAGGCCTCTCTTCTGACTACAAGGTCTGACCATTTTAATCAACATGCTGTGCTGATCTTCTGTCCTAAAATGGAAAGCAGGAACTCTGTCATTTACCTTTCTGGTTCTCTAATACTTAGAAGGGACCCCCTATAGAGATAGCCCTATTGAAAGATCTTTGTACTGCCTCACGTTCTATTTACAAAACAGGTGAGCAAAAAACCCCTTTCCTATTGTCAAGGTCTTGGAATGATTTATTTTGGCATTCCATCCTAGCCACATATCTTATGATACCAAAAACAACAGCAGCAAACTAGGAAAGTGCAAATGAGTGCTGTTTTGTGGATGTTATCAATCTGACTGGTCCCTTACTTCAGAAGAGCAAAGAGCTCTTAGTTGTTTACCTGCTTCATTTATCATCAAGCAAATACTGATCACAAGTTTCCTTAAAATTAGTTGGCAGCTAAAAAACAACAACAAAAAAAAGTCTGCACTAAACAAGCATAAACCCACATGGAGCATGTGATGCCTGTGCAGCATCTCCAGAATCTGCAAGAGTAACAAATGATGTCCTTTTTGAGTGGGACTTCTTACTCTCCTTTTAAAAGCAGCTGTCAAGAAGACACCAATTGTTACTGACTTGGGTACCTTCACCAGTTAAACAAAAAAACAACAAAAAGAGCACAAAGCAGAGTTCTCAGCTTCATTCCCAGAGGAATGTAGAATATCTACCAAAGGGCACTATCATAACAAAACTGGCTTGCAGTGCAACTCCTGCAACTTTTAATAAAGAGTTGCAGTAAGGAGAACTCGGCAACATCACTTAACTCAAGCCTGACTGACTGTCCTTACAGTTGGTAACTGGAGTCAACCATGGTTCAAAACATGATGCCACAATGTAGCGCGCTGAAGGAAGCCGCTCATCAGTTGCTCCCTGCTCACTAAGGTATACCTGCTACTGAAAGATTTTCCCACTTAGATCTGTGGCTCCAGAAAGAGTAGCTAGTTGTGGGTAGGGAGGAACAGGTGGTAACTCCCTGGGTAGATGGCTACTAAGTCAGCTTTAACACAATTCAGCTTAAATACTTCTTGACAGTCTGGATTGCAGCTACCTGCTTTGGCTGAACCTCACCTTGATCCCCACACAGTTGCAGACAACCTGTAGCTCCTAGAGCCACGTTCACCAGCTGAGTCTAGTCAGGACAGATTGATGACAAAGGCCTTTTGCCAGTCATGCACAAAGTTACTGTGGTCTGTAACAAGCTCATAGGTGATTCCCTTTGAACCCTGGACAGAAAGCAATTTTCAGTGTACATCTCCAGCTCCACTATGCTAACCATTAAATTGCTAGTATTTAGAACTCAGAATGACAGCATTCTTTATGTTATTCAGCATTCTTTATGTTATGTTCAACTATACCACTAAATTAGTTCTAAGTACTATTCTGTTATATTGCTGATTTGGGCTAAGCTGATTCATCCAGAAAAATATCTCCACTAATACAACACGAAACCATCCACAAGCATGACAAATATGTTTAGAGGCAATAGCACTTGCATCTAATTTAAACAAACTACATTGTAGAAGCACTCCTTTCCTCAGAAAACAGAGCTCTGAGAAGGACCAAAGAATTTTAATGAGTCAAAACCTAATGTTTGAAATTTAATATTTGCTTGCTGAGCAGTGACAGCAGAATCTTCACTAGAAGCAGGATTGTTTGACCTTGGCTGTAATTCACTAGGGTTTTTGTTTTGTGTCACTCCTATAGATCCTTTTCTTTGTCTTAAAAACTTGAATAACCAATTTTACAACCATCCCATGGGTGGGACGGTGGAAGCTGGGATAAGCTGGGTGGAAATGCTGGGATAAACACTGAAATGAAAATTAAGGGTGTAATGGCAAAATAAGATGATTCACTACTCTTCAGATTCTCTAGATCACTTCTTCACATCAAGGACAAACCGCTTAATGTACTTTTATAACATCTATACTACATAAATGATAATGTAGAGGTACACTGCCTTAGGCTACAACCTCACGTAGCTATAGTGCTCTTTGCCTGAAACAGTTTCTAGTCCTAGCCCATGGCTGCAACGAAGAACACCAGAGAAGCATCCTCCTTCCCCCAGCCCATGTCTCTGCTATAGTCCATTCAATCTTTGGCAAACATGCATGCGTTAACCTGTGTTTAGTGCAGCCCAAACTATTCCAAGCAAGGAAGAACAAATGCAGGACTGCAAAGGAGAAAGGTTGTTTGAAGACTAAACTCTAATTACAAAACAGTTCTTCCAATGAACATTGATTGTACCACTTTCACTAATTTGTGGTCTCTTTGCATAAATATAACTCAAATGGAAAAAAGTATGTTTTGAAATTAGTCTTCCCTGTTACTAAATTGGTTTCTATATAGTATTTATCTTTCAAAAAGACTAAAGCTAGCTATCCACTAAGGGTACAAAAATCCCACTGAGGACTGATAATTAATTTCTTTTTATAGCTCTCTTTTGTCTTTAAATATTTAGGTGTTTAATACCTCAGGTTTCTTCCCTAGATACTGTGGGATTTGTACAGCTTTGTATGGCTAAAGACTTGAAATACACAAGCCTGTTATCTTGTAATATAACTGGAAGATAAAAATAGGCATTTTATGATCATATTTCAGGGAAAGGCCCTTCAACAGAGGTTGAGAGACTTGGCACAAAATTTTCATTCATGCTAATTGAGCCTTTATTTTTCTCTTTAGATCCAAGAAATCCCTTTCTTGTTCTTTTCTTTCCTTAGAAGTGACTCTAGAAAAAAAAACAAAAACGAAAACCCAACCCACACAAACAAAAACAAAGACCAAACAAAGGACCAACCCAAACACACAAAAATACAAACAAACAAAAAAACCCAAACAACCAATCCCAAACTATTTTATTCTGAAAACCTTTTCCTTAGTAACTGGCATTATAAGAATTCTTCTGTTCCAGTACTTAAGTTTTGACACTTCACATACTTGAATCATACAGAAATTATGAGGACTTTATCACTAATCACAGAATCATAGAATAGTTAGGGTTGGAAAGGACCTTAAGATCATCTAGTTCCAACCTCCCTGCCATGGGCAGGGACACCTCACACTAAACCATCTCACCCAAGGCTCTGTCCAACCTAGCCTTGAACACTGTCAGGGATGGAGCATTCACAACTACCTTGGGCAACCCATTCCAGTGCCTCACCACCCTCACAGTAAAAAACTTCCCCCTTATATCCAATCTAAGTTCCATGTCCTTTTTATGTTGAGGACACCAGAACTGCACACAATACTCCAGGTGAGGTCTCACGAGAGCAGAGTAGAGGGCCAGGATCACCCCCTTCGACCTGCTTGGTCACGCTCCTCTTGATGCAGCCAGGATATGGTTGGCTTTCTGGGCTGCAAGTGCACACTGAAGCCGGCTCATGTTCATTTTCTCATTGACCAACACCCCCAAGTCCTTCTCTGCAGGGAGAGAATATAAATGTTTTAAATATACTTGGGTAAGAAACATGCCTTTAGTAAAATACCGACAAAGGAAGTACCCTTGAGTGTATGGTTAGCCCATAACAGAAGAGATTACATCCTGATTACAGCATATTACAAAGATAAAACGAACACTTGAAAACCTGTTTTGTTTTCATCAACTTGATGCCCATGATAAATGATGAAACATCCTGTCAGCTTAAATGCCAGTGTGCTTCTACAAAGTTACATAATCTTATCCCACCAGCACACTCAGACAAAACCAAACTTTTGCAATCTTTTTATATATATATATATATATAGATATATTTAGATTTTGAATACTGTCACCCAGTACTTGTACAAACTCATGTGATTTTGTTTGCAGTTTGGTTGCTGTCTGTGCCCAGAACATATTTTGATTTCAAACTTCATAGGTTCATCAGGAAGAGTGTAGCACTAATAATATAGAATATATGGATATGACATTAAACCCAAGGTGTCAGAATTTCACCATGCAGTTACAGCTGTGAACTACTCTACTAGTCACAAAATTGCTCTCTTTGTACATTTAAGAACTGCATGTATGTGGTGTAAACTAACCAAACAGAATGCCAACCCTTGCTCTGACAAAGAAGTTATAAGGACATTATGGCAACACTTGGCTGCTGTTTCTTACGGGACTACTGCTGTCAAACCAAGTTTTACCAGCCTAACATTGTTCAGTTAACCCTTGCAGCCAAACAAGCTATATATTGTAGATATTTTTATGGATTATGGGAGAAGAAACAGTATTCAAGTATTTTCCCTATGCCACACCTCAAATTCCTTAACATTTCCCTGAGAGGGCTCAGGATTTATATATGAATGCCTACACATTGGGGAACTGCTGCTCTTGAAATAGAGATTTCACAAACGTTCATTTTGCCTCCTGTAAATCTCTGTGTTTTAGGAGCCCAGTGTCAAAGCCTACTTGATTTTGTTTCCAACAAATTTAACAAGCACAGCGAATGGTAAAATTAGAATGCACTACTATTACTATATGATTTTCCTCCGTAGGGCCTGAAAATCCCCATCTTGTGCAAAGTGCAATTTTAAACACCCCCCCCAAAAAAAAAAAAAAAAAACCAACAGATAAACCACACCAAAACCCAAACACATACAACAAAAAACACCTTCCCTCCACCTCCCCAGGCTCACATAAACAAGCTTGATAAACAGCTGAGGCTTTTCACTCTCCACAAAATACAGATACAGTTCACTAGCACTTGCAAATATCAACTTAATAGGTAGCTACTGTATAAAACAGGTTATTGCTAATGTGCTTACTTGTTACATCCTTTTCCCACTAGTAATGTTCTAGAATATTTCTTCTCCATTAACTTGAAGTGGTATTGAAAAATGAAAAACACTGGAAGCACAAAGATAATTTGCCTGCAAGACATAACTAATCATGTTGACTTTATAAATTTTGTACCTGTGCTGAAACCCTGAATTCTCATTTGATCTAAGAGATCTTCCAAGGTAGAGAGAAATCAGTGGATTGTCAAAAAGGCCATTATACATCAAGCTAAGCTCTGTAAAAATAGCACTTACTAGAAGATATTTCCTTTCCTTTAAACATGCTTCTTCTTGACAGCAAGAATGACAAATTCAGAGATACCTATAATTCATAAATCTAATGTGGACTCAATCATTAACGGCAAATTTCAAGTGCTGCTGTCCTGCTTTACATTTACACTGCCTCGTGCAAAGGCATCTAAGTTAGATGTGTGTGAGGAAAAATACTACAATAGTAACAACGCAATATACAATGCTACTACATACAATAATACAAAGATAGAGTGGCTCTAAAATGAAATGTGCTTCCTGAAAGATGTTCCATTTTGCAATATTAACTGGCTATCTCAGAAATTAAACTATGTTGCTGTAACGGACTTCTGTGAATATAACCACCAGGAATTGACTGCAGTCTGCTATAAATGCCCTTCATGAAGGGATATTTACCTAAAAATCACATCTTCCTTCACAGACATAAAGGAAAAATAGTACTTCATTATAAAGACTGAGCATGATCTCTGGGAACATCAGACAACTCACCTGGCATATTGAGATTGAAAGGGTTTGTTTTAAACAAGACATAACAAAATTTTGTCTAGTTTCACAAAAAGATGCTAAGAAATTAGAGCTGGACTTCAGCAAAAAAACACAGATTTTGGTTTATACGGCTAAAAGATCCAAGTGGGATGGGTTTGCCCATTCTAAATAACAGAGGAAATAAGATTTGAAAAATGCCAAACTACAAAGTCAGCTACAAGTAATGTTTTCCTTACTGCTCCAGCAGCTCTAATGCTTCAGAAAGAATGCATAAGAAACTCGTAGTCCTCGCTACCTTTTATACAGACTTCTCAAGGAATTTAAGAAACAGCTTATATGAGTATTAGGATCGTTACTGGTAATAAAACAACAATCTTCTTGTAAGTACAAACCATTCCAACTGAAAGAAAATATCTTAAGAAGATTTGCAACAGCAGATATTTAAAAAAACACAAAGATTTTCACTGTACCAAGGAAAGCAAATGTATTTGACCATGCTTTGGGGTTTCCCATTGTCCTGGGTTCAGCAGTAGCAGTCATGTTTGTGGTAGCTGGTGCAGTGCTGTGTTTTGACTTCCAGCCTGGGAACAGTGCTGGTGAAACCGATGTTTTCAGTGGTTGCTAAGTGATGTTTACCCTGACCAAGGACTTTGTGAGCCTCATGCTCTGCCAGGGAGAAGGGGAAGCCGGGAGGAAGCAGAGACAGGGCGCCTGACCCAGGCTAGCCAAAGAGGTATTCCATACCACAGCACGTCATGCCCAGGATGTAACTGGGAGTTACCCGGAAGGACACAGGCTTCCGGGTGGGACTCGTTTCTTGGCCAGTGGTATTGTATTCTCTTCCCTTGTTATTTTCTCTTATCATTGTTGTCGTTGGTGGTAGCGGTGGTGATTTGTGTTGTACATTGGTTGCTGGACTGTTCTTGTCTCAACCCATGGGAGTTGCACTCTCGATCCTCCTCCCCGTTCCTCCGGGAGCGGGGGCCCTCGATTGCTCTCAGCCCAGCACCACTCACTGGGAGTGAGTGAACAAGCTGTCTGGCTAGGGGATAAACCATGACACCCATGCCCACTGTTCAGGTCTGAACAGTTAATTTGACTAGGAATTAAGGAGGAATAGAAATAATGTACTTCATATTTTAAGAGACAAACCCAAAAAATAAAAGTTTTTAGATGTTAGGCTGTTTCTTTATAAAATATTCTTCTTCCTATTAATACCAAAGATAATGTTATGCTATTTCAGAAGTAAGGTAGAATGAAATTGGGATAGTAGAAAACTATATACAACATCAAATATAATGTCTAAGTCTTTTTGAGTGATTAGTTTTACACCCTTCATTCATAAAAGCAAACCAAAACAGCTAAATGAAAAACACATTAATTAACAACAATTAAAACTTATGAAACTATAAGCCACATAGAAATCAATTACAGAAAAATATAAAAAGTTACAGAAGAATGTTTCTGCACTTCATTTAATAAGGAGCATTTCTGAAATTAACTTTTCCACACTACAATGTGCATGGAACAAATCTATTCAAAAGAAGGAATCACACGAAGTCTTAACAGTGAACAGAGCCTCTGCAATCAATTTGAGATGTTGCTTCAGTACGAAAGATCTCTTCGGGGAAAAAATGTTGGTCCTTTATGAAAAACTTAAGAGAAGTTAAACTGTGGGAAGGAGGCTAAAAGGAAGAGTCAATGCCTAAAAGCTGAGTAGAGAAGAAAGAAAAAAACCAATAAACCCTCTATCATTTAGAAAAGGTTGGAAAGTCAGTAACCTGCAAAAGCAGATTATGAAGGCTTTCTGTGGAAAAATCCTTGGCTAGTGTACATAGTCATAACTTCAGTAACTTCAGCGGCATTTTGATAGTATGTATTAGTCAAGAATCTGCTTTAAAAGTTTTGTGAAGGCCAAGTCCAATGAGTTTCCAAGTGCTGTTAGAAATAACCTCATGTTTCAGACAGCTTACAGTAAGATTGCTTATTAAAAGCATCCTTCGAGGTGAGATGGCTGAGCCTAGAAAGGTAAAATTGGTCGAGAGCTATAAACATATGCCACACAACAGTTCAAGAGATTGCAAAACCTTTTGTGGCAGCCCAATTAATGCCTTAACTGAATTCTAGCATGGCCTAAAAATGCTAAGGAACACCTTTCGTTTTCATTTGAACATCACAGTGCTTGCCGGGTTCTTTAATCATCTAATTAACGAGAGTTCCTAACATTTCTGATTTTCTAATTCACTTTGAACAAATGAAGTAATTGCTGAGGAAAACACACTAGATCTCTGCATACAGTTTGTGGGAAAAAACTGCACCAGTGCTCAAAGGAATGAAGCAATTAACTTAAGCTTCAAGACAGTATCAGGGTATTGATTTGATACAAAAAACTGTATTTGTGAAATTTTAAATATGATATTAAAATTGAAACCAATACTGGGATAATTTTTGGATATCCTTAATGCTTCAAAAGTAAGAAATTAGTGTTATGGTTGTGTAATTTACATATTACATTTACAGGTTTAATAATACCAAAATGTAAAGGCTGTGTTCTCAACAGAAATAACTCCAACCTGACAAGATTCTGGGAGAAAATGATGAAGTTCTATAACCAAGTAATTAAAAAGGTTTCTATTAAATATGTTGACATTTCATAGATAAGCAGCGGTTTTTCCAAATGCAATGGCAACCTCGATTTGGAGCAGGGTCAGTCAGATCCCTCTGTAATTCCTGCATCCTAATTTTGTTAAACAACATACTACTGGCAAAACAGACTCCTGGTCAATGAACTTGTCTTAAAAAGAATTCACAACCTGGGATTCTCACACCCTTGTTTATTCCCTATCTGTTGAACTGAGACACAGTACTGGTTTTCCTTCTCATATGGTCTGCTCTTCCATCTCGCCAATGTATTAATTTTCTGCTTACCTAATCATAGCCCAACTTATGAATCATGAAGGAATGATATGCTCTTGACAGCCTACTGACACGTGTACTATATCTTGTATACCACAGTGGCTCTGTCACCTAACATTACTAACAGCATCCATCTCACCTTATTTTATACAATGAGATGTGCTCTGTAAATGTAATATTCAGCTCTCACCACTTTGAAATAAATTATCAGCATGGTGCATTTCACATGACTCCCATTGTATCCCACAGATATAATACAACCTGCTCCCTAGCAACTGCAGCAAAAATATACCCCTTTAGGTATTTTTCCCAGCTAAAGAAACCAACCTGCTATTTTATGAACTTCATATATAAAACAATGCTGGCTACTGTCAGTTCAAATTATTCTGACTAATGGTCCTTAAGATGCATTTTTAGCCCTTTGCCTAGTTTGGGTTCTGATACTGAAGCTTCTCTCTTGCAAACCTCCCACCTCAATAATTTTAGCACCAAGGAAAATAAAATGTTTTTCAAAAATGAGAAATATCTTCCCAATAAAAACTAATCATTTATACAAGAATTATAATCATGTCATGAGCTAGAAATCCATTTTACATGGGAAATGAAACTCCTAGCATGCTGGCAAGAGTGGAGAACCTCAATTTATTTTGTGGAACAACAGAAAGCATCTTTTGGTTGGGCTTTATTTACACATTGAATGGGATATTTTTAAAGGACTGTAAGATTTTAAGTAGACTTCCTATGTTACCCCAAGTCTATTTAACTGAACTTAGTAAATATCTGGGGAGAGCCAGAAATGACTGTTCCTTGTTTAAAAACACTAGACTCATGCTGACATCACACCTAGTGAATAGAAGATGTGTCTGTTGTGAGATTCTTATTCATTTAACACACCATATTTTTAAAAAGAACTAAATAACAACAGCTAATTAATACTTCACACATGAACAGAACCTTCCATTAAACAGTATCAAAAGGTACAAATTTCTCTCCTCTGTCAGGGGAAAGAGTGTGACAGCAGACAGTAACTCTCCATATAAATAAATTCAAACCTCCAACTCTGCTGTTATCCAGGCTGGTTAGATTAGCACATTCAAGCAATGGCTAGTTTGATACTGTTGTGGTACTGCATTGTAGGGCTCTCTTGGTGAACCAAAACCATTACCAAAATAAAATATGAGGGAACTGCTGAACAGGGGAAGACTGAAGCAGACAATGCATCTTTGATACCTTATGGTACCAGTTTGCTTGAATCTGGACCATTAATTCAGCTTCACCACATAAAATGTTAATCTTACTTTAGGCATATTTATACAATGGGTCTAGCTCTATGGTTCTTTAGAGTAGGTTCCATATCTTTCTTAGACTGTTGCACTTAACATAGTGATAGTCAACACAGACAAGAATAGCCAACCAACAGTGCTGATCTGACATTACGCAAAGCATATTTCCTAGCAATCCAATCACAGAATGGATTGGAAGGGACTTTAAAGATACCTAGTTCCAAGCCCCCTGCCACAGGCAGGGACACCTTCCACTAGACCAGGTTGCTCAAAGGCCCATCCAACCTGGCTTTGAACACTGCCAGGGATGGGACAGCCACAAGTTCTCTGAGCAACTTGTGCCACTGTCTCATCACCCTCACAGTAAAGAATTTCATCCTTAAATCTAACCTAAATCTACCCTCTGTCTATTTAAAGCCATCCCCTTTGTCCTATTCCCTCCTCCATGACCTTGTAAAAAGTCCATCTCCGGCTTTCTTGCTGGCCCCCTTTAGGGACTAGAAGGCTGCTACCGGGTCTCCCTGGAGCCTTCTCCAGGCTGAACATCCCTCAGTATCTCAAAACCCAAGGACCTGTGATGATGAGACAGGCTCTCTGCAACAGTTTTGAAAAGTCACCTTTTCTCTGGCCTTTCAGCATGGCTAAATGGTGAAGCTGTTAAGAGTTCTCTTACTGATAGCTCACCAGTGATAACTACACCACTATGCTTTAGCATCTGCAATTATTAGCTTTTGGCACCTGTCTTGAGTCATGCGTAAAGTTCAGTCAACAGTCTAATAATAATATCTTTGTATACATATATGTAAAATACACAAAAAAAATACACTGTAGTTTGAGACAACCTCATGAGCATGAAAAGAAAGTTCTATTGAGGCCTAACAGAATTACACTGAGTTCATGCTGCAGTGGTACATACAGAATCTATTAAATTATAGATGGTCAAGGACCAACTTCTACAGACCCACATGACATTTGTATATAACTGCACTTGTTTCCAACTCCTAAATAAAAGATGTCTGTCGAATGAAAGAAAGAAATCCCTGGCTAAAACATAGTATATACATGTAAAGGGCTGCATACCATCAACTGCCAAGAAGTGGTGAGGGTTTTTTTTAAACCCAGTACAGGTTTCTTTTGAGAAAAGCAAGTGAATATGCTACTGATTTTTTGTGCATCTAAAATGGCATTAGTGAACATTAGAGCAAATAATTTAATCTGGAAAGTAAAACAAACAGGCAAATGAATCCTACCAAATCACAACATCCTCTTTTAATGATGCATAAGGTAAATCTCTGACTTTTCCAAAACGACAGAGAACATCCCAAAACTAACTTCTTTATTAGATTACAGCTCTATTATCTCTAATTCTTTTTTCTCAACAGCAAATATTTTAAGGTAAATTAGAGACATTTTTATTCTAAATAACATTCATTTATGCATTTTCTCTTTCTGTCTTTATATAATACTGGTATACAAGAAAGCACTGGACACAGAAGAAATCTTATGAGATTTGCAGGCAATCCTGCTACCAGAACTTGTTTTCTACTTAAACATAAAAATGACAAGATTCTTAGAAGTCACATGATTGACTCTGGGTTCAGTGAAGAGACAGACAGCTCAATTTAGGTGTTATACCATTCTTGTTTTCTCAGCTGAGTCAATTAACATATAAAGGGGCTTCATGCTACTGTGATTATATTGCTTCTAGTACAGGAGTCATTTGGGTATCTTTGTTCTGCACACAGAGGGAATACAGTTTCAGTGTAGTTTTGCTTATTTAGAGTAATTTACTGAATATTTTGTCCACATCAGAAATAAAGCACTGCTAATGTCAGACTTGTTGGCAATTTAACATCAACCCTGAAAAATCTTCAACTGAAGGCAGTAACTAAGCAAAAATTAAAGCTGTGTATAAATTTGATCACTGGCCGTTGATACTAAATTATAAAAGACAAAAAACATTGGCACAGAGGAGATTAATTAAAGTTGCTACTGCTTGTGCTGTGTTTGTTTTTGTGGATAAAGAGATGAGCTCTAGTTCTATAGATGTCAACACTTGTCACCTCTACCAAATTCAACTGAAAAAAACTACTGCTGCACGTTTGCAAAAAAAACACCTCTTCTGCAACATTATTTTCTAAAAGGCACATAACCTTCATGCTTCCAAAATTGTTCACAATGCCTAACCAGTTCTCCTGTACCATTTTCTATCATGCTGGGAAACATATGTGCAGATGGTCTAAAAATAAGTGCATGCACGTAATTTTATCAATTCAAAGGAGAAACGCTCTAAAGGCTGAAGAATTTAGGATCTACATCAGCTTCCACGGGCATGTAGCCTTGTGGATGGTCAAAAAGACAGCAATTCCAGGACAGACAACAGCACCTGTTAGCTAGCTACAGACAACAGCAATTTAAACAGCAAAGAGTAAAAGCAAAGCAGACCTACATTTTCAATTTTGGAAATTCTATCTATCTCCCAACTGTTACAAAGCTTTAGAGGGAATGAAATCTCTCCTTTCAGGAGGACAGGAAAAGACAATAAACAACACCTCTTTTAATCAATACCTCTGTGATAAAAAGTACAGCATGTCTAGCAAGCAGCTACACATTAAGCATCTTCCTCAATGATTTCCCTCTAGTGAAACTGACCCTGAAAAAAATTGCAAATGAAATTCACATACAAGTTTATGCCAAGTTTTGACATGGCCCTAGAGTAGGGTCCTGGAGACCATCTGACTTCACCAAGCAGACATGCATTTTGTAAGAAGTCATATGTCTCTGCCACCAGAAGTCGCACATTATACAGAAACTAGCTGATTGAATAAAATGCCATTGAAATGAATCCTACCCAGAACACTGCTCAATGACATGCCCAATTCCTCAACCAAAGAAATCATCTTCAGTGTCACTGGGTAACTAACTACCTGGCACCAAAAAATGGCATTTCCATTAGAGCCACGTATTCATCACTTCTGCATTGTGTAAACACTGGAGTTCAAAATGCATTCCCGTAAGAGAGTTCAATATGGTGTAGTTGGTATGATATTGATGCATAATACCAACTTGACTGATGCAAAGTTTTATTAGCAGTACAGTCTTAAGTTCAGCAAGATTCTCATTTCACAAACAAACATCCTATTGACTTTTCTGTGAGCTTTATGTGCTTTAGGTCTGCAAGGTCAGGTCATCTGTAAATATATTAATGACATAATCAAAAGAACAATTTCCATACCAGTACATAAGGCATAATATACCAAGAAGAGAGGGGAAGGTGAATAGTCTTTTAAGTGAATAACAGGCTGAAAAAAATCTAGATAAGGCCTTTTAGTACAGTTCTGTACTTCCTCATAACAAAAAATAACTGGGTTATACTAACTCCCTAAATGATGAAAAAGGTGTATATTTGAAAGGAACAAAGCCCTCTATGTGTATGGCATGTCTTCCTATGTATGAAAAAAAGTTGGATCAGAAAGGAAAAACTGAAAAATAGTTTTTCATAGTTTACACTCAGAGAAAAAAAATAACATATAAGGAATTCTCAAACCATCCTTGTAAAACAGAGCATACCATTTTTTAATTGAACTTTCTGGTCCATTTTTAAAAATGCAATTTTTTAAACTTATGTTAAGTAAAAGATAGTAAAATAAATAAATTAAATATTAGGTAAATAAAAAGTGAAATAAATAAAACTTCTTTCTGCAAAAGAAAACCTTAATATAAGTTAGAAAAATATTATTCATCTGATCTTTCCCATCATCTCTCACTTTATTGAATATCAAATTGCTCTGTCTCTTGGATATACATTCAAAACTCCCCTTAATATCACTGAAAGCTATGTATCTCAAACATTAAATGGAGAAGAGACTACTGTCAAAAATCCTGACTGAATGAACAACACAAAGTTCCCTTTCCTCTGAGAATTCAAAACTCCTTTAAAACCTTAAAATGCATGTCAACTTTAATAATAACTATGCTCCCAACATAAATTTCTAGCTCAAACTCACATAGTTTTCACTGGTTTATCTCTCTCATTATTTCCAGACCAAATACAGTGCAAGAATTGAGCAAGGTATTACTGACAGTAAACAAATACCACAAAAGCTAAGTCCTCCTAAGCCCTGATAAAACAAACATTATGAAACAGAACAGATACTATCCTGATGAACCTGCAGGTTCCAGTTTTTATGGAAAAGGAAACTACAAAGTCCCACAACACTACGTTCAGGAAGAAGCTGCTAAACGCACTGAAGGTGTATTAGCTACCTAAATCCTGAAAACTGAATTCACTGGAATTCAGGGCAGTCCTGGCTTTTTCCTCTCATGGAAGAGTGTAAAAGGCTCAAGGTTGACTGAAATTAATTGAGGTCTTAGAGATCATTTTTAGTTAGTCCAGTGGGATTTGGATAAGGACTTCAATGCAAAACTCACCTGGCAATCAATTATTTTTACTTATTATTTTATTTCTATCTACATATTTACATATTAGCCTGCCTTCTATGCATTTGTTAACATTGAACATAGCCATTTCATTCTTGAGTTTGTTTATTGTAGCTGTTCTTTGGATAAATATTATTTAGGCAGAATAATAATACTGTTTGAAGAATAACTCCAGAGAGCTACAGCTGAAGTTCTTCTCTAGAGGTGCACAAGGTTATAATAATATTTCATTGCCACAAAACAATACATCTTCAGATAGAGGCAGTGTTAGCCTGTAGTACTCCTTGCTACCATGGTACCAACTTTTCCTTGTAAAGCAATTTAGAATCATAGAATAGTTAGGGTTGGAAAGGACCTTAAGATCATCTAGTTCCAACCCCCCTGCCATGGGCAGGGACACCTCACACTAAACCATGTCACCCAAGGCTCTCTCCAACCTGGCCTTGAACGCCACCAGGGACAGAGCATTCACGACTTCCCTGGGCAACCCATTCCAGTGCCTCACCACCCTAACAGGAAAGAATTTCTTCCTTATACCCAATTTAAACTTCCCCTGTTTAAGTTAGAACCCGTTACCCCTTGTCCTATCACTACAGTCCCTAATGAAGAGTCCCTCCCCAGCATCCCTATAGGCCCCCTTCAGATACTGGAAGGCTTCTATGAGGTCTCCATGCAGCCTTCTCTTCTCCAGGCTGAAGAGCCCCAACTTTCTCAGCCTTTCTTCATATGGGAGGTGCTCCAGTCCCCTGATCATCCTCATGGCCCTCCTCTGGACTTGTTCTAACAGTTTCATGTCCTTTTAATGTTGAGGACACCAGAACTGCACACAATACTCCAAGTGGGGTCTCATGAGAGCAGAGTAGAGGCGCAGGATCACCTCCTTCAACCTGCTGGTCACGCTCCTTTTGATGCAGCCCAGGATACGGTTGGCTTTCTGGGCTGCAAGTGCACACTGAAGCCTGCTCATGTTCAGTTTCTCATCGACCATCACCCCCAAGTCCTTCTCTGCAGGGCTACTCTGAATCTCTTCTCTGCCCAACCTGTAGCTGTGCCTGGGATTGCTCCGACCCAGGTGTAGGACCTTGCACTTGGCATGGTTAAACTTCATGAGGTTGGCATCAGCCCACCTCACAAGTGTGTCAAGGTCCCTCTGGATGGCATTCCTTCCCTCCAGCATACCAACCGAACCACACAGCTTGGTGTCATCGGCAAACTTGCCGAGGGCGCACTCAATCCCACTGTCCATGTCAGCGACAAAGATGTTTAACAAGACCGGTCCCAACATCCCAACACCATTTAATCAGTTCCGTATTGGTTATACCTGAAATATTAGTGCTATGCTCCACAGGAAACACCTCCTGAATTTTCATTACAATATATAGCTCTATTACTCATACATCTAGAAAAATCTATTTGTCTTTAAGCATGTCACTGTATCTCACTGAAGAATGTTTAGCATAAGTTTTACTAGTAAAAAGAAAGTGGTTTTCCACTTTCAAGTCCTCAATTGAACCAGGTCTGAATCACTACAGATTTTCTAAACCCCACATCATCTCCATGGTTCTTTCAGTACTGTTCAAAACCTGTAAATCTTTGTCTTTTGAGACAGAGAAGAATGATCACATAGATTTTAATATTCCATGAAAGAACCTGGTCTCTAACTTGGGCATTCTTATCCATCTAATATTAACTATATTCTTATCAAGTCACTACATAGCAAAAGAAACAGAGTACAACTATTTGTATTTTTTTACATATGAAAGACATGGTCATCACTTTCAAAAGTTTTACATGATTTTATTTTTCAACAAGGAAAATATACAAAAGTAAAAAAACAAATATATATTTTATTGTTTCTGTGGAAACAATCCATCAGATAACAAAGCAGAGCTACCCGGTTTTAAACTATACCCTTCTTGGCAAATCAGGCAAAAATGTAATCCAGTGGGTTATGCAATCCTGGCACATAAGGATAACATGTACAAAACTAAACTAAAGCAGTTGCAGAATTTACAGGACAACATAATGAATGAACAACTTAGGCATGCATAAATAAATATGTACGTATTGCATATATAGAAGGATTTTTGAACTGAGAAAGTTAAAGTTCTGATCAGCATTTTTATCACACCTGTGGAAATGTTAGGCCAGGCCCTACATGAAGTTCCCACTTTGCAAGGGAAACAAGCTGTCAGGAAGCCAGTTAACCGCTACTTGATTCCGTAGCATCCTCAGCACCAACACAGATTTGGCTTATGCCACTTGGCTCCTAGAGGACCAAACTGTAGTACCCTTGAGCTTCACCCATCCAATAAACACAAGTGCCACCACATACACATGTATGGCCTTGTCTCAGAGCTCCTTCAGACCCAGCAGATCTCATCTGGCTCTCCCAACTGCTCTCCAGTGGTTGGGATCAATTGGTTTGAGCATGCAGTGGTCAGCATGGAACTTGGAAAGTGGTCCGCCACTTACAGCCAGGACTCCTGCTCTTGATCATCTCTAGCCTAAGTAAATCTGCTCTGGTGCTCAGTGCAACAGGAAGTCTGGGAGCCAAAACTGACAGCATGTTTCTGCTACACAGCGTAGAATCTTCTGGTTCTACAGATAACTCAGTCTCAAAGACTCAAAGACAAAAGTACTACTAAAAGCATTTGTAATGTAATACTAAAACTAACAGTATTAATTACTATTCTTTCTATTCAGTGAATGTTTAAAGTCAACACTTCTTTCTGTTTGTGCACACATCCTGTATCTTAAAGAGAATTACAAAACACCTTTTAAAACATATAAGCATGTAACAGCTGCTTGAAGGCATGTTGTTGAAACTGTGATTAAAAATTACTTTCAAACAACCTCACGTTGTGTAAATGGAACCTTGCTGATAAGTCATATTGGCCCAACAACGTAAAAACTGGTAGAGTTTGAAAGACAGGCAAAACAGATTTTAAGAAAGTTTGGGTAGATCTATGAAAATTGGAAAACCATACAGAACCCTTGCCGATGTCTTGCTAGAAAGAACTGAATTGATAATAATTACAGATAATGCAGACCCTAAGTTCAAAAATATCACATAACATGCAAAGTCAAAACCACCTGAGTGCAAAAAGTCTTACACAGAAATTACAACAGGTCCAAGGTTTCATTTCACTGACAACTGTACAAAGTGCATAGGACTTGCTCAAACATAATTCACCTGTTTGCTCACGTCAGAAGTCTCACTACAGGGCAGTCACCTCAAACAAGTATCTCACAGTGAAATGAAAGTTTGCAGTAATTTGGCTGAGTGACCACATAGAAAACAGGGACATACTTTATAAAGACAAGTTCCATTAGCACTTACATGTTGCTTACTTTTACTGGGTTATAAAGAAATTTTCCTTTCTCAGAGTTTTCAAATTATGAAGGTGATTTCCAGGTGACCTCAGCTGTGACAACACGTTAACTACACATGGCTTCCCCAGATTTTGTGGTTAATATAATAATATAGAAAGTTATAAAAAAAAAAGGGTATGGGCTGGCCCAGGCTCCAACTCCTATGCCTTGGTGCCTGCCTCTAAGGAAGCTTGTGGTCTCATGACACCTACCCATAATAATCTACAATAACCCAGCCATCAACAGTCAGAAACCTCAGTCAAAAAACAGCGATGAAATGCAGCAACAGCAGAGGCTCATGGAAGTTTTCTACCTCCAGGTGCAGTGGCTTTGTTCTAAGAAGTCTTTACAGGGTAAACAAAACCCAGCCAAAACCTACTGCAATGGTCTCCCTGTGACACAATGCACTACTTCTGCTGCACCATCCAATACATCCTCACACTTTCCTATGGCTTGATACCCAAGTACAAGCATTAACACCTCCTGAGGAAAACCAGTTACTTATGCCTTAGTTATTTTCTGTGCCATTTTTATTGAGTCATTCTGCAGTATGTCATTTTATTTTTCACTTTCTAAAAAGAATTAATGAATTTTGTTTCAGAAAACTGAAATGACCATGTCTGGAAGTAGAGAACCGATGCTATGGCATGACTTCCCTCTTCAAAAACCTGCAGGCAAGGTTTTGGCTTTTTTTTTTTTTTAAGCAAATTCTCTTGCCACCTACTTTTGTCATGACCATTCATAAGATTACAACACGGTCGAATTGTGTTAGACGACAAAGAGCAGTTTTACAATGTGAGATGCAATACCGAATTCACTCTGCAGGAGCCTTCAGGTGATACCAATGCCAAATTTTACAGAGGAAGAATTACTGTTTCTTCTGTACAAATGAAAAACAATTCACAGCAAACATCATAGCTTGAAACTTTTCAGAGCTGTCTATGTTTAGAATTTATGCCAGTAAAACAATAGAATTTCATTTCCCTCTTAAGTGAGGGCATTGCTGAATAACCAGAACTCCTAGAAGCTAGTTCTTGGTTTAAGTATTTTTTGTGTGTGTTTGATGCCTCTATGCAAACTTTTTTTGCTCATACTCACACCTATCAAGATTTTTCAGATATTACAGAATATTCCAAACATAGAATATTCCAGAGAAATATTCTGAGTAAGATACCCATAATATGGTATTTCGGTATCTCCTCCTCACTTGTAACTAGGCCATAATGTGTTGAATTCTACTCCCATTGAGTTCTAATTTCATAAACTAGATAGAATATATGAATAAAACAATTTTATCTCAGCAGCAGTATATTTTCCATGTGAAATGTTTAATATGATCTAATTTGCAACATCAGTAGCAGATTGGATACTCAAATTCTATTTCAGACCTTTATTTCTACCCCTGATTTATCAATGGGAATGTCTGACTTTAAACAGTAATCTGAAATCCCCACTTGAAAATTTCCAGCAAGTAGAGAAGTCTCTTCAGTTTGCAAAATATTTTTTCACCTGAGCTACAACAAAGCAAAGTATTTGTGCAGTAGGTATTACAGAGCAGAAGTCATGAAGTGCTCTTTAACAAACTGATAGGACAGAGGTGAATACCGAGCAAATACATGTAGACTTGAGACATCAGACTCACCCTGACCTAGCTGACACTATCTTGGTGAGGAACTTTCCTCTGAAGTTTAATTCATGTAATGAAAACCTGTAGTACGATCAGCTATGCTAATACATTTGAACCTTTCAGCCAACTTTTAGAAGTGCTATGTTACTTTCTAGCTTATTTTAAGCAAATGCAGTTGTGAACTACATATAGCAGGATTTGGTTTATTATTACATTTGAAATAAGAAGCCTTTTCTGAGGCCTTTTAGCAAACACCTAGCTTACTTGAAAGCTTGGCAAAAAGAAAAACTAGTGGGTTTTCCACAGAGTCTAAAAGTTAAGAAAAATGTTTTCTTTTTCTACACAGAAAAGTCTTGAAAATTCTGAAACCTTGAAATAAACCTTTGTAAAAATAAATTTTTACAGTGCAATGCCATGAACATACTAATGCCACACTTAGTAGCTGCCTGACAAACTGAATGATTTCTTGAAATTTGAAGTGTCATCTTAGAAAAGGTACATAGAAGAAATTCACTGGTTTAGACTATTCTGTGGATGCCCACAGCTGTGTGGCTTCCTTTACATGTACCATCCTGCCTACATGAAAATATTTTTTCTAGGGAAGTACACCGGAAAAATTTGGCTGATGATTCTGAATTACCTTATAAAAATGTTAGGTGAATGACTGCATACAGCTTAAAACAAGAAGATACTGTCACGATGACACAACGGAAGACAAGTTCCACTTTTTATGATGATAGTCTGTTTAAGGCAGATAAGCAGTGCAAGTGGCACTGCTCTATCAGTATGCTGCTAAATTAACACAGATTCATCAATTACATTACCATGGCCTAGAAATAATGATGAGAAAAAAGACTAGGTAGACTACACACTAACAGTGTCTATGTTCATCCGTGACATCCTTGCAGGCTACCACGAACTCACTATTCCACATAAAACTAATCTTGAGTTGCATCGGCCAACAGAAAGCCAACCATGGCTTTGCAGCTACTGTACATAAAACACTTTTGTCACGAACTAGCACCAGGCAAGTTTCAAGCACACCATGCAAAGGGAATACGCTAAAACCTTTCCCTGTGGCAAACAACTGCCTTGTCTTTGGTTACTGCAAATTCTGGTAAACAGCACCCATTAAATACATCAGGAAGCTGACTTAAAACCACCCATTACTAAATTCACATAGTTGAGATATTTTATTTGTTACACACTGGAATACCTGCTACCTTGAGAAGGCTGTTTTGGTGGATCGTGTTACTGCAAAACAAACTGAACAGAAGCATCCTATTGCTGCAAATAACTACAGCCGGTATCACAGTCTTTTAGCCAGATTTACAAGCAGATGACCTCATCAGTAGATAGTAGATCAGCTGGGGCCTTCCTTCAGAGGATGTAAATATAATTCTTTAAGCTAAATATTTAAATTAACAAAGCAATAGGTTGACTTCTAAAACAGGCATGTACTTTTGCTAAGTACTTTAGCAACAATAAATTAAGAAAAAGAACAGCACTTCAGGCTGGGGGCTGACAAGCACATAAGGCAATCTAACTGCTGGCTTTCAACCATCTTGCTTTTTTCTTGCATTTACCTTCATAGTTTTACACCCTCCCTTGTATCTTTCTTCACATGGTCCTCTGTGAAGCAGATTCAAGATGGCAGAAAGTGTTTCGGTCGGTTGGTTATTTTTTTAAACCAGTGGCCAGTGGGGAGGAATTGTCTTTTGCCAGATTAATGTGCAAAGAAGTGCTTCTGCAAAGGGTTAAGAAGGATGGAGTCACTGTGACTAGGAGAAAGGAAGACAGGACCATCACAGACACACTGCTGAAGTCACTAAGTATCACCAAGTAATTATGCAGCACACTAATAATACATTTCTAATGTTCTTTTAAATCTTACTCTCAGTGCTGTTTGCAATGCAGCAGCTCTTCTAAGTGACATGCTCTGAATATCAAATGACTAGCGTGGTTTTGAACAAGGAACATGAAGAAATCCGTTCTATATGGTGGGCTTCCAGCCTAACCTCTAATTTGGCTGATGATTCTGAGAGGGAGGAGGGGAAAAGCTTTGCTTATTATTTTCACGTTACTACAGAATGTAGCTCACAAATGGAAGGTGATTAATTAGATGATATTCCAGTTAAGACTGTTATGTAGTGAATCTGTAGAGAGACTAGGAAAGCATTAAAGTTATTTGAGTACACATCACTTTGCACTCGGTATTTTTAAAAGCTTCTTTAGTTTTAATTAAGCATAATTTTAACAGCAATCAATGTGGATCAAATACCATATGCCACCATTCTTATTTCCCATTTGCTGCAGTTGGATTATGTGCTATGAATGGCACCTGTCAGAGTTTTCTTTCTTTTTTTATCTGGTCTGGGTTTCTGGACACACCTGGCATTCTTCTGAGCTCATACGTACTGAGGTCCAAAGAAAAAAAAACAAACAAACAAACAACAAACCACCAAACAAGAATAAACACCAAAAGGAAACAGCAAAAAGCAAAACCTATGTTATGTACTAGCCATTTTTAACATTATGAACACCATGGCTGATCTGCCACCAAGCTTTTATCCCTCTCAGATGCACACATGAAAAAATGATAAGGAATGATCCTTTTAGCAAAATTAGGACAAAAACATTAGGTTGACTTCAAGCACAGCACTAATGCCATGTTGACAGCAAAGAATGCCAGAAACACCTTGCAAAACTCAGAATGGACAAAAAGATGTCAAATTAACTTCAATGCAGATATATGTCAGCTAATATATCTACTGAAAAATACTCTAAAACAAGTACACACCATCCTGACAAATGACTCAGAGAAGAGATTTAGGAGTCATTATAGACAGACCCCTGGAATAAACAGTTTTATCTTCAACAGCAATCAAAAACACCCAGCAAAATACTGGGCATCATGAGGAAAGGCACCAAGAACAAAACAGAGCACATTTATACAACTGTGGTCTGAAGTTCTGGTCTCTGCATCTCAATAACAGATTCTAGTCAGAGAAGGGCAAACAAATCATCAGGAGGATGGAGTGCCTGCCTCAGAAAAAAGAGACTAAGGAGGCTCTTCAGTTGGAGAGAAGGCTGAAGCAAGATATGATCAATCAAATCATGAAGGTGGTAAATAAACTAATGTAGAACTTTTGCTTGCTTTGCCCTCCAGTAATAGATCTGAGGGGTATTTGACAAAGCTAGTAAGGCATTAGTTTATAAAAGATTAAAGTGCTTCTTTACAAAGCTAGTAGTAAGCTTCTGGAACTTACCACCACAGGAGGCTGTGAAGGCAATGAGCATCAGCAAGTTTGAAAAAGGCAAGTTCTTGGTTGGCAGTTCCACAAATGGGCTCTAAAAACACTGAGCCTGATATATACCTACCATCCCTAATGTCAAAACTAAGCATGAGGGAAGAATACAAGGGAACAGATACATAAAGTGGCTAGGATTACCTAAAGCTTCTAAATAGCATCCCTTAATGTCACTGTTGGACACCAAACCCTACGTATGAAGGCCACTGGTATGACCCAAGAGAGCTTTTCTGATATTCTTAATTTCAGTTTTTTCTCCGATTTCTTCTGGTAAGCTCTGGAGAGTTAAAAAAAAAAAAAGAAAAAAAAAATCTCAAAACCAACCAAACAAAAAAAAGCCACAAACAAAAACAAAAAAAGAAACAACAAAAAACCCAACAAAAAACACACAGAAAAACCCAAACATCACAAATGCACAAAAAAGGTTACATCCCTGCTTCTTATCTGCTGTGAAAGCCACAGGTTTTGAGTAATAGCAGACCTTCATTATAAATACTAAATTACAATATCATATATTAAGCAATAAATTAGTAATATATCTTTAAACAAAAATAAGGGTCAGACCCAGGAGGAAATATTTGAATTACTCCAGCTAGTGCGACCCCCACAAAGCCACAGATGATGTTCCACAGCAGGATCTGCTATTTCAGTGAAAATGTAGCCACCTGCTGAGGGACAAAAGCAACAAACATCAGCTCCTCAAACAGCAGAGCTGCAGAACAGCTTGAAGGGAAAGAAGGCTAGGCATACTAGTCATTCACATTTTTACCATACCACGTCTCAAAAGACGGCAAGAGTTAGTTTACTGTTACACAGAGGGCAGTCTTAAAAAATATGAATGCAGAAGTCAGTATCTGCAAGGTATTCTCTGCCCTTCTCTTCTAGGATAAGTATTTATACATGAGATGGGCATATAACTGAGATGCTTTGAGGCTTCTGATAATACAGAACACCTTCTGCAAAAGAGTAAGGTATGCTGGCAATGCTCCAAAGAAATTAATAATATAGCTCAACATAATTCTCATGTGGTCTCAGCTGCATAGCATATTCTTATCCACTTCACTCTTAACCATTAGCTTCCTCTCCAGTATTTGGTAACTTCTTGTTAGTCAGAAGGAAAGAATGTACACTTACGTACTTCATGAATGTATGTTGTGATACCTTATATGTTAAATTACACATTTCAATTCTAAAGGGAATAAAAAAGTACAGTAACTATAGCAGATATTTAGATGACACCCATTTGTTTGAGAGGTTAAATTGAGAGCTACAAAATCAGAATGCAGGAAGGTTTTCACAGTGTCCGGGCCCCACTAAACCTGCAAAATACTGAGCATTTTACATTTTAGGTAATGATACAAGAAGAGGGGTGTGCTCATAAATGAAATTTATAATTCATTATCAGACCTTGATTTATCTCTGTATTAATACTAGACTACAAGCCACCCCAGGGCATAGAGAGATTCCTGAACAACCTTTCTTTCTCCTGGATAAGCTCTAGAAAGCTGATCTCAGCCATCAACACATCTCCAGTCTGCACAGCTCCGCCAAAATTTATGCCTGTCTGCCTATCAGTCAAAGAACAACTTGCCCATCTTCATTCACCTCTCTCCCTCTGTTACGCTGTTGAAGAGCTGTGTCCTCAGCATCAGGAGCTGAACTCCCATGTCCTGTTTAAGACCATCTTTTGTTAACTTACTTGGAAAGCATTCACAAGAGACAGAAGAGCTGAAGAACAGCTATCTTGGTCATTCACATATGCCTATGGCAGTGTTGGGCAGCAGCAGATAGGAGACATTTGAAGCCTGAGAGTAAGTAAAAAGGGAACCCTTGATGTGGAGGCATTTTATACTTGTTTTTCTGGAATTCTGCAAAGCTTCCATACATCAGCGTTTACAGTCACTGTGTTTGCTGGAGACCATGCTAACAGCTACGAGTCAGTATTTTAACTGCAGTTCAAAAACAGCAATAGCTTTTTCAAAAAGATCAGTGTACCATTTTCATGATCCAATATGACTAGGAGATACATCATTCATTCATTCATCTTTTCTGTGATCTCTGCAACTCTTCAGGGGTTCAACTAAACGTACACACATACTTATATATAAAAAAGCATGCCACTTGTTTTCCCTAGTGTATCAAAAGAAATCATTTTCCTACTACTCATGGCAAATTACATCAATAATATTTTAGTATCTATATCTAAGCAACTATATAGGCAGCAGCTTGAAGAATGTGACAGGACTGTTTCAGTTCCCAGTTTCTTATTGTATTGCATACAGCAGTGCTTCCCTGTTAAAAAATACTACTATAAAAGCACCTTAGGAAAATAAAAAAATTTTTATTTTCGTGACTTTCCTTTTAGTCGGGAGGCATACAGATGGACTCATTTTCTTCTATATAGAAGAAAGCTATAAAAAGCAAGCTAACCACCTCTGAAATTTCTGCATTTTCCTCTAGCTTTAACTAGAGTATGAATATTTTTAATGACAATAATTATGAATATTAGTAAGTCTATAGGTGATTAATATTTTTAATAAGTAAATAGTTAATAGATATTCACTTTATTGGTGGGACAATCCCTGCTCCAAAAAAGTTGATTACTAATTAACAAAGAGAAATCAACACTGAATTGAGCACCCTTCTGAGGACATACAATTGAAATATTTTGATTTTTTAGAAAATGTTTAAGAACTCTGGGGAAAAAAAAAAAGTTAAGACAAAGACAGGCTATGTAGCAAATACAGTGGCATACATTCTCTTGTATGCAGGTCCTCCTGAAGAACAATCACAGTGAAATGAGTATCATAACTAAAGACTCCTCATGTGCTGAAGATTCTACAGTTTTCCCACTCAAAACCGGGATTTTCAGATTAAAATGTGGTGTCACTCACAAGAAGGAAGTGGGGGGTGGGAGGGGAAGGCTTGGTGTTTTCAGCCTGCAATCTTTGCAAAAATTCTACTGGTCTTTGCTATAAAACCACCACGAATAAAATTAGTTTTCTAAGAAGGCACACAAGGAAAACACAAGTGGGGTATAAGGCAGACTGGCATAACTGAGCACATCTCAGACATTGCATCATGGCTATCTTCAATGTACTTGGATCAGGACTGCTTCCTAAATGAACCTAAAATACTCTGAAGACATTGATTCCAGTGAACTAAATGAGGTTTCTGAAAAAGTGGTTAGCCAATACTACATTTGCTGGATCTATCCAGAATCTGGATCTATCCAGGTTGTGTATGAGAAACTTAAATTTCATTAGGAATTTACATTCTGTCAAGAAGCAACAATATTAACCTGTACCAGTTATAAATTCCACACCTCCGGCTTTTACACTTCCTAGTGCCTTCCTCTCAGCTGTAAAACTGGGCTTCAGCTCTTCAAAGCACAGTGTGTATTTGTGGTGCGGTGCTCGCACTGGTCATTCATCCTTGCCACCTACCACATGATTTTAAAAAATTCTGAAAGCAAGTTATGCATCACGTGATTGAATGCATCTTTATAACTTAATTAATGTATCAGAATACTCTGAAACAAGAGAGAACCAAATCAATACGCTCCTAGAAAGTAGGGATGAAAGCTTACAGCTACAAGAGAAAAAAACACTGAATCAAACTGGATGCTCTTCTTTCCTGCAGACAATGTTTTTAATGTTTAATATGTCCAAAACATAGCATGCAAAATTATCAAGATATAACAAACAATTTTCTCTTCAACCGTTCATTGTGGATGCTGCCTTGCTTCCTACTGAATCAGTATCAAAACTCTTCTCCATTTCCACGACTGAAGGATCAGGTCCATCATTAGAAAGTCTGGCAGCATCCTAACAATTCCTTAAAATGTTATACAATCAAGATTCTGAATGTTTACATTAACGCTTATAAAGAGCACGCAAAAGCTCTCTATTTTTTCTAAATGAAAAGATTTGACAACACTTCAAAGCCTTCCAATATTCTCTCCTATCACTGAAAGTATAGGAGGTTGAAGAACAATGAAAAAGAGTGCACAGGGATAAGCGGGATTTCAACTTTGGAATTCCTCCGTCTCAACAGCCAGTGGTCACGTATCAACCGTCACCGTTACGCTTACTTTAGCATAACTTTTCTTTGAACTGTTCTAACAACTTCAGGTAACGGTCTGCGGCCACAAGACCACCACTACCTCCATCAGCTCCGCCGCGCGTGAATCGCCCAGCTGAGCGCCCGGGACCGCGGTCGGTAGAGTAAGACCCCTCCGCGGGGGAAAGGCGACCGCACGGCCCCACCGCGCCGCGCCGCTCACCCCAGGGCCGACGGCAGCACCGCCACCAGGCCGCTCCCCGCGCAGAGCGGCACCCGCCGGGGCCGTCCCGCCTGCTGCCCCCCTCCTCAGCTCCCGCTGCGGAAGGCGGGACCGCAGCACCCCGCCGGATGGGTGCGGGGACGCGGCGCCGTCCGCCTTTCACAGCGACCACCCGCACCTCCCCCGCAGCCCCGCACCAGCGGCACCGTGCGGTGCGCCCCCGCCCCGCTCTCCGAGCAGCCCTCTCGAGGTGACGGAGGAGCGAAAGGGGGAGTACCGCAGCCGCTCCACCAGACCCGACTGGAGAGGTAGTGTCGCCCCCCGCCGTGGCACCCGCGGGCACCGCCGGCCGCCGCCAACCGGTCGGCGGCACCGAAGTTCCAACCGCGGCGCCAGTCCTGCCCGGGGACCAGGACAGGGAACGGCCGGGACCGCCACGCCGAAAAGCACGGTAAGGGGTGGCCGCCGACCGCGCCCGCCCGCGACCCCAGCCCGCTGCGGCCCACCGCCGCCCAGCGCTGCCGCCCACCCTGGGCATCCTGCCCGCCCGCTTCTCCGCCTGCGCCGGTACCGCCGCCCGGAGCTTTGCCAGCCCCATCAGCCCAAGGTGTAACGGCCGCGCACGGAGCCAAGCATCCTTCCTCCCCGCGGACGGACCTTACCGGCCACGCTCGCCGCCCTCGCCCACCTGGGCGCACGCCGCTCCGTGCTGGGCTCCCGCTGCCAAACGCCGCCCTGCAGCCGGCATCACTGCTCCGCCTGCAGCCGCACCAGCCGCCGCGGCGCCCAGCAGCAGCACCCGCCCCTCGAGCGCGCAGCCCGTGCACCGGCAGGGTTCGCCCTCTCCGACTGACAAAGACTAGTAGCCAATCACCGCCCGCTCAGCACCGAGGAGGAGGGAAGGTGTGACGAGAGGAGACCAATGGGAGCTCGCCCCTGCGGCAGCGCTGTTTCCGGGAGGGGGCGCCGCGCTAGGCAGGGGGTGGCCGAGGGTGAGAGGCGTCTGAGTGAGCCCGAGGGGACGGCGGTGGGGGTGAACGGGTCGCTGTGCTGAGCGGACTCGGGTCCGAGAGGGGCTAGGGCAGGGACTCGGCCCCTCCGGGTCGCGCTCCAAGCCCCGGCGGTGGGTGCTGGCAGCGGTAACGCTTGCGGCTGAGCCGGTCTCGCACTGCCCCTCTGTTGCTCCGCTAAACGGGAGCGGGGCTGAGGGCCGGCCGTTCAGGTGGGAAAACGTGCATCGCCCTTCCCCCGCGTGCGCAGGAGCGTCGAACTTCACACTGAGGCGCTTTGTTTAAAGGAGAAACGAACGGAGGGGGAGAGGCGGTTCTTTTCCGGCCGGATCCCGCCTAGCTGAAGCCGTGTCCGCCGGCAGCATCCCCGCGGCTGGGGCTCTCGCCGACCTTGGCGTCGCCGCGGCAGGAGGGGACCGCGTCCCGACCGGCTGCCGCGGTGCGGGGTGGGTGTGAGTGTGCTGCGCGGGAGCCGCGCGTATCCCCCTCCGCTCTGGCGGTGCGCTGTGACGGCTGCACCGAGTTCGCAAGGCCTCGGGACTGCGGCTTGGCCCGCTGGCTGTGCCCGGCCTGCCCTCACCCATGGTCCCCTTGGTGATCTGTAGCAGCAATTCCACCGGTGGAGCAGGAGTCCATGGCTAACTTGTGTTTAAGGGTTATACGGATAGTTTTGCATCACTGTTACTCTTTGTAGAACGAGGTCCTTTGCACCCTCGCCACAGTGATGTAATGTAGAGGTATGCAGGCCTGGTGGGGTAGCAGAGGCTCTGGAGGAGTGAAGACCTAGCGTGCACCATAGAGGAGTATTGACAAGGGGCGCAGTCTTGGTACTGGAGACCAAATGGTTATGTCTTACCCATGGTCAGTTCAAGAAATTCAGGCCTGGAGATGGACAAAACTGGGTTTAGGGACAACAAAGAAATAGTATCTGACATATCTGGAAGGTAACATACGTAGTAAGTTCAGCTGTAGAACTGGAACTGCAGACCAGTGAAGAAGCATACTAGCAAAGATTAAAAATGACTTCAAGTGGATCCTAGAGGAGGAAGAACAAATCATAAACATGACCATCATACTTCTCCTGGCCAGGGCTCCAAATGCTCACAAGTCACTGTTGTCACCCCCTCATTCTCCTAACCTAGAGTGAAACTGATCAGGCAGGGGATGGAGAGGAGCAGTTGTAAAGTGGATGTAACATCATGAGAAGGGTACAACAACAACTGCATTATCGTCACTCTTTTTCTGTAATTAATGATTAATAGACTTAAGATTTCAGTAACAATAAATGTCTCTACCCTGTTTTCAGTCTCATTCTCTAAAAACCCAGGTGAATAATAGTTGGAAACATTTCAGAAAGATGTTTCTCTGCTGGGTTCTTTCCAGTGTTGGTGGTCTTCATGCAGTGTTTTGACATTTGCTTTTTAAGAAAAAAAATGCCAGTTTTGTACCAGTTTTGTAGTGTATCAACTGATTCAAAAGGGTGGTGAGGTGTCTTAATTCCTGATCACTTACGGTCATATTTCATGGCATTTTAGGAATGTTTCTAAAATGAAACGACCTCTCAATCTGGTCATAAGCAAATGTTTGTTAGGTCTTAATGAAGGAATTTATTGTTAATACTAATATTGGAAACGATGGACAGAAATACTTGTTCAGTTTATACCAGGTGCAGGTACCCTCATCTGTGCAGAGTTTAGAACTGCTACTGCTGATAAACAACCTGAAAGTCATGTCCTTTCACAGCAACCTCTTAATGCAAATTTTATTCTGGTGAGACTGATCCACTACAGCAGTAGATTTCTTTTCCTCCCATTCTTCAACTGTTCGCCTTTTTTTTTGGGTGGCAACGATGAGACATTTGTGTTTACTGTGTCCAGTGTGAACATTGAATACACCTGCTTTTGTTTGGAAGAAAATAACAAGAAATGCTTTAAATGCTTATGGGTTTAGACGCTGCAATAGCTTGGTCTGAGATGTCTTTCTTCTAGCAAATTGGTTTTATTAGTTCGGGAGCTACCTCAAACCTTGAGAAAGTACTGTGTTAATAGTATTTTGTACTTACTAAAAAGCATGCGATATTTTACTCCATTAAAGCAGGAGGTATTTGTTAGTTTGGGTTTTTTAAACATTTTTTTTAACATTTGATGCCAGCCATATCTTTATCTTTGGGGAAAAAAAAAAAACCCAAACAAACAAAAATAACAACCAACAAACATGCTTTATTTACAGTTGGCAATTTTGCAAATGTTGCAGAACTAAAGCATTGCACAGTTATAACTCTTACAGAGAAGGAGGAAATATGAAAAATAATCCTTATAAGTGAAGCACTTCTAGAAACTAGAACACTGACATTATTTTTGGTATTTTAAACTTTATATAAAAATGTAAACAGAAATTCAGATAATTCAGATATCCTGTCTGAACATTAATTTCATGTTAAAAGAGTAGCCTTTAAGTTTCAACGGCAGCTTTTCACTAGCATGCACACAGCTCAGCAGGTAAGATGACTAAATCATTACTTGACAGGATAAACCTGCAGTTTAGCTACCAAAACAAAAAAAGAAGTAATATATCTTCACACAATTAAAGATCTAAAGAGCTCTAAACAGCAATTGTCCCAAATGGAAAAGCAATCCTTCACCTAACGGCTAAATATCCTGTTTATGAGACAGAACATCTCAGAGAGAGACTTGTTACAGGCATAGAAGCACCAAATAACTGTAACTGAAAAGCATGCAGGAAAGAGAAAGCAGCACACCTGAAATATGATGCTGTTCATTAAAGTGCTTTATGGTACATGTAACATTTTCTGAATTTTAGCAGACCTCTTGGTACCTTGGGAAACAGTTGTGTGTTGGTTTTTTTATCCCAATAAAATTGCATAGATTGGTTTAGCCCGCAAAACTGTAATTTAGCCTTTGGTCCCATAAGGCAGAAGAGTTTGACAGTTCTTTCTGAAAAACAATATAGTGTAACAGTACTCTTGAAAAGTACCAACGGCACACAGGAGCTGAACTACTCTTATTCATAGCAGAAACAGTGTAAGAAATATAATCCACATTCAGCTCTGTCAGCAGGAGGAGCAGATTTCTAGAGGTGACATAAATCAAGATTCACACATACTAAATCGTTTTGGCTGTTAAGTCTGCCTACAAGGTGCAAACTGTGGTCTGGTATTGGAGACCTCGACAGACAGAAGGGACTATGCTGAAATTCAACTACAAAAAAAACAAAATAGAGCTGTTGTATACCCTTTGGTCTCTAACATCCGTTTTTTAAGAGAGGGTCTGTTTTTTACTAATACTGCATATGCTTTGAAAAATTACTCCATTTCCATCCTCTCAGAACGTCTTTGTGGCCCCAGGTGGCTCCCCTATTAAAGAAAGTGGTTTAGGCTCCCACTTAAGTTTTTATGTGTTCTGTCCATGATTTCCTGTAGGCATTTTACTTTTTCATCTCTCTGCTGCTATTGTTTTATACATAAGAAATTATTTGGTTTGGAGATAATCACCTCATGGGGAGTTAATGCTTTGCTTAATGTAGTTAGCTGTATGTGGAATCTTAGTATTATGTTTTGATATTAACTGTGCATCCAGCTGGAGACTCATACTAAACATCAGATCTTCAGATTTCCCATGCTTCATCGTGTCTTTTCTCCACTGATTCATCTGTCTTCCTTGTTTCTAATACCCTGCCTGCCTGGTTTGGATTTTTTTTGGATGCAGGCTCTACCTATAGACATACATAAATTGCATCATTACCTGCTACTGTTTTCTGATGCAAGTTATATCTTTGATTACTAGCAAATAACCAGGCACTAAATAAGTGAGTCTATTGCAGACCAGCTTTCAAAGACAAGTAACTGCAGCATGGGTTTGATATCCAGGAGGAGTACCAGGAAACACAAAACCATTTGCGGGATGGTGATAGGCTGACAAATCATCCAGATTATAAAATACTGTGGTTGTATCCTACTGTGGATGTACTACTGTGGTGGGTTGACCCCTGCCAGCTGCCAGATGCTCACCCAGTTGCTCTCTCTGAACACTTCAGCAGGACAAGGGGTGAGAATAAGATGGACAAGATTGAGGACTGAGATAAAGACAATTTAATAAGAAAAGCAAAGCTCAGATGTGAAGTAGAAGAGAGAATTGATTCACTACTTCCCATCAGCAGGCGATGTCCAGCTACTTCCTGGGAAGCAGGATTTCAGTATACACAGTGATTGTATCAGAAAACATCCTTTGTAACCATGGATTTCACACATGTGCACACACACACGTACACCCATACACATACCCGCACCGCCCCTTCTTTTTCCCTGCTTTTATTGCTGAACACAGCTTCATAGGGTATGGTATGCCCCTTTGATCAGTTGAAGTCGGCTGTCCCAACTGTGTATTGCCAGTTAGTGTTAGAAGGCAAATAATGTATTAACTGAGCCCTTCTGTGAGGCACAGTGTATCAGCAGATCGTTTACATCAAACTGTAAAATAACCTTTTGGTGAGAAACATTATTTCACTCCTCCCTTTGGTAGGGTATGAATATTTGATGCATAGCTGCAGCACTGCCTTTACAGATCTGTGGGAGTAATATTTGATTATTCATTTTTAAACACATTATAATTTGCTAGTGTTATTCAGCCTCATTTGCTAACCCATTTGTTAATATTATGTAGATATATGTTTTGAGATGCAAATCACAGTTATGTGCTGGGTGCTGTATAGACAAGTAAGGAAACAAAGTTCTTGCCCCAAAGAGTTTGCTCACATTATCTCTTCCACAAGTGCATTGTGATCTGATTTCACACTGCATGAAGATGTATTTCCTTTCATTATTTTATCTCTCATGTATTATGTCAGCTGGAGAGAGCTACTCTCCCCATAAGTAAAGCGAGGCAACTTCCTTTGTGTGCTAGGTGAGTCCTTCAAGATGTTTATCTGAAGTGATCAGTTGCAAGCACAGCTTCCATTTATAGAGTGTCCTTCATAGCAATGTCACTATGAACATAATGAATACACTTAGAAGTATTTAAAGACTCCATAAATATATATTTCCTTGCAACAGCCTTGAACAGTGATGTAAAATCCCCATTGAGGAAGGGATAGGTGGTGAAGCATGTTTTCAGATCCAAGCAATCCTGCTTTGCATGAGTGACCAGGACATAGAAAGAATTATTTTTTAATTCCTCCATTGGTGCAGTCAATTTAGGTATTTTTATCCCTTTTTTTTTTATTTTTTTAATGCGCATTAGAGATGTTGTTGCTCCCCAGCCCATACTTAATGTTGTGGTGGATCATCTGCTGTTTTGAAAAACATTTGCATTATTACCTATGACATTAATTATCAAAAAATTAATCCACCTCTCGGGTTAACCAAGAGAGAAAAGCCTTCATATCACAGTCAGTGGCTGAATACAGCTGGCAATGTGGTTCTGTTCCATCATGATTAATGTTTTCATTTATTTTGTATATAATTTTGTATGCAATTTTCTTTTTAAGGCTCTTGCAAGATGATTTGGCAATTGCTATTCATAAAGAGCTTGGTCCTGTGTCATCTGGTAAAGATGCCATTTGATTTGCTTACAATCAAGGGGATATGACTTAACATTAAATTCCATTTTCTAGAAGGACCCATCTACCAGAATTCAGGATTCATGTCCCCTGGTACTGCAAAGGTTGGAATTGTCAACTCTGGGACTATTTTATGAATGACACATTGGCCTGGTTCTATCACCTGTATTTTCACTGAAGAGCATCTTAAGAAAAATTACTCACACATTTCTGTTTCTGTAGTGGCATCCACATAGTTAAGGATGTCTGTCTGGGAAGGGGCTGAGGACATTGCTGCAAAAATTTAATCAATGTAAAGACAGAACCACATTAGGAACATTTGGCCATGTGCATTTGCTTATCATCTGGAAGAAAAAAATTGTCCATAGTCTCAGACCCAAAGAGCTTATAATGCAAGTAAAGGAATGATAAAAATGGAGTACATGGATAGAAAGAATGAGGTAGAAAAAAGTAAAGTCACCAGATTATGAAGTAATTTAGTGGTGCAGAGCTTGGTAGTTCTATATATACACAGCTGGTGTTACAGTAATTTGCTGATTGCTTGTGGTTTACTTATGTATACATGAGTATTTATATACATCCAGATGTATGATATTCATATATTACCTTAAAAACCGTTAAGTCTGAAAGCGAGAATGCCTGGACTCAAAAGCTGTCTGATGCAGTTTTCAATTTTGTGATTGCATAGTGTTTTTCTTAGGACTCACCCTGTTCAGAGCATAGGAGGGATGAATCTTGTTACTTGCACAAGTATTTAGTATTTTTATCTATTCAATTATTTAAAATATGACCTCATGCTTATTGATTACAATCTTCTATGTATCTTCCAGCTGCTGCAGCAATTCAGTTAAAAGTCCTAATAAAAACATTCTCCTGACTATGTATCACCAGGACATGATCTGTACCATTAAAAAAAATAATGTGAGATGTTGAAATTGGAAATTATATTGCAAATAGAGTCAAAATAGAACCACATCAAAATCAAGGCACTAGATTGATTTAAGTTTATTCAGCTAAAATATATTTTTGTTTAGCGTGGGCAGACATCTTACCAGATGTCTTTCCTGGAAATGGAGGAAGCCTTTCTGGAAAAGCTTTAAAAATAAATCAGTCTGTCTGTCATTTCCTATGTGAAAAGCTTCAACAGTAGACAAAATTATAAGCTATTGAAAACAGTGTTTCTTTTTTAATTGGAAGTATGCAAAACCTTTACTAGAATGATATCACCTTTCCCCTCAATTAAGACATGTGCATGACTCCATGGGATAGAATAAAAGATTTTATCATCACAGCTTAGCAGGATACTGCTGTAGTAGGAGTGTGTCCTTACAGAAGTCACTCCAGACAGGTATAGCTATTGGTGTATTTTTTCTGCTCCACAAAAGCATCTAATGTGTGTTAAAGAAGAATGATTCTAGAAAATTCTTGAAAATATTATTCCAAAACTTGAACTGGGGGAGGAATTACTGCTAATATAAAACTTGAAATGCCAGCAGTCCATTAGGTGTGATATTTTGCTTCTGGATTTTAACAGTTTCCAGAACTTTCAAGTGGATCTAGATTTTGAATTTTCAGAACTCAACCAGTGTAATTCTATTTGACACATATGTATTGTTTCCAGCAAATATTTTAAAGGTACACTGAATTTTCAAAATCAACCACTCAGATGTTAGGAAATGATAAAATTAAGGTTGTCCATCTGATCTTATTTCATGACCCTGTGAACTGGGGTTAACATTTTAAAATTATGGTCACATAATAATGAATAATGTAGTAGATATTAGTACAAATAGTAATACATGTACATGCAAGTGAAAGAAACTCAGTAAAGGTACAGGAGGTGCCGAGTTTCCACCTTTTAGCCACCTTTTCTGCTTAGGCATGTCTTCATTTGAAAAAATGCATTCCTAGGAAATCCCCAATAAATGTTAATTTGAAACTACTAAAGAGAATTATGATAATTCTACTCTGGCACCGGGTGCAGGTTTCCTCCTTTCACATTTAGGTTGTTTAGCAGTTCAGTAGGCCTTTTCTAGACAGGACACTGTATAAGCACAGTGCTCTTAGTGTCAACAAAGAAATTCCTTATGATTAATTCTGTTTTCTGCCTTCCTGTTTTTGAGTTTCTAGATGGAACAAGTTCTGAACTGACACCTGCTAGTGTCTTAACAGGGGCAGTGTGAACACCTGAACTTCAGATGCAAACAAATGAATACAAGGATCCATGTTACCGAATGTCCCTTTGTACATACAAATGTATAAAGTAGTAGTTTAATGACATTGAACATCCCCAGTAAGATGGCAGTTCTGTAGTACAATGCAAGAAGTTTGCTGGGCAGACATTAAGATATCAGAGGAAATTTTCCTTAAGGTAAAGAGTAACTGAGGTTTTTTTTTACAGTGCTTACTATAGAAATTAAAAAAAATGTTTTGATCAGGGTAACCATATGCACTTAAGGAATTAATTTTGATTTATATACTATTTATCCTAAGTATTTTGGAGATGGTTTTGATTATGTCCTTCACTTTGGATAAACTTTGTGCTTAACTTGAGTGACCATATAAAGAAATGTATGTTTTTCCTCGTTTCTGGGGCTGGCAGAAGAATGGCAAATACAGATTGTCTTCATAGCTCCTTTTACCTTCCCTCCACAACATTTGACCATGATAAACTGCTTTATCAAATGGAAATAGCCAGAGCACAGAAACATAATGCTGTTTATGGCTATGTCATCTCTGTCTCTTGGAGGTGATGATAAAATTTATAGCTGGTTAAAGAAAATGATTTGTTTTCTGGAGCGCTGCAGTAGTGTTGAAATGTCATTACAGAGCATAAATGTCTGGAGACCTAATCCCAGCCTCACCAAATTTGCTGGAAGCTATTTGGAAGAATTTTATAAAGCTGAGTTTTCTCACAGATGCTTTCACAAATAAGGTAAATTATCCCTATTAATTTTTTTTTCCCCCTAATTTTTCTGTCTTGGTGTCTATAGTGCACATATACTTTCTTCAACAAACAAACAAAAAAAATTAAGATGCTGGAGCAGCCTAAAGTATGCTAGTTTATAACATCAGTATTTTCAAATATCATTTGCCATAAATTATTAGCCAATGTTCATATCATGTTGCCTCTAGGAGCATATAAAGGTAGTCTTGGTTGTTGTCATAATACTTTGTTTTGAAGAAAACTATTTAGGCTCCACATTCTGGCCCAAGAAGCTGAGTCCGTGCTGTTTCTGTTTTATGGCATGCTGTCAGCATGGGTAGCTGCCAGATCCTGTTAAAGCAACTTTTCATTACCTTCTCTCCAGGCACATAAAAACCACTGCCCACTTCGGCAAAATAGTTTCCTCAGTGAAAGCCACCAACACTCAATCTGTAGCCCTCAGTAGAAGAGTGTGCTACCAACAGCTTAGCAGCTTACAGAAGACAATAAAGCAAAAGAGATTCTAAACAGCATATAACACTCTGTATGTGCTATTTCCACTCTAATATTACCTTATGAAAAAGCTGTACAAAGCCTCTTGAGATTGGAACTGCAAAATTACTTTTTGTGTCCAGGTATACATTCTGAATCCGTAGTTTTCTGTTTCTTCCTTTTCATCTAATATCCTGTCGAGCTCTTAACTGTGATCACAGACACAAACTGGAAGCACATTCTGAGACTATTTCATATAAATTAGTTATTCTTTTTGTTATAATATATGCACCAGTATTACAAATAAGATAACAATCTAACTTGCCAAACAGTATATTGAAGTACTTTCTTTAAAGTTTCGTCCCCTCATGGTGCAGTTGAAGCTCCATTCACCCATAAGTTTTTAACCAATACACCTTTTGTACTGAAAAGTCATCTTGCTTTTTTTTTTTTTTTTTTTTGTTGAGAAGTGACTTTATCATGAAATGAAGTATTTGTTTGGTTTGGGTTTTTTTTTCTGCAATAAGCGTGGCCGCCATCTTTTCACTTTGGAATATGCAGGTTTTGTGGAGAAGGAACAGCTTTTTCATAAGTACCTGTTGTAATAGAACATTATTCCTTGACAACATCTGTCACACATGTCATTGCATCAGTCTAAAAGTAATTTTAAATGGATACTGATAGTGATGGTTACAGTGTCTAGAGCTAAAAGGCAAAATGGATTTGAAATTAGCTGTCGTCATGTAGATGTCCCTCTGAGTTTCTTCTAGGAGATGTAGGGTGGTTTTTTTAATTTAACCAGATTATGAGGTTTTGAAAATCACCTGCTGCAATTGTGTGGTACATTTTTCACGTTGGTTTTTAATAAAATTGTAATGTACTCAATTAATGAGAAACACATTCGTAATACATGTGAAGACTTTATTCTTTCTTAACGCTTTCCCACGCTCTACCCTAAGAGAGGGGAAGTGAGGAAGGTATAGGATATAGGTCCATGGAGAGGTAAAACTTTGAATTTTTCGTCTGTTTCTTGAAGCAGTACATAGCTGCCTTATTTTTTTGTCTAAGGATTGTACTGAAAAGTCAGACCTTTTGTGTTTAAATTGTCATTTAATGGTTTAGAAAGACCAAAAGTAAGGTCAGTCTGATTATGTTCCTAAGCCCATTTTAACACAGTTACTGTCTTTAAAACATTTAAAAGTGCTTTTCATGTCAAAATCGTCAAATGTAACTCACATACAAGGTAAAATTCTGCTTGTGAAAGTCAGTAAAGTTCACCCAAAGCATTTCACTTAGGTGCCTCTTAATGGATGAAAACATGAAAAGAGACAAAGGTTTTAATCTGTCTCTTTTTGACTTCATATTTTCTTGTTTTTGTGAGTGTATCCAGGGTAGTTAATGTTTTTTTAAATTATACCTATCAGTTGGAGATGTGCCTGACTGAAATGACCCAAATCTTATATAAGTAATTCTGATAATTATCCTGCACTTTGAAAATAAGGCCTGAACTATAATTATTTATTGGAGGGATATTGCAAGAACTGTTCTGTGTTAGAATAAGGCAGATCCTTAACATAGCTTTAGTGTAAATGCTGAACACTGTGTCTTTTAAAGTGCTCGTCTAGGTATGCCTATTAAAATGTATGAAGGAGATAAATGCTTAACAGAAGACAGACAAGTTAAGTACACTTTTTGCAGTAATCAAGCATTTGCTTTCAGCAAGTCCTTTACCTAGGAGGAGTCTACTTTGGCATTATAGTGAAAGTGTTATTTAGGTCCCTCTACAGTTCTAAGGATATCTCTGACTTGCCAAAGACTCCAAAGGGATCAGTTGATATGCTGCGTCTATAAAAACAATTTAAGTAGCTCTAAGTAAGTCTTTGTGCCAATTATGTTAATGAAGCTGCAAAGGGACTGCAAATTTATAAGTCCTCTAAAGTCCAGTGCTGGCCCAGCAGTTCAGAAGCTTCTTAACAAGACATTTAAGCAAGACTCTTTAATCTCTCTAATTGGTGCTTTGGAGTGTAGAATACATAAACCCTGCTGTGTTCTAAAAGCAGTAGACATCTTCACTAGCCAGTGAAGATGTCTACTTTTACTGCTACCTAGTGAAAATACAATTTCAGACTGCATCTCTCCTGTACTAAATGATGATGCAGAGATGTTTTGTTTCGCTGCTACTTGTCAGTGCAGTTTTGCTGTTGAATGGTGCTTGACTGCAGCTGTGCTGGAAATGAATCAGCTCTGTCCTCCATGGCTGTAACGTTCCATTTGTGGGCACTGCTGAATATCCTGTTTGGGAGCTAAGAGGAGAAACCAAGGAGTAGTCAGAGGAAGTTATCCTGCTGAGAGAACGGGAGCTCTGGTGCCATGATTTCTCTCAGGAGCCCTCAAGCATCTCACACAGTAGGACTTTTACAAACTGATGACAGGTTATTTAAACTCAGGAATTAAAACTTGGAAAGGCTAGGGATAAACTTAAAAATATTTAAAACTTTGAATAACAACTTTGTCTCACAAAACTATAGCTCTTGTGGATGCTAAGATTTTTAAAAACATTTCATTTAAATAAAATCTGTAAGGTTGCTACTTTCTATCTAAAGCTTTTATCGCAACCTCACTTTCAGCTCCTATATGCATTCTCTTCCAGAGTAAGACTTCTGTAATAGTAATGTGTGTGTATATATATGTATACATTAGGGTGACTCATGCATCTCCTATCTCTTTTGCCTTCATGGAAAAAGGGAGTAGGACAAACACACATCTTGGTGGGTTCCAGCCTTATCTTGTCTCTGATTACTCCTGCTGCAAGCTTTTGGCTGAAGTTCTGACGAACTCTTCTCCTTTTATTTTTCCTCCTTCTCTCCAGATGATTTACATTTGTTACATTTTTTTTTTATTACCCATAGCTATCAGTTTTCTAGAAGAGGTTTTCAGGGTGTCATCCTCATGATTTGTGTAAGAACTCCAAGACAGTATAATGGGACACCTGGCTTGTGTTTCAAATGAATGATTAGGCAATGTAATTTAATTTTTTCCTTACCATTCATCCTTGCTACTTGGGGAAGAAAAAAAGCCACCCACTGATAAAAGAGAGTGCAAAGCAAATGAATCCACTAGAAGAAGGCTCTGCACTTCTCTGTCTGTCCCGTGCTAAGCAGAATTCAGACCATGGAATATCCAAGGAGATTTGCCCCATACAGGACATCATTTATGTATGTTGACTTTACATATTATTTCCTCTGGAAAGAAATTTTTCCCTGTAGTCCTGCTTTTTTCTACTGTTTCATCAAAGCCTTTATTTCATCTCTAGCTGGCCAAAGGGAACATACTTTTTTCTGTAACTCATTTTTGGTGGTGGTTTTGTTTAGGGGAAGCAGAAAAGTTTGTAAGGATGTTTTCAGAGGCATTAATTTCTTGGTGTAAATGAGTGGGCTTTTTATCATAACTGATATATGTCATTCCTCTAAATTGTAGGATATAAGTTTAAATTAATCAGAACATGCAGGAGAATGAAAATTGGCACAGGACTGTACTTCAGGTACAAATGTTGCAACCATATTAGCTTTGTGCTTGTATGATTAACTTGTATATTATCACACCAATGTACGTACACATAAACAGACATCCACCATTTCACTTTCAAGATCAAAACTGGTCTTATACCCAAGAAGAAATTTTGGGGAATAGGGGAGATTTAAAAGTTTAGCCAGTGTAGAGCTCTAAACATTTAGACAATTGGTTTTCATCAGGCTTGCATTTTCTGAGATTTTTTTTGGTTGTTGTTGTCTTGGAAGGAATTTTGTTGATGTTATTTTTAGTTGTGTTATCTACACAGAAAGGCAAATAAAGTCATTGATATCTATTTAATAATTTCTTGGGGTTTTAAAAGTAATTTATCATGGTTAAAACCATGGAATGAGAGAGGGATCTTGCCAAAATAATTTTAAAATGTTCACAGTGGCCTGTAGGCTAATGTTTTTTGACAAAGTGATCAAATACAGTTGTATCTGAGTGCCTTGAACGAAGGCTAAGTACCCGTCTGAGCGCATTTGTTTTAAGGGGTCTTTTCTATTTCTGCATTTCATGAGAATATTTGGAAGGAATGAAGCATGATGCATAAAGAGGAGGATTCACTCTCTTCAAGACTCTTGTGCAAGAAGTACTATGTAAAGCTTATATTGTGTGTGTGTAGTTTATAGTTGTTTCTTTGTAGGTACAGAAGAAGAGTGGATATCCACTTCCCCACAATCCCATTGCTTTGAGCAATGAGTTGTAGTGCAGCAGATATTTTGTTCTAGAGCTCTACACAATTATTTCTTAAATGTTTTCATTAACATCAACCTGTCTTTCCTGTAAAATACTCTGAACACACGTCTCTGTCAGATACTTCAGAAATTATTTTGAAAACTGTATTTTAATTATCCTGCCCTTTCCCTCTGACAAAACTTTAGTTTAATTATCACATGAAGAATTTCACTAACTGTTTAAGGAGAATCATATGTATAAATTCATATAAAAAACCGTCATAAAATACTTTTTTTGTAAAGTGCTTTTTTATTATGCATTGTCAACAGTTAAATGATACTTTGCTGTTTCATGCAAGCTGGAATAGTGTTAAGAGAGCACATGTTAATTCATAAACATGTAAAGGGAAAAAAGTACTAAATCTGCGTAAGTTTGTACAGGTTTAAATATGAAACTGGAGAGCTGCTTCAGTTAAAATGACTATGAAATAGTTATCAAAACAACCACTAGTCTTAATTGCCCAGTGTTCCCAAACTTTGTTCCAGTTCTGCCCTGGATATTTGGGTTTATCCTGTGTCAAAATTTACACACTTCTTTTTGTTGTCTTTTTTTTTTTTTTTTCCTTCCCTGTCATACAATATAATGCCATAGTAGCAGCTCTAGGAATAGAGCATAACAGTGCTATTCACCAACCAGTTGTAGTTACTTTTCAACAGTGAGTCCATTTTAAACTAAGTACTGCATGTCACTGAAAAAAAAATCAAACAAAAACCAAAGCAAGCAACTCCCCAAAAACCCAACTAAACCCCAAATCTTGTAGTATGAGCTAACACAACAAATGTACATAATACATCATGAAGCAACAGCTCAGTTACAATAATAACAATACATAAGAAAACAACTATGGAGATGTTTTTTTCTTGGTTTGTGCACGCGACTAGGTGATTCACATCTCAGTTTCTTACAAATGATGAACAATAAAATTGAATTATTAGGCTTCTGCAGGACAGTCATGTAGTAAAATATTTCTTGTGCTGTTCAAAATATGTCTTGTGATGAGAGACAAGTTGTTTTAATTACAGACAGAAAAAAATCTGTTTTATACATCTTCATTGCCTTAAATATAAACTGAGCAAGTAAAGTCTGACTAATTGACAGTATATAATACAAATTTTCATATGGACATTAAATTTCTCAAGAAGGACTAAAATAACTGGAGAAATACCTATTTATGACTTACGTTATAATGAGTGACAGGTGTAGCTGAGCACTTAGCTGTTTTGTTCATTTTCATCATAGAATCTATTTCTTTTCATTTGTTCTTCTACAGTGAGCTGTTTGAACTTGAATTTCTCGCCTTGGAATGATGGAACAGCTGTGTATCTTGAGCTCAGTAAATCTAAGCTTGTATTTATGTCATTCTTTGACAATTTGATTATTTCACTTTCTTGACAGGCATTAATATCATTCAGTTCTGTAGCATAATTCCCATGTTCTTTTGAATATGGGCTGCAGGAACTTTAGTTATATCTACAGTGTATTCAACCACAGTCTAAATCCAGGTTGTTGGGCTTTTTTTTAAGGAAAGGTGTTTTCAGAGTGTCAAATAAAAAAATAGTGTTTAAGTTTTTGTCACATTTTGATTCTTCTCCAGTGCATGCCAACTCCATATCAACAGGCAATGTTGTATTAGTTGCCTCCTTTAATGTACTAATATGAGACTTCTGACAAGTGGCATCTTTATTAAATTGAGCAAGATTATTAGAGGTAACAGCATCTTCATCTTTTGAGTTTTGTTCATCCTGTGAAACAGTTACAGTATCACTACAATAGCTCTCTTGAGATTCATACATCTCAAATATTTCTTCATTTCCAGACTGATTTTCCAGCTTTGTAAAGGCATGCTGCAATACAGAGCAAATTGCATGGCTTAATGCTGTCATTGGGTTAGCTGTAGCTGAGAGGGTTGTTTCTTGCCTAAAATATTTAGGTGTGAAAAAGTGGCATAATTGTTATTGTTATTTAAGCTGAATTCTTTGTGATCCTTTTGTACTGTTACATCATCAATGTTAGTAACCTGTACAACTTCTGAACCATCAGTTTCATTTATTTTTTTCTCTTGCTCCTTCCCAGCAGCATACACAATCACTTTATCACTTCCATTAAAATCCTTCCCACTTTCCTCCATGTTCTGTGATTCTCCTGTTTTATTCCACTTATCTTGCACATTCCCAGCTTCCTCCTCTTTTCTCTTATCGCCTGCTTCATTTTTCTTTACTTTAGAGGTATTTGTGGCTTCTTTTTCAGACAGAGCACTGAAGGATGAGTGTTGATTTTGTTGTGCATTTGCAGTGTCATTTTTATTTTGCTTGCTCACAGCATTTTCTTTCTGAGGATCCTTTTTATTGCCCAGAGGTTTATAGGTATTTAAATTAGAACCTTCTTGAGCAAAACCTTCGGGGGGCCACTTCGGCTTATTTACTTTAGCCACTTCTTCAATAGAAAATGTTTTCTTAGGTGTTACCTCACCTGTTGAAGGAGGCCATGTCAGCTTTAGTTTACCCCTTTCTGTGTTTTTTTTCAAATTACTATCCAAAATATCAGGTAGTGAACCATCAGTACCTGAGTACAAGTCTTGATCAATGTCTGTAATTGGTTTAGGATCAACAGGTATACTACTAATGGGATTTGTTTCTTCAGCATGAGTATTGCCAGCTGAGCTACATCGCTCTTTAGAATTCCATAATTCTTTATGCTGCTTGTGTCCAAAGCCTTCATCGTAATTTCCTTTTGACTTGAAAAGTTGCTTAAAATGGGGTTTACAGTATATTTTTCCATGGAGAGATGCATAATTTCCCAAGCTGCCGAATGGAAGGAAATGTGTTTTACACTTTTACATATCATAAACCTACTGTGAATTTTAAACTTTACTTGGTATTTCAAGTGCCCCTACATGACTTTACATATAAAGAAAAGGAAGAACAGAAAGAGAGCAAATTCAATATACTGGCCAATTCTAACCACCCTGTACCCCAAAACAAAAGTATCTAAAACTAATGCGAATTCCCATACAATTTCAAAGTGAAAATGATTGAGAAGAATCATGCTTTGTGATTTTAGAAAGAACATATATCTATTCAGTTGTTGCATAGCATAAGCTTCAAATAGCAAAATTCCACAGCACTTTGGGGTTGCTAGGACCTTTTTCTTCATCCTATTAAAGACTGAATTCTCTATTTTTCTACAAAATAGGTTCAGAAAATACAGTGCCAATTTTCTGTAACCTTTGTGCAAATTATAGAAATTTTTGTTTAATTATATTTTGATTCTGCTCCTAAATGAAGTAGAGGAAATGCATGTAGCTAATCTCCAAAGTGTTAAAGTCAGAACTGTTAGCCTAAGCAGTCTGTTAGCCTATTTAACTGTTAGATAACTACTGCATTTTGTATAAAGGTTACAAGAGTGGTTTGCTAATGCAGAGAATCATCATCGTTCATTTTATGGGTGAGGAAAAGTAAGAGGAAATTTGGTCTGTGTTGACCACCCAAGTTGCTGTATCTACTGTTTCTGGTTCGTGAGCTGTCCTGAAGGTCTGGAGCAGTCAGTAGGAAACAATATGCAGCAGAATTTGGAAGGTAGTGGGATGAAGCAGTTCTTTAGAGAATTTAAAGGCCTTTGGTTAATAATGGTTCGGGTGTCAGTAGCAGAGAAGAAAAGGGGGAACGCAGGTTTCCTCCCTGTCAACCCAACATCCTCCAGGCTGAATAGCCTAGTTGAAAATAATTTCACCGTCTGCATTTATATTCAGATGCAGAGTTCTATGAGCGAACACGCAGTTAATTCTTACCTTAATTGACTGCCACAGTGGTAACATCGGAAACATGATTTATGAAAATTCTGCTTGTCAGCAACTAGGCACTCCATTGGGTAAACTCTCTGTTGACAGAGTCTGCACGTTTCATTTTCCTGAATCTGCAGTTTCTAGAACCACATATTAAAAAGTATGAGTTAGTTTAAGCTGCATATTGGGATTTATTTTTAACTATATCATTTGTTAATTGTTAAAACTGTAGTTTTCTTTATGCATTAACTGGTATCTCAGCTGTCAATTTTAGGGCTTCATTTTTTTGTTCAACTAACAATAATTCCTTGAAAGTGGAAATACTGTTCAACTTTCCCTTTTCAGAAATCCATACATTTGAAAAGACTATTTACTTCACTACACCAGGTACAGTATTTCCATTTATTTTTAATAACTACTTATTTTGTGAAATGAGATAGGATGATAAAAGGTTTACTTGTATAAGTGGAATTGAGTATAATGTATGTATAATCTTTGAATCTACAATGTGATTTAGAGATCAATAAACAGGGCAAATGTTTGAAATTCTGATGAGGAAGTTTTACTTGATCATGCCAAAAACACATGAGGGAGTTCTACTTCTGTGGTAATCTGCAGACTCTACACTCATATGGCCCAGATATGCTATGGACATAGTTATTTGTGACTTCTATAGTTTTCATTTTCAGAGCTGATACTTTCTTCAGTTAATTTTTAAGGCTGAGTTAGCTACAATCATATTAGCCAACTCTATCAAATCCTTCTTTTATGAAGTATAATTAATTATAAAAGAAATCAGCTCTTTGTAAAGTAGAAAGCGTGAATAGAAGTTTTATTTCATACCAATAAGGGACAGAAAGAAATAATGGATAATCTATTGGGCTTGCAAAAACGCAGACAGCTTTTCTGTCTCAATTCCCATATTGCTGTGAGAACTGTACTAGCAGACAAATACAAATAGGGTGTATCAAATAATTGCTTGTATTATCTTCATTAACAATAGTAATGGCTCTTGACATCTGCAGAAAATTTGGCCCCTTTCAGCATTCTGTCTGCTTTTGGTTTGCCTGCTGGTATTGATTTTATAGCAATTCACAAATCAGGACAGAAAGTTATGTAGATTTTCTAAGTACAGCTTTAGTTGCAAAATATCCCTAGTGCCATAATGGAGCTGTGAAAAATGCTGAGAATTAAATATCTTCAAAATAATGTCGAATTTGCAATAAGAATAAACCACCAATAAAAACAAACAAAAAAATCCCCCAAAGAATGGTTAATTATAAAATAGCCTCAAATGTAGCTCAGATTTCTGAGAGACACTGAGTGGCTACACTCCTTAGTGATGTGAAACCTGGATTCTTGATGGTAGATGGGTTTGTCCTTAATTCAGACTAAGGCTGTGTCCACTGATAAAAGTGCTCAGCAGGGAAGAGCAGGCAAATTTTTATGTTAATTTGGAAACTCTTGCAGTAATTTTTCTCAAACAGGAGACCCACTGAAATGTAGTTGACTTTGTCTTAAGTCACGTCTTCTGCTTTAATAAACTGAAAATAGATGTGCACAAAACATGACCATTATTTTATCTCTAGAGCTATTTCATACAGGCAATGTTTTACTTCAGTTAAGAGGATGTTGCATTGATTTTAAGCATGAGAAGTCAGGTGCATTCTGTGCGCATTTCCTAGCATGCTAGTATTTCTCAAATACAACAGTAATGCTATTTTAATTTTAATACCTATTTTTAATATGTTTTTGTTTTTATTTTGCTCTATATAATTCTTCAGGGTAGGTCTTGTAGCATTAATCCTCATAATGGTGGAAGAGATAGCAACTAGAAGCTTTCACAACAGTTCCTGCATCTTCCTGCAGTTCCATTAAGCTGCTCAGCCTTCTTGTCTTTGTGGAGATCTGTGTGGATTCCTACATTGTATTTTTGTACTACTTGAGAATCCTTGCCATCAAATTTAGAATCAGCAAGTGTGCTTTGCTGTGGTTTTACAGGGGCTGCTGCTTCTTCTGTGGGATCTTGATCTTGCTTTGATTTTTGTGGTGAAGTTTCAGCAGTATTTAATTTGTCTGAATTCTCTGTGTGCCAAGGCTGTGTTTCAATTAACTGTTTGCCTCGTGCCCATCACTGCTCATCTTTTCATCCACTGAGATTCCATGTACCACTTTAAAGATAAACAGGTCTTTGTTGGTCACAAGTAAAGGATGCTTTTTAAATGTGTGGTCTACTACTCTGACATGCCTCTTTTCACTGTCTTCTCTGTGGACAGTTTCATTCTCCAGTTTTTGACTGGAGTTGGTTTTGGTAACGGACAGTGGCTGAGGTTCAAAATATTTTATGCATCTCTTCACACTTCCTTTAAGCTATTTCAGCTCAGACCTCAGCTGCAACAAGTTAAGGACATCTAGTGGATTAAGCTGCCCAAGTTTATCTAGGTTCTGTGCTTCCAGCACGTGCCTCAGACTCTTTACAGCACCACTAGGAACTTTTTGGATAAGAATTTCATCTGATATGGCTCATTGTGATAGTTCTTATTCATAGGGTCCAGTGGCTGCATTTCAAACATCCAAGTGACTGCGTGAACACCATCTCTAACTAATGCAAAAGCCTTGTCCATACCTCTTGCACAGCCGGGAGCATGTACACGCAGTGCAAGAGACTGGCTATGTATTTAATATTTCTGCCTGCAATGGTTTTCTGGTCTACAATGCTTCTAGCTCTGGGTCTGGAGAGTCATCTTTAATTAAAAAGAAAGGCTGGTTCTCAAAGACCCATCTTACAGAGAGGACCTCTCCTCTCCAGATTTCCCACCACTCTAAGCATTTTTTTTCTGGTCTTGTGAACATCTGAATAATGAAGGCAAAGCTATATATAGCCTGCTGCACATCTGACATCATACTCTGTGCTTCAGATTCACCAGATAAAATATTAGAAGTCTTAGGTAATGTTTCTCTAAGTGTTTTCTTACTTGTACATTTGTATAAACATCTTAGTTCATATAAATTGCTTTGCTTTGGATACAGATCTATGGAGACCATGTGCTTCATTGGAGAGATGGATGAATCAGTGGACTGGGAAGTTGTGTCATTTCCAGTGGAGCTTTTGTAGTGGAAAACTTTTCCGTGCTTCCATATTCATGGGATCTGGAGCAAATCATTGCAGAAGTAGCAGTTCTGTCCTTTTTTTACCTTAGTGCAGAAGTTTCCTGTAGCCTGCTTGCTGAAGTAGTAGCAGTAGGTGGGTGATGAACTAACTGTTGAAGGCAATTTAATTTCCTGGTACATATTTTCCATCTTTCGTGAACAAAAGGGGGTTGTTTTTTTTTTAAATTTACGTATAAATTTATTTATTTATTTATTTTTATTCTTGTTGAAAGCTAGTTCTGCAGGCATCCAAGCAATAGGCTTATAGTAAGATCTGGAAAGACACAATGCATCAGCTAATGCTCAGAATGCTTAAAACAGACCTTTTGAAATAAAAGCTGCACTATTTGCACAGTGAAAAGAAATGTGAAATTCTTGCAAAATGCAGAATGATGATTGAACACTTTCAATCATCAAAATGAACAAATGAAGGCTTTGCATTATAAGCACAATGTAAAGTTATGCGTGGCTTATGCTCATTTTCATTTCTTCTGAAAGTGACATTTTCTGTGCTTCTTGGAATCTGTGGTGACAGAAATTATACATATTTACAGATTCAAAACAAGGAAGTAAGAGACTGTATTCAGCAGAGGAGGATAGGAATGCAGAAGTTTTTATAAAGGTCTACTTATTTTGTCTGTCACATGCTGTGAGTACTTGTTGAGCTTTCAATATATTTCATATTACATGCACTTAATTTCTAATGTCCATATATTCCCACCACTTTCATAGGTTACATCTTTAATCACAGTCAAAACAGAAATTCAGACTGCTTGGCAGACCAATGTCTTAATTTCACCCTTTCTAATTTGCATAAAGAAAAATCCCTCTTATTAAAAACACAGACCTTTACTTCTTTTGCAGGTGTTGCAGTCTCTCTGTCAGAGTGAACAGCTGTTTCCTGAACTGTCCTTTCAATCTGCTGTTTTAAAATCTGTGTTACAGTCTTTGGGAGCTCTTCGTCCTGAGCTGCATTGATTACTGCAATGGGAAGAATAATAAGACAAGATCATTTTTCATCCACCCTGCATTTTATGAAATTGACTTTATCAGTGGATTTTAAAACATTATTACATTAGAAAAATTACACGTAGCCTTGCAGAAGTCTAGAGAGTCACTTGATTGTGAACAGAAATCCACTGAGAAAGTGACGGAATGGTTGTTGAGGGACATGTTATCTATCACCTGCTGTTTTGCCATACCTGAGTGGAGTGACAGGGCTAAAGGTTGACAGGTCTATGGGGGAATATAATGTGTGAATTCCAATACTAGGACTAAACTGCAGGAGCAGCAGTGTCTTAACACTCTGGTCATATTCTGCAGGGATATTCAGTTCAGCTATAAATCAAACCTTTCTTATCTACAGTTCTGTATGTACATGGGCTAGTGTTTGCCTATGTTTTCAGACAATTCTTCAAGTCTCCACTTTTTTCAGGGAACTGAATGCATATGTTAAGCCACCTCCTTATGCAAAAGCCATCTCTGTCCCAAATTCTAAACTAATTTCTTAAGTCCCATTGAAGGAAATTAATGTGCTTTGCAGAGAATTCAGAGCAATGTGTGTTTTCATGTTTGTATGCTAAGAGCAGCACATCTGTGTGAGTAAAGACATTTGCCGTTGCTCACTTGTGAGCCTTTATTCTCCTGCCACTTCTTACCTGTTTCATCAGTATTCTGACTCCATGTGGAAGCCATTTTTGTCCCTTGAGTAACTTGCTCACGATGAGAAGCCTGTACACAAAACCTTCACTTTACTACAGGGTTTAGTGAAATATGCAAGAATTTTACATACTCAATATTTAAAATATATGTATTTAAAATGTTCCAATAAAGAAAAATAGGAATGGAAACCTAATTAATTACCATGTCAAAATGATAATAAATTAAAACCGCTTAATAAAACACCTTTAAAAACTTACGCACTGCCTAATGAGCGAGGCTATCTGCAGAACTTCCAGATCTTGCTGCACCAAGGGGTAAAGGTGGAAGAGGCAAAGCAGATATGTATCAGCATCAGTATAATTGTTCAATGAGATGATTATTAATTGATATGATTACCTTTTGTGTTTGAGAGGCTTCCATTTGACTTTCTTTGGAGGTTATTTCATTGCTCTCAGCTTCCCTGGTGCTCCTTGATACGGTATTTTGACTCCTACTTAACTTTTCCTAAAGACAAAAATAATTGCACATTAATAGCTAATAGTAAATTAGAAATTTTTTTTGTTTGTTTTTTTTCCTATGAAGGGTTTTCACAAATAAATTTAAATGGTGTAACTAGAACAGTTATTTTACAGCAGAGTAAATTGATATTTGTTGCCATAAAAATTGGAACAGACTTTTTTATAACACAGAAGATCTCAATTTCTGTTACTGCAGCTCTACTTTAGCCAGCAGATACAGAAAGCTGCATGAGTACTCACACTGTATCACTAGTCTGGAAGGGGGTGAAGGTGACTAGGACTACTGCTTCCAGTTTTATGTGTTCTGCTATCAGCTTGTTACCTATCATCAGTCAGCAGGCTAATACAACTTTGTAAAAGGAAATGTAATAAGAGTTGCTGACTTCCCGCATATGCTTTATACAGCTCTTCTGATGCAAAAATCTTGCTGAATTGCAGTTGTGAAAAATGTGACCCACAGGCTAACCAGAACATCCTATAAAATATACAGGCTGGCATTGTATCTACAAGTCTGACAACAGCAGTGTAACAAACAGAACATATTGTTGAGAGTTTAAAGCACTGTCTAACATGTCTGTTTAAACTGATTTCTGAGGTTATCTTATGCTTAGCTCAACTCCAGACTCTGGCAGTGATTTGTTTCCTTATTTAAAGCCTGTCACAGAACTTGTGTTACATCACATTATCTGTGTTCATGTAGTACTTTGCAATTTAGTGATTAGAAGAAATAAATCCTAAAGGTTGATGTTATCAAGACAGCAGTTGTGTGCTTCCTTTCTCTTGCACACTAGCATGCACACAGAAACATCTAACAAATAATTTCACTCATGTCAAATTTTCTTCCTTTGTGAGAAGGAAGCTTGCCTACTAGTTTCTACTGATAACAAGCTTTCAAATGAAAGGAGCTTGTTCCTCCAGCAAGAGCTTCCCAAGTGTTTGATGTAATGCAAGTGTGAAATTGTGTTTCTGAGATTGCTACTATACATCTAGTGCAACAGAGATCAGTAAGCTTCCTGCATCTCAAATCCTGGCACCTCCTTGAAATCCAGTTAATTGTGGGGCAAGAAATTACCTCTCTCCCTTAGTCATCCCATGGCAAAGCATATATTTATGGGATTTATTCCACCTTCAAACTAAGGATTGCTTACACTGCTTGAATCTTCGGTGACATTTCTGCTGAATCGATACAGGGGAGCATTCATTGCCTTACTGGTAATTTCTGCCACATAGTAGGCAGCAAAGGCTCTTAGGTTCTATGGCAGGAAAACAACATGCATCCCCTTTGTGGGCTTTAGGAATTCTGTTTCACCTTGGTGCTGCCAAACCATCTGTCTTACCTATAAGATGCATTAAAATTATACCAACAAAAGGTAAAATAAATTTTCTGATTCCTGGCCCAGTAAATGATTTCATACCAGGATCAAAATTAATTGTATCTACTGCAAAGTTTCAACTGTCAAAGTGAGGTGAGGCTTGAGGAGAGAGCAAGTCAGAGCATGGTTTACACTCGCAAGTTCTGTATGTGCAACAGTTGTGAGGGAGCTGCACAACAGGAGGAAATGTAAAGCTAACCCTACACCAAGTTGAAAAGAGGCAGTTCAAACAAAACGAATTACAAATTTTTCCATCTCTGTTTAATGCTTATGTGTTGATTTATGTATAGTATGCCTTTTCATTTTATATGGATATGCTTTCTAATATATTTATGCATACATACGCTTTTTTCATTTAAGAGATGATTTTCTATTCTAATGTACATGTTTTAGATATGTAAGTTAAGAAGTCATTACTGTAAAAGCTCATTCATGAGACACAAAATATGTTCATGACAGTCATTATGTGTCCTTTGAATGGTGTGGAGTATTAAAAAGGAATATAATTAGGCTTAATGTAGTCAGGAAGCAAATCTAATATGAATGTCACTACTGCTTTATTGCTATAACTTTGGTACTGCTTATGAAGTAGTTGCCATATTGCAAAAGATTATAATTGTTTAATGCAACAGCTATGGCTGAGTGAAATTCATCCTAAACATTATGGGCCAGATTTTGGCAATATAAATACACAGCTTTGCTCTGGACATGCGGGGAGGAAGAGGATCTTGGAGGTTCTCATATTTTGTGTGTCTGTCAATATGGCTAATTGAAATTCCAGTGACAGAGGGTAAAATGCTGATTGTTTATTTTTCCAAACAAGTGTCAAGCAGGAAGACCTGTGGTTTCATCTCTTCTCTGTAATGGCCAGCTGTTGGGTATGGGATAGGATATCTTGTAGATAGAATTAATGTAGTCTACCCCATTAGAGTTTGTGGCATGTTTTGTAGATCCCATAGGTTTTGGAGAATTATTTGATGGTCTGCATGGGCTAAGGTTACTCTTAATAAGCAGGATAAATCATGCCTCCAATACAGGACTGTGGCTGAAGATCATGATCTAGATTTAAAACTAGTTAAGAGTTGTACTTGTGGGAACTTGGTCCCTTGTTTCTGTGGCATATACAATTCCTGCTGTACTGTGCATTATTAAATCAAGCAAAGTTATTTAATCAAGTAAGGTTATTTAATCAACCAGATCTGCATCCCAGCGTCAGAAGCAAACAGCTCCCCTCCAGCTGTGCAAGGGAGGAGGACAGATAGACAACTCAAAGTCACTTTTGGCGGCAGGAATGAAAAAACAACGTATTACAGTTGCTTTTCCCTTCTCCCAAGAATCCCCTTTAAATTACTTTTTGTTTATTCTATGCTGTCTCATAAGGGAGCTTCAGAAATCACCGTCAGCTGGATGATTGTTGGCATTAGCTCATGAACAGCTTCTTATGGTCATTCTATTTTCATTTCAGACTTCTATTGCCATCCATTCTCTTCCATTTGTTTCAAGTCACCCTTTATGGGGACTGCTGTCCTCTCCATGAATATCTTTGTGGTACGTAATACAGAGGACTATAGTACCCTGTTGCATATTTGGATAAATCGTCATTCTAACCTAAAATGATATTATTTAAAAAAGAAAGATGTAGATCTGGAATAAGTTTGTATACATTTTGTTAGAAGAGTACATCTATATGCAGGCATTTAGATTCTGGTACTGAAGAGAACTGTAATTGCTACATGCATTTTATATGTTAGAGGCTCACACATCAGTTTTAGCACCTCTGCTTTGCAATAATTTAGATAACATTCTTACTGCATAACGTGCCCAGATTTGAATTTTCAGTAACTGTTCTGTGTATTTTAGACCAACTGCTCTGACAACAAAAACATGCTTTTCCTAAAAAAAAAAATTAAAAATAGCTTTGAGGTTAAGACTATGAATGCTTTTTATATGCATATGTACATAAAACACATACAATTCTATGTATGTATGTATTGTTCAAGGGGATCATATGGCCCAAAAGCTTGTCCAAGAACAAGAAAGCCTTTTACTTGTGCACGTTTGAAACACACAGCTTTTAGTTGAACTGTACATTGTGGTTGTCATATAAACTCTGTGGGAAGCTGGCTAATGCAATATCATTTATGTATCGGCAGATTTAGAATTTACTGTTCTAAGCTGTCAGTACGTACAAGCTTGCAGTTCCCTTTAGGCAGCAATAGAAGTAAATTGCGATCTTAAACCTTCAGTTACATAATTCGTAATAATAGAATGACTGACCTGATGAATGATTTACTCAGTGTGAATCTTTGTTTCTTCCTCAAAAGCTATGCTTTTTTACCTATTTATGTTTTTAGCATGGTATCATCTGTGCATTAGTACTGTGAGATTCTTGCAGAAATTTCTCATGAGACCTCACTAATCTGCACGTCATCTCTATGACTTGTCAGCCTTGCTTAGCTCTATGTATATACTAAAGGTGTTTTGGACACTATATGCAAGATTTTCACTAAAAGGTAAGGTTTTCACCATTCACTAACATTGTCCTGTTATTCAGTCTTACGCTGTGCAATTGCTAGAAAATTGGCAGTTGCTACATTAGCATTCCTACAAAGTTTGTCAGGAATGACCCTCAGTGGAGGGAAATGGCTTGTTTCTGACACTGGATAGTGAGACTGAGCAGCTAGCTAGCTAAGTGGTGTAGCAAACCACTTCAGGCTGGCATTTGCAGAATAATAGCACTGAAGCTCATGACCTCTTAGCTTAGTGGCTGACAATAAAAGGTGCTCGTGGTGCCAGGTGGTCAAATTAAAGACCAGGTCTCTAAACAAACCCTGGTTGAGTCTAAACAAACCCCGATGAAGACATGGCAAATTCTGTGACCAGTTTGCATTGCTGCTCACCATTCTGGAGGAGAGCTTAGTGCATCCTACTGATAATATGACACCTTTCACAAGCAACAAATCTCCCTTACAATGAAGAAGCCTATGAGTGACAGCTCCTGCTGGAGAAAAACAGAAAGATACATAGCTATTATTTGCATATATGATGCCAATATTTTGAATGAAGAGCTAGGCACTCCTTCTGCAATAACTGAATATGTAGTAAAATGTTCAGCTGCTGAAAAACCAGCTGTTTAAAAAAATAATGCTTCCTTATTTTAGCTTAGATTAATAGTTTGAATTTATCCAGATCTGTAGGCCTGTCTTCAAACTACATGATTTCTCTGCTTTGCCCTGGGATTGATTCAGTGACCTTGAGTAATCTTTCAACTACCTAAGTGTATAATCCCATTTTCCATGAGAGTGCAGTTATGTCAGATAGAAATGGGATTTTATGGTCTTGCAGTAAGTTATTTAACCTAAATTTAAAGATTGTTCCATATAATCTGAGTGATTTTATTTCCTGTGAATGTGACTCTTTCTGCTGATGATTTGCCTCCTCAAATAGCCACCTAGGACAAATACATGGATAAGTATACTTAGAGGTCACATCTTGTTTGAAGAAATGGAACCATCATAACGGGTTGGTGGAGAACTAGACATCATTGTTAAGAAAGGGAAAATGCATCTTATTTGATTCTGAGTAAAAGAAAAAGGCACATAATTTCTATCCATGTTTCTACATTTCTTCATCCAGATACATGGCAGCTAGGTTGGACCCTGTCACCAGAGAAGTATGTGTATGACACTTCCTATTACCAAGCAGTATCCTCCAGTATGATTATGTCCAACTATGGGACATTTTTGTTTAGTAAAAAATGCTTTAATACTTCTGCAGCAAACTGTGTCTTCTACCCTACAAACTGGAGCTTTTCTTGTTGTCTGTGCAGATTGTTGAAACTGGTATTAATGTATAAGTAATGAGAGATGATGGGTAGATATGATACTCATTTAACATGAAAATGAACCTGTAGCAGAATGTTCATGTGTCCTGTTCTATGAAGTTGAAGAGCAATATTGCTTAAATGGATGGTAAAGCACTTTACTGTGCCATTACTGTTTTTCAGAGTGCACAGGACAGATTGTACAATGTATTTTATTACAGAGGATTTCACATAGTCCCAAATCATTATCTCGTACAACAATTTTTCATGGCACACGCTAACGAAGTTATACAATGTAAAGACCTTTTATCAAAAATAACACTTAGCTGCTGCTTTGTTCTACTTCTATGTAGCATCTGGGTGGTTCTGAGCAATTTTTGATCTTTTTAGGGGAGCTTATTAGATTTAATTCAATGGAAGCAGGAAACTCCTTTTGAAAGAGAATAGCTTAACATCACATCAAGCACAATAAATGCAAAATATCACCATGATACTTGAAAATGAATTACAGGCTTAGAGAGAAGGTTAAGTATAAAAAAAAATGCTTTGGTAGTAATCTGCTTTACTCATCTATTTGCTGTAAATCTAGTATTGCCTATATTGAGTGTTCGTCCATATAAAAAAATACATGATTCCTGTAGTATATCTCAAAGACTAAATTCTATGAGTATAAACATTAAGGAAATATTGTCTTAGTCATAATGAAAGCTATTTAGTAAAGCAAAGAATCATATTTTTTTTCCTCCAGCTATCTAGCAGGGCATACCTCATTTGTCAGTATTAAAAATACTATTGTTACCTGTACAGATTTGTGCTGGTACAGAGAAAAGGTCTTTCGTGAAGACATCGTCCGCACTTTCTCGAATTGTTTCCTCACTGCTGCCAGGCCACCAGGCACAGTACAGAACTTGGTTTTCTCTGAAGTCTAGAGTGATAAAATAAGTTTTCCATTTGCACAAAGAATGTACTTCTATGAGTTGATTTTTTTTAGAAGTAGTTAAAAACAGTATGCTACATAATGCTTTTAAATTTCATATGGAATATTTGGAAACACTTGGCTGTGTCTCTAGCCTCTTATAGGCAACTTCCACTGACATAAATCTGTTAACCCTACTTAATGGATTGACAGATAAATTAACATTAGCATTCAGAATAGGCACAATAGTAAGAGTTATTTTTCAGGCGTTCTCAGCAAAATACGAATCACACATACAGTAAACATTAACTATTGAATGGTTGACTTTCACTCCTCACCCAAAAATTAGGGCCTGCAAATTATAAAGTTCTTTTGGAATTTTGAAATCTATTTAATTTTATATTTGTGATAATATTTGTGATCTATTAGCTGCTAAATGCTCTTGTGTCACATTGATCCTGCTGGTGTAACTGCATATTCATCTTGCCTAAACTAGTGTCTGAGGACTCAGTGGTTTCCTCTGAAGTTTTTGGGGTGTATTTTGGGGTGTATTTTCAACTGTGTAGTAATCTGTCTTTACGGGAATGACTCAGACAATCATAAATTCTGTTTTTCCATAGGTATTGTTGAAGAGCATGCAGAGAGTTTCAAGCAGGCCTTTGTGAGATGATCTTTCTTCACTAACAGTACTGAAGGTCACAAGAGTGCTTTTACCCTCAGGCTCCCTGTTCTAGTTGTGTCCCTTATGTGTTACCTCTTAGATGGTACTAAAATGAAGCTTTCAGAATTTGAGATTATTAATCAGTATGCAGAAAATAAACCACCCAATAATTAGAAATAGTCTTGTAAGTAAGGTTACAAAGTTAGGTTTAGTGCTGACCCCTGATGAGTAAGTAAGCAGATTATAAAAAACGGGTATTTTTTTTTCCTATGATGAAAATGGCACAGTTCCATGTGTGCATGGATATATCTGAATGTGAAAAGTAATTATTTTAGTAAATGAACATGCCAGGCACACCTTGCCAGCCCTTTGGAGAACTTCAGAAGGGTTAAATGCAGCTATGGGTTCTTCAAGGAAATGTAATAATTCCCTTTAATGGACCAGATATACACTTCCTTTCTCAAGCAAAGATCCATTTCAGCAAGAAACTGGGAGGAGCTCTAGACTGCAAATGAAGCAGTTCCTGTGTTCCACAGTTAGGTTGGCTCAGGCTTCACACAGTTCTTTTCTATTTCTTCTCAGCCTGAACTGCAGGAATCTACTCCAAATACATGCAGGCAATTAGGAAATAATGAAGTTAGTAGGCAGGGATTGGGTGATTGGAAAACACCTGAACTCTGGCTGATTGTGATTGGTGGCTGTTTTCACCATGTAGCTTTGGCCTATATAAGGACCCAGAAGGTCCCTTCAGCTACTGCAGACTGCTTCTTTCAAGAACCAAAGTGCAGGTAAGACTGGGAATCCTATAGTGATTCTTGCATACTGACAAAGATGCCAGCTGGCGAGAGCTGAGCTGAAGTCCTTCTTTTGCCAGTTATGCTCTCTGATTTACAGAAATTGCTCTGCCCTATTTTATAGTAAGAAAAAGTTATTTTTTGCTATGTGCAGAAAATTTAGCATAAATAAAGACTATTGTCATTCTAACATTGTAGCAGGCCTCCATTTTCTGATACAAGGGGATTGGGCTATAACTTCCATGTAGGATTTTAAGATATAGTAAAAACACACCTTTTGGTCCTTAGTACTTCTGTGAAACTGAGGCAGATTTTCCTGGCTAAGATCTGAAGGCCTGCTTTTTCAGACATTCCTGACTGATAATCAAATGTGCAGTGGTCTTGCTCTATTTTAATAGATTATATATTCTGTTAGCCAAATACTTTATGTTCTACTTGGTATTAATATTAAATTTTGCTTTAAAACACTTAATTCCTATTGACAGATATGTAGAGAGATGACTAAGACACATTTAAAGGTTTATTTATAAAGAATTTTTCAGATAATGCCAATTTTATGTTAATTTATTATAAAGCAATACTTTCTCATACACCTTATCTCATACAGCTGCTATTTTGAAATGCAGCAATTTGAATTGAATTCTTTAGTTTGACCTGCAAGAGGGCTAAACTTAATGTGCTTTTGAATATGATTTTGTTATTTGGTAATATTTTAAATAATGCAGAAACAGCTGGGTTTTGCTATTATAAGCTGAAAGAATAATTGTGCTGGTAATCTGTTGCAAGCCTGTGGTTCTAATCAGTCCAGTTTGTGCAACAGTGGAATAAAAAGAACAGTCATTGCAAGGTATTAAAGGGGATTTTCCAAATGACCAAACGTGTATATCATGAGAAGTCTTGTTCAGTGGGGACACAGACTGATGCATCAATGCATTTGCTGAGCTGATTTGTTTGGTAATTTAGGTTTTAAATGTTGATCCCCCATCAGTCAGCTTGTATAAAGAATGTAGGATATGTCACTGTGCAAAGCAAACACACCTAAGAAGGTAAGGAATGATGATATCTTACATGAGCAAAGGAGTTGCTACCCTCTATCTCGAACACAGCAGCCTTGTACATAGCCATCCTTTCTTTCAAGGAGACAGTTTCCTGGACATCCAGCAGTGCGTTATCAGCCCTGGAAGCACTCTCTTTAAATAGTCCTCTTACACGTTTGTGAGAACCCACTGTAAATAAAAATGGACATCATATTTTCTAAGGAAACCTGTACATTTTTTCCAAGTCTTGAAAGAAAGGCAGTAGTAGAAAGGAGAAGTATTACAAAGTTTTTAGCAACTCTATCTTACTTTCAATTTGGAACTTACTGAGTACAGAAAAACATAATGCAGCGAGGATTTTGAAACTGAGGCAAATGTCTTGAGGAAATAACAAAAAGCATAATGTTACATTTGCATTATTTTGTACTGTAAAAAGTATAAGTTCTAGAAATAACTTGTTACAATTGGATATATTATGTTCTAATTAGCTTTGTACATTTTAGTATTCATTTGCATAAAAGAGAATCCATAGAATTCAGTTGTTTGCTGATACTGCATTAGAGTATGTTTTAGTTGGTTTACTACTACTAAAACTGTATTGAAAATTATCTAAATTACTACCTACTTTTTAACCTTATTTCAGCTTATGAATATTATTGAATTATCTATTAGCATCTGCAATTCAGCCACAGTGAATATGGAGAAAGCATTTCAGAGTACTCCTGAAAGAGCAGCAGTTACTAGCCCTAGGAAGTTTTTTGTGCTATCTACAGTCATGTGATTGTATTTGAAGAATTCCATCTACCCAGAAAAGTGCCTTAAATTTAGCATAAAGATATCCTGCCTTCTTGTTTCAGAGAAGAAAAGTATGTTGTGAGCATCCTTCTTCTTTGTGATAAGAGGCAGAAAAGATTTCATATAATCCCACAGGCTGGAAGTTCTTCTGCAGTGCATGCAAAATTGGATTGCATGACACTGGATTTCTGTAACCAGTACACTCCCTTTTATGGGAGGAGAGGGAATTTTAGGACTTCAAGAAGGTATATTTTTAGTAAAGCCCCCAGAATCTAACTTTTTAATCCTTGTGCTTGTGCTGCAGATATAGGAGCACCCTAATCTTCCCTAAATTCACCTACATTTCTCCTTGTCCTTACATAATAGGCCAGAATAAATCTGTTGCAACCTGCATTGGTGTTTTGGGGTGTGGTTTTTTTTAAATTATATTTTCTGAAATTACAGGAAAAGGCTGTAGCTGAACAAAATTGTCTTAAAAAACCCACCCTGTCCCCCCACAAGCATGATACATATGCTGGAATTTCTCAAAGTTGAGGAAATTACTAACTTAAGGGGAAGAAACAGTGTAGACATGTCCTCGTGTTCTATGTGTTTAATTCAAGCCAGTAGGTACCCAAACTAAAACCTTAAAATCCATTTCCAAACAGGAAAGAAAGTCAGAGAGGAAACTTCAGATGTGTGCTTTCTGCTAGCCATTGGCAGTTTACTTGTATTCTTATATATTCTGGCACTGCTGACACCTTGTCTTCCTGAGTGTGCAGTTACTTTGTTGTAGCACATGACGTTTTGGCTGCCTTTCTTTTTCTTTTGAAATGACATTTATATTTTTTATAATTTATTTTCATCTTTCTGATCATTCCCAGACTTATTAAGCAAATCAACTCCTTGCTATAATTTGGATAGGAAATTAGTAGCTTCTCTTTTTGATCTAAATTTTCACTCATTTGTTTTGCTTCTTTTGCTGTACACTTTTGCTCATTCAAATGCCCTTAAAGGTGTAACATCTTTGGATTTGTTCAGAGATAAATGTGTGCTTTTGATGAAAGAATCTGTAAAAAGAGCCTTATGTCTACTAAGCTGAGGTATGCCAACAAAAACCTGTTCACTTTTGACATGTAGGACTCATGTAATAGTGTCTATTTCAGAGAATTTAATTCTTTTATTAACTATAAGTTCCATCAAATCTATAAAGTAAATGGAGCTTGACAAATCTGTGTATGACAGGACTGGTGAATCCTGTCTTTCTGCTGTATTTTTCCAATGATATGACTACACTAGTTATTCCTTATGAGTTTGTCCTAGTTTCTCTAAGTTTTCAGGATAGGTTGAACAGCAGTATGAGCATTGCCTTTCTGCTTTTCAGGGGAGAAATACAAATTATTGGTACTCAGACATAGAGCTTGCTGTGAATGTTGCTTGATACCTCTTCTAAAAAAAGATTTTTGGCATAACTGAAACATTTAGCTAAAAAGCTCTATAGCACTTTAGTGTTTCTTGCTGAAAAATTGAAGCAAGCTGACATATATTATCACTGGTTATAGAAAACTCGGATCTCATAGTGATGGGAGAAATAATCTGAGGATCAGCATTATCTTATATTTTTCAGGATCTGAATATTTATTCAAGTGCAGAGTTGCAGATTTCAGTGCTGAAGTTCAGCTATTAGAAGTTTAAGAGTTTTCACCAGTACTTTCAAACAGCCAAATGAGTCTATAGGGAATTTACTTCTCATAAGAGTCTCTGAATGCAAAATGGGGTATTATAGCTCTCACAGGAGAATCAAAAAAACATTATCCCCTATGGGTCTGTCACATTTTTAGAAAAAAGCTTCATTTGTAAGAGGCATGAATTGTTGACTGTGCATTTTTACATAGTTCATATTCTTTGTTATCCCTGGTGGACAAAAAAATGCTTCTGAAACATACTGTCTCCAATTTAGACTCGGAGGCAAAGTAGGTATGGAATGGAGGATTCTGTTCTCCTGTTAGGAAAAAGGATGGATTTGAAAGGAGAGTCTAAAAGGAGAAGCAAAACAAAAAGGACCTTACAACTATATTATAAAAAAGGTATCTGAAAGACTTGAGAATATGTAGAGAAGAGCCACAGAAGAATACTCCCACATGAAGAATGACAGCTGAATCTAGCTGATGGAAGAGAAGGTTATGGGCTGATTATGATATACAATTACCCTTCCAAGAGGATTCTCTTTAATTTGGTAAGAAAAAAAAAAGGAAAAAAGATAACCAATGGCTGAAAGTTAAACCTATAAAAGATCATGTGTTTAATATGAACAATGAGCATAAAAAAACTTAAGAGCGTTAGCTAAAAAGGGTCTTGTGCACTGTAATTTCCTTTTCCCTTTGATCTGATGGAGTCTGGAATTCCTAAACATGCAGGCTAAATGCTTCATTTTAAAAAAGAGTGGAGTCATAGTGGTTGATACTGTGTAGATGGCTTATTAATTTTATGGCAGAGTGGACAAGTCTCTTTATGCTATTTATTTGGGTAATCTATTGTTTTACATAAAGTTAAGTCCTAGACGCTCACAAATTGATAAGCGATTTTTCTGTCGGAAATCTGTATCATCCATGTTCTTTCTCTGTTAGAGAAACGCAGATATCGACACACTTTGGTACTGTCAAGCAGTGACCTCCAAACTAAGATATATCAAGCCAGGGGCTGTGCAAGACAATCCATTGGGGTTCAAGAATAACAATTTTTTGTAAATAAACATTTTTTAAATGTTTCTTTTAATTTCATCCATCCTCCCTATTTAGTATCTTTAATATCTCTTTGTGTGTGTTGCCATAATGTATTAGTAGAGTTTGTGAATAAATGCATATACTCGTATGCTCAAAAACGTTTTAATGATAGGGGTGCAGCATCAGAAAGGTTTAGAGACCATTGCCTTAAAGTGAGGCATCAGATCAACATGGTAATGCTAACTAACCTTCAGAGCTGTTGCTGAGGCCATTTTCTGATGACATCTTTTCAAAGATTGCTCTCCCTCTTTTCACACTAGACTCCTTTGGAGTACTGGTGGAATGGCTCCCAGGCTGACTCTTTGATGTCAGTGAATGTGAACTTCTTTCATTTTCTGCTTCCTGTTAGAAAACATCAAGAAGATGCATGTTAAAAGCTTTTGGTAGGAAACAGGTGTGGGTTTTGGGGAGAGGAGAGAGGGTGAAGAGGCAGCAGATTAGAAGGGGGTGCTATTTCTGGGAAAACATTCTCCAGAATGCCCTAAGGTAAGTTTCTGTAGCACTGCAGGTTGTGGATTCATGGCTTATCATTCAACAGACAGCGATACTTGGAAGTATTCTTTTGCCATTTCTTGCATGTGGTTTCTTCCACAAGAGAGGGGTGGAGGTGGTTGTAAGGATCACAATGAAAGACAGCAGTTCTTGTTTAAACACTATTTGTACATAGAAAAGTTCACAGAGGGAATTTTATTAATTTCATTTACTGATATGTAAGACTACATAAAAATGATTGCTTGAGAACAGATGTGCTTGGACATTTCTGTTTCAGAAATTTGATTTTCAATTCTACTGTTACCTACTGACTGAATTTAGCTTATCAGAATAGCAAGCTAGTGTTCCTAGAGAGTTTACACGGTATCATTGGTATCTCATAATGCCTCAGCCCTTCGAGAGAAAATGAGTGAATTATTGCTAAGCAAGACTTTAATGTGTTAAAGCTGGTGTTTCTGGGGTGCTTCTCCCTCCATCCCTGCAATGCAGTACTCAGTATGGACTTGGACACAACAGCTGTAAAGGCTTGCTCTTATATTAAGTAAATAAACAGCTGGAGTAGCAAAAATATACTCCCCCACCAACCCCAAGGGTGGTAAGGAAGGTTCACAGCAGATCCACATCTGCTGTCCCTGTAAAAGAGGTATGATAGCAAAAAAGGGTGGGTAAGTGTTTGGTCTGGTGACAACATTAATCTCTCCAGCAAGATTTTGTGGAACTTATTTGCCAGAGCCCTTTATTGCTTAAATGGCAGAGGTTTACAAAATGTACTGCTTTCATTAGCCTAATTCCTTTTTATTGTTTGCAGACAGCTTTATTATTGTATACTAATTTAATGCTACCCTTATATATGATTTTACTGAAGTAACTCCTAAATGTTTTTAGATTTAGATATTATGCATGGTGTGTAAGAGGCAACAAAATTTGACTTCTGAATTTATTGTCTTACATTGGACAATATTTTCCAGTAACTATTTAAAAATAAAAAAAAATTAATGCCATCCAACTTAATGAATCCTCAAATAGAACTCTTGCAGTGAATTGTAGAAGCCATTTTCACAGTAGCATATAATCAATTAATACATTCACCTTGAATTTTTTGAAAGTGACAGTGAACAAGCATTGGAAATGTACTTTTAAAATGCGTGCATCGTTAGCAGTCCAGGACAACTGTGCTTCACCCATCTTTAATAAATTTCTGCTTTTCTCATAGCTGCTGATAGCTTTTATCCTAAACATGTACTGTACTTTATTTATTTACCTGTAGCCATTCTTTGCAAAAATATTCCTTCCTGTGCATGTATGATAGGTTATGTCTTGTGGAAACTCATGATTTTATAACAGTCTGTCTACTTCTGTGAGTTATGGTAGCTTTTTGCTTGAGATTAGCTAAAAGATTTTTGCATGATATGTCAGCACTGAAACAAATGACTGATTAGACCATAGAAGCTGAATATGTTTTATTACCGTGGGTATTGTAAACCCAATTTTTTCAGCGAAAGTACCTGTGGTATCACCAATCATCAGTTACGTACGTCGCATCAGTCTTTCCTCCCTCCTCCTCCCCTCACTGAAAAGGGCACTGCTGCTACTGCTTATATTGAATTAGAACTTGAAAGGTAATCTTGAGTACAGTGGATAATTTTAGTAGGCAGGCCAGGAGGTACACTCAACACACTGGAAAACCTAAACATGGTTACATTTAAAGGTGATATAAGGGGTCTTAACCAATACTGTGGGGTTTGTTGACTTTTATTTATCATGTTTACAGGAGATAATTGGTGTGAATCTAACCGAATTATTCTCTAATTGCTTTTACAGTCAGAAGCGTATTTTACTTTGCTATTATGGAAAGTATTTTTGCAGGGTAGTAACAGCAAAAGACAGATTTCTGGAGTGAGGAAAGCAGCTGTCCTTTAGCTTCACAAGACTTCATTGTACCCTTCCTCACTAGCCTGCTGGGTACTTTCAGGCTGTACATGCTACTTAGAAATGGCAGGGTGGCGCAGTGCCAGTAAAATAAGCTCTGTGACCAGGCTGGGTTACAGTGCAGGCGGGCAGCTGTAGCATAGGTAGGATAGAGAGTTTGGCCAGAACATAGGTACGCTGAGAGGAATGAGATACTTACATGCCAAGTGTATCAGGAGGCAGCAGGTGGCAGAAATGAATAGAGTATTTTGTATGGAAAGGGCTATGGCTTCAGATTGCTGTTTGCTTTCTAACATTTTTCAAGTTGGCTATCAGGTACAATTGCAACTCAGTATTAATGATGAAATTTTTATTTAAAACAGACCATTATGTCTGAAATCTGGTATGGGCAATCTGTGATGCAGAAATGGCCCATGCAGGGGAGAAGTGAAGGATGTGGGAGGGAGAGGAGAAATAAAAACATGCAACTGAGCGTTTGTTAGGTCAGCCTGATTATGTCCACCTCCTCCAGTTCTGCAATCAGCCAGTACCTGGCATACATAAGAACAGCCACAGGATCATGTTGCCACAGCATTGTGTGGCTTCCAGTAGTCAACACCAAGAATCCCTTTAATGATGATATAACTTCTGCAGTATTAGAACAAAATGGAAAACTCAAATTGTACTGGATTTTCAGCTACTGTTGGCATCTTCAAGAAAGAACTCATCTAGTTTGGGGTTATTTTTTTTTTTTTTATTCCTGATGTGTTTTTCTGTAGTTACCAGTAACAGCTAAAAAACTTCAGAATTTACTGTTTCTTATGCTTATTCTTGCAAGCTAGGGACCAATATGAGTTTGATTTGTATTTTTCTTACCTCTGTTAATTTTATTAACTTGTAGACTATGGTTTGGTGTTTTTTTTTTTATGTTTATCTCTGCAGTAGCAATTCCATGAACTAGAAAATTTATCTATGTTACTATTTTGGGAATATATCTCAGTAGGAATTTTAAAAATAATCTTTTTTGCCAATCTTTAACATAAATTACAGGAATATTGGCCCTAGTTATGAGGTTTTCCATGTAAATTATTTTATGGACAGGTTTCTGAGATGTTTGTTATTAAGGCAGAAGGCATTTTCATTCAGTTTATTTTCCTGTGTTTAGAAAAGCAAGTGTCAAAACTGGAAACCTGGAATAATAGCTACAAATTGCTTAGACATAAAATATTACTGTTTTTTGTCTTTAGGGTTTGATTTTTCCACCTGCGGACTTCTCTAAGTCTCAGCTTTTGTTTTGCAGTTTTTCAAGACTGCAGTGGGGTTTTTATTTGGTACTTTGTAATTTGGAGATTTTGGTAAGCAGTGTCAATTAGTAATTCCAGGAATACTCTTTTCAGATTTTATGCCTTGATATTAATTTGTCAACCTAGTTGTGTGATAATTTTTTTATAGGTGACTGAATACAATTTACTGTAGCTTCCTATTAAGTAGATTGAGACTGGCGTTTATTGTTCCAAACCTCTTTGTTAATGTCTTTTGATTTCTTTGTACTACTGCCTGTAATAATGTACCCAAAAAAGAATAACTGTTTATAATTATACAGACATTTTGGGGGACTGCTAATACATTTTCCCACATTGTAGTGGATCTGTAATTTTAAATACATTAATTCTCTTTCAGTTCTTTCTAAATAAGTTCTCCATAAGTTCATTATCTTTTACCATAGCTTTCCACACTAATCCGTATTCTTTAAATCCTTGATATGGTGAATCACTGTATAGGTGAATGGTCCATTTAATGCTCTCTGTAAGGATGGTGCTGTTTTGACAGCGATTATAATCGGGGGCAGAAGAACTGCATGCTTAGCACTGTCCAGAACTTTTTCCTTCAAACAAACCAATTATATGTCCATATGTGTTCTTCTGTTCCTGCCTTTTTCATTATCACAGGGTCCCCCATGTGACAGTCTCCAACTGCCCCAGCCCCATTTTGCAAATGGTATCCCTGTCTTAGTGGGGCTTCTGAAGGATGATTTTCTTGCACTATTACACCAGCTGTAATGCTAGAGATCAGATTTATTCTCTGAAGATGCTGTTTCCTACTGTGAAAAATTCATTGGAAGGCGTTATGATTACCATAAACTCCTTTTACTCAGGATAAATTTAATTTGCATACTGTTTTATTGGGGTATCTACCCAGACAACCTAACGACAGCGAATGGCAAAGACATCTGCTTAATAAGGATAGAATTAACATAAATGCCACTTATCGAAAAAGCACTGAGGTAGTGCCAAGAGGTGCTTAATTAGAGGCTAATGTATGCAACACTTGCAGAAGTTGCCAAAAGAAAACTAAAACAAGAATAATTGTTTTTTTTCTTTCTGATTAATGCAGGGTTCAATTCATGTCAAGCTTTTGTAACCATATGTGAGTTCTTGTCGGGACAATTATTGAATTGAGACATGGACTGTTGTGTGGAACACCCTGCTTAACAGCATTTATTCCTTTTTTTGTTAGACACAATTTGTTTAAATCTGCCTATATGTAAGGAACTTGCTATTGTGATTACTTCAGTTTTATATACTGGCTCTGAATTATTCTATTTTTGAATGGACTTCTCAGAAACAGGTGACACAAGAAGCTATTTGTATGTTCTGATCTCATACTGTAGGCAATGAAAAGAATAAAGCACTGAAGAGTCCAATTTCAAGGAATATACTGTGATTACTTATAGAAATGCCAATGATAAAGATTCCAATTTCAGTAGCCTACTGAGTGACTGTGCTTCTTTTAGATCGTGGATTTTCCACTTGCTATCCAGTCCTGCACTAATCTGAAAGTCAGTAAGCCAGAACACATGAAGTTTTAAATAGAGGAAAACTATTTACCAAGTTACTACTACCTTTTCTGCATACACTGAACTACCTTGGATAGGAAGAGGAATTTACAGTCAGTATATTAAATAGGTTACCAAAAGCTACTATTAATGTTCCAAGTATTTCCTTTTTTTTTTCTTAAAGGACATCTTCAAATGTATTAAAGAAATACGCTTATCCCCATCCCATCGTAACTACTTTTGCTATGTGTACTACCTAAAGGAAAGCTAGCTACCACCACACTTTAATTTTGTATATGGCCTCCACAAAAAGGATGCATGTGTAAGAAATGACAGAGGAGTAGGAGTAGACCCAAAGAGAAAGGGTAAAAGCATAAGGTGAAAGGAAAATAAATCCATAAGTGAATAGTGATTTAGGGAACGAGTTGAGCAGTAGGATAAGTGTTTAGAAATCAAATCTGTTGCTTTCAAAATAGTTATATAAAATCTCAATCCATTACTGCATTTTATTGTAGCTTAAAATACTTGAGGGTTGCTATTCCAATAATTGCTCTCAATCACAATTCAAGTTACACTTAAAGTCTAAGAGCTTTGCTGGATGAGCTCCTAACGTTTTCTATTGCCTACAAAAAGCTGGCATCTCAAATTCCAATTCAAAACAAGAGACTGCTTAGCTGGAGAGTACACAGGGATGATCTGAGGTTAATTCTAGTGCTGAGAGAGCTGATAATATCCCCTGTGAATCACCCAATAACAGTGAACTATAAAAAAGTAAGAGATAAAGTCCTGGCCTGCCTGGAGAAAAAGCCTTTGGAAATCCAGCATCAGAGAAGTCTGTTTCTGATACAGTTCTCATTTCTAATGAAAATATGATGGAAATCCATTCTGGTGCAATTTGGAAGCAGGGAGTGCATGGAATCATGTCTACCATCTGCTGGAATGCTGATGGCATTAAGATTGATGACAAACCTCCAAAAGTGACTGTTACGGAGGGTTGCTAATAACACCTGCTGCGTAAACTCTATGAAGCCAGTAAGTAAACTGTTGAGACAAAGCCATGATTCTCGGTTGATTCTCTGCAATGCACCACTTCACTAAGACAGAATTTCTCAAGAGGCTTAAAAAAACCCCTATGGCTGCCTGGAACCTGCTCAGTCGTTTTATACCCAGACCAGTTCCTGAGATGCATATCCCTTTCAGCTGTTACAGACTGTTTTAAAATAAGACAGTATTTTCATTTGGAGGAAGGGTATGAAATAACTTTTCTGTAAACACAGAACAGAGGCCCTGAAATGAGCTTGTTGTCAGCCTGGGGAAATGGAAGATCTATTTGCAGAATTGCCATCTGTGCTGGTTTTGGCTGGGGTAGTTAATTTTCCTCACAGTAGCTAGTATGAGGCTATGTTTTGGATTTGTGCTGAAAACACTAATTGTTGATAATGCAGAGATGTTTCAGTTATTGCTGAGCAGTGCTTCCACAGAGTCCAGGCCTTGTCTGCTCCTCACCCCATGCCACCAGCGAGCAGGCTGGGGGTGCACAAGAAGTTGGGAGGGGGCACAGCTGACCCCAACTGACCCAAGGGATATTCCATGCTTTGTGGGTGAACACCTGCCTGACCATGGGGAATAGTGAATGAATTCCTTGTTTTGCTTTGCTGGTACACATGGCTTTTGCTTTACCTATTAAACTGTCTTTACCTCAACCCACGAGTTTTCTCAGTTTTATCCTTCTGATTCTCTTCCCCCATCCCACTGAGGGGAGGGGGGATTGTGTGGAGCTTAGTTGCTGAATGGGGTTAAACCACAACACCATGGGCTCTACACTAAGAAAAAACATTGAGGAGCTAAATTCTGCTTTGAAATATCTACAGATTTCATTCTTACTTAGCAAAAGTCACACTGATTTGCTGTTTATCACCATAGCAAAATTGATACAGGGTCCCTGGTCTTACTACTTATAAAACAACCACCTAATCTTTGTGCTAAAAAGGGTAATCCTTTTAACTGTTAACAGCATTTGACATACATCAAATTATTGAGCTGTCCAGACTCTGTCCTATGGAAAGATTATCAGTTAGTTACGTTATTAGCTCATTGTGTGATGTTGATTTAAAATGTTATAGCAGTTTTAAAAGTATGATAATATCTGTGCTAAACTGACAACTGGCCAGTGGATTAAATAGACAACTATAGGACATAGAATAACCACAGAAATTTTCCTTCCTAAACCAATACTGTGCAATGGTCCATCTCTATTGGCATTTCTGTAAGACAAAAGAGTTGCATGTTTTGGAAGCACTTAAGGAAACTGAGGCCACAGTTACCAAACTTTTTTTAGTGAGCTTTTTTTTCAAGCATGTGATACTACAGTGATTGAGTAACATCATTAAAGTAGGCCAGCTACAATATCTGTAATAAATCAGGATAAAATTTATGAAAACTCCAAAATAAAAATCTTGATAGAAGTAAATCTTGCTACAGCTTTTTAAAGCAATTTGAAATAAAACCACATACAAATCAAGCAGAATTTATACTAAGTTCCTCTAGATGTCTATATAAATCACTGGCACTAGCTTACCACCAAAACATGCAAAATAAGGAGTCCAGATCTGAGACAGCTGTGTTTAATAGGAAATATTTTAGAAGGAACTGCAATGAAGACTGGAGAGGGTACAGGCAGTATGGCTTTGTAGCCAGCATGCACAGGGGACAGTTTTCAGGCTTGGTTCAAGTCATGGAAACTGGTTTCTAAACCAGTGTGATTAGTAACTACAACTAATGTTTGAGTTCTTTTTCCAAAATCATGACCTGCAGCAGCATAGAATGCTATTTTACCACATAGGAGGCACAAATTAAGATTCAAGGCATGGCTACTTCAACAGTAGCTTTCCTTTTTAATCTCCTCTTGTTTTTTTTCACTTTTTTTTTATTTACATACATATTCCAAACACTTCAGTCAGTCAGAATAACTTGTCCTTTCTATTTGTATAATAATTCCAAAGTAATTGGAAAAAAGTTTTACCACAGAATTAAAACCCCCAATGTTTCCATAAATAATCCCATTCTGGTTTATCACAATAAAGTTTTATTTAAAGCTTCTACAATAAAATCAGTACCTTCTTTGCATTGCAATTGTAAAAGGAACACTGCTGTATACTAAATTCCAATGTCAGCTCTAAGTTTATGCTTTTGTTCTTTATTATCTTTTTTTTCCCCCTCTTACAATGCACACTTAGAGATGCAATTTTGTGTATCTCAGATTTTTCACCTTTACAGTGGAAATTTAAGAACTATTATTTTATCAGTTAATTGCAGGTATGGGAGAAGAAAAACATATCATTTATTTGGGGTTTCATAAAAGCCTGGGTGTGCCTGGGTTTTTTGTTTGTTTGTTGTAAATTCACTGACAATATATGCTTTTCTTTGCACGCTCTGTTGCTGAAATTTACTTGGATTCGGCGGTATATCAGTTTAGAACTTTTAAGGTTCTTAAAATATCTCAATGTATGTCTACCTTTAAGCAAAACAAAATAATGATTTTTGAAAGAATTGTTTTCTAACGTGATCATTTTGTGTCTCATGTTGCTACAGACATTTACATTCTTTCTGTTGTCATTTTCCACAGTCATTTGCAATTTCTTGATTTTTGTAATTATTTCAAATAGCTGGAAACTATTAGAAGAATGTTGGGGTGTGGAACAGAAAACAAAAATAACAAAGCAGAAACAAAATCATTAGCAGAGAGGGGAATCAAATGACTTTCAAAATGACTAATATTTATCTAGGTCTTAATAGGCACTCTATTTTAGCTGCACACACTCAAATACAACAATCTTCTGGCTTGACCCTCCACTTTGTTTCCTTCCAAATTATTGCCTGGTTTCTAAGATTTGATAATTTTCCAGTAATATTGAGCGTGCTGGTTCCCAGACTCCACTGATACCTGCTTTTAGAAGCAGGACAGAAGAGCATTTTCCTTCAGTTGTTCATGCAACTCAGGCAGATCACTTTGTTGTAGTCAAGAGCAAAATGGCTTAGCTTAACTAAAGACAATCTCTGCCTCAGTAAGAGCTCCAATTAGTTGACATATTTTAAAGTCTTAAATGAGTTTATTTCCATTAAATATACACTAATTTAAAAAATTTAAACATATGGTGTACTCTCCGATATTGCTTCCAAAACTACAGTAAGCAATATGTGTTCAAGCAGCCAAATTTTTTCAGTTATTCAGTAATAATACAGGCCACATCAAATTAATCTTCTAAGTCATTTGCTCTGCACAGCACTAGAAATATACATGCTGGGAACCTTTTGTGAAGTCTGCAGTGTTCGCCTCACTGCCTTTTTCTTCTCTTTTGTTTTTTTTTTTCAATGCTTGTATGGAATGACTAATTATCTTAAGCAAAGGCTTTTTTTATCCCATATTCATTGCATGTTTTTAAATCAGTTCCCCCTCCCCCCCGCCAATATTACTACCTATAAAAGATAGTAAAATTAAGTCTTACCAGCATTCTGTATTTTTAAGCAATAGCATTTTCTTTGATCACATACTGGGCTGATGTTTGAAAATGAGAAATAAGAGAAAATGAAACATACTCTACAATGGAAGATTAACAACAAGTGTATAAAGAGGCTACTATGTAAGAGATATAGCTACAGAGAATTCAAGATGATCTATAAATTATGGTGAATGATGGAGACTCTGAGACAGTGGGCATAAATAGGGAGATTCTCAAAACTGATATTACAAGATCCTTGTACCCATAGTCCAGCAATGATATTTGTTATCTGTGACAGAAATTCATATAAACAGCTTCAGAGAAAGACAGTGCATTGCTTGAACTCTCCTGGGTATACAGAGTTCACAAACTGCCTAACCCTGAGTAACATCTACTATTCCAATTTTATTAATCAAAGTCTTAAATTTGAAACAAATGTATCATCACACCATGACACAGAAGAGAGAAAAAACAAATGAGGTTAAAATATGGCAGTGTTTGCTCGGCTTTAAATCTAGGCAGCAAACATATAAAAAGGATCCCATCTTTACCAAACATTTTTGAAAGAGACAGCAGAGCAAAAAGTACAGCTGATACAAGGAGAGGATGCTGAGCTAAAGGAGCACAAACAGAAATGCACATAAGAGGTCTTGTTTGTGAAAAGGATCCCTGAAGGATCTTCTGAAGACCCTAAAGGTCTTCTATTAAGACAGCTGATGTAGTAAGCTGTACTTAGCAGATTGTTTGTACCTCCTGTACTTTAATGGCCCAGGTTGGCATCTACCAGTATACTGGTACTCTACCTGTGCCTTGGACAGGAAAAGGTGGAAAGTATTCTATGCTATAATTCTCTGAAAACCAAAGAATTCATCTGCTTTCATTGAGATTCAGAACAGTAGCATGAAACTCCCAGGTATGGTTATTTTGGACCCATTTATTTTAACCTAATGACAGCTGCTTCAGAAAGCATTGTGAGTCTATTTCTCTTTCTACTAGATACTACCAGAGAATAACAGAATTGTTAACAGTTTGTCCTCACAGACATTGTACAGGTTAGAGGAAAGATAACAGAAGTAGACGTATTGGGGATTTTATTTTACATATTTGTAAAATAAATTGAAATTTTATTTGCTATTGAAAGAGTAATTGTGAGTATGCTTTGGTGCAGGTGTTTATTTGATTGTTAACTTGAATCATTTGACATGTTACACAATGTACCCTGCAAGGGCAAGTAATGTCTCTTTCACTCCCATTTAATTTATGGATTGCTCTCCTCTGAATACCAGCACCTGTGGATTTCTCAGACTTTGTCACAAGCTTATTTCCTTCCTAATCAACTTAACCCAGATGTTATGTTTCTCTCCAAGTGCTGTTTCCTAAGACATGCTAGTAATGGGCGTATTTACTTTCCATCTTTCCACTTTACTTTCATGCTTCAAGAATCGATTAAGATACCTCAGGCTGGTAAATTGTTCCAAATATCAGCCAACAAAATGACAATGAAAATGTTTTAATGATTTGCAGCTTTCTGCCACAAGTGACAAATACTTGAGAAATTTTTTGCTTAGGATAAGAAGTTTGTCTATAAAATCTGGCAAACTAAAATTGCACTAAATATGGAGAGGAAATTAAAGAACATATTATAAATAAAACATACTTTTCCAGACATAATTTTCTGGCCACTGGCTGTGGAAAGGAGTTGTGCCTTTCCAAGTGCTTTATGGTCAGTTTCCTACAGAGGTTATCAAGCTTTGATGCTGCTGGCTAATAGGTTGAAAACCATACAACAAAATAGACTTGGGTAAAGCAAGGTATTTACTGGCTTATATGTCTGGAAAGAGAAGAGGCAATTTTTTTGATGACCCAGAAAGCACAATTCTTCACCTTCAAGATCAAACTACAAAACCTATTGGACATCACATACAACTTCTCTCTAGGTTATAATGTTTTAACTTTATTGATCTGTATGGATTTTAAAATGTTAAAGATTATTTCTGCACCTAATTTCTGGGTAATTTCTAAGCAATCATATCTTTAAAGAACCCTTTCAAGACTTTTTTGGGGGGTGTGTGGTGGTGTTTGTATGTACCTTTCCTCAGAAGGTCATACTCCTCATTTCTCTCTTACTTTGGTGTGCTTGCTTAGTGGCACACAGTCAAGATTAGAGAGAGAATCTGCATACAGAAGTCAGAGCTTTTCTGCTTTTCTCTGCCTTCTGGAGACTTAGGCCAAAGACTAGTGAGTCTGCTATAATCCTGAATTTAAAGGAAGATAATTTCTGCCAAATCAGGCTCTAAAGAAATATTAAAAATATCAAATCTTCTGTCTGCTCAGAATAAAATTAACGACTTAAAACCTATGAAGTATAGGTTCATAGGATGGTTAGTCAGTTTCTTCCTGGAACAATTGCAGCTTACAGTGCACTGCAAAAAGGAACAAAAAACCCCAAAAGAAATAGAAAAATCACACTCTCTAAATCCTCCCCCAAAACAGGGAGGGAGAGCAAAATGAGACACATGGTATTTCTCATACACCTTGGTGTTCTTTCATCTGTGCTGTTTTCAATGTTGCATATAGCAAATACATAGACGCTTCTACTACTACAGCTATCCTGGTATTACAATATTAGCCCTTTGAAAGTGTCCTGGGTTCAGCAGTAGCAGTCATTTTTTCTCCTTCTTAGTAGCTGGTGCAGCGCTGTGGTTTTGACTTTCGGCCTGGGAACAGAGCTGATAACACCAATGTTTTTAGTTACTGCTCAGTAATGTTTACTCTGACCAAGGACTTTGTGAGTCTCATGCTCTGCCAGGGAGGAGGGAAGCCGGGAGGAAGCAGAGACAGGACACCTGACCCAAACTAACCAAGAGGTATTCCACACTGCAGCACATCATGTCGAGGATATAACTGGGAGTTACCTGGAAGGGCTAATTCACTGCGGGGTTGGACAAGGTATTGGTTGGTGCTTGGTAGGGCGGGGTAGGGCAAGTTATTGGTTGGTGGGTGGTGAGGGGTTGTATTCTCTTCCCTTGTTATTTCCCTTTTTGTTATTATCATTGGTGGTAGCAGCAGTGATTTGTGTTATACCTTAGTTACTGGGCTGCTCTTATCTCAACCTGTGGGAGTTGCATTCTTTTGATTCTCCTCCCCATCCCTCCAGGAGCAAAGGGAGGGCAAGAGGGGGTGGGGGGTGTGGGATGAGAATGAGACTGCGTGGCTAACTTGCTGACAGGGTTTAAACCACGACAGAAAGAAAAACCCAGCCTGATTCTCTTAGTTCTTTCAGTTTTCCAGAAGTGAATGAATTTCTCCTTCATTTTCTCCATTTCCAAATTACAGGCTCAGCTGCAGAACTTCACTTAGCACAAAATAAAAGAATATTTCTGTTTAACTTCAGTGGTCTTTACTGAAAGAACTAAAGGCAAAGCAACATCATATCTGCATCGATACAGACTGAAGTCCTGAAAAAACTGTCAGAAGCCCATGTTACTAAAAAGTCTCTTTGATTATGCCATTTTCTTGCTTTCTAGACTTTCAAATACTTGTTAAACTGCTGTATATATACACAACTTTTTAGGGATATCTGTTACCATGTAATAATGGAATTGTGATTGTCTTCAACAAACACACAAAAACCAAAATAGACTTAATCCTGTGGTGAAAAACATACTTTGTGTTTTTGAAATACTTCTTTTTAAATGCTTCCCTGTTCCAGAAATATATTTCAGATTTTTAGACTGCCTTCCTAAGAAAGTCAAAATAATTTTTTCTATTAGCTAACTGTGCTCCACTAGAGACTCAACTTATCAGAACAAATGAAAAGTGCCTCTTAAAATCAAAAATATAACAGCCAAAAAAGCAGGCAAGAAATCTTTTTTAGGACTGGAGCAGAAAGAATGTAAGGAATAGATTCAGACAATAATCAGACAAAAATAAGCCCCACACCTGAAATCATTGTAATTGGCTGAAGGCAAGCGATCCTATAATAAGCCACCCGCATCCACAGCATGATACACAACGAATCCTTGTGGATTCTGAATAAGCAGTAAGTAAGAAGAATATTGAGAGGCAAACCCCATATTTATTAAATCTCAGCACAAAAGAGACTTCCTTTGGAACGTTTGGTTGAGGATATAGGACTATAGTCCGTCCCATCCTGTTCCTTATAAAAATGCAGCCTCCTCAGCGGTACTGAATACGTAAATGAGACTAAACCCAAATTTAATTTCTCATAAGGAACTGGTGACACGCGTTTCAATGTTCCAACCTAACTGTTGTACTGTTTTTTCTAGCACGCTTCCTCGTTGCTGCAGCTCAAACACTAACATTCGTGACTGTGAGGAAAAGTGAATGATTCTACCGTTTTAAGGTAAAATCCTATTAGAGATTGTTTTCTCCACTGTCCACAAATAAAGCACAAAAATTGGTAAAGCTGAATTGAGGGCAGAAGAATAAGAGCATTCTCGAGTGTCTGTTAAAGGAAAATAATATAATTTGTTGTTTGGCACAAGCATAGTTATTTAATAATTGGGCAACTAGGGAAACTAGCGGTGTGGGCCACTAAAGAAACCAAGAGATGGGCATGGTGGAGAAGAAGGTCTGAAATGTTGAGTGGTCACAAGAAGTGTCAATCATTTGTGCCAATTTCAATCCCAGTTTTGTGTGACACTTTAAGGAAGGCAGGTACACTCTCAAGAAAATAGTTGCTTCTGGATATATAAGCAATGAAATTATAACAGTGTAACTAACACAGAAAATAGCTCAGAACAACTCAGGAACTGCAGGTGGTACACTGGGATGGAATTCACTGATTAAACAGGAAGGAAGAGGAGTACTTTTCAGAAGACCTTTAAATACATATATATATACATATGTGTATCTATATTATATACACACACACTGTACTGCAACAGCTCACGGGAACAGTTTGTGAATAAAGGAGATTTGGAAAGCTCCATTCCCACTATTGAAATACCTGTTTTTGCTGGTGTAAAACACTTTTTTGCTGGTGCAAAACACTTTAGAGAGCAGTAAGAAATCTGCCAACATGTCCAGTTTTTAGAAAGGCAAAACCAGTGAAAAGCCACCAGTCCAGTTCAAAGATGAGTCAACTAAGAATAACCAAAGTGGGAAGAGGATTGTCTCTTCAGATGATTTGTAAGGTATCTGTAAAGATCTGATATATTTACTGAGGAAGTAAAGCACAGAAGAAAAGGTAGGTTTTGGGGTTTTTTTTTCTCCCCTTGTAGGAGAAAAAATGAATTGTTACCAAAACCTGTTCTTCATGATCTACAATTCAAGTTCCATGGACAATGTTGTCTTTCCTTGTTGTGGACTCTTTTGCCATTAGAAAAAAGTTTATGAAAACATAGGGAGGTATGCTTGGGGGGGGGGGAAGGGGGGAATGAAAAAAAAGGAAAAGAATGAGCTAAGAAAGGTATGAAGCCAAAATCCAGAAGGCTGACCATACAACACTCTTTTCAATATCAAGCTTTTCAGCAAGGGTAGTCTTTTGGTCATTCCATGCATTTCTCACTATTTGCTTGCATTCATCCATAACAAAAATATAAATGATACAAGTGATAACAGGGTACAAAACTGACCCACGGTCGTCATGGTGTTTCTGTGCTTTTCTGCGTTATATGGCTTTGCTAAATTCACATAAATATTTTTGAGAGTGTTAAGAGAAAGAAGATGCTGCTTATTTAAACAATTCTAACAAAGGTCTAATCTTTTACATTAAGCATCAGTTCCTTTCATTTACTTTCTGGCTGCAGTTCATATGTTTTCTGCAAAGGACACAGTTTAATGAACATATACCAGATTATTTAAATGAATGGTTTTAATGAGTTCTTTGAATAGGTTTCTCTAAAAAGTAAGCATGAAATTACTTTCTCAGTTGGGATGCTTAAAAAACTTACATAATCATTTGCAGCAAACAGTCCTTAGTTGCTTTAACATTCCAATGTCTTTGAGTGCTAATAAACTAAAGTAGTTTTTTGATGGGAATGATAAGTCAGTACAGTAATTTGATGTTTTAATATGTTATTTGTAAGAAACTTTTTTTTCCTACAGGGAAGGGGAAAATACTTTTCATTTTATAAGAATAAGACATCAGTTTATTTCTAAATAATGGAAAGATATAGAGACAGGCCTGATACTTTAGGCTTTCCATAAAAGGCTCCAGCACAGACTTAATAATTAACTTCTTAATACTCCTAAGAAGGAAATACATCCAAGTTCCACTTGGATAAACTCAGGCAAAAATAATTTGACTTCAAGTGATTTAGCGTCGAAGTTATTAAACTCAGTCCTTGACTCTGTTTACTCTTTTTTGTCTAACCTTGTTGCAATATGAAGTGTTAATTCCATTCAAATAAATAGGATTGGGCATAGCTTTCTTCCTAGCTGCCATCAGGAAGAAAAATATGCCAAAAGTCTAAATACATTTGCAGGTACCTATAGTAGTGTCTTTCATTTTTGAACCAGCAGAGGGTTCTTTATATGATTGATCTAATTGTTTAGAAGTCACTGCATGTGTTAACATTCTTTAATTGCCCTGATTTTTCTCTATTGATTTTGTTCATATACAAATAACAGCACTGCAATGGAAATGCAACCTGAATGAAAGGTTATAGAATTTTTTGTCAGTGGTATTTTGCCTTTTTAGAATAAAATCTATTTTTCCTTTGGAATAAAGTAATAAAATGGACCATAGTCTCAGAAGTCTGAGAAGTCAAGAGATAGCCCATTTAAACAGGGTTACAACAGTTGTCGGTCTTTTTCTGATCATAAGGCTAATGAGCATATTCATTTATACATAATGCAGCTGTAATATAGATAGCTGGTACCAAGCCTTAGAAGACATTCTGTTTATATTTTAAAAATCCCACTGTAATTTCTACGTCTTTGACTACGTTTTACATATAGCCATTTCTACCTTTGCTGTAACCTTGACTGCTTCTGAGTGAAACCACTACAAAATGTAAGGAAAATACATCAGCTCATTCCCCATTCTTCACTCCTCCTACCCATGGGAGTGTGCTATGGCTGAAAAAAATTGAATTTTAAGCAATCTGTTTGCTAAAGCTTTGGCATAGCTTTGCATTTATTGTGATACATGTGTTTTCTTGTATCACTGATACAAGTGTGGTAAAAATGTGTCTTCTGAAGACACACTAAATGGCTGTTGTTTTTCATGACAAGTATCTTGTCTCATGGTGTAATATTCAACTTCTAAAATGCTTAACATTCATTAATAGTAATAAATTACTTTGTCACCTCTAACGTGTAGGGTCTTTCTCATTAACCAGATACACACTAGATGCTTAATATGCACAGTTAAATACCTTCAGGATACTAATTTAAAATATGACACAGTGTGCATGTATAAAGCCTGGTAAAAGGTCCAGGTTTTGCATATGCAAAGCCTGAAATTGCTGTGGATCACATTTATCTCACACAATTTTATTTTTTCATGCTTATTCACTGTTACGAGTGGAGGAATTCATAATTTATGCATATTTTTTTGTGCCGTAAGATCTCAGACGTAGCTGCTAATGCCATTGTTAACACCAGCATCAGTTTGGCTCCAACTTTTCAGATTACTGAAATAATCTATCCTTTCACAGACCTCCTATGCCTACAGAGGGTTTTTGAAACCTTGTCAGTGCTGCTTTTGCTCTCTGTTGCTAAGATTTGTAAGTGAATGACCTGAGCATCCATACTTCTTCAGCGTCAGAAACCCCTGATATGGATGTCTACAGTTTTTGTAGACTCACAGATTTTTCTTTTTAAATAAAAATGTTGAAATAAATATTGAAATGTTTAAGAAAAAATGTTGAAATGCTAACACTGTGAAAGCCTTTTATGATGCAGATTCAATTTTTCTGCATTTCATATTGACTGTGTCTTGGAAACCTCAGGATGTTTTACAATACTGGGGAAAATAAATCCTCAAAGGCAACATGGATCTCATTTTCTAAGACAGCTACCTGAACAGGGTTACAGATTCAAACTTTTCCACTTGAACTCTGAAAAAGGGACCTGATCCTCATGCTTTTTTACCCCTTACCACTTCCCAGTTTATAAGAACCATCTGCTTATAAACTGCATCTTAACAGTTGCAATTCCTGCATTAGTTTCAGTGACTTAGCAAGAAAGCATACTCTTTGGAGAGCACACTTCTTTGTTCTTTCCTGGCTGGCCAGGGTAAAAGAAATATTTTACCTAGAGCACTAATCAAATGTATTTCATATGCAGCACTCTTGGTAAAAAAATTATAAGGTAGAGGAAAGTAACTTCTCCTTGACCCTTTCCCCCACCTCCCACCCTTTTTACTGAACCTGCTTCCCTTTTGTATTAGAAATGGTAGCTTTCCACTTGGAGGAAGAACACCTAGCAAAGAGATATACTTGGAAACAATTTTTATGAAGTATATCAGTGAAATAATAATACTGATGATGAGATTCTAAGCTGCACATGAATTCAAAGTATTTGTAGGTAGAACAGTAGCAAATTTTATGAAGAAACCTTAAGTATATTTAAACCAAAGTAATATATAGTTGGTATAATAGTTCTAAGACTGGGAGTAAGGAGTCCTTTTACTTTCTTGGTAATTAATGTTTAATAAAGGTCTGCAATCCTGTCAAGTGAAGAATGCTGTTTAAATCAAAAAAATTACTGCTTTTCACTAAATAAGGAGCTCTTTGTATCAAAAAGATTAAAAAAGAACCGATTCCTCCTTCAAGAATGATCGTGTCTGTAATACTAAAAGAAAGTACTGCTTTATAGGAAATAAAGTTTTTTTTGCTATTATTAAAAATTACCAAGTTAGATCAGCCAGAGAGGTCTGCACCTTAAAAATCATTTGAGTATGCCACCTAGCAGCAGTCTATGACTATTTCACATGGTCTTTAAAGTGCTCAATAATCCCATGAAGTTTTAACTCTTATTTTGTTGGTGCCTGCTACTTTTTGTGTTATGTGTCTAAAGCTAATAAAAAGATTTTTCATGAATCACATGAATTTTTATTTTACTGTTCACATTAAAAAGCTTTCTAATATCTTATAATTTCTGTGCAAAATCCTGCTATTATGTCATGGTCAGCATACATTGTTCTGAGCTGTAGTTTCTGGACCAGAAAACCAATTTAAACCAAAAATGTTTATGTCACTCTGGGCATTAAAATTGAATGGGTACATGTCTAAGTACATGGACCAGGAGGGTTATCCTGCAGCAGTTAGTAGTTGGTAAAATACAGAGTTTTAACATCAAGTTTTAGTATATCTTTGATTGAGAAGTGGGGAAAAATTATTCAAAGGGGATTTTTATTTATTTATATTTGGGTTATTATTTTTTTTAACCTGATAACTGAACAAGAAGTGAGGAATTACAATGTGGAAGGTATAAAATATTCCATCAGTGACCTGCAGGGACGTTTTAGTTTCAGGCAGAAGAGGTAAAGTGTGGTGAAAGGCTTTTTAGCATTAATGTCTCCCCAGGTAGTTTAAAGAAATCACAGACATTCCTCAGACAAGAATCTGATGACAAATAAAGGTTGCAATTTGTCCAGGTGTGTCATGTTATGGCTGAAGTGACAAGAGGTTTCTCAGTTGAAAGGGAGTCAACACCGTGCTACAAATAAGAAGCAATTGCTTGAGAAAGTTTTAGAGTGTTTGTAAATAGTTTCATTGGAGAATTCATCACTCAGGCCATAATATCTTGTTTTTCTCTCTTCCCCCCTCCCCTCCCAAAAGCACTGGGCAAGTACAATTGCACACTAACTTACCTGAAAGACTGGCAGATACACTAGTCAGCAACTATTAAAATGATCCAGACCAATAATGTTATGGAATAAAGAAGGTATTAACATACTGATCCAAAATATCAACAGGACATCCATGGGATCAGTGGTGGGTACTGCCCACCCCGAGTGGGGCACAAGAGAGGGGCGATGTGAGGGGAAACCAACCTGCAGCCCTAGGGTCCATCTCCATGCCTTCAAGGTGCCCAGCCCAGGCACTTACCTTCTTGCCACCCAGGGCCTCAAAGTGGCTCCGCAGCTCCTCCACGGTAATGGGGAAGTGTTCAGTCTGCTGAGGGCTTGCTAGGGTCTCCTCCTTGAACATGTCTGTCCTCCTGCTGTCTGCTGGCACTTTCTCCTTGGTGCTGCTGCAGCTCATCTTATTCAGCACCAGGGACATTGGGGCTGATGAGCACTGGAGCATCAGGTGAGGTCTCACAGCATTGGCAGACTCCCATCTTTGCTTGAGGAGCTCCACAGAGCCCTTCTGCAGGGGCAAGTCTGCCAGCTCCAGCGTGTCCTGCCAATGCAACATGTACCTGGGGTCAGAGACAGGTACCATGGTGCCAGCAATGGCCATCACAGGGTGGCTTGATAGCCCTTGTGTGTTGAAGGACAGGCCGAGGCACAGGTTGGTGGCTGGGACAGAAGCCACTTCCCAATGGAAAGTGAGATCCAGTAAGAGTCAGTGATAGGGTTCAGTGTGTTTATATAGCAGGAACATGTTAATTAAAAAGTGAATTAAAGGTGGTGTTTAGCTATTTTATTTTTATACTTCCCATCAGAATTGCTGTCTGTCATGAATGGAAAAGCAGCAAGTACACAATTAGGGAGAATTTCAAACAAAGTGGGGCTAATGAACGAGTTCCTGATAATCAGTGTGTGCTACACTGAAAGGTGTTGTGACAGGTGACTGCTGGTTTCTTTTAGATTTGATACAGCTGTCAGTGGTGTAGAATAAGACACAGTATTTTAACGCAGCTAGTAGAGTGAAGGGCTACTGCATTAGCTGTGAAAGCACTTGGATAGGCTGGAAACACATCCTGCAGTACAGTGCTCCTAATTGCACTGTAACTCTTCTGGCAGGTAAATTACTAAGGGTTGATGTCAAATCTTTCTGATCAATTGACTGTGTTCTCACAAAGGCTCATTCCATCTTTCTTACAGTATGCTTGTGAAGGAAAATTGCTATTCTATCATTTTGCACCAGTTGCTGAAATCTGCTACCCGTTTCCTGAAAGCAGCTCCCAAAAAGTTTAATTTTGAGGTTTCTCTGCCCTGTAGCAAATGCTCAAATATAAGTTTTCATCTCTCGTTCAAAATGAATTTGAGTAGAAAGAACTTGCTTCTAAAACAGGAAAGAGAGAGAAATGTTAACAAGAACTGAGACCCAGCTACCAGCTAAAATATCAATTAATTACTCCCTCCCTTCTTGGCAAGAGAGTTTGTTATGTATTTAACTATTCTTACATGCTTATATTTGTTTGAGCTTAAATATGCAACATTGGGAGTTAGGCTTGGGATTCTTTTTGAGATAATATTTAGCCAGAGTTAGTGTTGATTTAATACTTTGCTTAGGAGGAAAAAAAATAGGAGAAGCACTCGATAGTTCTTCTTCCTTACACAGAACAAGAAAGAGTTTCTTTGCTCACAGCTTTCACCTTCTTTCCAGCCAGAAATTGGCCCTAGGCTTGTCTTTTCTTTAGCTTTTTGGCAGTTCTATGTTGTGACTATGGCTAACATCCTGCTAATTGCCCTCCAGCTGTCTCAGATGCTCTCCCCTTCCTGCAAGCAAAAGAGTAACACCCTTCCCTCTTCTACCACATATACCTGTTCTAAGCTGTCTGATTCCATACAAGATCTTAATGGGTCTGACTTTTAACTCAAAATGAAGAACAGCTGTTGAATTCACCAGTCACAAGAATGTTCAACTTAACTCATGGTTTTAGGTTACAAATACTCCCGAGTTACACTGCATCTAAGGGTTGATTTTGGACCATGAAGCAGTCTTTTCCTAACTCAGGTGAGTGTGCTTATGCAATATCCCCATTCTCCTATGTTTTGGTTTATTGCTAGTGGGTTCTTTTGTTAGTTTCAGTATGTGTCAGGGTAGGTTGTATGCCATCATTCAGAAATAGTTTGGAGTTCATCTCCATCTCCCTCACAGATCGCAGAATACCTTTAACTGAAAATGGCAGCTTCTTTTACCCTTGTCTACTGCGGGGCCTATGGCTGCTAGACAACAGATAAAACAAACACATTTGTTTTGTTTGCATTGACTTGTGTGAGGTGAAATTGTGTGGAGACTCAATGGTTTATAAAGGGGAAGATTTGCTGCACTGCTTCTTCCCTTCCTTTCTCCCCCACCCCCAGTAACATTGTACCATCTGCATTTATGTTAGGAATAAATTTGAATGTAGGCCTAAACCTGATTTTAAGCCAATTCCTAAAGATATATTTTAATGAAAGTGCCTGAAACTGGGGAAAACAAACAAATAAACAAAACCAACAAACAAACAAAAAACCCAAAGAACAAGACAATAAACTACCCTACAATCCAAATCAGAATTTGGTGTGTCCTAGAGGTCATTTGAGGTTTCATATTTTATTACTACTATCTCCAAAACCGGTCTCTGATCTTCTAATTTCCTTCTCTAGCTGCTCATAGTTTAAATTAGTGTAGAGTACTCATGGGAATTTATTGAAAGTAAAATATTGGATAAATATTGAATATTTAAGATTGTCAGTTATTTTGTTTCCTGAGCTTTGTAGAGCCTTACCTTTGTGAATATAAAGGAAGAAAATAAGCACGGACTTGGACTGTGAGCTACATCACTTATGATTTCATACTGGCTTTGCTGAATGCAGTTTTTAACTTTTACTAGTCATCTGTAAAAATATCTTAATTAGGTGAACGGGAGAGTAGATAGTGTTGCTTTTATGAAGTATCTTTTTTTCCCCCTCTCTTTTGTGTGTGCTATTTTTAGCTTTTGGCTATCTGGTTATATTTGTCCTTTGGGCTATTCACTTCTCCCCCAAATTTATCTTGATTTACGCTCTCCTAGCGACAATAACCAAACTACACTATCCAATTTGCTGAAATCACAGGCAAATTCACGCTGGTGAGTCTCTTACTACCCTCTTCCCAAGAGCTGCACAATACGAACCTGCCTATGTATGGGTCTTGTGGCAAGGCAGAATTTGTCTGTTATACCGATGTTTTCAGTCCCATTGCACCAGACCTCTGCTCATAACAGTCAAGTAAGAGCCTATAAAAATGATGCATCCTTATATGAACAAGGATAAAGGTTTTGGCCAGGTTAAAACTCTGCAGGGAGCATTGCCCTCTCATTTTCCTTGGTCTAGGAGACACAAGTATGTTTCTGTGGCCAAAATCAGTGTGTTTGCAAGAGGAAGAATGCAGTACCAAACAAATTAAGTTAGGTGAGCAGTTATTGTGGCGGGTAGTGATGGCGGATTTTTGTGAAGGAACTAACTAAAATGCTATATAGCCTTCAAAATTATGTCCTTGTGAATGCTACTTGCATGACTTTGTTTTATGAAGCCACCAATAGTACAGCATTCAAACACTGCAATGAAACTGTAGGCTTTACTTTTTTTTTTGGTGTTCCTTCTCTGGGATCTTTTGGATCTCTCTCCCACTGATTTTATAAGAGGCCTACAGTAATTCTTCATTGCATGTAATAAATCTTAGCAATGTATGCTTTTCCTGATCGAAAAGCTACAGAAACGCCTGTAGATTTTGTAGACTTGAATATTGCAGATATCCAGTAATTTTCAGTTTTTTTTTAAAACCTCAAGCTGTTGATTGATCTGTCTTTACAATAGGATCATTTAAATGGTAGTATTCTTCTTGTGCTTTAAATGAGATAAGCCCTCTTCTGCTGTTCACAGACCATTTGTTCAATTTGTGAGTGAATATATTCATGTAAGTAATTAAAAGAGCTGTTCAGAAAAACTGTATCAATTCTGCTGTGTATTCCTTTGCCAAAATGGCTTCCTGCATTTTCATCGTACTCTTGCTATCTTAAATGTTTCTTACATGCAAAGTCTTTCCTTGGTTCACTAGCAAACAAGTAAATAGAAATTGTAAAAATAGTAAACTGAGACAGTTTATTTGTAGGACTATTTGTGAACACTGTTGCTGTGTTCATTTAGCTGTATCCCTGTGGGATGGTATAATCGTGCATATTGTACTGATAAGTCCTCTCCTGGCAGTATAAAACAGTCTGTTGTCAAGCAGTTGCCATTTGCCATTGCATATTGAGCTGGATTTCCTTCTCAATTAACAGAAAGAACCCAAACAAACAACCCAAACCCTAAACAAATAAATAACAAACCCACAGAAAACCACAACCAGCCAACAACAACAACAAAAAAGGGAGCAGCAAAAAAATCCCAACCAAAAACCCAAAACAAAATTCTTGTGAGGACAGGATTTGAGAAGTCCCTTCCATGATCTCTCATACTACTTCATCTAGCTGTTGCCTCTGACAGCTCCCCTTCTATCCCACCCTTAATGTGTGGTTCCAGTAAATGTGCACTGTCAAGAATCCCTGGCATGAGGATTCATAGGCATTCTTGGGCTAAATTATGAGAGGATGATAAATAGGTTTCAAACAAAGACTGTATATCATTCAACCCAATGTATTTCCCATGAAGAGCAACCCTCAGGGTTCAGAGGAGGCTACAGAACAAAAAGCAAGTGACCCCTTAGTTTATTGTAATGCTGGGCAGAAAAGCAGGTGGATGAGGAGAGGATCGGTAGCTGCCTAAGTTCTCTGATGTAGTCAACAATAGAATAAAATAGTGCAGTTGGAAGTACACGCTCAACACAACAATCATCTAGTCCAACTGCAATATCCACTGGCCACTTTACTGAATAATCTCTTCTCCCCTAAGGACTCTAAATGTGCACATGATAGCTAGGCACACACTTCTGACATCGCTGCTTTAAAAGCTTACAGTTTCTTCTGCAGGTAAGCAGAGCCTCAAGTATCTGTAACATTTCTTCATTTACATTTCAGACACTTCTTAACAAAAGCAGCTTGGACAAGTTTATGAAAAGAGTTACAGTACTTCTTGATTACTACAAAATGTAAAGCACTTCCAAATTCCTGGTCATATTTTGAGAAAACAGATTAATTTGGGCTGTCATTTAGCATGCCAGGATTTAACTTGACACAAATATAAATAGTTAAATAAAAAAACTTTAAGAGATGTTGTTTCAACTGTAAATTATGGCAGACCCCTATTCTAGCAAATGCAACAAGCTTCCAATATTTTGAGGTAAATCACATTGGAACGCTAATTCTTATCTCTTACCTGAAAAATCAACGTTTTCTCATTTAATAAGAGATGACTAGAAAGTGCATTATTCATATTCATGGGACTTGAGGAAGACATGCTTACTTTTTTTCCTTTTATCCCCTCATTTATTACGTGAGCAGTATCAGGCCCCACGCTAGACAGCCTATTAAAAAAAGAAAAAACACATTAAATTGTATGTTTGTGCTGAGCTTATCTTACCGCTGTGTTCTTCTCAGCCAAGTTATCCAGCTGTGACTCTGCTGCGCTCATTGTGTGCCTGTTTAGAGGAAAACAAATTTAAACGTTCTCTAATTCATCGGTCTCGTTTGACTAACAAACATGAAGCTCGATAGACACACGTCTGATAGTAGTTACAAGACACCAAATCTCTTGCGTGCTTGCCTTGCCAATGTATTATTTAGTGAGGCATGGAGGTAAAGTATGCTTTCCGCCATACCTCTCTGGCTGTGCTGCGTGCGCTCACCTTACACTGCTTAGCAGTGGCAAAGGCTGGAGGCAACAGCTTTTGTTTCAGTGCTCTTTGGCAGGAAACAGAGCAGCATCCAGTAAAAAATGGTTGGTTCTGAAGTACTTTGAAAAGGTTTGGAGGAAAATTGTAATTGATAAGTCATAAGTCAAACTGATAAGAAAGTACTATGTACATTCATTATCATTCGTACCACGTAATGATACTACCCTCCAGTGTAGCTGGTTTTCCAAATAATAAACATAATTACTTTCCAAGTGTTCCATGTGGACCAAAAGTATGTATTATAAATCATACAGGGAAATAAGGTAGAGGGATATTCTACCATGTTCCTCTCCCCTTCATTCTATTTTTGTCTGCTGTATTACAGGGCTGTTACATTTTCTTCCCCCACCCCCACTCCAGCCCACCACTCCCCCCCAGATCTATAACTAAATTGTTTAGATTAATCTCTAGAAGCTTTTGACCTTTCTAGCTATTTTTCCCATTGGGGGATTTACCATAGCACGGGTACTAGCTTTCAGATCTATACTGCTTATTGGTGAGAACAAATTAATTCAAAGAAGGAACACATATAAAATTAATGATTTTTAAATGTTAAAACTTAAGCATAGGCAACTTGGCAATTGATGAAGGTACTCCTGCTCAGTTTAAAAAAAAGCCCCAAATCTCAAACCTTAGAATCTGATGCATGAGCCAAGCATCTTATAAAAGCAAAGCTGACATTTCCGTGCCTCACAACAGAGAATGGTAATTGTATGACAACTGCTGAGAAGCATCACTTTCCACTAATGCCATGTTGTACATTTCCATCCCTTGTTACATGTTTGTGGAAAGTCAAACAGAAATACTTACAGGTGTATAGCTTCCACTTAAATAGTCCTTTTTCAGCTAATCTTAAGTGCTAAGAAAATTGAATGGTTATGACGCACCTTATTACCAACCATAAATAAATGAAAATGTACTTTTAGTGTTTAGCCCTTTATTCAGTAATAGCTTGCTTGAAAATCTGTTTAAGCAGTCAGTGCTTCTGTCACCAGATATATGAACAGCAGGAGTGAATGTCTACGAACTCTTTTCATGGTCCAGTTTAGAGCTGCAGAATAATTTTGGTTGGCAAGGACCTCTGTGTGTCCTCTAGTCCTACCTCCTTTCACCCCACTCATGTACAGCTGCGTCTATTTCTAATTTACATGGTTTTTTATTATCTTTGTGAGTGTCCTTAGTCTGCATCTGTCACGATTGCATGTTGGCAGGTAAAGACTGCAGTCAACAGGTTCTACCTTCTGACCTGCCCATCACCACTGTGGGCAAACACAGCTAAATTCTGGGGTTACTGGACCACCACATCCATGGGTGGGCATATGCAAGTCAGCACAATCAACCTGGCCTCCCAGAACTCCTTTTCCAAAAAGACCAGCCAGGAGCTTCCAGGGAAAGCACCTGTTCTCCCCAAACGACTTGATGTCCTTAGGAACACAGTTTTGGGTGCACTATTCAGTAAATAATAAAAATACCCAAACATAGGCAGCACCTGTTTTTCATTTTACTCTCAACTACTTGGCTAACTTCAGCTTCTGTTTTATAGCCAGCTGGCTGGAAATGTTCAACCAGCTCTGGCATGCCATGCTTAGGTTTAGGATATTTTTAGGGGGTTATTTTTGCCTTTTTTTTTTTTTAACCCTTGATTTTCTCCCTCCCTCTCCCTCCGTCTCCTTCTCTTTCTCTTTGCATTTATCTTTTGCTTTAGAAAATCTGTTTCTCTCTTCTAAACATTTTTTTATTTAGTCTATGTTTTAAAATGAGAATTTACTTGATCACTCTCTGCTTATCATTAGTGCTTGTAACTCTTAAAGCTCAGTCACTATGAAGTTATTTGATGTACACTGCAGTCCTGTGGAAAGTGGCTTTTTTTGGTTAAACTATTCTTTGTAAATGGGATATTTGGAGGGAAACCCTATGTAGACCTCTTCAGTCCTATAGACAGAGAATCAGAAAAAGAAGTCAGAAGTTTGTAACTATAATGACAGGACTAGAATTAACAAAGCAACTTAGTGCTCATAGATACGTTTAAAGGTGATCCAGAGATGCACATTTCCTGTCTACATTAGGGTACCATCCGTTCTGTGTTTGTATACACAGAACATTCATTAGCTGAGAGCTAATAAATGTCCTTGTGGATACATTGCAGGGGGAGGGTGCAGAAACAAAGGTTTTAATGTTAAGTTTTAACAAAAGACCTGTTGCTTGAGCTTAAGTAATTATTACTGACTTAGATGATGTATTTCGGAATAGGATTCCGCTTTTTTTCTACACAGATAGACCAGAGCCACTGAAATGGAACTGAAGGTTTTATAGCATTTTCTCTTTAGCCAGAGTTCTGGGAGCTCTGAATTGCAGCCACATGTAACTGTTACAGCTCCATCTTAGCAGGAATATTTGAATAGGCACAGAAAACAGCATCATTTTGTGGACATGTGAATAGAGAGAGCCTCAGCAGCATGTGTTAAATGTCTTGGTGAAATTCCCAGGATCATGGCGTGACTAACTCAAATTGGATAACTTTTTAATTGGTCAGTTATTTTCAAATGGAAAAATTGCAGCTGGCTAGCTTGTTGGTAAGAATGTCTTCTGTTAATAATCATTTCATCAGTATAATTTACCGAAAATAACCCTTATGTGATTTCAAGGGATAGTGGCTTCCAGTCAAAACACGGCAGATAACAGTGGATGGTTACCCCTCTAACTCAAGAGAGCAAAGATCACTGTGATTAATCACTCACCATCCATTATAGAGATAAATACTTAGGATGCCTTAATCTTGATCTTTACATCTCTCAAGAACAGCAGGCGGAATGCCATTCTTTTCAGCATGATGAATTTTTGCATTTTACTGCAGTATCTAAGCCAGCAAGGAGCTTCATACAGAGGGATCATGAAACAAGAATGTTTCAGTTATGTCTACCATCTTTCTGAGACTGTAACAAGGGCTTCTGGTCAAGTTTTCCACATGAAAGACAGTACTACTAAATTACATTTTTCTAATTGGTCTGTTCTCCTAATAGGTAGTGTTTGCTATGTACCTTCGTATAGAAAAACAATGATATCAGTGGAGCAGTTATGATTATAGTGAATATATGAATATTTGTTATTGCATCACATTATTATTATGGACATAGTAATATCTCCTAGAAGTATCAGCATCTTGCATTTGTTCCCTCTGTAATTCAGTACTTGTTTTCTAGACAATGTTAAATTTATCTTCCTTTCTTTGATGTGGTACAAAGGGTCATTCTTTTCTAGTGCTATTGTAAATGTTGTTATTTAACATCTTGTGGCCTATGTGCATAAAGGCAGGAAAAATTATTTGAAAGGGCAACAGCATGTGGGAGCTTCAATGTGTTGTACAGTCCTGAATGCTGGAATCAGTCGAGACAGTTGGGATACGTCGCCTTGGATGTTTGTTTAACAATATTAAACAAATTGAAAATGATCAGATGATTTCAAATTTGATACCATATATGAAGCAGAGGTGAGAATGGTACTACGTTGCTGAGGGAAGCAGAGATCAGAGCAGGTGCATGAATAGGCCCTGAGCTGACCTAAGCAACTCGCAAAAGCTGAGTACGAAGATTAAGACAGGATAGTCCAAGGTGCTCAGGATAAAATCTGAGCAGTAGAAAAATCAACTGAATGAAGTATTAGTACCAAGACAGACCTTAAAGACAAAGTCAAGGAAGAAGGCAAGTACTGACAGACTGAAGCAGTACTTTGAGATACTTAATGCACAGAAAAAAGCTGTATAACCTGACTGGTATAGTGAGTACATGTGGCAAAAGGTACCTAAAACTCACGTTAAGCAAAAATTTAACGATACACAGAAGGCGTATCCATTGTTAACCATGCTTGTATTAGGAGTGAGGGATTTTTCTTAGTGTTGACTGATGTAAAAGGTACACAATCTGACCCACTTTTGCTGCTGCTACAGTTTACATAGGGAAATATCTTCTAACATATAATGAGAAGGTAAAATCTTGGTATGGATCACTTCAGAATGGTATCTTCTGAAATAAAATATGCAAGATGATTAACTATTCCTCTCTTTTATGCCTAACTAATCTTTTTGTCTTTCCACTAGGGATTTAAAGTGAGAGTGAGAAGGCTTGAGAGTGCCCATAGCAGTGATTGGGGTCTTCCTTTGCCCTCTCTTAAGTGCAGGAATTTCCTACTCGGAATACTATGTAGAAAATTTTATTTTTTTTTAAGTGTGAGGTAGGGTGGGGATTTTTTTTACTTTCATTCCTCCACAAAACAGTAGGAGCACTGGAATAAGACATATCTTATTTTCAATGAAGTCTTATGCCCAAGAAGCACAAGTAAGGTCTGTGATGTTATTATTTCAGCATGTAAGCAACAGGCCTTACAGAACCCACTAAAATAGGGAAGTAAAATGTGAGATGTGCCTGAACCTGTGCTGTTAGATATACTTACTATGGGACCTCCTAGAACAGGGTATTGCTGTAAATGTCTGCATGTCTCTGTTTACATGTGATTGCAAACTGCTAAAGAGAAAGACAAATGGAAGTGAGCATTCACATAAGTAAGATACTTGCACTTTCTGTGCCCTGTGACATCTTCATAATTCTGAATGGTTGAACCCTGATTTACAGGTGCTAAATGGTTAATTGGGGAGCAGGCATCTTAATAAGAAAGGATAATAAGTTGTTATGGTTTTGAAAATACTGATATGACACTAAGCAGAAAGAATAAAAATCCTGCCTCTGATATGTGAGGACAACATGATGTTAGTATACTCAACTCTGATACTACAGAAAGATGCAATTTCACTACTGTGAAGAGCAGTAAGTCCTTTGTCTGCACTGGATTTGTAAGAGCATTATCAGAAAATGACAGCATTTAGTATCTCATATAAATAAATCTCTTTTCCTCTGCATCAGGAACTGAGCTTGACTGCTTTCTTCTGTCATCTTCTTGTCATTGGGCTACACTTCTCACCCTGAGTGTTTTCCTGTTTTTCTCCTGGAAAGAGATAGTGCGAATCCTGTCTAAAACTGGAGAGAGAACAGAGCATTTCTTGATACTTTCTCAGATGTACTGCTGAACATCTGAGAATTCGGGGGGGGGGGGGGAAGTCATTCCAGATGTTTTTTTTATGAAGCAACTGAAGTCAAAATTAAGCTGAAATGAAGCACAGTATTCCTTTTCAAATTGTTGTATTTGCCTTCAGATGCATCCATATTGTACAGTTCAGTTTTAAATTAGGTGCACAGGGACTCTTGGTTGTAAGAAATTACTGAATCTTGTGAAAGAAATTAGGCAAGAAGTTTTCAGGGAGTGCTAATGGCAAGTTCTACAGATCAGAGTCACAAGCACATGTAATGGGGCTTGTAAAAGGAAAAATTGAAGGAAGGAAGACAATTATCAACAAAGATAACAACAATATGAGTAATTTTTAACCTGGAGGAGTTCTACTAAAAAGTGAACATGATATCGCATAGCTGAAAAAGCTATAGCTAAATCAAATCTGAAGAAACCTTGTTCAGTAGGACTTTATATCCCTACAGTGATGAACCGCTGGAAGAAGCGTTAAAATCCTGACATTTAGAATCAATGAAAAGCATACATCAAGCAACCTAAAATGCATACGAATATTTATTTTTCTGTTGTTGCTGGTGGGTTTTATTTATCTTTCTCTCTCATAAAATTTCCACTTTAATGGATGAGATGTATGTAAGCAGTAAAGATTAGCTCTTGGAAATCAAACATAACTTGCATTTGTATTTATACCTCTTTCTTAATATATGTTGTGCCCAGAAATATAACCTTATGAATCCAGCAATAGAAAGAAGGAATTAAATATTCTTGTCTTTCTTTGAAAAGTTTGTGGAGCCTTTCTAGTGCATTTTCATTTCTTGTTCCAGCAGAGAGGGGAATAAGATCTTGTAATAGGGACAAAATGGTTGACGACATTGTCCTTTTTATTGCTTTGCTCTGGTTGTTAAATGTGAGCAGAACAGTAGAATCAATGAAATCCTTTTCTTTTTGTTTTTAATATATACCCACCTTCATTTTATTTAGATACTGTATATTCACATTGCTCACACTGCAACTCTGGAATGTACATCTAAAATCTCAGCTTGATTCAGTATGGATGCTTGTTAAGACGAGCTTTATCTAGAAGGCTTTGTATTGAACATGTAATTTAAAAGCAGTGACTCCATGTGCAACTTGAAGCACTAACATGATTAAGAAATTTTAACAAGGGTTGGGGGTTTTTGATTGTTTTGGTTTTGCCTGGAGACTCCTTTTGTGAGCCTTCCTGGAGAATCTGCTTCGAGATTTTGCCAGGCACAGAGGTGAGACTGACTGGTCTGTAGTTCCCCAGGTCAACCATTTTCCCCTTCTTGAAAATGGGGGTTATATTTCCCCTTTTCCAGTCATTGGGAACTTCACCTGACTGCCATGATTTCTCAAATACGATGGCCAGCGGCTTAGCAACTTCATTCACCAGCTCCTTCAGGACCCGTGGATGGATTTCATCAGGTCCCATGGACTTGTGCACGTTCAGGTTCTTAAGATGGTCTCGAACCAGATCCTCTCCTACAGTGGCCCTAGGGTCTTCATTCTCACAGTCCCTGTGTCTGCCTTCCAAGACTTGGGTGGTGTGGTCAGAGCCTTTGCCAGTGAAGACCGAGGCAAAGAAGTCATTCAGAACCTCAGCCTTCTCCAAATCCAGGGTAGCCAGTTCTCCTCATAGCTTCTGGAGGGGGCCTACATTGTCCCTAGTCTGTTTTGTTTTTTTTTTTTTTTTTGCCATGTACCTATAAAATCTCTTCCTGCTATCTTTCACATTCTAGACAAGTTTAATATTAACTGGGCCTTAAAATGATGGCCAATTGACTTTTGTTAGGTCATGAAAAAAATATTCATTCTGTATAATCGCAAGGTAAATAAAGTGCTGGGAAGGGAGAAAGAGCATGTGCTCTGTGAACCCTTAGAGAGCAGCCTCCCCAGCCTCTACAAGAAAAGGACAGCAATAACAGGAGATGGTAGAAGTAGGGCATGAACTATGTTTAGGGCCTGTATTAGAAGGCATGAGAGTGCTCTCTGGCCTGCTTACACAGAATAAATACCGTAAGAGTGACTGGGGGTAGAGGGAATAGTGTGTCTATCCTTTCAGAAGTATTTTAGTGCCCTCATTAAACCTGGTCATGAAATAATATCCACAGTCTCGATTTTAACTAAGACGTCCCACCTTGTGTATCTGATTTAAATCTTTTTTTTTTTTTCAGCTGTATTTTCTTACTTCTTGTTATCCATCTCCTAAATACATTATCATTGTTGCTTAAATCTGTCCAGTACGTGTTGACGGTTATATATTTTCTTACTCATCTTTTAGCAAGAATACAAGCTGCTAGGTATTTTAATTTTTTCTCTGAAATTGGTTCCTTTCCAAGTCTTTAATAATTTGTCCTCTTTTTTTGTTCTGTTTTGTTGGTGGGGTTTTTTGGTTTTGTTTTTTAAATCTCTCCAACATGCTGCTGTCCTGTTTTTGTGCAGGGAGGAGCAAGGAGGGTGGGGAGAAAAATACCTACATTACCCTTGATACTTCGTCTCCACTTCTGAATAGAAAAATTATCTGGTACATGACTCAGTGCAGTGACTATATAGGCTTGAGTTAAACTTGCTTGGATGAGTGAAGTCATTTTTGTGTGAAGAGGTTTACAATCTGCTTATTGGCATTTTTACTGCCAGTCCATGGTATTTTTGCTTTCAAATCCCACTCTGCATTTGCTTTTGTGGAGAAAAATATTTTACAAGAAACTGATGAGTTTTCTGCAGTGTGTTAAAAATTACAGTGGAGCCAGTGGTCCTGCCAGGACCAAACTTAAGATTTGATGACTGGTGTCTGGAGTATATGGGGACATGGTGTCAGACATTGGCATTACTTCTGCTATTCAAATAAACCTTACAATTCATCCAAGAATTACTTAACATGAGGATTGGGATTTTTAGTGTGCATATAATATATTTATCTCAGAGCTGCTCTTATGGCACTTCCTTGCCTTCCCAAACCGTACAGAGCAGTAATAGTATAATTCTGGGGCAGCTGTACCCTGCGTGTGTCTCTTAAACCTCTTCAACTGTGGTAGGCTGTTGCCATCACAGTGCTTATATTATTGATTTATTTCTAGAATCCCTATTTTATTGATTGGAAAAATAAAATATTGTTGGGCTTCACACAAACCTGTTACGGAATACTTGAAAATTATTTACTTGGTTTCTGTAACAAAGTTCAAGTTCAGAATGCTTTTCCAACAAGGAGACCAATAGGGAAAACACTAATATGGAAAGACTAACAATTCTATCAATGTCTTTTCTTTTCGCTCAAGGCATCATGTTCCTCAGCTAAGTCATTCACACGCTGGGATGTGTAGCTACCTGAGGATTGTGGCAGCAAGAATACATCAGAGCATTTCTCTTAAGAACTTAAAAATAATAGTCTGGCTTATCTTTTAAAAGATTAAAGCTTTTAAAAGGAAAAGAGAGCTAAGGCATTAGTATGCAATATTTTGATGATGGGAATTTGCTAATTTTTATTATGTACTCCTAGTCCTGTATTTGTGTGACCAATATTTGCCCTATCAGGGGTATAGTCCGTACTGGCAATCAGTGAGGTGAAAATTTTTAAATCAAAGAACCCTACCATCTCATCTAGTGTATATTGGATCCAGAAGGCCCTTCCCTAACACTACTTATACGTCTGCTGTTTTGTTCTCCATCATAACCCATGTCTCTTTGAGTAACTAGCTGGCAAGCCCAGCCACCTCTACCCACACAGGCAGCAGCACGTCAAGAGAGGCAGCCCCACTAGGAGCAAACAGGGAGACTGCCGATTCTGACAGTGTCATTCCTCACATGGCTTTGAGCAGTGCAGAAGGCTTTTTCTATAAGGTTTGTTTGTTTTCTTAATGTACATTATCCAGCCATACTGGGATGGAGACTGATTTGGTATTTGGCTAAGGGCTTTTTTAAAATGACGTACCATGGCTTGCAAGAACTAAACCACAAAAGGCCTGGAAACAGTCCACTTCATCCTCTTCCATGTGTACAGGCCCTAGTGCCTTATGCTAAAAGCACTCTATTGCCAATGGCACCCGAAACAGCCACATCTGCAAAGCTGTTGGGAAGCTGAGATCGTTGTCAGCCCAGAACTTTTCTGCTTTTAAATGCAGAGAATTTGAGTGGTTTAAATTTAGTTCAGTGAAACTGTAATCAAATCCATTTATATCTATCTGAATAAGTACTTTGTTTGCCAGGCTTGACAGCAGTTGGGTTGCTTACAGTGTGTGTGCCCAAATCCTCTAGGAGCAGAGTGTTTGATTATAAGCTCTTTGCCCTGGAGACTCTGTTTCTGTAATGTTTGTAAAGAGCCTGATGCAAAAGCGCTTTAAGTGTCTTTGGAGTTTCTGGGATTTGCTGGGTTTGATTGGTGTTTGAGTTTTTGGTTTGTTTTTCTTTTTTTGGTTCTTATTTTTTAGTTAAAAAAAATCATAAAATGAAACTGGTGAAATCTGGGGACCAGTCTTTTTACAGGCATTGTTATATAACATTATTCATAATGTAAATGTTTCATTAGCACATGACTACTACAAAAATTCTGGTTAGTTTCATACGAGAGAGATGCAGAAACAGAAAAAAATTTCCATCTTCTGTTTTATCAGTGCTTTCTGTTTTATCAATGGATAGGTAGTGTCCATTTTTTGCCGTATTTGTTACATTAGGAAAATACTTACATAAAAGAAACCTGAAAGCTGGTTATGGACAGAGTCTTTTCAAGAAAATAAGAAATCTCAATTTGAACGCATGTATTTAGTAATTTTGTGGGAGAGGAGAGCATAGCATAAATTCAAAATTTGATTTTAATATGCCTTGGGAAAAAGACACTGAGGAATAAAGGTTGGGGTTTTGTTTGTTGTTTTGTTTTGTTTGGTTTGGTTTTTTTTTGTTTTTTTTTGTTTTGGTTGTATGGTTGGTTGGGGTTTTTTTTTTTAGTTAAAAAATAGGAATCATAAGATTCTGTGTGCCAAAGCAATGTATTTTAATAATGCTGCTGATATTGATATTAGTAATTGCCTTACAGTGATAAGAAATAGAACATTGTTCTGGTAGTGTTGTGCGTATTATACATGGCGCTTTGTGCATGAGTGCAAATGAGGCCCGCTACTTGTGTGCTCATTTTATTCTGGACTTGCCAACACCCTTAGCAGCAAGTTCATACTAAACATGAGGTGTATCGGGTGCTTTTTATAATAAAACTTTGCACAATAATTTTTCTAAATTACAGTGCTATCATTTTCTGAAATACCTCATTTTTCAGAGACTCCAGGAATTGTCTGAGATAGCTGCCAGAGCTCTTGAGAGACAACCGTCAGGCAGCAGCATTGCAGTACAGATTTCTGACAGTGTCCCTGAGCTCTGCCATCAGCAGATCACTTGAGATGTCAGCAGTGTGTATATTTCTGTGTGAGACCCCAGAAACGTCCAGACTTTGGAGACTCCTTGAATGCCTCAAACTTAACCCCATTAGTAAAGTGCTGATCCAGTTAAGTATGTGGTAAAAGTATTGCTAGAATCTACTCATCTACAGCTCTGTGCTGTTGTTCTCCTCACTTGCTAATCCTTTAGCAGTGAGATGTAGCCTTCTTGCTAAAGAACATTTGTGTTTCAGCCTGATTAAAATTTTTAAAATATTCATGCAAGAGACCCAGAAATTTTGCTGACAGAGTTTTTAGGAGAACCGAATTCCCTGAAGTACAGATTGAATTGCATGTGACTGCTGTGGTAGGAAAAAATCAACGTGGAGACTTCTGTTTTTTTCCTGGGCTCCATGACAAATTTTATGTCCATCTGCACTTAGTCTCACAAGAACATAAATATCAAACTATTTTAACTTGCACCCAGCTGGAAAATATATACTTTATGAGAAGAATGGCATTCTTTAACAGTACTGTAGTCATAGGTTATGGATCTCATGTGGATAATAAACTAGAACCCTACACCATATCCAGTATTACATTATTGAAAAACTTGTCTTTTAGAAAAGTTTTGTACTGTGCCCTTGCTTTATGAAGAACTCAAAAAAAGGAAATGGTTCACCTCACATATGTATGTAGGTAATACTTGAAAGCCATCTGGGTTTAGAAATTACAGGTTTGTTTCTATTGAAATATTAATTATTTATCCACATAGAGCCTGATATAATTTCAGGAGAGTGAAAGGAAAACATTCTATCTTCTGGTCAGCATTAATCACCCTTACTTCACCAGTAGAGTCATTAGCTCTGGGGTTGTCCCTGCATCAACAAGTAAAGTGTTTTTGTAATAGAAAAAGTAATGTCAAACCGTCTTGTCTGGGAAAATGATTCTAGCTGAAATAAGTAATTTTAAAAATGCAGTTTAAAAAGGAGGAAAACAAATTAAAAAAAAAAAGTGAAAATGACTGTAAGAACTGTTCAAATATGGAGAATAGGGACCAAGAAAGCTAGTTAATGAGTTGAGACAGGCAGCTGTCAGTCCTGTGAGAGTATATGATCACCTTTCTGTGAGCAGCAAAGAAGGAAAGGGCTAAAGGATATGCCTGCTTAGAAAGTTGAATGCATTTTCAGTGCAGACATAAAATAAAATACTCCTTCATTGCCATTGTCCCACCTAATTTCCCCCAAAGAAAGCCTTTTTATTTATTTTTTTTTTTTAGCCTCTAGCAAAATTTTACTATCAGCACTCTAGGAGTCATGACTTCTGCAAGACAGTTTCTACTCTTCTTCCTGCAGTTCAGACTTCTTCATTATGATACTCACTTCCTAGGAAAAATAATGTGTGGCATTCTCAATTCTTGTAGTCTTTTGTCCTTACGGATGTTCCTATTTACCTATGTGTTCAAAGTAAAAATCCTCCTGTCCAACTCTAGTTGTGTTTTACCTTTGCTAATATCAAGATGAGTGGTTCTTCTCTAGCTTCTGCTTCTATAATAATGACCCTCCTGAGTTTACTGTCCTTTAAAAATGAAATCATGTAAAAGCCCCCAGCAAGAGGGCTCTCTCAGGCTATTCTGTCCCTTCAAACATAGGTCAAGATATTTTGCTTCATTCTGGTCCAAAGAAGATAACAATTAAAGGAGTCCAAAGTCTGTATTGATTCAATGGTAAGGACCCTGATGCCTTTGAAAGCCAGAAAGTTCAAAATCTATGATTCTTAAGACAGCAATATTATATGTGGAAAAGTAAAGTTCTATGAGCAGAAAGTAATGTCATCTCAAGGTCATTGGAGTGTATGTTTGAGAAATAAGTATTTCTGATTTATTTCATATAACTCTGCAGTCTTAATGTATCACTAATACAGATTTTCACATTTAAGCTCTCAAATTTTTAATAAATTGAATAAGAAAGGCCTAAATATGCCATTAAGGTTCATGAAGGGCTTAGGGCAGCCTTCAATGTGTGCATGGAATTAAATATAGAAGTAACTAATTTTATCTATCCTTATTAAGTATTCCTAACGGATTTGTCTGTCTAGTATGAGTCAGTGTGATTAGGTAGTATTAATAATGTGTTAAAAGGTCTTTTGCTATTCTTTGATTTCAGATCTTTGGTACAGTAAGATCTGCTTGGTAGGTATTTCAAATACTGTCTTTTTTACATCCTTTTTACTTTTTCAGTTGTCCTTCATGTCAGCAAATAACTTCTGATAATCTGATTATGTTATCTCTAGTTAATTTAACCCTCCTGCAAGGGTTCCAAGATGAGATCTTGGACTTTTCTTTTGTTTCTCTATCCACATATTTTTTCCTGGATAATAACTATCTACTACCTATTATCACAGTATCACAGTATCACAGTATGCTGGAGATTGGAAGGGACCTCAAAAGATCATCTAGTCCAATCCCCCTGCCAGAGCAGGAACACCTAGATAATGTTACACAGGAATGTGTCCAGGTGGGTTTTGAATGTCTCCAGGGAAGGAGACTCCACAACCTCCCTGGGCAGCCTGTTCCAGTGTTCCGTCACCCTCACTGAGAAGAAGTTCCTTCTCAAGTTTAAGTGGAACCTCTTGTGTTCCAGTTTGCACCCATTACCCCTTGTCCTATCATTGTTTGCCACTGAGTAGAGCCTGGCTCCATCCTCGTGACACTCCCCCTTTATATATTTATAGACCCTTATAAGGTCACCCCTCAGTCTCCTCCAAACTATAGAGACCCAGCTCCCTCAGTCTTTCCTCATAAGGGAGATGCTCCACTCCCTTAATCATCTTGGTTGCCCTGCGCTGGACTCTCTCCAGCAGCTCCCTGTCCTTCTTGAACTGAGGGGCCCAGAACTGGACACAATATTCCAGATGGGGTCTCACCAGGGCAGAGTAGAGGGGAAGGAGGACCTCTCTCGACCTACTAACCACCGCCCTTCTAATACATCCCAGGATGCCATTGGCCTTCTTAGCCACAAGGGCACAGTGTTGGCTCATGGTCATCCTGTCGTCCACTAGGACCCCCAGGTCCCTCTCCCCTACACTGCTCTCTAACAGGTCGTTCCCCAACCTATACTGGAACCTGGGGTTGTTCCTGCCCAGATGCAGGACTCTACACTTTCCCTTGTTATATTTCATCCCGTTATTCCCTGCCCAACTCTCCAGCCTGTCCAGGTCTCGCTGGATGGCAGCACAGCCTTCTGGCGTGTCAGCCACTCCTCCCAGCTTAGTGTCATCAGCAAACTTGCTGATAGTACACTCAATTCCCTCATCTAAATCATTGATGAATATATTAAATAATACCGGTAGTTATAATTATCTTCTGTTTTGAAACAAGACTCTGAAAATCCTGGCTCTTACAAATTTAGGACTTTTATTAAAAAGGCAGACTCCAGAGACAGGGAACTAGAACCTCATGGAATGAGTGTCCAAATCTTCCTGTGCTTGATATATGGATTTTCATCCTTTATAGGAACTGTATTTTCCTGCAATGCTAACATTGCCCTCAGCATGATCTCAGTGTTCTGCTTTGTGCATGATGGCAGCATGTGGTAGAGTGGCCAGTCTCTTCTTTAAGGTAAAGATGTTATGTTGTCTTCTGATCAGCAGAAAGGGAAATGCATTTCTTGTTTTATATTTTCCAGATGCAGTTATTAAACTCAGAAAACATTGGTCTCTTTTGCCTCTTAGCCTGTTCTGACAGTGAAGATGTTCCAGACATGCATGAGGTTATTCTCAGAGGTAACAGCTACCAGCACAGTGAGTGCAGTCTGCATGAAGTACTTTGCTGCCACAAGCAGATCACATCTTCTACTGCAGTGTGCTTTAGAAGAAATGTGGCTTCGCTTCTTCCTCTGTAGAACAGGAATAGTGCTAATTCCCAATCACATGTTGGAAGTGGCACTGTGAGGATTAACCAGTTAATGTTTCTACAGTACTCTGGTTTGAGGGGGGTAATATTTCTGCATAATGTTGTTGGCTGAAAAGTGCGATTCCAAGCTATGACTAATGGCAAAGCACAGTTGTTATTCCCACACTGCTACTAGGGATGAATATATTCCTTTAACATGTCCTCCACCCACAGAAATTTTTCAGTCTCTTTTAATTTACATGGAGACTGGCATGTTACTAGCAGCTTTTTAGGAAAAAGAAGTTTGGTGCAAAAGAATCACGTTGCATTGCCAGCCATGTAGTATCAAAATTGCAAGTTAGAAAACGATCTGTCAAGAAGTTAAAAAAGAAAGTAAGCACCTACTTGAAGGGTACAGTATAGACCATAATTATCATACATAACTGCCTGTCTCCGAGCCCACCAATGTTCCAGCAGAAAGAAGAGGAAGAGTTCAGCATGTAGAGACAAAACCAAGGAAAGATGTAAAGGTTATTAAAGCTATCTGAAGAAAATATTCTCGAAGTTTGCTTGTTTTGAATAAGCTCAAAGATTAAAGCTCACACATGGTGATTTAGGGGACCACCTAATCTCTTTTCCTTATTAATATTTGTCCTTTGAATGAAGATAACTTGAAAATTCACAGTAATGGAGACCTTTTGTTTTAACATAAAATTCTCATATTCTCCGAAAGTGAAGGGCTTTAAATATCGGGAAATTGCAGCAGGGAAAGAGATTGAATGAGCAAAAAGTAGAATGCATGAAAACTAATGGGGAAAGGCTGAGCAAAAAATTAATGTTTGGGCTTTGCAGCCCTATTTTATTTCCAGACTAGTTTTATGCCAACTCACTATAGTTTAGACCAATCTTGGAGATATTCTGAAGTCTTCCAACCTGCCTCTAAATAGCTTCCTGCCAATAGAGAAGAGAGAAAGCCCAGCAGTGCCCCTTGCACTTCCTGTACTGAGGCTGTGAGCTGATTAGAAGTGCCAGCTTTGTGCCTACCAGAGGGGCTTGTACCAGTTCTGCAGCCACAAGAAAGTTCTCAGCTGGGGAAATGGAGCTGGTTTCTGATCTCCATGTGTCCAGAGAAACACAAATTGGTTCAGAGAAACTGGAGAGACTGAGCTTTTTATTCTTGTATACATATTTGATGCATTTCATGCTTATTTGGAACTAAATCCAGGCATGTACAGAAAGGAGCTGGCCCAACACGACTTTGTTGACAGAGCTTCAGCAATTTGCTTAATACTATGTAATATTTTATGAATTGCTTGCAAACTCATTGATGGGGTTGTCAGGCTAACCATATGGTTGCCTTTAGAGGAATGTACCAGTTTATTTGTTGGACCAGATTTTTGATTGATTAAGACACTATTGGTTAGCTGAACTTTGAATTTATTTATCTCAGGAATTGCTCATAGCTAAAGCAGCCTCCAGGCTTGGAGTGACAAAGACCTGAATTGAACTTCTGTTCAACTTACCTTAAAAGTGTCAAGTGAAGAGGTATATATTAGATCACTGTGGAGATTTCACTCATCTCCCTGGTGAATGTGCCAAGTGGGACAATGTTGTGTTGAACTCCAGAGGTATTAGAGGCTTGACTTCAGGTTAAACATGTTTTTCTTTATCATCTTTCTGTGGTAGTACATAAGAGGACATAATCTATGCAGGATGTCAAAACATAGTAGATTTATTTTGACTATGTGATGTGATGCCTCTGTAGTTCCTCCAACTTGAGCAGCATTACTGCTCTGACTAGCAATTGAGGTTCCTAGTAGAAAAAGAGGATTAAAGACTTTTATACCATAGCTTTTCGTATCGGTCGCTACCCATTCTGGCACTCAGGCTATTAGCAGAAATGGGAGGATGAAGACCTTGCATTTATTCTGTGGCTGCATAGGACTGCCTTTTTCTTTCCTCTTTTCTGTGCTCTCGTGTGTTTTGTAGGCATCTGAGGGCTGCTGCAGGTTATATTATTTTTCCCTATCCATTTGGACCCCAAGAGAGAGAAGACCATCTCTGTGATAGTTACCAAGAATCATTTTTACATGATTTGACATCCCTGTGCTATCTGATACAAATGCCATTAGTGAACTTGTCCTCTTAGCTGTCTGGGCAAGGCTTTACGATTTAATGAGCAGCCATAGCTTTTCCATCAGTTATGGTGTTCTGTAAACTCTGCCAGTTGCCTTCACGTGGTCTGAGAAAATATGGACATGGCATTAGATTCTACTGTATTTAAAGATGTTTTGACCTCCAGTGTTGACTTATTGCAGGCAGGTACTATTTCATTATCAAAAGGATCATAATGAAAATTAAAAGTATTTTTACAAGATCTTTGGAAATCTTCTTGGGCAGGTGAGGTATATTCAAGATAAAAGGTGGTTTGAATTGGCTATGGTAAAAGTAATGTAAGAATCCACTAAAGTAGAAAATACTGCTTATATGAATAAACTATTGCTTTGTTTTGGCAATGGAAAAGCATTAGTAAGATGTATATTATGAAGTTAGATACTATGTCACTTGCCAAGTGTCACTTGGCACTCTTGGAAATACTTGGTGATCTGTCGATTTATTAATATATTGCCTGCTGCTGTTTATATGATGTTGTCTTCTCTCCCTGAATGTCGAACAGACTGCTGGGAGTTAATGCTATATTTTTACTCATGCTAATCAAAAGTGGGTATACAAAGAATTTCTGCTGTCAAGAGACCTATAACAAACAAGAAACACTGAACATTGATGATTTGTCTGCAAATCAGTTTCTCTATGCAATCTTTCTTTTGCTTGTTCCTCTTGTTTTTCTCCCTCTATAACAATCATCACAAAGCAATTCTTCAATTAATTTGTATTTTAAATTTCAAGCAGGAGGTAAATATGCATTCTGAAAGCAAGGACAAGAGGCACCCTTCTCTAACTCCTCATCTGAAATTTTGACAATCTTCTGATTAGGATACTATTTATAGGCACGCAACAGACTGCAGTTATTTTGTGCATGGAGAATTCACTTCTAATTTCCCACTTTATGGTGCTAATTATTAAAGTCCAAATATTGCTTTTTAGCATGCTGTTTGTCCTCCAGTTACTGCTCAGAAACCAAAGAATATTGGATAATTAGCTTAATTCTCCTTTGATTGTTGGGTCAAAACAATTACAGTATTTTAAGAATTTTTTTTTTAAGTATATATAGCCCTGTTTCTCATGAGCTGTCCTGATTAAGTAAATTTTTCAGTTACATATTTCTAATCTCATCAGATGATAAAGTAAGCAATTCATTGTACATAAAAGTGATGTCAATCTACCAGCTGAATAAAGGCACGTATATTTTAACCACATGGGATTTTGAATGAGAAATAGCATTACAGGAAAGATTAAAATACCTCAAGAAATGCAAAATTATTTTATTCTTTGTTAAATAAAATTGCCAATATTCTAATTTAAAAAAAAAGCCCCACCCAAAAAAACCCAACTTACCCCACAAAAAAAAAACAGAATAATCAAAAAGTCAACAAAACAACTCGCTTCAAACCCCAAACCTCACCCACCCCCCCCCCCAATAAACTCCTATCTACTGGAAGTATGAACAGAAACATATTTTTTTTTAATTTTAAATATCTTTGAGACCATTGTGTCCCAAGAGAGACATTGAAAAACCTTGTGACTGAGCTGAAGACCACAAAGGAGAGTCAATGAAGATCTATAGAATAATGACACTTCTTGTACGTGAACTACTAGCCTACGTCAAGGAGTCTTACTGGAAAACTCCTCTTCTGCTCCTTTTTCTTCCTCTTTAGAAAAAAAAAAGGAAGATGGAAGCAAAAACAAGGTATGTGTTCTAACAAGATGCATCTGACAAAATGAAGTGATAAAAGTTTTATACTATGCCTGCAATTGCGTGTGTGAGAAGAACTCACACAGTTATTCATGCAAATAACATGAACATTTGATATGTATATATATGTATGCTTGTATATGCATGCATGCCTACGTATTTCATGTATTAAAGCAGAACTTTTTAGCCAATTAGAAAAAACAAGAATAAAAGGTCCTATGAAGTATCTATAGGAAACTCAGGGAGAAATTCCTGGATGAAGAATTAAAATTTTAGATCTATTCCACATATCTGCTTAAAATTCGCCAAGATATGAAGATGTTATTTGGCAAATTATGATGAGAATCACTATAAATAGGGATAATTTAGGAAGCTGGTAAGTTATAAGAGATTTGTTACAGTTGTGCTGATCTCTAGGCTGGTTTCCTGCTTCAGTGTGAATCTGTCATGAGGGTAATAAAGCTATTTAAGTAGGTAGAGGAGATACAGGTGGATAATGGGATTAGGTAGCAATGAAGGCATTATGACTCACCCATTCTCACTGAGGTCTTGTAACAGGAGTTATACACTAGGGGTACGTCACATTGGAACTCACCTGTAAAGAACAAAGGCATTTATCACAGAGAAAAGCTGAGTCTAGAATATTGTTGAAGCATTTTAATGCATAGGATTCAGATACTACTTCATTAATAATAGAAGCTGGGGAACACTAAGTGGCATGGTGATATTACCATGCATAAGAATCTGAAGGAAAACGGATTGTTAGCATTTCTATTTACATCTTCTACAAAAATCAGTTTATAGTCTCAAATATCTTTTTCCCTCTTATGTGGCTATATTCAAGCAAGCACTGTTTGTCCAGCTTAGCAGTTTGGCAGACTCCAGCAAACAGAGAAGCACTGTAAAGTCCCACACTGGAAGACATGTTATTTAGCTCAGTGACTCGGCTTCTTAAAAAATTGGTAAGATGGCAACTCATTTTGTATATGATTGATTTTGTTCCACTGGTGGAGGAACTGTCTTGTCCCATTTCCATTACAAAAAAATCTACCTGTAGTTTTGCAAGCAGTGTTTTTACTTAGTTGTTGAAGACACATACAGATCTCAATTATTAAGTCAAATAAGGACCTGTTGAGTGACTCATGCCTTCAGAAAAAATAGTAGCCAGATAATGAAGGATGTCTTCAGTTCCAGAGCTACACCATAAACATCTAGGATATTGTTTCAAATCCTTTTTTTTCTCTCTCTCTCTACATAAAAATAATAAAATATATACATAGAATTATATATATTATAAATATATATGTTATATTATCAATTTATACAACATAAAATTTTATCTATAATTTTTTTATAAGATACTATATTAGAATGAAAGTTACTTTGCATCCTCGTTATGTACCTGGCCTGAAAACGGGAATGCAGGCTAACGATAGTGTGACCTCCATGAGTAGCTTATAGTCATGCGCAAGTACAATTTGACCTCTCCGGAGTGCAGGAATTCCTTTTACAACATGTAGTATCATGGAATTTCCATATGCTTCTTTGGTCTTTTTGTGCTCAAGAGAATTTCAGAATAATGTTCAAAAAAAATTTTTCTTTTGAGCCCTAGAAGACCAAAGCAGCATGGGGAAGTGGTCTTACACTACATGTTGGCAGGGGCTATGCGTGATGGATTCCTAGAGGTGTAGCAACATTGATAACAGTTTTGATCACACAGCTTAGTGTGAAGTGAAATAACACTGCATGTTACCTCATAAGGCAGTGTTAACAGCTACAGGGAGCAGGTATAGCAAACTACCATTTTCTGTCTGATAAACTGCCCGTCACCGCGCTGACCTGATTATTTCTGACTGAACTTGTGAATATGCTATCGTAACCACATCTTCATTGTTCATAAAGACTGCAGAGAGAGAAAAGAAGTCATGGTTTAGATAATTCACTAGAGTAGGTTTTCCATGGTTTGGGAGATAGTGAAGCTGTTAGAGGCTGAAAAGTTTCTTTGCTGATATATGTAACTTTCTTAGAGTTGAACAGATTACTTGAGTCATTATGGCTCCTAGAAGTTTGTTTTCTTTGAAAGGGGTCATTACTTGGGTTATTCGAGAGTCAGGCCGTGTGTTCTTTAACAGGTTCAACGTGTTTGTGATCTCCAAAATTTTTGCTTTGTTGTTCAGTCTGAACAATTCTGAAGGTGAAAGTGCAAGCACATTTCTCCAACATTTGAGGCAGCTTATCTGCTTTTTGTGAGGTTCACTTGCAAGTCTACAGGTCTCGCTGCAATTACCTTCTAGCGCAGCATCAACACTGGCACAACAGAGGCTAGAGAAGTGTCAATCGTTATAAAGGACGTTTTATCTATGCAGTAGTTAGCATGTATGCTCTGAACTGGTGATCATGTTTCTAGTGCTATTATTTTTGCTAACAGTGCACTGTTGATACGCTTCCACAAACAATTTTAGTCACCTTCACAGTCAGTAATGCTGGTTTTTTTCCTACTTTGGTGCTGTCTTAGTGGCATTAACTTTTTTCTGCTGTAGCAGAATGCAAGGATTAATTAAAAATTTGCTATTTTATCCTGAGCAAAGCTGGCATAGCAGTAGATGTATAATATAATCTATTTTAATAATAAAATAGTCAAATAGTTAAATTATTGTGAAAATTATTTTTTTAAATGTTAAATTATGCAAAAATAGGTTCAGCAGAACACTGATCACGTCTGTTTTTTCTCTTGTATTTTAAGATCAGTTCATACAGCCTTATGGTCCCTTTAATTAGATGGTACTTTGGGTTTTGTTTTTTTCCCCTAACACTCCTCAGTGTTTGGCATTGGGTCAGTGATAAACCTATCACAGAGGTTGCTGGATTTAAAATATTTGACTAATCCACCTATAGAACTACTTTTATATAAAGAATCCAAGCAAACAGTTCTTTTATAATGTCTTGCTGCGTTAGAGAAAGAGTGCAGAACACTGAGCAGTCAAGTTTGTATTGAGGCGTGTGCAGCCTAGTGGATTTCAGAAGCATTTGACCAATGCTTGGGTGTTGGTAATGAAGACAATGTAAAGCCAGTGACGCAGGCTACCTGATAAAAACTTCCAATAACACATACTAAATACTTGCAAAATAAATGTTTGACAAAGGCTATATTGAATAGAGACAAATGAGTACTTGAAACTGAATGAATTCACAAATTTAAAAGGCACAAAAAAGTCATCAACTTTTAACACGAATCATAAAGTAACAGCATAACAAGAGAGATGGGTATAGATGTTTAAACATAACCATTACAAAGAAATGAAACATTATTTACATTATGAAGCAGAAGTAGTTATGTGATTAGTGCAGTTACAGCACACACCTTTGTAACTGAAGTCCTGCATTGACATCATACTCATAGATGCAGTAGTTGTTACCTAATGAAATGACATAAATGATAAAAAAAAAGGCTTGCACCAAAAATACACAAAATTCAGGTTCCATTTATTTTAGATTGTATACAATATATGTTCTTATGGAAAAACCTTTTAGTTATTTGATCTACACAGCAATTGTAAAATGGAAGGCATCAAAAGATTGTACAATTTTCCCATCTAATTAATCTAGAAATCGAAGAGACCTTCAAACTTGCTCCTGGCAAGGAAATAAAGTGATTGTAATTGCTTCTTCAGTTGAATCTCTAGGAATCATTTTTACCACCTTGAGATACACTTTCATATGCCAGTGCTCAGCAAACTTGGTGAATAAGAATGTAAGTATTGTATTTGAAAAAGTAGAAGCTGTATTGGAAATAGCCTACCCTGCAGTTTCTCTCTTGAACAAATTTCTGCTCTTTCTACTTAAATAACATAGTGTTGGAAGCTGACTTTCATTTCAGTGTAATTTTTATTCATAACAAAGAAGGTGTCCAAGGTTCTTTTTCTTTCAGTGAAAGAATCGTAATTTTCTTTTAAAGTTCTTCATTTTCTTCCTTCTTTTCAGACAGAGTTGAGATATAAAAATATATTTAATAGTGCAAAATGCCTCGAGGCTTGCAGCCTTCAATATAATGTTTTATTCATAGTTTTCCTCAATAATTATTTATTGATCTTCATGCAATACTTTTCAATATTGCTTTGAATTTAAAATTACATTATTTTATTTTATTTTTTGGGGGGAGTTTCAAGATCAGTTTTCCAGTTACAAAACCAGATATCCATACGCAATTCACAGTGAGCATTTTTTGCAAAGTGCTCAGCTATATAAATTATTTAATACTTTCTTCTACTGTTTCTGTTTGAAGGACTGTTTCCTTTCTGTAGACACAGTAATGCCCTTGATATGCTTTTTGTACATATTTAATCTAACTTAGATACTGTTTTTGTAAGCTACCTGAAATTGAATGATGAACAAAACAATTGTCAAGTTTGTAAAGTAGAATCTCCCTTTGCAACTTGACCTGCTCTGCGATACTTTATTGCCACTGGATTTTTCATTGGACAAATCAAATAGTCTTCTGGCGCAGACAACAATCCATTGACTTCTCATGTTCACATGGTACTGTTGTTTGTGCATTTCCTAAGTGCTCTTCTGGTACATTTTCTTGTCCAGCAGAACTCCCAAGGCATTTTAGTCAACTTAATTCTTCCGTGATTCTGTAGAAATACTACCGTCTGAGTTTTGTCTATTACTGGTAAGAGACCACTGTATACAAATCTGATCACTATAGTTAATTGCTCAATGTGCATCAATTTACATCAATTCTGTTTACTTTTTCTTACACAATTTATTTCCCTCTTTTTTTTTGTCTTGCAGCCTGAAATCAATGTCTCATCTGCAGATGGTTTATTTCTGTGTAGCTTTTCTTGCATTATATTTTTGTAATTTTTCTGCTCATGTTGCTTTTTTTTACAAGCATTTTCCTGCTTTGTGTGTTCTTTTAAATTTTTCTAGTAATTTCTTCAGTCTGTCCAATTTGTAAATATTTCTAAAAGTGTAATATATCACTTGGGCAGTGCAATTATTTGGAAGTTCCCATTTACAGCTGGGCAGTAATCTACTTTCTCCTTGACCCTCTAGTTAGCAGTGTGCTTCTCTGATCTTTGGTAACCCTTCAGCAGTACCTGAATTCTACCATGGGACCATGTTAGTGCATGTCTGTTCTTCAATGAAAACAATAGTCAAATCACCTCATCGAGCAAGTTAACATCTTCCTACTTAAGTAAGAGGCGTTTTCTATGATGCAGGCATAATTAATCAAATGCACTTAACACATACTCAGTTGTGCACCTTTAGGTTTGGTAAACAGTCATGAACTTTCATGTTTAGTTCAAGCAGGAGTTCTGGGTTCTGCAACTTGCTCCACTATGTTGAAGGGCATCACAATTTCAACATTAATAATATATATAGATAGATAGTATATATAGATGATCTTAAGGTCCTTTCCAAACCTAACTACTTTATGATTCTGTTTGTAAATGCAACACCAGTAACACAATAGTCACTCAGGTGTGCCACTGAGTCAGAGTCTAAATTTAGATGCACAGATATGTTTGCTGCTGAGCACCAGGAAGCTCTCTTGTTAACTTTAGTAAGTTTTGGATCATCACCTAGAAGATTTTTCCTGCACTGTTACAGTTCTCCAGTACATCTCACCACTTAGGTGAAAATTGGAGTGACAATGGTCTCATAATTATTGAGAAGAAAAAAGGAAACATTTTAAAAACAAAATTGAAGAATTTGTTGCAGTTTTTTTTCTAGTTGCTAATAAGCAACAGTGAAGTCACCTGTTGCATCTCTTAAAACTTTAGCTACTGAAAGTCAATGACCTGAATTGCTGAGAGATACCAAATAAGGTGTAAAACCTGCCTGAGAAGTGCATTTTCCTTGACAGGTGTAAATGCATATTTAATTGCAATGCACCTACCTTAGTTCCAGAAAACAGTTACTCTGGTAAAAGCAAAGGGATTTTCAAAAAGAATGCTTTCAAAAGAGTCTGTGTTTCTGTTCAAGACTGGTCAATATTAACACCATGTCCATGATATTTGTGGCTGTTTCTGCCCTGATCTATCCTTGCTGATGTCTGCAGAAACACTAATTTTTGCAACATCCATCCTAATACTATTTGTCTGTTTAGCCATCCATTTCCATTCAGTCAGACTTGTAGACAAGCAGCTCTGCCAGGCTTGTCTACAATTGTGTGCCATTTCTCTAGTACCTAGGATATCCTAGGTGGCCTAGGACCAAGATTTTTCACTAAAGTGGTGAAGCTTAGTTGTAAGGTATTCTATGTAACCATCAGAAATATTTTACAACTCTTAGTTGTTAAAATATAACTTTCATTTCAACTGAATGTCTGAATATGTTAGAATAACAATACAAAAAGAAAGTATTGAATAATGATACTGAAAAATCCATTTTTTTTTTTTTGGTCTTAGCAGTGATGTTTGTAGGGATGTGTTGAGTGATACCATTTCAAGAACACCGAAACTAAGAACACATTTCTTTGTCACAAAAGAGCAAGATCCTGCATATGCAATGACAAAATATCCAGTCTTGGTCCCCTCAGAGCCACAGCTGAGTGAGGATTCGGGGAAGGGATTTATGGATGATGACATAAAAAAATCATTTACATCACAGAAAGACTGGGATGCAAAGAACTTATTTAGCTCTATTTTAAGAGTGTTATATTTAGGGAGGGTGGGGAATCGGGATATTAACTCTACCTTTCCAAGTTTTAAAATGTTTGGTTTACCAGAATACATCATTTATAGCTAGCACTGATTGAATTTTGCAGGCAAGTTTTGTGTTTAAGTTTTAGGCGTTTTTTATGGCTGCACATTTGAGCATCTTCACTGATCTACTCTTAGAATCGCAGATTTTCAGAAGAGACCATGATGGTAATTTTCTATGATACCTTGTATAACACGGGTCATACTTTCTACATGAGCTAACTCTAGTCAAAAAAGCTGTGCAGTTACCGAGAGCAGTTCTGTTTATCTTAATATGCTAATAATGAGGAGGTTCAGGAAATTTACCTTACCTTCAGATTATGATTCCAGTAAGTTGTGTGACTTTTTTCACTATTATGTTTATAGAATTATTTTAGCTCTGTGCTAAGTATGTATTTCTTACATCTCTGCTATTCCACAGTGGAGAAAATTAGGACAGAAGAATAACCTGTCATTTTGTCTCATGCAATGAAGTGTATCCTGGATTTTGGGATTTCAATTAAGTATTTGTCTGTTAATCCTGTTTTGTCATATCCAGTACATGGTTCACAACTGAAAGTCAGACAATGGTGTTAAAGGTCTTCCCTAACAGGAAAACAAATTAGTTGATCTAATGAACCTTCTACATACAAATGCTTTATCTGTACAAAGCAAGTTATGAAATCTAAGGCTAAACTGAGCCATATAATATGTATACAGCATAGAAAGTAATCTAATATATGATTTATTCTGTTCTTTGCCTGAGAAAATGATCAGGGAACATATCAACACAAAACTTCTTCCAGATTAGATGCTTAGTTATAGAAGGCATTTTGAAGTACCTTTAACAATCGAGTAATAGTGAACATATGGTGAAAAGAGAAAATAATCATATCAAGAGTGACTACTGAGAATATAGATTGGCAGATAAATCTGAAAATGTGGCACTCAAACAAAGCCAGAAAATATATCTTAAAGCATCAGCAAGAGAACTTCAGTGGTTGTAAAATACAATTTGCTGCATTTTCCCTAGAGAAGCATAAAAAATGTACTTGAAATCTATAAGATGTTTTATTAAAATGCAGCATGGCCTTCTTAATTTAAATTTTGGTATAGGAAGATGTCATTGTGAGCTTTATATGTGACATTTTACTCTAACTCATTCCTAAAAGCAGAGACATAAAGCATTTGAATAACAGATTCTTCATCCTGGAGTTCAGTTTTCAAAATGGACAAAACACACATTACTTCCTAATTTTGAAATTATGTATGGTCTTTGTGTTGTGTTTTGCACAAATACTTCCAGAAAATGAAGTCATTACATAAAACAAGATGGTGTGTAAAGACTGTTTTGGGAATATGGTTTACATGGTAGAGCAATATAAATTTCTGCTCCCACTCTAGATTCTTTCTGATTAAGTCCCAAGTACTAAAACAGAAGTGTGAGGGTTATTTACTTGCCTATGTTATATTTTACCATAACCATACTGAATATGCTTGTGATGTTTTGGTACTGCCTGTTTTATAGGAGAGGGACAGAGTAGTAACTATAAAACTAGGATACAGTTATCTCTCCACTCAGGAGAGACACTTTCCCTGTCCTTGTGAAACTGCAGTTGCAGAGTTTGTACCTCATCTAGAAAATAAAAAGTCTATCATTGGCTCATCTCCTGGCTTTTTCTCTTGGAGGCTGCTGTTAGTGCAAATATTGGGTAGCCGTAGTGTCCTTGTACTTCCTGAAATATATTGAACACTCTAAACAGGATGAAAATAACTTGTGGCTTTAAGAATGTGCGCAGAAAGAAGCCCATCTAAAAGTCTGTACTGCACACTGATTATTTATTATCATTATTATTATTTATATTAAAAAGTCATTTTAAGAATAAGTTGCTTTTCATGGAGATCAGAAATTGTCATTGAAATTAATGGTTTCAAAATTAAATGAGTTGCAAGGGTGCAGTATCTTATATAGAATATTTGGGACTGATCATAATGAGATAACAAGATAACTTTGTTCAGACTACAATCCTTTATGTTCCTAGAAGCATGGACAGAAATTTAACACTGTATTTCCTTTGGGCTTCCTTATACTCTTTTACCTTTAAACTTCTGTCCTTCCTGCTTGTGGCATTACAGACATGCAAATGGAACTGATGCATTGATGACAACAGGAGTGCCCCAGTAATTTTAGGTTGTTTTACCAGTAGTAATGATGTAATTTAAAATAATCTATTCCCATTTTTCGCAATTAATTGCTAAAAATGACTAATAGCGAAGCAGAAATAGGAAACATTAAACACATATTGTAAATAGTTTGTTGAAGTGCTTTTTTTTTTTTTCAATCATAAATTGCAACAGCATCAGGTCAAGTGTGCATTTCCTCTCTTCACCTTAGTGAGAAGCTTTGAAACCAAATTATTATGAATTGAATAATAGACTCCAACTTAGCTGAGCACTAGAATTAGAATTAGGCAGTTTGGCAGAAGAGCTTAGGTGACTCTTATAACCCTTCCACTGATGCTTTGACAAGTCTGATGGCATACTCAATCCTTAGCCTATGCTGCATCTCTCTTAAACTGTCAATTTTGTATTTATCCTAATCATGCAGAAAAGAAAAACCAGAAAATCCATGTTTTTGTCTTATGATAAGAAAATTATTTTGATATATTTTGCATGATACAAGCTGTCAAATAGAGCTTTCAAGCAGTGAGTACCCATTCATTCAGCTAAAACTCTATAAATTTGAAATTAATAGTGAAAAATATAATAGTCAAAAAATAAAAAAAAAGCTACTTCTTTACTTGGTATTTAATTGTTATGAATTACGAAACTTTAGTATTCTTTCAAAACTTCTGCTACTTATACTAGTAAGAATTGATGAACTGCTTGAATTTTTGCAAATTATCCTGTGTGTAATGAAAGTTAAGGGTTTTATAAATTATTTTGTTAAAAAATTGCAGGAGCTAATAAGAATGATTTACTATACAGTAAAGGTGAAGTTATTTGCAAGGCTTGTAGTGCTTGAGTGTACAGATCTGAGATGACTGATGGTGGCAAAAGCACGCTCAAGTCATTTTTACAATTTAACAGGAAGATAGCAGGTGTCAGATACTTCTCAAGGTCCTTGTCTTCAGGATACTGCAATACAGAGGACACAGTGAATACTATTTGTAATTACCTGAAGAGGCGGACACAGCTGGAGTAACGATACTTATTTTTCATTGGGTTGTAGGATATAGCAACTGTTTGGAGTCCTTCAAGCCTCCTCACATTGTTTTCTTCCCAAGCAAGTGGTCAAGGGGGTGTATAAAACAGAAAAGCTTTTCCTTTCCTGTTAAAAAATCCCCAAACCAACAAATCAAAAATCAACAAATCAATCAAACTAACAATCAGCATGTATATTGTACGACTAGATATAAGGGACATGTTGAAACACAGCTGAAGAAGAAGGACTAATCAGTCTTTCGTGGCATTTGAGGGGGGGGTCCTTCTTGTGAAGAAATTACTAATAGTGTATTATTCAAATTCTATGGTATATAATACAACTTAATTCTCTACCATGCAACAGTGCAAGTCTGGCATTTCGCTGCATTCATAGCCATATTTGATGAATCACTTAACATACATTATTACATAGGTAACTGTAAGCAGGTAAAGATAAGACAGGATGGTTGCTTTTGTATCAAATAAGAATTATTTAAGGATTTTATGACAGGATGCCGTATGTTCAGGCAACAACAGTTTATTTAGGAGGAACCAAGTGATTGCTAGATCTCAATTTTAATCACACCTGAGGAGTGTTAGTACAAGGTGCGTAAAACTGATGCTCTCACCTTTTCACTTTACCTTTCTAGGTTTGGGCTGTGCTGTTTTTTGATATTTGCTAGAAAATACTGTTTTCACTACATTTTGCCTAAAAAGCAGAAAAAGAAAAATAAATTTTTGAAATTCTAAGAGATTTCTAACTGAATTACAGTAATGTATAGGATAAACCACTCTGTGTGCACTGGGCTTAGTTTAACAAATCGGAGCATAACTTTAAATGGAAATAAAGAGGTCTTGTTTATTTCACTGGCATGTAACACACAACTACTTATGATAGCCTGTCAGAACTGTTACTGAAAATCAAGTGGGTTCAACTGGAAAGCAAGCTAGGGTTGCACAGATAGAGCACCTGGTCAGCGCTAGTTAAAATAGAAGCTTAACAGTTGTGGCTGTTGTAGATATATATAGATATATTTTTACATCTTTGTGCACAACGTAAGCAGTGGTATTTGTAAGCTTTAGAAGGTTGGACTTAATAGTAGGGCTATATCCTCATATATGAGGACATTTTATACTCCCTTGGAGGATGTTAATATACTATGCAGAAGCAGTTTAGTAAGACTACTTGCCTTTTACGTTTAGTCATATTATAGTAATAAAATTTTTTCTGTGGGTTTTTGTTAAAAAGTATATTTTTTCAGTGTCTCCTGAATAGACAATATACACTGATATAGCTGCAGCTGAGTATAATCAAAGTTTGCTAAAGGAAGGTGACCTTAGGAACCCAGGTATGGCTCAAGCCATGGCTTTTGTTTGAAACTCACTGATTATGAAGCAGCACATTGTTATGACAACTACAGCTTTATCAAAAATCAAATCTAACTGCTCTTTCTGTTACAATTTCTCAAAAGGACTGAGCCAGCCAATTTAAAAGCTCAGCTGGAAGTATTATCTGCTGGCTCTTCTGCTTTCTGTGAAAATGTGAGAGTGGATTACTCATCCCATAAAATCTGACTTGTGATAGATGCTGTCTTCTGACCACATGCTCTCTGTTCTTCGTGGTCTGGTAAGCTTGACTAGAAGCTGATAGCTAATCAAGATGCTTCTCTTCACTCCCTTTTGTCAGCATACAAAAGCTCATGTCAGGAAAGCTTTCAGAGGTAATCAATTCAGAAAAATAGATCAGCAAAAGGAGAACACAGTGAATAAATATTTCATTGCACTATGTAAGCCTGTTGTTTCAAATAGCAAAATAAACAGCTTAGTCTGTTTTCTTTACATATTTTAATTATTCATTTATTTTGTATAGACAATATGCTTATATGCAAGTATCATCCCCAAATTTGGGGTGATTTGTGCAGTATTTTGATGCATACAAGTTCCTTGACCATTTCGTGTTTTGGTAGCTGCTCCCAAGAATGCAGTGATATCTTATCTTAACGTATTAATGTACTCTCACTACGGCATCCTTTTCCATTAAAGATTATTACAGCTATAGCAATTTGTCCCATTTTGTGGGATTTAAATGTGGACATTGGCTTGGCAATGGTGGGACTCCCCAGGGTTACACAGTCCTGCCATCCCAGATGCTATGATAGATGTCTGAAAAAACTTTTTCCCTGGTTTACACTACTAGGAATTTCTCTCTCAAATTTGGAATCATCTTTACAGGGAAGGATTATATTGACAAAGGCAGACAGTAAATACACACAGAGAACTTACCTGATGCTTAGCATAGGCATTTTTAAGCCCTGTGGAAGATTATTGTGTGACATTATCTAATTAGATTGTACATACGTATTTTGGAGCATCTATTTCCCAGTAATTTAAAAGCAAAGTGTCACACAGTGAGTTACTTTACAGCAGTTGTAATCTGCACGACAGTAGCAACTATGTGAAAGTAAAAATGGAATCCAAGTGATTATTAAAGCTTATAGAATAGTGGCTTGTGCTTATCAGCTTCCTGTTCAATCAGAGGAGAGTCATGTCTTCTAGCTGTTTAAAGACAGAAGTTCCAAGTTGAGCCTTTTTTTCCTAGAGGAAAACATGCAGTAGATGCACACACATTCCCATTTTCCACGTTTTTATCAGATGTGTTGAACATTTTTACAATGTTCCTATGAGCAAGCCACTAGGCATAAATAAATTTGCAGTTAACTACGGGCTTTATTCTCATGAATCTGGAGTAATAATAATTAAATGGGTAGCCCTGTACCTACACAAGGTAGAGTTAGATCCCTAGAGGCAGCATTTGTTACTACATACCTGCACAACTATATATACTGTGATCATATAGTGTGAGAGTTGTCTGGTCCTAGCACTGAGGAGAACTGGAACCATGGCTCCTTTCAAAGGTTACGGTTATTTTAAATTATAAACATTAGATTTTAAGGTATGTATTCACATGTTTTTAAAATATTTTGCTATTTTCTAAATACATTTTATACTTTGCATGTTATATATTTATTTTAAACTAATATTTTCACCTCTTGCATGAATTTTTAATGAAAAGGGGAAATGGCTTTAAGTCAGAAGAGGGGTAGATTATGTTAGGTACTAGGAAGAAGTTCCTTACTCTGAGAATGGTGAAGCACTGGAACAGATTGCCCAGTGAAGCTGTAGATGCCCCATCCCTGGAACTGTTCAAGGCCAGGCTGGATGGGGCTTTGACCAACCTGATTTACTGGAAAGTGTCCTTGCCCATGGCAGGGGGTTTGGAACTAGATGACCTTTAAGGTCCCTTCCAACCTATTCTATGAAATTGGATCTTTGAGCAATTATTTGCTTTCACTTCTATTCTGTGATCATGCTTTTAAGATTTCTTTAAATGCTCTTTCCCAAGTTATTTTAGGTTTTTACTGAATGGAGAGGTATTTCCAATTTTACTTTTTAGAAAGACAGTCAATCATTTGAGCTCATTGCTTACTTCATGTCTATTTTTATAATTTTATATTATAGCTACAGTAATTCCAGACAGGCTAGGGGTCTGTACAAAATCATTTGAATTGCAAAATTTACTCCAAATGTATAATTGTAGTTGTTTAAGCATACACAATTAGAAATTGACAATTTTTTTCTGGAGGTTTATTTCAATTAATGTTATTTTGTTGCTAACAGAACCCTTGTAAAAACTCCTATAGAATACTCATTCAAGTGTGAAAGCTGCAGTTCTTTCCTAACATGAAAAATCACTAAAATCAGTTACTTATTTGGAACGGCTATTTGTATCTATAAATCATCAGGAAAATGTTTTTATTGAGCAAAAGTGATTGAAAGAAAAACATCTACATTCTGCATTCCTAGAAAAGATGAGATGGCTCTCACATCCATGACAGCTGACCCAACAAAATTTTAACTGAACCCTGAATGATTTTTTAAACACCTCAAAACCTTAATTGATGCTTAGATTCTGGTAAGAGGTAGAGGTAATCTTTTCCGCTGAGATTTTAAAAAGATGAATTTTATCTACTGGAATTAAATGTTATTGTGTTTATATTTTCAGTAGCTTTGAAAGACTCGGCTTTTGCTTTGCAGTGTTCCAGTCCAGCTGTTTTTATGTTTGGTTTATGAATCCTGACCAAAGGATAGTATCAACCTTGGGTCAGGACAAAGGTGGTATATGAAGTATGCTCTGTATAAGTAACCATAGTATTTCTGCTTAATGGTGAAGGGTTCTACCTTCTCTAAATCATAGAATCATAGAATCACAGAATAGTTAGGGTTGGAAAGGACCTTAAGATCATCTAGTTCCAACCCCCCTGCCATGGGCAAGGACACCTTACGCTAAATCATAACACCCAAGGCCTCGTCCAACCTGGCCTTGAACACTGCCAGGGATGGAGCATTCACAACCTCCCTGGGTAACCCATTCCAGTGCCTCACCACCCTAACAGGAAAGAATTTCCTCCTTATATCCAATCTAAACTTCCCCTGTTTAAGTTTGAACCCATTACCCCTTATCCTATCACTACAATCCCTAATGAAGAGTCCCTCCCCAGCATCCCTATAGCCCCCCTTCAGATGCTGGAAGGCTGCTATGAGGTCTCCACGCAGCCTTCTCTTCTCCAGGCTGAACAGCCCCAACTTCCTCAGCCTATCTTCATACAGGAGGGGCTCCAGTCCCTGATCATCCTCGTGGCCCTCCTCTGGACTTGTTCCAACAGTTCCATGTCCTTTTTATGTTGAGGACACCAGAACTGCACACAATACTCCAGGTGAGGTCTCACGAGAGCAGAGCAGAGTAGAGGGGCAGGATCACCTCCTTTGACCTGCTGGTCATGCTCCTTTTGATGCAGCCCAGGATACGGTTGGCTTTCTGGGCTGCAAGCGCACACTGAAGCTGGCTCATGTTCATTTCTCATCAACCAATACCCCCAAGTCCTTCTCTTCAGGGCTGCTCTAAATCTCTTCTCTGCCCAACCTGTAGCTGTGCCTGGGATTGCTCCAACCCAGGTGTAGGACCTTGCACTTGGCATGGTTAAACTTCATGAGGTTGGCATCAGCCCACCTCACAAGCGTGTCAAGGTCCCTCTGGATGGCATTCCTTCCCTCCAGCGTATCAACCAAACCACAGAGCTTGGTGTCATCGGCAAACTTGCTGAATGCACACTCAATCCCACTGTCCATGTCAGCGACAAAGACGTTGAACAAGACCGGTCCCAACACCGATCCCTGAGGGACACCACTTGTTACTGGTCTCCAGCCGGACATTGAGCCATTGACCGCAACTCTTTGTGTGCGGCCATCCAGCCAGTTCTTTATCCACCGAGTGGTCCATCCATCAAATTGATGCCTCTCCAGTTTAGAGACAAGGATGTCGTGTGAGACAGTGTCAAACACTTTACACAAGTCCAGGTAGATGACGTCAACTGCTCTACCCCTGTCCATCAGTTCTGTAGCCTCATCATAGAAGGCCACCAAATTGGTCAGGCAGGATTTCCCCTTAGTGAAGCCATGCTGGCTGTCACCAAGCACCTTGTTGATTTTCATGTGCCTTAGCATGCCATCCAGGAGAATCTGCTCCAAGATTTTGCCAGGCACAGAGGTGAGACTGACTGGTCTCTAATTCCCCAGGTCATCCATTTTCCCATTCTTGAAAATGGGGGTTATATTTCCATTTTTCCAGTCATTGGGAACTTCACCTGACTGCCATGATTTCTCAAATATGATGGCCAGCGGCTTAGCAACTTCATTCACCAGCTCCTTCAGGACCCGCGGATGGATTTCATCAGGACCCATGGACTTGTGTACGTTCAGGCTCTTAAGATGGTCTCGAACCAGATCCTCTCCTACAGTGGGCGCAAGGTCTTCATTCTCACAGTCCCTGCGTCTGCCTTCCAAGACTTGGGTGGTGTGGTCAGAGCCTTTGCCAATGAAGACCGAGGCAAAGAAGTCATTCAGAACCTCAGCCTTCTCCAAACCCCGTGTAGCCAGTTCTACCGAGAGCTTCCTGAGGGGGCCTATGTTCTCCCTAGTCTGTTTTTTATTTGCTATGTACCTGTAGAATCCCTTCCTGTTATCCTTAATACCCCTAGCCTAGTTTAATTCTAGCTGGGCCTTAGCTTTCCTGACCTGGTCCCTAGCTTCCCGGACAACATCCCTGTACTCTTCCCAGGCCACCTGTCCTTGCTTCCACTTATTATAAGCCCCTTTTTTCCTTTGAATTTTCCTCAGCAGCTCCTTACCCATCCAAGGAGGTCTCCTGGCCCTCCTGCTGCACTTCCTTCTAGCTGGGATGCAACATTCCTGAGTTTGTAGCAGGTGATACTTGAATATCAACCAAGAGTCTTGGGCCCCCCTGCCCTCTAGGGCTGTATCCCATGGAACCTTACTAAGCAGGTTCCTGAAGAGGCCAAAGTCTGCTCTTTTGAAGTCCAGGGCAGTGAGCTTGCTGCACGCTCTTCTCACTGCTCACTGTCCTGAGGATCTCAAATTCAAGCATCTCATGATCGCTGCATCCAAGGCTGCCCTGGAGCGTCACATTTCCAACGAGCCCTTCCCTGTTGGTGAGTGCGAGGTCAAGCATGGCACCTCTCCTTGTCGACTCCTCTATTACTATCATTATCTGTGATAACAAAGACAGGATTTTCTTGGTGCCCACCAGGGTAAGCTGGCGCATCTGTTCTTGTCATGTATTACAAGTATGTCCTCCAGGCCACTTTAAAAACATTTGCTTGATGCTGAGTGGGTGGAAATAGGATTTTATGGTCAACTCTCCAAATTTGAAGAGCTTTAATTTTCGTGTAACTTAGTCACCCCAGAAGTGATAAATAGGTGTTCTGTTCAATAACATCATATTTTTGGCTTTGCCTGCTTTCATTTTACTAAATATTGTTTTAATGGAAGTTGTGATGTACATCCAGTACTTCTAAGAAAACATTTTCTTCCTAATAAGTTTTTGGTGCATATAAGACTTGATTTCTCTCAGAAAGTCAGCAGATTCTAATTTGGTGGAAGGCATCATAGCAATTTCAGCACGGTTTGAATTTCAGCAAGAATAAGTTCTCTGCACACAAAACAGTCTAAATACACAGTGTTCATTTATATTATTCCAAATTCCCAATATTTTGCTGCAGTTCAGTTTTATGTCTGGTGGGATTTGCCTATTCAGAATACTGAGTGACCAACTTGACAGATTAATTTTGGAAACTTCCACCAGATGAAAAAATCGAGCAACTTAATTGAATTCCACAAACATGATACTTTTTCCAAGCTATATTGCTAAAGTATACATGCAGCTTAAGGGTGCATTCCACCAAAATAAAAAATTCCTTCACATTTGAAACGTTATATTCTCTTTGCCATTTTATCATCCAGTTTGGATGAACTTTCTTTCAACATGCCTGACTGCCTATCCAGATTCAGACACTATTTCTGAAATTCTTCAAACCATCTACTACCACATTCCCTTATTTTGCCTTGCCTCATGAACAATATATGATACTGTAGATATTTCTAGCTACTACCTCTACAGCTTGCTCCTCTTGTGATACTAAGGGGCATCATATTAAGTACAAACCATTTTTTGAGTCAGTGACTATTCAGGGACAGTTTCTACTTCCACTGTCATTGCATTGTGCAAGAATTTGTAACAAGTAGTGTTAGGGTAGCAGCATGACTAAAAATGACTGAAAGATATCCAGCAGTGGAAAACTTCATTTTCTTCCCATTTTTAATATCTTCTTAAAATTTCACTGCAATAATATATGCATGTGTGTTGAAAAGACCAGGAATAGAATGCACTCTTTTCTACCATTACTTCTTCTCCCCTGTTGGCATTCACAGTGTAATGTAGATGTAGTAATGTAATGTTGATGGTAGGCACTCATAAGGAGTTTGAGCTTGCAAAGTTGTAAATAGTACTGGAGGCTTATGAGTATTCAGTGAGTGTTATAGGGCCTGTACCTGCACTCCACTGCCATAACTCATGAAACCATTATCAAGAGTATTTAATGATTAGGTTTATTTAGGGGGAAATCAGATTGTGATCTGAAGAGCGCTTGAAGGCCAAAGTATTGAGAGGTGTCTGAAGGTACTGGAAAACCAGCCTGGGTGTTGCTTTGCACCTGGGTATTCTTTCATGTCTTCTGGAAGAAAGATGGTGAGACCTCTCATACATAATTGGTAGCCAGAGACTTTACTGAACAGAGTAGCTTACACTTGGCCTCCATGAGGTGGAACTGAAAACTTAAAAATTTCACATCCTGTGTTCTTTTACCCATAACTATCTACTAATTCCCAAACAGTTTTATGCTGTCCTTGAGGATTTCGATCTATGCTGATGAGGCCTTGGGTGAGATGGTTTAGTGTGAGGTGCCCCTGCTCATGGCAGGGAGGTTGGAAGTAGATGATCTTAAGGTCCTTTCCAACCCTAACTATTCTATGATTCTATGATGTGGGCCTTGTGTGTTATTTCAGGGTTACAAGTGCACTCTGTTTTGCGCCATTCTTGGACAGCACCCAGTACATCAACATTCACAGGGTATTTGTCCAGTGGAGTTACTCATCTGGAGTTCATCATATCAACAGCTGTAGTTTCTAAACTTTGCTGTTCTCATCCTCCATTTTATTTCCAGGTGTAGCCCAGTGCATTTGCTACATAGAAAGTCTTTGATTAAAGCAGTTAAGATATCCTGCACAAGCTATCACACTTGTCCTGAAGACAAGTTTATACATTAGCACTACTAGAAAAAAATTGTCTCTGGGAATTACGCCCTCTTCTGGACCTTACATTCTAGAGCTCAACAGACTTCAGGTCATCCTTAAGGACATCTAATCTGTCACTTAGATTGATTTTCAATCGTTTAACCAGGAAGGGGTAAGGAAGGTGGGAGCCTTGTCAGTGGATTTTCCAAATGGTGTAAGATGATCATTGATCGTGGGCTTCAGTGAGCTGCACTAATTAGAATCTTTATGTGAGTAAACAATAATATGAAAATGTTTCTGAATTCTTAATTATTTATACAGAGAAGAAAGTGCATTCTGTTTTCTCTTAGAAAATGTCTAGCCTTAGCGTGACAAATACTTCTGCTCACAATTTTCTTATGACGCTGTCCTGTCCATTTAGAATCTCTTCAGAGAATGTTAATACATTTATTGTCAAGCATTACTGGGGGGGAGGGAAGGGGGAAGGATGAAGAAACCTCAACCAGAAATTGATATTCATAGTTAAATAATGGGATTTATTCTTGTAACCAAAGGATGTGTATCTGTTCAAGATTCTCTGCTTGGTGACCATGAGAATTGGAGAGGAAAGAAATATTCAGAAGACCTATGGATGGCTATCTGTGCCCTGAATTATAGCAACTCAAATTCCATCAGTTACTGAAAGTGAACTGTCCCCAGGAGTGAGGAGGACTTAAATTTTTCATTCAGTTGCTAAAGTGTGATGATCAGTTTGAGTCTTGGATAGGGTATTGTCTGAACAAGGACTTTATGCTATGTATCAGTTGTGTACAGGCCACATTTGAGATCAGGTCTTCAATTTAAAGTCAAGAGGATACAATTGCATAGTGTAGTTAAGTGTTTTCAAAACTTCAGTAGACAGCTCTATGCAGCTTCAAATATCTAAATACCTTTGCAATGGGACTAAAGGTGTTTATGTGGCTCTAAGGGAAGCTGAGGGCAGAGCTAGGAACGGATCCAAGATCATTCAAGGCTCGGACCAGAGCATCAGCAGAAGTCATCCTTCCTCCTGAAATTCCTCTCAACTGTGCCACAAATCTGTGCTCAATTCATTCATTTTTTAAAACAGGTACTATCTACCTTAGAGTGAATTTAAGATTTAATATCTTATTATTTATTGATCACATTGAGATCATCATTAAAAAAACACTACGTTGCCTTGAGTGTGCCCTTAAACTTATTTGAAACTAACATGGTTTTATAACTTTGCATGGTTACTCCAATTTTCTCTAGTGAGAGAGCTATTTCATACCCAGTAGCCCTACAGCGTTTTTCAAGCAGCTATGCACTCCACTGACAATATTTGTAAATAAAGAAGTACAGTAGAGAACATTTCTTCAGACAACACAGTCTAGTGACACAGTAGTATTTTTCAGCAAGTACTTATTCTAAGGCAGGGCAGACTTACCCAGAGAACATCCAAGCTTTAAAAAGCCACCTGTTTTCATCCTTATTTTACAAGTGGTTCAAAGTGTTTCACCTCCCATTTTCATGCTTTCAGGGTTAATTTGAATTCCCTGATAGTCCTTTCAGTATTTCAAATCTTCTTTAAAAAATCTAAGTCTATGAAAGAGCATAGTTTATTATAGTTTTCTCAGGAAAAGCCTTTTGTTTAGAGAAAATTAGACATAATGAGGTACTGACAGTAGGCAATACATAATAAATGTTACTGAAACCGCAATCTGCATTGCAGATGCATCCATTGTGATAATAGCAGTCTGAAAGCTAGATATAAAATCAAAAACTTCTGTTGCCAGGGTCAGGTGATATTCCAGATCATATTTTTTTTTTTTATTAATTAGTCAATCTGAATGTGTAAAGCAAGAATAAAGCAATTGTTCCCTGCAGAATTAAACATTCCAGCCTAAGCTATCCAGGGCAATATTTAAGCCCTGTTGCTCCAGGGACAGGGAAAAGGGAACTCTCTGGTTCTCCAGGGAAGTAACGCTTTAACCAGACTCATGAAATTGTTGAATGAATCATGAAAAGTTTTTCACAACAGGACTGAGATACCTGGGATTGGGAGAAAATCCTCATTTAAAAAAAGACAAACATTGCAAAGGCATCAAATATGGGAAGTTTTGTATTGAAATCAGTTTAATAAAGATAAAACATCCAAACAATTATATATAAAGCTTTATTTGATGTAGCATGCACTTTTATAGTAGATATTTTAATAAGTATATAGAAGTTATACATTACATTAAGATATATCAGGAAGTCTGAAGAAGCAGTAAAGTAAAATGTTACATATCTACCTTTGAAGAGAACTTTATTTTTTTCTTTAATAGACTAAGTTGTGCATTTCCTTCAGCATTAGAAGAAATTGTGATTTCACTGTTAATCTCAGGTGGAACTGGATCAAGCCTACATTTGTCCTAAGTGGCCAGCCATTCCCCACTCAAATTCCTGGCTGCTTCTGTGTCACACAGGGTTACTGCCTGATGATTGCAGAGATTGAGGCTACCAGAATCATATGGAGCTTTTTCCAGCCTGGGCAGAATCTGCTCAGCTTGCTAACGCCTCCTCTTTTTTTCCCAGACACTTGCTTGATTAAGAGAGTGGTTTTATGGCATTAGGTGGAATAGGGAAGTTTGCCTGTGGAGAATGTGAACATCCGATCCCTGTTTCATTCAAAAAAAAATCCTTTGAATTTCTTTTGTAGTACGGCTAAACAACAATATTGATTTAAAAGTGTGTGGGTTATTTTAAACCAATATTTCATTTCTCCTTCTCCCTGTTTTCAGATACATTCAAAACCTGAGAATGAGAAAGCTGGATATTTTTAGAGGCAGATTTACATGTTTTGAAGTTTGTTTTAATCAAAAGTAGGATTTTTGGAATGTCAGTGCACTCTAAGGGGTTACAGAAGCACAGACTTGCAGTGCTGAATTAAAGTGTCAGCTCTATTGTCTTCTGATCAATCAGATCCATTAAAGAATCCAGAGAGACTGACAAAAAAAAGGTAAGAAAGTCATCTAGAGAGCAACACTGTAAATGCAGCAGTCGTGATAGCTTTAAGTACAAAGTGTGTGAGTAGAGCTGCAGAAAAATAACTGGAACACAGCCCACAAGAAAATAAAATACCCAGAAACTGTATTTTTCCATGGACTGCCATATGCCATACCAATGAGCAATACATTATATTTTTCCAGGAATGCTACGTATGATATAAAATAGAAAGTAATACTGAATGGTTTGATAGAGACAAAACAAATGTCTCTAGTGAGACAAAGGATAGTAATGAAGACTAGTATATTATGTTGATATTTTAATAGCCTATGAGTGATGAGATATACTAAGGCCATAGCACATATTTGCTGGTGGATGATTTATCTTTTTCTTTTTTAGGGAGGAGAATTTAGCTGGATGACTCTTGAATGTACTTGTCAGTACTTAACTGTATACCTTTTCTAAGTATCAGTAACAAAACTCTCTGTCCTTGACCTTTCTGCACACTTTTCACTTAACAGCTTTGCAGGAAAAAATGGTGGGATGGAGTGACAGGAGAGAACAGAAATTAAAGGGAAAGATAAAAGAAAAGGAGATGGAATATTTCACAGGTATTAATTGGGAAACCAGATTTTTTCCTGTTTCTGCCACTAAACTGAAGCATTACTTTGGGCAAGTCAGCTAAAGTTTTGGGCTCTGATATGCTGGATCCTGGATCTTGTGAATCATTTGTTTCTTCCTACAAGTACAGAAAGGATGTAAATTTGTTAAAATGCTTATTTGTAAGTGATTTAAACTAAAGTCTCTCTAATGGCTGCCCTTGTAGGTTGAAATTAAACTCTTGGCTTCTGATTCAGCAAGGTCCTGAGTTAAACAGCTGTCTTCAAGAATTGGGTTCAAAGGGTAGATGTTCAAAATTCAAGGTATGCTCAAATGAATGGCTGCATGACAGCCTCACTAAGGGTAGTAGCCTGGACACACATTCTTTCAGTATTAGCAAATATTAGGTACTGACATACTACCATTAAGGTAAATGACAAATACCATTTGACTTGCATGGTCTCTAATGTCCAAAGTAGCATACGAGCTAATTAGGAAGTGCTTAATAGATTCAGCATTTAGTGAGTTACATTTTTAATAGCTTTTTTTTTTAGAATTAAAGCATTTGCTTCCACCTTGCATGTGAAAAAAAAACACCCAAACATACAAAAGCCTAATACTGTGCAAATACCCTTTATGATTCATCTTTGCAACGACACCAGAAAGGCGAGAAAAAGACAGTAAAAAATATTAGACACAATGAGATATGTTGGATAAGATTTTAGAAGTTTTGCCAGTAAAGAAGAGCTGAAAATCCTGCACTTGATACTTAATGATAGAATAATATTGACTCAAGTGTTGGAATTAATTTTGCAATGTATTTGTGATATTGTTACTCAGAAAAGATTGCTGTTCTTTCCTGGGTCTGCATTACCATGGTAGCTTTCTCTGTTATGCATACAGGGTTGTTCTGAACTGTATGAGATATGAATTTGGCTGAGGATGAGCAAACAGATGTAGTCTGCAAGTGCTCTGCTTGTGACTTCTACAGGAGGTCACAGCAAAAGAGAATATCTGATCAATCATCCTGTCCCAAAACAGCCATAGGAAATCATTGCTTCTGGTATGTCTGGGCTTGACAGACGTCTATTTGATCATTGTGTATTGCTATTCAAACATCTTTGAAATTCTCAAGATACAGACATAAGAAGGAACACAAAATGTTTGACAAAGTGACACTGTTTTGTAAGACGCAGAATAGCTGAGGAAGTTATATGAAAAATCATTTTTTCTTGAAGGTTTGACTTTTAACATGTAGAATACTTCACCCTGTTACAGACAAACAGAATGATACACTGATTGATGCTGGCTACACAGAATAAACTTTGAAAGCAAAGCACAGCAGCAAAGATCTATATCTGACTTTATGTGACACAATCCTTATTTTAAAGGAACTGGCTCTGTAGCCTGTCTACATCTAGACAAATGATTGCAGTGGATCAGCTGCTGGTTTTAGATACCTCTTTTTATCCTCTAATAAATTGTTTGGATGTTGTTCAGAAACTTTATGCAACCAAACATGATTTTCTAAATCTAGGTAGAGGACCGGTCTTGACATGCAGGATGGTTCTGACTTTTGTAATAACAGGAACTATGGTGCCATAGTGACTGTAATACACAACAGGCTTCATGACCTTAAATCCCCTAGATTTGCTGTATTGCCACTTAGCATTCTAAGATGCCTTTACAATGGTAGGTACTAATCTCCATTTTGCACCCTAGAAAACTCAATACACAGGAGGCCTAAAAAAATGTCTAAGCATTGTCCCTTGACAGTGGAAGAACTGAAATACTTTTTTTCCTACAGTAAGTTTACAGCTTAAACCCCAAATACAAACAGCTGTTAATGGCTGTGAAGGAAATACTGTAACTCAGATATTAAATTTCTGTAACTCGATAGGTAATGCTGTAAGTTGTGAGCTGACCACAAGCTAGGAAACTGGTTATTTGTGTGTTTACTCTTGCCCTCACTTCCTATATCATTTATTTAGCTAAGTTAATAATGAAGAATGTTTATTCAGGATATATTTCTTTTAAATACCAAGGAATAACCATGAGTTCATGTGTACTTCCAGTAGTCATTTTGTCCTGTTGGACAGTGGGCTTAAAATGTCAGGACAGAAAAAAATAACTGTATTTTTTCTTTTATAGTCTCCACCGTACATTTTTATGCAAAGTGTAACAGAAGAGTAATTTTAATCTATATAGCAAGGCCTATATTAAAAAGTTAAATTGCTCTTGCTGTTAGTAGGCCTCCTGTGAATGGAAAATTTTTCTTCTTAATGTATATTTTTAAAGACATTTAGTCTCTCCTTTCCCACTTTCCCTACTTACGTGCCACTGGGAACAGATTATGGCTAGAATAAGAATTTTAATGAATTCTTGTTTGCCTTCACTAAAAGCCCTACAGATTTTTCCATTATTTCTGTTTCCCTCTCATCCCTCTTCTGCTTGCACTGACTGATAGTTTGTAAAGAGCCTTCCTAGCATACTCGATCCATTCTGTGTAATGACTGAATTAATTATGTAGGATATAATTTTAAGTAAGAGTCCTGAGCAATGCTTAATTTGTGAGTTCCCTAGAGGTCTGGGCAAAGAATAGGGCCTGAACTGTTCAAACAGAGGTATCAAAGCAAAGAGTGAGAACTCAGACCCAGCACACTTCAGGCAGCTTGAACTTAGATAATTACCAAAACAACAACAAAAAGAAGCAGACGCATGAAAGACTGCTGACTTTCCTGGCTGACTTTCCAATAGAGACAAAGTATCATTAATGCAGTAGTGGCTATCTGGAAAAAAAAAACAAAAAACAATACAAGCAAGCAAATACAAAACCAAACCCCAAAGCAAACAAAAACCCACACCAAAATACCACACACACACACACACACACCCATTATGGCAAATCTGAACTTTTGGTGACCCGTTTATTAACAAGGGGTTTGCTGCTTTCGTTTAAAATTGTAAACTCCATAAAATCTACATAGCTGCAGCTGTAAACTTTTTAATCTGGAACAAAAGCTTATATGCTACCATACAATGGTAACATGGCAATGTATAAACTTTATTTCCAGATGGTCAGCCATCTAAGAATTTTTGCAAATCCTTTTCAGACACCTGCATAGTCAAATTAAATGAATATAATAGGGGAGAAAGAACCACTTAAATTCTGATATTGAGATTGTAATTTGATGGAAAAAATCCATTTGAAACAGGAGTGCTAATCCCTGGCTCTGTTACAGAACAATTACTGAGAGAGGACACCTTATGGCGTTTGGTGGTTGAGTAAGCGCACATGCCTGTAAAAAGAGGGGTTTTTAGTAGTAGCTGCTGCTTTGTGATAAAAGTAATAAGAGTTCTATGAGGCTCTTCTCTGAAAAGAGCAGATTACAGTCTGGTGAAGTCAGTTTGTAATCAAAATATGAATTATCAATATACAACTTCCTACTGTTTTCTGTTTGGGCTTTTTTTTTTGAAAACTAAACTTTCTTATAAGCATTTGATTCTTAAAGTAATTTTAATAAAATTTAAAGTTCTTTTTGCAAGCTCAGGAATAATTTCTCTTTGAGCAAGAATTTATAATCATGGTTTTGACATTGTTTAGCTTTTTCAGTAAACATCACATTTCATTGTCCGAACATCCTTTGTTTATATTTTCTGTGATATTTTTTTCTCAGTTAAATACAGAAATACCTGTGTACCAGGTAATCAACATTTAAATGGTGTCTCTTGTTTTGAGAGTCCTTCACAGTGACTCTGTTAAGATTAGGGCTAGTTCAGACTGATAAGGTACAGCTTTTCGAGTTGAGCATTTAATATCATATTGAGGTACTTGAAGTTCTCCTTAAGGTGCTCCTTCACCCAAACATGTTATTTCAAGCCTATATATGCAGCACTGTATCTTGAGTAGCTTAGGATTCGTGTCTGGTTTTGTAGATGGGGGCATCTATAATATTTAACTTCATTTTAATATCGGTTTGTCTTCTGAATGAAGACAAATTAAAGCAGAAGATCTCAAAAGGATGAGAGAAGGTTATCTTATCCTATGATCAGTTTTACTCATATTTTGACCAAAAAAAAAATCACAAAGATAATTTTTGATACAGATACATAATTTCCTGTGTGCTTACATAGTAAAGTCCTATTAGCTTCAGTTGCAAAAGTGGTGATGAAAGGTGAGAATCTTCATGTGAATACAGAAATACAGGAAAAGAACGCTCCAGGGAGTCTTGAGGATTTTCACAAAAAATGTATAGCAGAAAAACAAAATTGAGGAGTTCATATCGTAAATGTGTTCTTTTGAGAATTGGATCATGGCAGGAATGTTTCCTGGGAGGCTCTAAATTTCAGTCTTACTCATTGGCTTATGAAAAAATGATGGTGTTTTAAAAACCCAACTGTTTCTTAAAGATATGTAAGGCCAGAAAATAATTTTGTGAATCATGATAAGTAATGGCAAGTACCATCAGGCTAGCACTTTGCTGGAGCTTGGGTTTTTTTACACCTATGTTAACAGCAGGGATGGTAATCTCAAGTTCATGCTTTTGATTCAGACCTAGATTTCCTCAAATTACATATCCGTAAACTGCAGAGAGAGCACTTCACTTCTTCCTACAATTTTTGACTGTAAGAAATTAATCCAAACAAACAGATTAGCATAAAAGTCCCACTGCAGTGAATGTGGTTAATGAATATGACAATAAGCTGAAGCACATCTAATCAAATTGAAATGAAATTATTATTACAAAATGATAGTGTATATAAAAAAAATTTAAATGGAATGACATCAAATATTTATTTAACTTAAAATGCAGGGTGACTTTCTCTTGGAACATGATCAAAGATAGAGGTTTTATGTTCTATTATTAACTCTCACATGAAGAGTGTAAAAATTCAATCACCCTTTTGTTTTATTGATAGCCAGAATTCCATTAGAGCTGGTCAGGTTGGAAGGAAGAAGAAGCATGCCAGCTTTTTATCTCTGTGTACATACTTCTTGCAAGTAAAAGCATGAAATGGGATTCTGCAAACCTCCCTGGATATCTTCTCTAAGACTGATGTCAGGGTTCTAGTATGCCTTTTTACAATTTCAGCTGCTAATCTACTCTATGTGATAGTTACGGTTACAAACTACTGTTTATATATTTTGCTATTCCATGTCAACTGCACACGCGTACACACGTTTCTGCCCGTCATTTGATATGATTCTTCCCTGACAAATCCAGCATTTCATTGGGAAGGAAAGCATTCAAATCCTGATAAAATGAGGCAGTTCAGTAAAAATGTTTTTTGTAGCTCTGGTACTTTTCTTCTGATGGCAGCACTGAACCAACTGTTACGGATGTACTATGTACAGAAATAGAAATGTTAGTAACGCTGCTGAGATTGTGTAGTCAGCAGGGATTTATTGTTGTTCTGATGCTTGCTATTGAGCACTTCTTTTACAGTATAGTATGATTTAAGATCAGTCAGTCTCTCCTCTATGGCATCAAAGTCTTGTCTAAATGCTCATGCTTAAGTTTTCTTTAGATGGCTAATCTAACACAGCTAATACAGCCTTACGGTTTGGACATTATTACCAGTGAATACCTGTGATCTCTAGAAGACTGTTTAAAGAATTTTCAGGCTTGGAGAAAAATTAAACTTCTAATCTTTGGGTCATGGCACAATCAAATATTCAAAATGCATTTTTATGTTTAAATATATGAATACATAATTGCTGAAACTTGTATATACTTTTATTTATGAATGTATCGAAAGTATCGCAAGAGAAGTATCAACTCAGTGTGTTGCTTTCACATGATTTTGACAGATATTTGAAATCCAGATTTCTTTGCACATAGTAAGAACACTTAGAAAAACAACAGTTGTTTGCAGCTTAACTAAAATAATATTAATAGATAAAAATATGTATTTTTCATCTATCCGTATCATGTTCCGAATACTCAAACAAAAGAATAATCAAGAACAACGTGAAATCAAAGAACAGTGGATGAAATTCTAAAACTTAAGTGGAATTCTGTTGTCTTCAATGAGGCCAGTATTTTACCTGATACATCGAAGTTCCAACCCTTATAAAAATGCAATAGGTAGATCATTAATCATAACCACATAGAGTTATACTAGTACAAAGCTGGATATTAAATTCTGATATGAAAAGTTATTGTTTTCTCTGTACTCAGGGGAGGATGTTGGTGATAGTACTCACAAAAATCAAATTCAAATAGGGCATCTCATTTGAGATGAAAAATATATGCTGATTGCAGCAAGAAGTACTTGGGGTTTTCTTTTTGGAGAGAAATGTAGTTATGAGCCACAGCCTAAGCCTGAGCCTAAAAACATTCCCTTGATGGCTTTACGTTTTCTTCAGATGTCCTACAGCTCTTCTATCAACAGCCATTACTTCAAGGTTAAGACACACACAGTATTAGATATGAAATTGATATGGATGATTCAAAACAGAAAGGTTATTTTAAATTACCACTGCTCACAAATATGTTGAATCTTTAAAATTGAAAGCGTGCACCTTTGCAAAAGAACGATGAAATGTTCCTAATAATTTGGAAGCATTTTATGCTTATAGCCAAAATATCACGAGTGAATATTGAATAACTTCAGAATCTTTGGGTTCATTCTTCATCTTCCTTTGCAAATTTTTGAGGTACAAACTAGATGATTTTCAGTTCCAAGAAAACACTTAAAAATGCTTTATTGGATGCTGACACTAATGGCAGTGTTTCTGTACATACCAAACTATAAAGTGAGGGGAATAATAATAAAAAAAAAAAAAATCCATGGAAAATAGAGTTTTATCTTACTGGTTTTTGTAACTGGATTTTTAATACACTGTTTTTCAAATGAGTAGCCTATAATGGCTTTTACTATTAAACAGATTCTTAGATAGTGTGATAATCAGAATGATATAACTATCCAGGATGATAGACTGAGTTTTAGAAGATGATTTCGGCTTACATAGCATTTTTAGTAAGATAAGGTAAGAGAAAATCTCAAATATGGTTATACTTTGCAGGCTAAAAAGTTTCCTAGAGAAAATATTACTCCTATTAAATTGGGGTGGGGTAAGTATAGTGGGAATGTAGAAGGAAGTTCTTGTTCACTCAGTTTTATCTATCTACAGTATTCTAATTTTTTTATTGCATTCATGTAGAATAATCTCATTCATAGAAAAAAAATATTCAAGAAATATACAAAATGTGAATTGCATTTTTCATATAGCTTGAAAATGTTAGGTCACTTCTAAACTGTTGTCAGAAACTTGAGGAGTCTGTGTCAGTTTATTCTTAGACTAGCTATATGAAACTCTTAAGAGGATATAAAGTAAAATACAGCCAAATACTATAGGCGACTACTCACTCGTAAAAAATACATATGGCTGTTAGTCTGTCTTCAGATTCATCTACACTCTTTGTCAGTCTCTTCACTTAAATACATTGTAAAAATAGCTTTCAGGCCAAGGCACTGAAAAAGCTGACACAGCCAGAAGAACAAAACTTGCTGAGTGATTCTACCATTTTTAAATTATATTATGTATAATTCCCAACATCAAAGGAAGGAAAGCGGTTTTATTCATTCTCCCAAGTTTCCTTAGGGCAGTAAGTATTATGTGCTGTAACTATCCAAATAATTCAGTCCTTTGTTTTCACTTTAAACTTATCTCTTTGACCTGTAGTTTATATACTATAATTTCTGCTACAAACAAAACAGTTGCACAGATATTTTACCATCCTGCCTTGATTCATAAGTATAGATGTAAGATTCATGATGCTGTCTGAAGTACAAAATGCTTTGGCCATGAACCCATAGAGGAAGATGCCTACAATTAAGAGAATTTCAAAAGGTGGCAGAAGTGTTTCAGTATGGCCAGACAGATAATGAAATGCTATTAAGGGGGAATTGTAAGAAGCAAATAAAGTATATTACCCAAAATAACCTGTAGGGCAAAAGTTCTTTTCTATATATGCAAATATGTATGTTGGTTCTATGAAAAAAATGTTACTCCTTCAAAAAAGTGCATGCTATTATGATGGTGGCCACAGGGACAAAAATCAGGCAGAAAGAGCCGTTTTAGTTTTTATGCAGTTGACCCTGTCCCTTCGGGATGTGTTTCTGCTCCAGTTCAGTTCAGCTCCCTCTTTGTCATGCTGTTCAGACAGCTTGTGTATCCTGCCACTGCCTGACTGCCACTGTAGCCATGCTCATCAATCAAACTCAAGGAAAAGGCCTGTGAGATTTGAAAGTCTGCTGGCTTATGTGCACTGCCAGATTCAGTGGTTTGATACAGAGCTTCGGTAATGTTATTCTCCTCTAACACATCAGCACAATTACTTTAAAATATACATTATTATTTAAATAATATGGATGGATGACCATAAGAAATTAAGCAAAGCTATTGCAGCATTATCATCTGAACCATGGCATTGCCATCCTAAGAGAATTAGGGTACTTCACACAATGGAGTATACAGAGGCTGCTTCAATCTTCAGCTCATGCAGGAATTGCAGCATGATAACTACACCATGAAAAAGTTTGCTTTTGTATTTTTTCGCTAATATGTTTCAAAATAGTCTCCTGTGAAACGTTCTTTCTGTGCTGTTGCGTCTTTGCTGGTTCATTTTTGGAATGCTTTCTTAAATACAAAAATTGGCATCTGTGAGATATGCTATTAAAATGAGGATATAAATGGGGATTAATTTAAAGTAGGGTTATGAGGGGATAACTATATAAATAAGGACTAGAAATGTAACCCAGTGCATTCATTAGTCTGATTGGCAGAAATAATTTAGCAGCCAGCTGAGAAACAACATGGAAATTGTTTTCTTATACTATGCACTTTATCAGATGTATGCTAAACAATTCCAGCTCTATCCAAAAGTGTCACCTTGACCTATTCCATATTCCACAGAATATGGAGTCCCTCCCCTCCTGTTATTTTGGTGCAACTGACCTAAAGGAAGGATATTTGGGAAGTGAAAGCTTTGTTGTAGAAAATCTGCCCACCTTTCTATCCCTCGTTTACACAGATAGGCTGATAGAAATAGGATAGACTTTGAATAATTTTAGTGGCTAATCCAACTCACATTGTCATAGTTTTGGATTTCTTTCTGTTCTATTATTTCAGCTCTGTGTATGCCCATGCTATCTCCTCTGCAATTTTGGACATACAGGAAGTTTCCTTACCTTTCTACCTTGCCTGCTTTATCTTCCTGAAGCCACGTTTATTAGTAAAAGGTAAGAATTCATAAATTACTGCTAATGTAGAAAAGGACATAGATTACATCAATCTGCATAACAGGTTTTGAGTATATGCTGCTATGAGGCAGATGCCTGTGCATTTAAGCTAATAGTGGAGGAGCCTCAGCTGGATTGTTCCTACCATCTAAACCCATTTCACTGTGCATTTGAATTGCCCATACGGCAGTTCAGAGTTTATGTCTATTTAAAAGATAAGGAAAGGGGAGTCACATTGATTTCAGCGGTGTATTTGAGTATAAGTGGCTACCCATGCCCAATTTGGAAATCAGAGTAGGTACAGGGAGTGATTTCTTCCAAGCATGCTTTTGTCAGTAGTAGAGGGCACCCTGAGAAACACTCTGCTGCCATTTACGAAGAGCTTTCAGAGCCCCATGCTCACCTAGAAAAGCTTTGAAAAGTCAACTAGCTGTGCTACATGTCAGCGGGAAGCAGAGAGCAACAGCAGTTACCTTTGAAAAACCTGACTTAGGAAGGGCAACTTGAGTAGCAAAACTTGGAAGCTAAGTACTAGATGAAATGTTTTTTGATGTCTATCATGTAAATTACAAGCTAAGAAAACAAAACAGCAAAACAAAAACAAAAGAAAAAAGAGCTTAAAAATATAACCAACCCATCAAATAACTAGACACAGGAACTCAGCTCCTGACATTGCTACCTGTATTTTGCCTGCATTCTGGCAAACAAATTGGCAAAGCCTTTAGTTAGCACTAAATTCAGCTGGATAGCTTAAATGACACCACGATGATTAATTAGCTTAGGACTCATTCCAAGTCTTATGCAAGTGTGAAACAGTTTCACAGTGTCTAAGGATGAAGATTCCCAAAGCAATAAAAGTAATTTAATCCTGACATTCAAAACCATGGAATAGGTTTATTCCCAAAGACAGCCTCCTGAACAACACAGTAGCTGTAAGCCACTGTAGTCTGCGCAATTGAAACCAAATTCTCTTAATTGTTACACAGCTGTAGCAATAGGTTATATAGTCTTTCTTCTCCTTTCTTCCATACCCAGTAAGCCATGATGTATTTACTGTGATGACTTAAGTGTCTAAACAGCCAGCCAGGTCACCGGGCTGAAACCAGAACTGACGGAAAACAGAACAGAAAATATTGTTTCTAGCTGTCTTTCTTTTTGTGAAGATTGCTCTTAGAAGAGGAATCTCAGGCTGTTTCACCCTGGACTCCATGTGTGCAAATCTGAAAAATTCTCATATGCTTATTTCATGTGAATACTCACATATCTATTGCCATGTAAACTACATTCAACACATGAAAAAGCTCTATAATGTCAAAAGGACATTTCCAGTAGCTGGGGTTTTTGAATACTGGAAATAATCAATCTTAACTTATTAAGGCTTTCTATATTATTTTTTGCCTTTGAATGAGATACAGACTTTAACTAAATATTTGTAACAGTTCTGTCCTATCTGTATGGGACAGGCTCTGGTTTTAATCTCACTGAGGGCACTAGTAATACCTAACCCTTCTGCACACCTGCTAGTTGCCGATACATGAGTTATCAATAGTTGCTGCAGCAAGTTCTTGACAATATTCTACTGGAGACTGACAGTCCCATGTGATGTTCCTGAACATGCTTGCACATGTCCTTCTTGTTTGAAATGTCTCCAGCATGAATTCCTGCTTTAGGTGCATAAGGCACTGAAATTACTGAAAATCTGTATCAACACTCAAAATTTTTTTAATAAAAAAACCCTTTTAATGTAAATGTATGGATTCAAACTGAAACCATATGTTATTCTACTTTTGTAATTTTTGTCATAAGACCATATGCAGACAGATATCCCACTTAAAAAGAACCATAATTACAAATATATCTTTGTGCTTATGTAGGTGGGGCATTATTAGCAGCATTTTTGGTTTATGTCAAGTTTGTAATTTCTTTTTGCAGTCTGCTCCCCAGTTACCTATATTTTTGTTCTCAGAAGGTATCAGTAAAGACAGATTTTTTCTGCCTCTTTTTTTTTTTTTTTTACCTGTAAGTAGTCCATGAAGCCATGGTGAGACACCATGTCTCACTGTCAAACTTGTATAGGATTCCTGTGAGTCCCTGGGGTCCTGGGTCAGATGGCCAGTGTTGAAATTCCACATCATTTCGCAAATGTATGGCCGTATGCTGCCATCTGTCTGCTCTGCAGCTGGGAGTCAGTGGTACACCATTAGTTTTATGCACCAAATTTTAGCTGTCGAATATGTTTCTGAACAGCTGTTAAGACTATTTACCTCATTTCAAAGCAGTTTCTTTCTGTCTGCTTTGGCTCATTACAGGAAAGGTGATTGCAAGGCTGAAAGGTTTGATAAGGTTCTTTTTTCTTCACCCCTGAAAACAATGCCATTCTTACTATCTTTATACAATGCAACAAGAACCAAATTAGTGTTGTCTGTGATACCTGTCATTCTTATAACTATTATTGTGACAAGGTGCCACCATATTTCACCATACTATACAAGATCTCTAAATGATAATTCAAGTTGAAGCTTATAATGAGCTTTTTCTTACCAGATTTTTCATGAAAGCCTCTGAGACTGAATCAGGACTGACTAGCTTCCTACTAATTCTGTGTATTAAGGACTTTTACACCTCATGATTGTGACAAAGATTGTAAGGGGGGGATAGAAATGGCGCAATATTAATTTCTTATTTTCTCATAATATGATGAGACTGGCACTATAAGTTTTATAAATTTATTTAATTTTCACTGCAGATCTTCTTATTTCAGTTTTCCCAAGGTGCCATTTTGTCCATTTGAAGTTATAGTGCATGACCAAGTACGATGAGAGACCTGGTTTCAGCTAACTGTATCTCACACCACATCCGTTTGACTATGCCCCAATGAGAAGCCATTTGATAATTTCAGATTAGATAAATTGATAATTTTACAATTGGATAAATTTTGAAATCCGTGAATTTCAAACTTGGAATTGTCAATATTATCTTTCCTATTCATTACTTACCTTTGTCCTGTATTTTACTGAATTCAAGTCTAAAGAAATAAAAAATGAGGATATGTATTTTTTTAGCAATAATACTAGCTTTATGCAGATGTCATATTAGAGATTTTCATTTATATTCCAAACTATTTAATCTAAAAAAAAGGTGTTATTCAAATACTGAACATTTACAAACCTGCTCCAGAGAGCTAGTTTCTTCATGCCCATTTATTGTCCTTATAGCTAAACCCTAGATAACCCCTTCTGATTAAAAGCAAAGACATTTGTTATAGCAATGATCAGAAAGAATTACATTTGCATCTTTTGAAGGAGGAAAGCAATTTGACAAACTGTGCATATATTTTCCATGTAGCCAGCCATTTCATGACAGTAAAACAAATCAAGAGACTATATCTTTTATAAATGCTGTTTCATGATTATTTAAACTATACAGAGAAACAACCTTGTGCAGTTTACCCATGTGCAAAAAAAACTTGTAAAACCTAGTGACTAATGGAGGGTCATCATTTATATTACAGGGTAGGAGAATGAATTCTGTATCATTATGTTCCTGTGAGGAATATGAAAGTAATAAAATCAGCATTTGTTCCGAGTTGTTTTCAAGAATATGTGGTGTTAATAGTATTGCTAAGCTTAAAACACTGGCTATTTTCTTAGCTAGCTGTTTTCAGTCCTGACTTCAAAGGAGAAGACTGGTCTTCTTAGCGTCTTCCTTCTCTTGCAAGATTTCATTGTCAGGTTATTTTACTACAAGTCAAGTGACATGACAGAAGCAGCCCTGCTATGCAAGGCATGATGGAAGAATTACTGTGGGAGAAAGGAGGGTAAAAGCTACTTTAGCAGCTGTCTTGTACAAGATATTTGAACATAATTATATTCAGATATTAGAACAATATCATATTCAGATATTACAATCTGAAATAAGGAGTTGGCTTTTTAAACACAAACTCCAAACTTAAAAAAACCACAAACCAACAAAACAAACAAACAAACCCCTCAACACCACAAAAAAAAAACCCAAACCAACCAACCAAAAAAACCCCAAACTAAAAAAGCACCCAAGGAAAAAGAAAGATCAGAAATGATAGCTGGGATTTCCAGGGTGAAGTTCAAAACTTTAGAAATGCTGAGAAGTTTGTGCTGAATTGTTTTTGTAATTCTGTTCTTTATGCTGTAAGCAAACTGAGTTTTTGACTTTGATTTTTTTTTTTCTTCATCAGAAATATCAACTAACATGAACGCTTTTCTGTGGAGACTGGTTTTGCTTCGAAACAGTTCTGATTTCTGTAGGTAATTAAAACTGTGCCCATTGCTGTTTTAGAAGAATGTTATGTCATAAGCAGGTTACAATCTAGTGGTTTTGTTGCTGTAGCTTAATATACTTATTTTCCTTTCCAAGTAGATCACATTCCTTAAATTTGGAATATAAGCATTATGAAAAAAATCACCACAGAGACCTGGAAAGCCTGGGGAAAATGTTATCCAAATAGACTGAAAATGTATAAATTCTCACTAATTTTTCTACAAACAATATTTATAGAAGTACCCACCCTGTAACTCTGTCTCAGTATCTATGTTTCATCAAAATCATATGAAAGACACAACTTCTTTCCTAGTTAAGAGTTTGAGTCACAGTGTAGTACCTTTAGCAGTAATGGCTTAAGCAGTTGCTTGAGTGCCTTCAGTGTTTAAACAGCTGTACGTACATCAATTTAACTCAGTTTAAAAGTGTCCATCATCAGGCACTCCACTTCTGTTAAACAGACAGTGGATGTTATGGAGTCTGAGTCGCTGAGGAGGAAAAACCTCACAATCAAAATGTGTTGCTAAATAATATGGCTTGTAAGATCTCGGTTAATCCTACCTCCTGAGGCCATTGTAACAAAACTAATGATTATATTCTGTTTATCAGAGCCATTGAGAGTGAATGATGTTGTACTATTTTCTGCAGAGATTGGGGGCTTTTCTTTTATTCATGGGTTTATCTGGTAAATCTGTAGGTAGATGTGCATTCTGCCTGCTCAGCAGATTCTGCGTGTACCACTACTTAGAAGTTACTGCAAAAACTCAAGAAGAACTGTCCCAGCATAGAAGCCTGAACCCAGAGCTTATGCTTGGAGGATTCCTGCTGCCATGATATTAGAGCGAAGATTCTTGCATCCTTAGCCTTGTCTTATTGTTTTGTTCTCCATTTGTAGGCTGCCTTCTTCATAGTAGGTGTCTTAGCACTCTTGCTTGTGATGTGGTTGTAGTTGAGGATGCAGTGTTCTGCAGATTAGGGATCACAGCCATACTAATAGTTCAGTAGTGCTTTTTTTTTTTTTTCCAGGATCAGAAACTCTGCTAGTAGATATTAACGGGTGCCAGGAATCAAATCAGTAGAAGGGGCTCCAAAGATGGGATGGAATGAAAAGAAATGAGATGAAAACAAATCAGACATCCTCAATTTCCTATCGCTCAGATGCTTCACAATTTCTGGGTTTTCCCTTTGATTCAGAATGAAAATTTTTCTAGCAGAATGAAATTTGAACTCTGCCCAGGTCCATTTTGAATTCTTCATGTGTGCTCTTAGAAAGGCTCCCAATTGCATGAAATTGTTTGATTTCTCATCTCTTCTATTTCCTACGAAGAAACTCCAAACAAACAAACAAATAAAAAAACCATACCCACACACAAAATTGTCTATTACTTACCTTTTCCTTCCAGTCTTCCTCCTGGTTTGTCCCCTCAGACTTGCATCATACACTTTGCCTACTGCCAAAGTACTGCAACGTGATGTACTCAAACTATTGTACAAGTACATGTACAACTCAAGTACACAGTGTACTCAAAGTTTCATACTGTATTAAAAGCATAAGTGATATTGTTTAGCTTTATGTTCTTATAAATGTGTTCTTATAAATATAGTTCTTTCTGCAAAAAGAATACAGTTTCAATGATGAGAGGAATTTATCATCTAAAACTAGTACGGAAACTCTTTGATTTGTGAGCAACAGAAGTCCACAAAGCAGATCAAAGATTATTGCTGCTCTGCTCAGAATGTTTGAATCAACTTTCTGCAAAAGAAAAGAAAAAAAAAAGAAAAAGAAAAAAGACCTGGTTTCAGCTAACTGTATCTCAGCAGTCATAATCCTTTGATATTAATCTGGATGCTCAGGTAAAAGGCTCTTTGGCAACACAACAATCCCTTTTGAAGATCTAATTCTTCTTATATTCATAGTGAAAATGCTCCATTTTTTCTGTTTGGTTTCAGCCTCTGAAACAAAAGCTAGGCTATAAAGCCCTTGCTTTATAAAGAAAAAGGAGAAAAGGAGAAGAAAATTCCTACTGGAGAATAAGTGCTAAGAAATAGTGTCTCGTTAAGTTTCCTTGAGACTTTCATCTTGCACTTACTAGCAGAAAATTCAAAACAGCTCACAACTCTCCTACACTTAGGCCTTTAAAAGCATAATCCTTTTATGAAACAGACTCAGTTGCTTTTGGTTCCTTTAATGTGAGAACCCTCTTTTGTTTCATGGTCAGAGAGACTGCTCTTCATCTATTTGTATTCTCCTCTCTGAAAGTGTAAGACCAGGTTAATAGTAAATAAGTGTACTTGTCAGGACTTCCAGTTTCTGAGAATCCCTAAAAGCAGGGAGGGATGTTGTACAGATGAAAGCTTAGTTATATGAAGGCAAACACTTTATCTTGATAATATTGAATGGGCTGGAATAATTAGCACAACAAACAAACAAAAATGTAACAGTTGTACTTTAACCTTTTTTAGAACCAGAATGGTTGTGCCATCAATGTGTGCATCTAGTGGTGTGATAAGAGTAATTAGTCGTCAATATTTAACATAGTATACACCTCGCAGCCACATAAGGGATGGCAAAGTTCAAATTTGGCACATGCTGTTGGTCAGTAAGGCCTCACAGGTACTATTTAGCCAATCACCCTACCACATCGTGTCCTTTCCTACTGCCCAGATTGAGTGGAACAAAGTGATTAAGTCTGAATGTTCAGTGCTGGAGAGAAGAAAGACATAAGCCATGGGAGGGGCTACCTCTTCACCACCTTATTCTCTCACCTTCCTTTGAATTCAATTTTATAGCAGTCCTTTCAGCTTACCTGTCAAGTTCCTGCTATTTTTATCTGTTTTGCTTATGTAGATAAGGTGTGCCATCAATTTTTCCTGCTTAAAAATAAGATGATACTAATCTCTGAGTAAGTAGGTCAAATTTGACTTTTTATTATTATTGACATTCTCCTTATGGCCCTGCTGCTGTACTCTTGTCAGCTGTAATGCATATGTGGAAGCACTCAAGGTAACATTAAAGATAGATGGGATAAACACTGCAGCCTGCTGCTGCATTGAGAAATATAGTGCCACTACTTTTGTAATGTAGGTCAGCTTCCAGTGGACATGAAAAGAACCATCACCATTTATATCTTTGATCTCTGGTTAGAATGAGTGAGTGTTGAAACTGAACTATATGCTTCCCCAAGGTCCCTCCCCCATCCCTTATCCTGGAGATAAGGAAAGCTTGCTTTGCTTTAAATCAGAGTTTTCTGTCTCCAGGAAAATCAGTTCAATGCCTTCCATGGCTACTAAAAGCTCCGCGGAGAAAAAAGTAAATTAAGTAGATTGTTAAAAACTGTCTGCTGGCATCATGGGTAACTGGGGTACTTTGCATGTTCTTCTGAATTCTTTCATCTTGAATGAAACAAAAAGCACCTGTATAACAAATAATTTGTTTCATATGCATAGTGTTAGTAGTACTAAGTTTGTTAGTCTATCAGTATTTATGTTCTGCTAATGTAAATACTCTATTGCATATGTGGTTGTTTACCACGTGTTAATAGCCATTTAAAAAAAAAAATTCTAACAAGGAAAATGATGGAAATAAAATACACAGAAGGGAATAAAATACAGTATGTCAGCTACTACTGATACCCCAGTCTTGGTTGTCAATTGCTGCTGGCCTTACTCTTGTGTCATGCATACTTTTTCATAGTTTAAATACTCCTTAAAAACTCAAAGTTCCCTAAAGCTTACTTATTTTTATGCTGAAAGTACAGCCCTAGATTTTATATTATGTAAGCATACGGCGAGGAGGGAAAGCTTGTCAACGAGTCTAGAAAAGGTATAGTCTCAGAACTAAGGGAGCAAATACGTGTAAACGTTAGTGCCAGTTTTCCCTATCAATAAGAGTTGTGAGTTGAATAGTTCCAACCAAGAATAGGCATCTAAAGAATCTGTTTCCTAGCTCAACACATTTGGGACATGAAGTTCCTGTCATTTTACAGATTTCTTGGCACTTTAATTGCAGCTATTGACATTAATAATCCTTAAGTGAGGTATTAGCTGAAATGAAAATGCTTTCCTTTGGAAATCAGTAATTTTATTCCTAAAATTCAGCAGAGACAACCTGCATCTTCTTAAAAGAAATAGTAAATAATCTGTGGCACTAAAAATAATAGTTTAAAATGAATTTACAATTCAAGGTTAAGGCATTCTACCTTTATAGTCATTTAAAAACAATTTCCAACACATTTACTATTTTATTTACATAGGATGTTTAAAGTTTCCTTTCTTGTGAATTATGTCTGTGACTTATGGCATGGAAATGACTGTCTTTGTTGGTTTTTTTATCCATTTTATTCTTCTTAAATAAGTGATGTTTTTTCTTTGAACTACTGCTATTCAACAGAAGTTGTTCAGGGAGTGATTCAGATTTGTCCTCTTTGGTATTTCATTGGAATGGCTGAAGTCTGCTCTTAAAAGCTAGCTACACTACATAATTCAGGAGTAATAATGTACTCTTCAGTTGCATCTTTAACTACGGTCAAAATCTGAGTGTGCATGGAGACATACAAGATGATAGCTACAGATCAGACTTAGATTTAACGAAAGAAATGCACTTGGCACAGAGCAAAGCACATGGAACTATAGATTTGCAAAAATCAAGAAAAAATGAAGTTTGTACATAATACTGGATATGACCTAAGATACAGTGGGTTTGGCAATGCGTTTACTGGTTTGATAACAAAGTAATGGTACAACTTGTCTTGCCTACAGTGCTCTGTATAGGGAATGCTCATAAATGCTTTGCATCAGTCAGTAGGAATTTCTGGCAATTTGCCATGCCAGAAGAGGGCATGTTTTTCATCCTTGTGATGAACATTGGGGTCATTTCTATCTCAGCTCCTACCCTTCTTTCAGAAAGGGTAGCTAACATGTCAATGAGAAGGCAGAGAGTACACATTGGTGTACTGAGCCAAAACACGCACTGGAGTTTGCTTTGTGTGTTTCTGCACATGTGACATAGACAGGTTCCGAGCAAGGAGTAGGTCTTCTCAGAGGAGGACGACTTCAGACTCAAGGAGTAATCCTGAGATCATAGCCTGAGAAAGCAGAAAAAAAACCCTCTGGTTAGAAGGAACAGCACTAGTCAGAAGGGTGCTGTAGCTAATCTTCTATTAGCAATTTGTGTTATCTTGGTGCTAAGTTTGTGCTTGTCTCATTATTCCAGGGATTCTGCCCATTTGTGTTACTGTACTCAGGAGACGATGACAACAAATGATGTCTGATCTTAAAGACATTACATCTGGGGACAGGGAGAGTTAGGCCCCGATTAAGTGTAGTTAAACCTAACTACAAAAGAAAGCCAGACAACGCAAAATACAGACTTCACAAGCCCATGAAGGACCTTTTCTTCTGGAACAGTCTGAAATGCCTGTTTAGAAGGTCTGTTCAAATTGCCTGTGCTAAGATCACACCCTGAGCAGGAAAAAAACATAGTAAGTCAAATTAAAGATTTATGAGGAAAAAACAAACAACCTAAACCCCCTGCCTCCTTCATATAAACAAGTCTGTTGCTTGAAACTAACAGTGTTCAGCCTTTCTGAGAAGAGTACTTCAGCTTCTGCCACCATCCTAAGAAGATTACACATTGCAGCTTATCCCTTACAGCTATGCTCACTGAAGAAGCCCAGTCCCATTGGTCTGAACAGGTTTGCTGTGTTGAGTTTGCCCAGGAAATCTGGTACTAACAGAGACCTACAAAACAGACAGAAAAGCAAACAAGAGTGTCACCAGCACCCTGAAATAATTTAACAGGTCAATTATTTTGATATTACTATTAAAAATATTTCTTTAGGAGTTAAGGGGAGGTTAATCTCTTTCTAAGGACACAAACCCCGTGTGTAGATAGCTTAAGGTCTGATGCTGAAGTTCTTCCAGTGATTATTTCCCTTTTGCATAATTTTGATGGCCACCAGTACTTTTTATTTCTGACAGTGCACAAACAGAAATTTCCTGGCCCCTTGGTTATGTTGCCATTCCCCTTATAGTAGTCTGCATAAACATCTAATCGGTGAGTGCGAAATATGTACTCTAGAAAACCCTTCATCTTGTTGAACATGTCTCTTAGATAGACCTTCTTACTGCTGCATTTCACACATACTTAGTGTTTTTAAAATGTGTGATGTCTTTAGAACTAGTAAAATGAGAAATTGAAGTGGATCCAGCAAAATTTTTAAAATAAGTTCTTTTAAAGATACCTTTGTTTTGGGTTTGTTTTTGTTTTTTTTTTCATATATATAGTACAATTTAATATGGGTTAATATTTAAGCAATAATTGTCTTCTTTAAAGATTCAGTAGCCATACCATTTTAACCAAAGTTCATTTTCTGTATGACAGTGTTCCTCTAAGTTGGAAGTTAGAACCAGTGCAAATTTCTTGTAAATGAAAATTGTTCTGTTGTAAATAGTAGCGGAGAAGATGAGTCAAAATGTTAAAGTTTCTTGGCAGAGCAATAGTTATTTTGCAACAGATGCACATGTAAGTATATTTCTGACACTTTTAAATGGCATTCCTTCCTTCTGGACACGCTAGCAAATGGATAGACATCTTAATGGCGATTTAAAGATGACACTTTATAAATGAAATAATTCTATTCACTGTTTACAAATTTTTACCATGTAAATATTATCACTGACATGATCACAGCTATATTAGTAGTAACTGAGCCAGACACAGTAGCTAACAGTCTTGTCAGTACTGGCTCCCTATTGACAAAATTAGAAAACCTGACCTTACTATGGTAATAAAATATGAAACGAAGCAAGTGGTGGAATATTCTTACTTAAGGATGTGTTAGCTAGACACTGTTACTTCTGCTAGCAAGTCTGTCTTGGTTAAATAAACCTATTTCACTAGACAATGCAAAAAAAGCCTTTGTAATTCTGGTGACCTAATTACGCTATTTTAACTTCAAGATTACAAGGAAATTTCAACAAAGCTGTTTTAGGAAAACTTCAATATAAATTTAATGCATGCTTTAGGTTAGATTTGCCTGATCAGCAATAAAATGACAATTAAGATAATTTAATAGCTTTGTTTCTCCCTAAACTCTGCATAGGGTTTTACCCCCTCCTAAGGCTTTTAGAAGGGCATTTTAAATTTTTTTTAATTCTTTTTTTTTTTTTTTTTTCTTTAAAATCAGCTCTTAGATAATAGTGCCCTCTTATGGAGATTGTGGGCACAAAGCCTTGCTAAAGCTTTCAAGTTGTTTTATGGGCTAAATAGGCATGGTTTTCTTTACAAATCAACACAGACTACAGTAGGTGGAGAAGTAATAAAACATGATTCAGAAAGTAGAGACTATTTGAAGTAAGCACTTTGTTTCTTCATAGGATGCTTCTATGAGAATCTTTCTCTTTAGGGCAGTTTTGCCTTTGACTTCAACAACAATTAGATTTCTCTTTCAGTCACAGATAGAAATTGCGCCAGTACAACTGAAAGTAATGCAGAAACAAATAGTCAACCTTTGGGGAAAACAAGACTTAAGAAATGTGGATAGCTGGGGAAAGACTTGATTTAAATAATTAAAAAAAAAAATAAAAATTAAAGGCACCTAATATTTTCCCACATTAATTTTTAATATAATTTAATAACATTTACTTAGGGCTTAAATATACATTTCATATCTGTAAACTAGATTCAACTTTATCTGTATTGCTCTGGTTTTGTTTTAGAAACGGAGATAAATGGCTACATTGATGCGGTTGTGAAAGGGAGATTTAGGCAAACCATTTTATGAGTAGAAATATTCTCTTCATTTCCCACTAAAAACTTACTGTGAAAAATATTTTTTTGTTTTATTTCTACTTAAAAGTGCTTTTTAAATGGCAATTAAAATGCTATTAATATTTTTCAGCTATCCACAACTTTGCAGTCTTTCATATTCCATCTTCACAGGTATACTGACATTTGCAGCAATGCAGTTTTTTCATGTGGATATGCCAATATAATGCGATTGGAAAGGTGGGTGTAAAATCTAGGTCATATTCAGGTTAGATGCGGTGCTATAATGCAGTCTGAACTGATCAGTTATAATATAAAAATACTGTATTCATTTTCCTGTTATTATTCTAAATTAAGCAGAATGGTTTAGATGTTAGTATGCTAATGAATTGCTTAACCAAGGCTTAAACATTTTTAAACATCTGTATTCACTGGTAACATTAAAAGTACTGAAGATTGAAAGTAACCTTGTATCTTTTTAATATCTAAAGATGTGAATAACTTGTGTCCAAGTGTAAAAGGAATTGCCTAAGGAGCGGTTTGAATCACTGATGTATTTTTCTGTTGCTTATCACTGTGTATCGCATTTTACCTTTTGCTTTATAGGAAGGGAAATGGAAAGCTGCCATTGGAGCTACTCTAACAAACAAATCCAGTTTTCATGAGCCCATTTGTGGAAAATGGCTCTACTGCTATCACAGCTCAAAGAATTAACAAACTGGAAGGGGGTAAGAAAATAATAGAACAAATAAGTTTAAATCTGGAAAATATGTGTGATGGTAAGTGGCTAAAGAACTGTTTTGCTTCTCTAAAGGAACTGGATGGTCTGCAGGTACTTACTGATGATGGCTCTACTTTGAACAGACAGAATGGGATCCAGTCTTCAAACACCTGGCTAAATACATGTTATGATATTTATACAAAATAATTTTTTCCATCCACTTCACCTGTTCTGGTATTTATAATGAGTGGCAAAAAATGTGTTTCCAGTGTAAAACTGATAATCAAATGTTTCAAGAGCTGAGCAATCCAATGAGATTTTGCACTAAATCCTTAGTTTGATCACTCTACAGGGTTGGCTCAGTCACTCATATTGAGACAAAAGAAGCAATACTCATTTAGAAATAAACAATGTGCTTTAGAGATATTTTCTTGAAAACATTTTATAGTCCACAAGAAGCTGGATTCAGCTGCCTGTAAACACGCTGTATTTGTGGATGACAAATCCACTAGAATAAGAGGAAAAATATCTTCACCAAGAAGTAGGAGATCACTGTTGATGGCCTGTTGAAAGAGGGTGAAAGAGTAAAAGCAGTACATCAATTCCCTTAATTCAACTTACTGTCTTGAAGCAGTGTTTTCTGTCTAGCCTCTGAGCCCAGTGACACTGCAGCTTAGTGAGACCTTTCAGGTACTGCATCTAGGTTGCTTTGCATAGCAAGAAGTTAATTTTTACTTAAAATGAAGAGGATGCACATTAGGAAAAGTTTTAACTGCAAATTTTGACTGCTGTTTACTTTTCCAGTATTTTTTAAAATTAGATAATTTCATAGCCATATTCTAGTTCATTGGCAGATTTTGAAAGATCTTAATACTTCAGTGATATAGTCCACTACTTCTGTGGCACAAGCCAATGGCAGATATACGTTGGAAGAGCAGAGGAATCACAGAGCCAGCAATGCTTTACCTTCTACAATTATTAAGCAGTTTGATGGAACAGCATTGCAGAATCAGTTGAATCTAGACCAGTAATTCATGAGGCTGTTGCAGCAGTGTCTCATGACATGGTACTTTTGGCTTTACTATTTATTCACATACTGCATATTTTGGCATGTATATTTTCTATGCTAATATTGACTCATATCATTAAAACCCATTTTGCATTGAATTTGATGTTGAACTCTTAGACCACTGTCACGGCAGAATGAGTTCACACACATTATAATTCTCCTGTAGGGTGCCATCTGAATAACTTATCTTAAAATACAGGAGGAGATACTGTAAAGAAATGCCAGGAGAATGTAGACAGCATAATGCCAGAAAGAAACACCTAACTGGACAGTGTAAGTAGTGAAGTCTGATGATACAATTTTTAAAGAAAAATGACAACTATTGACTAAGAGGAAGGGAAGATTAATATAAGTACACTTAAAAAAATAATCAATGAAAAATTAATTGTTTCTGACTGTTGACAGGTATTGAGGAAGTCAATGATCTTGGCTTATTGCAGAGGCACCAGTGAAGCAGCTCCTGAGGCAGCATATTTCATGACTGACAGAAACAAGTATTTCTGGAAAAGAAAATTTGATCATTTTAACTTCACATATATCCAATCCTTGTGAGGAAACCACCACATTAATACAAGCATTGTGACTTTAACATGGCCAAATGCCAAGCTGGAAATATGATTCAAGAGATTAGACTTTCTGAAGCCAATTACCGACCATCTCCTTGCTAATCATGTCCATGAATGAGAAGTTAGCACATTATATGGTCTAACATTATTTGGCAGGAAGTGTGGGCAGACAGTAAGTCTGTTCTGTCCTTCAGGATGATATACTGTAAGTAGGAAAATAGATAAATGAGGAACTAAAGGACTAAAGAGGTCAGAAATTCTTTCTTAGCTTTTGGAGAAAAGATGCTGGTAACAAACTGTAGTGATTTCAAGTCCATTAAGACTTCCATTTTGACTCATTTATATCAAGATAGGTACTAGATATTTTTCTTCCAATATGGTTATGTTCAGCGCACATTTGTATCCATACTTTACTTCTCTTGTGGTATACCTGAAGGAAGCTGCACTTTGCCATATGTATAGGACTAATAAGATTATAAATAATACAATCACAGTGATTCTTCAGGCGGCAACACAGCTGTTACAAAATGTACTGATTACAAAACACTATCCACTTTGAACACTGAGTGGTGCTATGACATTAACTATTCCAAATCACCGTCTTCTCCCTTGGAAACAGGTTGTACCATCTGATAAACCCCTTCACTTTTCACTTGTTAATTACAATTATAATTATGATCCTATTACTTGTATTAAATAGTAATAATGGCTTTACTATTATAGGGTGTGACTAAGACTTTGCATGAGAACAGGGACCAAATAAGTAAATGAGCTACAGTCTGTACTCACTGTCTGTGCAATTTAGCACTGAGTAATCACAGTCTTGTAATGAATCCAGTTCCCACTGCAGTAGATGATGTTATACGAACAGATAAAATTGCCACAGCTGTATGGGGACAATTTTGAATGACCTATTTCAATTTAATGTAACAAATATTAACTTAGCATTCTGTGTCATACGGAAATCTATTGGTTCTATAATGCAGTCATTTTAAAACCACTGCCATTTTTAGCTAACTACATAATCATTATTATCTGGAATATCACAGGACTGTCTTTTCCCCAAGACAAACATGACTATTCCAGTAACACTGGATACTGAAATATTTTAGATTTCAATATGTACAAGGCATTCAGGAAGCAAATGTACATCAGCACTAAAATCTCAAAACAATAAGGAAAAGAAAAAAAAAAAGAAATGTAAAAGGGCATAGTAAAAAGGGGGAAAACCCCCTGATTTATTTGGAGAGAGGAGAGAAAAAGAAAAGTCTCCTGCATGTGATCTGTTCCAGTTTAATACTCAGCTTTAACTGCCTGCAGAAATCTAAAGGTTTCATTTGTAGTCACCAAAGTCAGATAACAGTCTCCTATGCTAATTTACAGCTTCTTAGAATATCACAGGATTGTTAGGGTTGGAAGGGACCTCTGGAGATTATCTAGTCCAATCCCCAGCCAAGGCAGGGCCACCTAGGGCAGGTTACACAGCAACACATCCAGAAATTCTCCCTTGTGTTGAGGTGAAACTCCTTGTGTTTTAGTTTATGGCCACTGCTCCTTGTCTTGTCACTGAGCACCACCGGAAAGAGTCTGGCACCATCCTCCTGGAAACTGCTCTTGGGATGTACGCATTAGTGACAACCCTTCTCAGTCTCCTCTTTTCTAAACAGGCCCAGCTCCTGCAATCTCTCCTCATAAGAGAGATGCTCCAGACCCCTGATTGTCTTTGTTTGGAGCAACCAGACTGAAACTATCAAACACTGTTACTGTACTGCAGGGAATACATGCCCATTTGTTCTTTTAGTTTATTTAAAATGAAGAGAAAACTAGACACAGTCAAGAATCTGGTTTCTGGCAGTTGGACAGGGCAATATGGAAATTGCTCCATGCAGGCTCCATGTGGCTGGGGGCCGGTTCCAAAGCTCACACAACTTGGCAAAACGACCAAGTGTGCTACAGAAACACATGACCCATTACCTGTGCTAAAAAGGTAGAAGTGAAAAGAAACACACCCTCCTGGCACCTCTTCCTCCCTGCTGTGGTGTGCTGATGCTGCATGAGGAAAAGTGGCAGATTTGGGGCAAGCAAATGGGAGCACAGGAGACAGATCACATAGGAACATGTTCAAATCTATGCTGAATTTTGTCAGTGTATTTTTCATAATTCTAAAGAAGGTGAAGATTTATTTAGAAAGATGAAGAAAACAATTGCTATTACTTCAATTATTATTCTGTTGTGACAGGTATATGCTGAGTTTTTGTACACGACATCATATCCTATGTTGCCCATCCCTGCTCTGAGGCAGCAGGGAATTCAAAGTATTTCTGGTGAGTTTTCATGGTCTTATGCTATGGAAGTCAAAAACTACAGATGTGATTAATTTATACAGCCTTCTAGATCCACTGAGGTGCTAAGAACATCAGAATGGGGAATCAGTGCAGACAATGCACCCATGCCACAGCAGAAGGCATTCAGGATTATGAAGCACACTGGTGGCAAAAGTGCTGGGGAGCCTAGACTGGCTAGCATTTTAACCTGGGGGCTAAACATTTAAGTTATGGTTAGTTGTGATTTTGGTTGTGGCTAGCTATCCGTAACGGTTTTAGATACACACAGTAAGAAATGAGGTACTACAGCTCTAATGCTTGCTGGTCTTCGGGTGTCTATTTTCTCCTAAACTCTGTACAGAATTATCATGTTGCCCACACCCAAAAGCATGGAGCACAATTTATTGTCCATGTAGGACACAACCACACTGAGGCACTTCCTTTAGTAAAATAACATAAAACACCTCCTCTCGCACTGAGCTGCAGACTTATTCACTGCTTGCTTTCCAAGGGACCTTCAAAAGGTATTACAGTCAGCCATCAGTAAGCAAAATGGGCCTAAACATTTTTAAAAGCTCGTTACACAAATGCATAATGTCACTGCCTTGGATCATAGCCCAAGGGCACCGAGGAATGACTTCCATTCGGAAACCCATTTAGCACTAAACGTCAATGAAGAACTGCAGAAGGGAACGGCTGTCAAGAGCCACTTTGGCTCTATGCTCACAAGAAACGACACACGGACGCGAAGTGAAGCGTCCGGCGCCCGCAGACCGCTGCGGAACGCCGCATCCGAAGGAGCGTGAGCCGGGGCCTCCGCCGCAAGGGCTGCACTCCCCGGACCCGGGTGTACCCCAGTCCCCTGGACCCGCCGCCTGCTCTACTCGGGGCCGCCGTCTCCAGCCGCCCCTGTCCCGCAGGGCCCATGGTGGCCCGCTCCGCCTGCCGTGGGGCTCCCAGGAGCAGCCGCCGCGGCGGTCACGGGCAGGCGGCAGCGGGTTGGCTGCCCGGAGGAAACGCGCTGTCCAGCCCAAGAGGCTCTACGTGGCCACCTCCCGGCAGCGGCATCCCACAAAGCTGCCTCAGGGCCCCGCTCGCTCCCGCTGCTTCCCTCCGCACTCACTGGCGGGCCTGCCTCGCCCCAGGGCACCGCCACCCTCCTCTCCGGGCCGCCGGCCCCCCCCTCCCCTCCCCCCGCTGCGGTGGGCTGTGCCACGGCTCGGCCGCGCCCCACAGCCCCGCCCGGCCCACGGTGTCCGCGGGGGGGCGCTGCGGTGGCGGCGGGCGCGGCCGCTTCCCTGGCGGGGCAGGGCAGGGCACGGCACGGCACGGCACGGCACGGAAGGGCGAGGCGCTCGCAGGCGGTGGGGAGTCGAGTGGAGGCGACGTCCGCCCCTGGGCGCGGAGAGAGCAGCTACCTGTGGCATGGGAGAAGTGAGTATTGTCTTTTCTCCGTCTTGTTCGCGGGGTTGTGCCCCAGCTTGCTCTCAGCTGCCGCTCGCGGGTCCCCCGACCCCTCCTAGCCTGGGAGGGCGGCTGGAGCACTGAGTAAAAGTAGGTGATGTGTTCGATTGAATCCCTTTTTTTCTATTGCTTTTCTCATCCCCATCGCCGCATCGTTGTGTGGCACCTGTTTGGTTTGGTTTGTTTGCTTGGGTTGGTTGGTTGCTTGTTTTAAAAGTGGCATTAGATGCTGGGTAGCTGCTTTGCCGGCAAGCCCCAGGTTCTCCTGGTATCCAGCTTGTTCAGTTCCCCCCATACACCCACCCAGGAAAAAATAATCTCTCTCCAAGCTGCGTCCGAGGTCCCACTTGGTATCTCTGAGGCAACAAAGCAAACGAGTTCTTAATTTGCTGTGAAAGAGAGTCTGCAGCTGCGGAGGTGGAGCAGGTTGAGATCTAGATGGGAGATTTTCCTCTGTGCCGTCGGGTCTCCGTGGTTGCAAAGCAGGGGTGACCACATCTGTAGGAAAGATGGAAGAAGCTCACAGAGGAGAGCGCAACAGGAAGAACAGTGTGTGCTCATCTCGGGCAACCTGAATTCCCGGGTTTCTGTGTAGAAAATAAAAGCATGACACATTAATCGTTCTTAGGTGCTTGGTTACAGTAACTCTAAGCTTCTCACATCCCATCTTGTACTCTGGGTAGAGCAGTTATTTGTTTTATCCAGGTTGTTTTGTTGTGACTTTTATACAAAGAATAGTAATTTAGAAAAACACACTTTGTGCTTTCCACGTCAATGGTACTGCTTCAACCTCATAAAAACCTTGGTAGGAAAACGAATTATGGGAGCAATCCTTCATACAAAATTACGTGGTTGTTTTATGAAAAGTGGGAAGGTTTCAGAAAACTTAATTTCATTACACTTTTCCCCTACTTGTGTAAAGTCTGATTTTGCTGTTTCACTTGAGGACTCCAATCTATGTAATGTTTCTTTGTTACCCAAACATCTCTTTGTTTCTGGAGTATATTAGTTTGAGTGGGGTGCAAAAAAGCAAAATTAAGTAGTGGAAGGTAAAATTTGGTATCTTTTTTTTTTTTCCCAGCTGAACTTGTTTTAGAGCAAATCTGTGTGTGGGAGTTAGCAACAACAACAAAACCAAAACAAAACCCACCCCATGATAAAATTCCTTGGTATTTTGTAGGATGAATTACTGTAATGACATATCTACCATTTAATGCACAGTACCACACAAGTATTGAGATGTGAATTTTCATATGGGGTGAAAGCAGTTCTGACGCTGTCATTTGCCTGTCACTACTGTGTGTGTGTGGGGAAATGTCTTCTAGCTTCTCAGTGGACTGAAAATCTACTTTTTATTAGAATCTGATTGGTTCCTGTGGTGTTGTTGTTTGCCAAATGGAACTGTTGCAGGCAATTAGGAAGAACCCAATCTGTGTGTTGGCTCTCTGATCTCTGCAAGAAACACAGCGGCTCCTTGGCCAGTCCTGATGGAAAAGGGTGTGTCAGGATGGGAAGCAGAGCTCTGCTGTGTGCCTCACACACTGAGGGGCAGGGCGGTCGGAGGGCTGCGCAGGCTGCTGCAAGATTGCCAAGGGCTAGGTTGGCTATCGGCCAGTCCAAGGGGTTTAATGTCATCTTCACCCACACTCCAACCCCATCACCTGTCATGGTTAAGGATTCAAGAGGACATTTTCATCTAGGACCTTGTTTTTTATTTATTTCTTGCACACACACACACACATACATATTAAATACTGTGTTTTTTAAGTGGTCTTCTAAAAATTTATTTACCTGAAGTTTTTACCAAGACAGATTTGATGGAAATATAAGATGTGGATAAATCTTAGGCGTTCACTGATACTTTTATATTATTTGTAAGAGACACAAAAGCAAACATTGCCCCTTTCATGTTTAAAAAAAATATCCAGTGTTTGCAGCTGAAACTCAACAGAGAAATGGAAAGGAGTGAAGCAGGTTGTTGATATTTAAAATTAGACACATTAAAGTAAATGCAAAGTCAGATAAATAGTATGAGACATGAACAAATTCCTGGGCTTTTACACAGATTCTGTTAATCTGAGTTGTTATTACCAGCAAAACAGTATTGATATGGACAGTTTTTACCTTCAATACTTTATTTAGATCTCATTTCTTTTGTTTGAGGCAAAGATGAAGCTTTGATGCAATGCTGAAAAGATAAAGACTTTGTTTTTCTTCATGTAAGCAAATCTAATTTATTAATACGTATGTGTTAAGCAGTGATAGCATGTAGAAGATGTTCCACCTTATTCAGGTCCAAGAAACAAACTATCCCAGGACCAATCCTTTAGGCACATATGTCCTCATTTAATTTTTTTATAAGGGCACTAAATTGGATGCCTTCTGCAGCACGTCCTTCGGGACTGCGTGTGTGCGTGCAGTCCAGAACACATGGAGAGAAAGCTGGTGTAATTTAATCTTCAGAAAGATTCTTCCCTCCTGTTGAAATAAATACATCCTCATCCTGGGCTGAGTTTACAATTTATCAATAATAATCACAGATGTCATGCTCCTTAGAGAGAGTTGAGTCATTCTCAACATTGAGTGGTTGTGCTGGTTGAAGCACTTGTGTCCAAAGCCCATTGATCTGTTGCCAGGGAAGTTTCTCATTAATTGTCTTGTTCCTCTTGTTAAGGTTTTTGTCACTGTTAACTGGTTGTTTTCCAGATAGGAGATAAACCCTTTCTCACATTTCTAAATACAGGTTGCATTTTCCCATGCAGTGTCATAGATTCAGTGTAAATAGTTTTTTTTACAGTCTTGGAAAAAATTCAGTAGGAAAGCAGAAGTTTAAAAGAAAAATTAAATTATCCTGCATGCAGTTGCTGCATTCTGGAAAAGAGAAAAACAAAACCCACAACATAATTTGAATATATTTTCACATGTGAGCAGGAAGTTCAACAGAGTTATTTCCATAGGAGTTCTGTTAAGTTCTGTGTCGAGTTTGGACTCTTTGTTTGGAAGTCATGCTATAAAATTTTCTTGTCTTGAGTTCAACAAAGTTAAGTGAGGGGAAAATAACAACAATGCTCCAGCAAGCCTCTGGGAGCATGCATTTTCATGACAGATATTAAATGAGAGTTCCACCTCCACCTACATGTTTAGTTGATCCTCTTGTGTTAGTTACAGTTGACAAGATTATTAATGTATAGATCCAACTTATTTTTTTCAGACTGAAATGGTATTTTTCTCAAGTGATGCATTTGCAGAATCGTTATCCAGTGTTATCCTGAACTTTTGGATGTGAAATTCTTGTTTAAAAAAAGTAATATCTTAGGGTGGCCCAAGTAGCCAAAAAACATAAGGTGTCCCTCTGTGCCCTTGCAGTGTTACCTGCTTCTGCAGATGGGCTGGAGCATGTATTCTCTAGTAGCTGTTCTTGCATCTGTAGGCTAGCAGTGCTGGGGTGCCATAGGGACTGGTACTATGCCCATGGTACTTGCCAGGCTGTAGAGTGCTGATGGTGTTTGTGCTTGACCCAAAGCAGCAGCAGGCAGGCTGTCTCTAGTTTTTATCAGTCTTGTGAGAACTCCTGAGAGACCACCAAGTCTTGCTGCCTGAGTTCCTGGAAAAAGCTGGGCAAGCCCTTTGCATCTGGCTCACTGGCTTTGTGTCTGGACTACTATGATTTACTGTACAGATCATCCTGATATGAAAATGAGTAAATACAGTGAAAAGATACTGTAGAAGAAAGATAACCAAATAACATACACAGTCTTGAAACTCACATTGATCTTACGTTAAAGTGCATGTAACTTAGCTTTTATAGTTTTATAGATACCCATTTACTTTGCTACAGTGTTGCTGAAAAGGGTTGTTTTTTCCTTGTGCCTTAAGTATGCGATTTTAAATACTTCTGTGCTCATTAATATATCTCTAGGTTTCCTGAATGTATAATACACGTCTTAGAATATTTACAACATGCCTGACAAGTGTTTTGCCCAAATATTTTTACTCTGCATAAATAATTTCTAAATCACTGGATAAGCTATTTGCATAAAGGCTGCATGCCCTTCCTACTGCATTTGCTGCATTTCTTGTAATTCTGTTAGTAATTCTCGACTGTTTTACACCTCATCCTTCTTACCATAGCCACCCTTGTGTCTCCTCTCTTCCCTTCTTTTATTCTCCTGCCTCCACCCCTGGTGGCCATTGCACTCCAGGGCTAGACGCGGTTGTGCAGCTCTCATGCTGGCAGTCTAACTGCATGTGTAGAGGAACTGTTTGATACTTGAAGGGACAGCAGGCAGGAAGGAGCTTTTTGCTTCTGGTACCCAAATGCTTAGTTAATGTGTGTATGCTTCTTGGCCATCTGGCTTGATCAACAGGCACTCAAATTCTTTGTAATAGTGAGAAACGTGCCTCCTGAGCAGCTAGTTAGCCAGTGAAGAAGTGTTTGTTTTGGAGGTCTGCCTCTTAGTAGGAAATTAAGCTTCTGTGCCCTAAATCCATCAGTGGCTTCTGTGGTACCTGCTGCTTGGGTGCTGCATGTTTTCTTGGCATTGACATTGTGGTTGGCTAGCAAGTGGTGTGTTTTTCTGTGCTGTTCAGCCCTTGTATCTTGATCCTGATTCTATCTGGAAACACTTCTCATGCAGCGAGGTTTATATTCAAGCAGAAAACCTCAGAGGAATTGAAATAAAGTTAGCGATTTGAAGATACACCATACCTTTAGTTTTTAACATGTATAGCCAGATTAATTGGTACAGAGGTAGCTACACAGTGTGTAGCTACAACGTGTTTGAAAAACAACCTTCTGGTTTGCTGCAAGTGCTGCTGGATTTATTTATCTGGCACACAGCTGGTTTAATTTTTTTATTCCCACCCCAAGATGGGGGGGGCGTTGCTGGGGGAAGGGGAAGGTCATTATTTAGGAGCTGAGATTACTGAATTACTGGGAAGAGTACTTGTAGTCTTGGTTGTCTTTAAATACATACAGCACAACTAAGGCAAGAGGAAGGAGAGAGCGGGGCTTTAAAAACAGTCACAGGGAGGTGATGCTTACTGAGGAAAATTGTATGTGGAGACACTGCTTAGGTAAACATATCGATAGGAGGAGCAGTGGGGATAGAGGAACTTCATATTTGGAGTCATCTCTTGTTAAGGGTGCCACGAAGGTGCTGCCTGCCGTACCAACGCATCAAAACCTGAAAGGTCTTCATTTAAAACAGAGACCCGAGGTTCAGCACAGGGGGACCTTGTCTAGGAATAAAGCTCCTTGATGGGTAGGAGAGAGATTTTCATGGTGTAATCTTTTTTTCTCTTCTCTTCTATCCCTGTAAAAATTTCCTTTCATGTTACACTGCTTGGGACTTGCACTCCGGGTTTCATGCAGAGCAGTGGTGGTGATGGTTTGTGTTGAGCTTCAGCTGATTTCACAGTGTGTCTTAAGAGGCCTCTGTCTGCAGTCAGTCCTGTCACTGTTGGGTTCAAAATTCTTTACCAAGACAGCCTGTGTTTCTTCTGTAGCCTGTGCATGAGATTTCAAAGGACTTATCTATAGCTAATAGTGGACCATTGTGTTAGAAAATTTTGAGCTATATACTTTATATTAAATTTCCTAAGAAAAATATGTTAATTAATTTACATTTAGATTCAGTAATAGATCCTAATTCTCAGAAGCTTGTTTTTCTGTTTCCAGGCTGATGTATCTTTAAGAAGGATTTACTATATTTTCCTATATTAGGGAGTATATAGCTCTTTTTGCAAACAGAGATCTCTACTTGCTCTGATGTTATTAATTTTATTAATAACATGATCCTCAGTTTTATGTAGGAAAAGATATTTCAAAATTAAAACAATGCCTTGGAAAACTTTTGAAGAATATATAAGTAAGTAAAAACAGTGATAATTATTATGTTTTTTTTACCTCTGTAATCTTAAAGACTCAAGTATGTCCTTCAAGTGATGTATCAACTTGCAGATTGTCATGGAGAAGATGCAATTTAAAGCTTTCAGGGTGTAGATACTTGTGGTTAATACTTAATGATGCTTCATGTTTAATGGTATTTTGTAGCAGTTTCCGTGGCTTAAAAAGATTTTGTTAATTAGATTTAATAAATTGAATGAAAGAAAAGTCCATTTGTTTGGAGCACCAAATAGCCGTGATCGCCTACTTAGTCTTTCTTTCCTTCACTCTCCTTCTGTCTCCCAATCCCTGGGGGCATATTTTATTTTCATCTTGCTGCATCTTTGTCCTTTTACTGAATTCAAGCAGAGTTCTTTCCTTCCATGTAGTGATGATGTTCTACTTCATGGATGATGGAAAGGAATAAAATAATGACTTCCAGAGGCTTTGTTGCACTAAGTAAATAGAGATTGGGTTTGTGATGATCTACACTTATGAGCGAAAGTATGTGTGTTTATTTCATTTCTAAATAAAATCTCGTTAGGGATAAGACGCATACTGTTTTTTAGAAAACATGTGCACCAGTATATCTGCAATGGTAATTTAGAGAAGTCCAAAAGCATAAAATGGACTGTGGTGAGGCACTAGGAAACTGTTTCTTGTTTCTAGAAAGTTGATTCAGCTCTTGACAAAACCTTCAGACACTCATTTTCCAAGAAGTTTTCTGTTGTGAAAAGAGTACAGGAATTATCATAGCCTTGCGCTTTTCCATCTTTCTGCTTTGTGGATTCCAGAAGTTTTCCAGAGCCTTTCAGAAATACTGCTTTTCTACATTGCTGTAAATGATGCCTTTCCCGTTGCATAATGCTTTACTTTTTGTGGATTTCTTTGAGTTGGACACAGGGCCAAATGGACCATGGTCACACAAGATTCAAACAATCGCCTAAGAATGTAAAGGCATGCAGAGGGTGAGAGTGTTTCTATTAATCTAAAAAATGGGTTTGACGACTCTAAAATGACAAATTACAGGAATTACTTTAAAATAGTACTGCATGGATATGCTGAACAATTATCTCATCTCATCATTTTGCTGAGGGACATAGATACAGAATTAGGGTGTTCTGCACTGAAGCCAAAGTACGTCTGTCCTAGAAGTGAATCTTGAGTTTTTATAAGCATTTTTTAGGGTTTTTGTTTTGTGTGAGGATTTGGGGTGGTTTGTGTGGGTGTGTTGCTGGTTAGTTGGTTGATTTTCTACAGCTTCCATGCCACAGCTTTCAGTGTAAGAAAAAAGTAATAAGATTTCAAATTCCTGGGGGAATGATGACTGGTTTTTGGTTTTAGAGAAGTGGTTGACGGTGTGGCAGCTGTTCACAGAGGCAGATAAAACAGAAGGCAAATAGCGTCAAACATAAGCATCAGAACAGCAATTCCCATTCTTTTAAGCAAATGCAATCATTTCTAGGGCCAAACACAGGTGTATTTTGTGTTTAAGAGCACTGATATATTTTTCTGTTTCTCAAGCTTTTACATTGTTAAAACTTTTCTGTTAAAACTCTAGAAGCTGAACAAGGGTACTTGACAAGGATGCTAGTTGCTGCTCCATTTGTGTTTGTTGTTTACAAAGATTCTAGTTCAGTTCAAATGGAAATAATAAAGAATGACCCTTTAAGGTTTTCTGTTTATAATCTGCCCCTGGTCAGTCAGATTGAGGACAGGGTTCCTTGCATCTTTGGACAAATGTGTCAGTGACTGTAGCTTGGTACTTTGTAAGTAATTTAAGAAATGTACATTTGTTTACCAGCAAATGAGCTACTTGCAAAATCTGTAGCCCTTTTTCATGGTTTGCATTATGGTGATGTGTCTCATAGGTATCTTTTAGGGGCAGATGGGTGTTTAATGATTAAAGAAGTCTCTGGTAACTGATTTTCTAAAAGTGGTATTGTTTCAGTGCCATTTTTCTAGTTTCTCACGCAGGGTGAATTTTATGGTTCTTTTCTAAATATTATAACATTCCATTTATACTGGTTCTTTACTCACTTTTAATGTTAGAAAGTTGCATATGAATTTGAAGATACTCACAGGTTTGGGTTTTGTTTTGTTTTGTTTGTGTTTTTAAGCTCCTAGAGCTGTTTTTTGGCTGAGCTGTAAAAAACACACAAAAAAAGAGACAGATGTGCACTTCCATCTCTTCTGGAGTTCTAAGAGAAGCAAGGGAGTGAGGGGGAAGGAATGCAGGTGCAGACTAATAGAATATTCCTCTTGCCTGATGAATACATGATTAAATTATTTATTCCCGCTGTATGACTGGGAAGGAAGGAACAAGGAAGGTTTTGAAGCTCTGTGTCATTCCACAGTGCTGGTAAAAGTGCAAAGGCTCTGAAGCTCTGGTCTGAAACAGCTGCTTGCTTTTCTTCCTGAAAATGATGGTGAATTATGTTTAAAAAAAAAAAAAGGTTGTTTTTTTCTTAACCAGCTGCTGTACTTTGTGTAGTGCTTTTTTAATTGAAAAAACGTTTTCTGTAAATGTCTTGCGGTTTCTTTTTACTTGAATTGCTGTTGTGCAGTATAATCTCTGCTTTCTGCAACCAGGTAGCACTTCGGGGCAAAGACTTCCTTGTTTCTAGGGAACTGTACTACTGCATACATAGTAAAAAACACTGTGTGCCTTCATCAAGGAAAAATAGATTAGTCCATATGTACCTAACAATATATTAGTCCATACACCATATTAGTTATAGCATATTACATATGCTGAACCTTTTACCTTACCAGTAATCCTTCACCTGGAATATCATTTTAGCTTTCTCTAAATGATTTTTTTAAAGGCACTTTGTAATACAGCCTTCATTTCATTTGCAAATCTGAGTTGGAAGTTGTGCCCTATATGCTTATGCTGCAGGTGTGTTTTCAATGATTTGCTTGTAGGTTGCTTCTATTCCTCTGGTGCTTTATGCTGCAAAGTAAATGAATAACAGATATAATTTCTGGATCTGTTCCTAATGGCTCTAGATTTGATAAAGAATACTGATAACTGTCAGAGAAATCAATTTTGAGGATTTCCTGTGCTGATCATGCTGTGTTAATGGAAGTGGGACTGTGAAGTGCTTATGTGTGTGAGGTGGGGCCTGTAATGATCAAAAGGTTATTTACCTCTCTATATTGGAGATAGGGACATCTTTCAGGCAGGGACAGGCAGACAGGCCTGTCATCGTAGACAAATGGGGACAGTTTTCACTGGCTCATGTTGCTCAAAGCTCCATTCAACTTGACTTGCACCACAGCAGTGCCCAGGTGGGCTTGTTCAGACAAGTTGTGAATCGCTGGGGGATAAGGCAGGGGGAATTGGTGTTTACAATCCTGTAGATGATTCTGTGACTTCTAGTAGGTATTACTGGAAGACACATTTCTATGTGCTTTCATTTCTACCAAGTATCAGGCCCTGATAATACAGTGTGAACTTGGCAGAGATTTTTTTTTAATGTAGTCACAGCTGATACAATAATTGCAAACATTTTGAAAATTTCACAATTTATCAAAAACCAGGTCAATAGACTTTGTCTTCTTAGTCTTAATCATGTTTGGGTAAATATGGGTAACTATCATACTAGTACAAGGGGAAAAAGATGATTTCCTTTTGAATTTATTATCTGTTGTCAATGACCAGAAGAGTGGGTTGCATCAGAATACTACATTTGTCTTTGTCTGCAGATTATCATCATTATAGCTCATAGAGATTGATCCTTTACTTGCTGATCTTCAAGAATCTTGTATACTTAATTGCTGAAAGTTGTTTCTCATTGCACATAGCAGTAACATCCTTTAAACTGGGCTCTGAATCAGGTAAATTGATTGCAGAATGTATTTCCTTGGTTTGATTCTAATATTCTTAATAGTACTGTTTCATTAATAGCTATCAACATTTCAATATTTTCCAACAACCCAATGTGGTGTAGTATTTTACTGCTGTCTCTTACTCATGTGTCAGCTGGCAATCAGTATCAGTCAGCGCAACCTTGATTTTGAACCTCTAAATTTGAATATGGAAAGCATTAACATTTTCAGTGGAAATAAAATGCTTATGAAATGAAATTACTATTCCAGATTTACGTTTCCTTTTTCATTCTGCTAATTTTATTTTGTTTTACAGGATACTGTTGTATCTGGGTTTTGTCCATCGTTTCCCCTGTGGGTGCAAGGGTAGCATTAACTTTAGGGTTTTGGTTTTGGTTACTTCATCTAATCCAGTTTTTTGTTACAAAGTGAGTAAATAACAGAAGTAAATAAAAACATGTGTTTCCACCTGTCCTTTGGGGTCTTCAGTGCTGTGGGCTTTGTATGGTTTTGTGCAAGTTGTGGAAGGTTCCTGTTGTATTCTTGACAGCTGCTTGTACTGTCTGATAAATTCTAATGCAGACTTGTCTCACAACATAGACCCAAATAATATAGAAAGTCGGGAAGAAAAAGGGATGAGGGAGAACAAATACTTCAGAAAATATAAAGACTTTTTGATTCAAGCCCCAAAGAAAACTACTGTCAAAGCTGCCTTGAAGTTCCATTGTTCTGGTCTATGATCATTTGAATGTCTGAAAATGCCTGATGAAGATTGAGAGAATTAACACTGTTTACAGAAAAGGCTCTGGTCGTAGGAAAAAATTCTCTTTTTAAAGGAACTACATCCCAGAACAAAACTGCACAAAACAGGCAGAGTGTAAGAAATGCAGGGCTTATTTATATGTGAAGGAGACCTGTGGTCTCCTGGAGTAATGGTTGGACTTGATGACCTTAAAGGTCTTTTCCAACCTAGTTGATTCTATGGTTCTGTGGTCCTAGTTTCACCATTGTGGGGGTTGGAATGTATTGAAACTGTCGGAGACCATGGGAAGGAGAAACTACAGCTGGCAACTAAGAGTGACCATGAGAAGAAGGAACTACAGCAGGCAATTAAGAGTGACCTGTCCCTGACTGGTACTTGGAAGATGTTGGAACTGGCAAGGAACAAGGACATCGGAACTGGAAAGAGGATGTCGATAAGAAAATCAGATAGACCTTTCACCTGATGTAACTGCAAGGCAAACACAGATATGCTTGGCTAATTGCTTGGAAGCATATAAATATCGTGTAATCTTTTCAATAAACGATCCAGCTTGCACTCTGCCTCTGGGTCCATGCCTCCATCCTCACACACCATGACATTTACTTCATATTCAAGCAATCTTTTTTCCAAATTTCTTTCACAATCTTTTCTTCCCTTTGTCTTTTACTTATGATAGAAACAAATTCAGTAGTGAAATAGGCCTATTTGTAAGTGTAGGAAAACCGAAGGAAGTGCTTTATATCTCTTTACTGCAGCCACTGGTGTAATAGTGGAAATAGTTTGGTTAACACTTGAGTTAAAAATAATAACGAAGGGAATTCATGGAGTTTTTTTGATGTATGTTTGTTTTCTTTTTGTTTTTTTTTTCTGTTGTGTTTTGGTTGGTTTTTGGTTTTGTTTGTTTGTTTGTTTGTTTTGGGTTTGTTTTTTTTTTGTAATAAATTTGTCATAAGGAAAAAGGCCATCAGTGCTTCCTTTCATTCCATTACGTCCACTCTAGCAGCTATGCTGTTTGTTATGTTACCATGTTCTGCATGTTCCTGCATCACTGTTCAGCTAGCGTATCTATATTTCTTGTATATATTTTCTGCTTCAGCCAGAGAGGTTTCTTTGAATCTTTAACACATTTTGATTTATCTGTACCCTGCTGGCACCTTGCTTGATGGACATTCTTGTAGATATTCCATAGCTACAGTGTCAAAGAGAAGGCACAATCTTACATTAGTGTTTATATTTATAAAAAGTAGTGGGCTTTGTAAATTCGCAGAAATGTGCATAAATAAGTTTAGTACCACTGTGCTGTATTAATTGAATTGCTCAGGATGGCATATGCAGACGACAGGGTTCATTCCCTTGTATTTAATGTATTTTTGTTTGTAGATCATACTGCTTTTTGACAGTAAAGATGGAGTTGAATGTATCTTTTTGTGATTTTTTTTTTTAATGTATATCATCAGTAATAATAAAATACTGTAGAAAGAGGAGGAAACTGTCTAAATCAGAGTTTGATCAACTGTTCCAGCTTGATAAAAAATTTTAGTGAAGTCAAATTATGAGTTCAGTAGGTTTTGCTTCAGAATACTGATTTAAATTGAAACAATAAATGTTACAATCTGCACAAATAGTTATTTCATGTATTCCATTTTGTCTTATGATTTAGGCTTTTTAAAAAGTTACTTGGTGTATAGACCTGCTAATTCCAAGTTGGTCATTAGTTTCCAGGTTTGGTCTACTGCAGATTCCTGCCTCTTATATGTCAATTTGTGTTCCCACACATCTGTAAATATCTATTTTCTTGTTCAACTATGAAAGCACTTTAATCTTCTGTATAAAAATTATGTAACTGATTAATTACTAAACTGTAACTGAGGCCAGATTGCTATTTCTGCAGAAAAAGCTCGCTACCATTTTTATCTTGGAATGACCTATCTAAATGGATCACCCAGACCTAAATGTCAGATAATGTTCTTTTCAGATGTTACCAATATCCTGGACGCTTCAAAACCTAGGTCATGATAAGGCAGAAGTGTGAATTCAAATTATTTAAACTGAGGCCAAAACCAGATCTTTCTTACAAACAGATTAGTAAACACTTTTGTGTTTGTCTAATATTCTTACTACTTGGCAGTTTTTATATGAACTGCTTTACAAACTTGGGAAATTAACAGTGCTTCAGTTCCTTATGTCATAAATACGTCAGTTTATATAAACAGGTGTAGTGGGTGAGGGGAAAGAAAAAGGGCAGTCTGTGTTGACGATAAAGATTGTGAAGAGTGAACTTCTAGCTGGAAGTAGGTTAGCAAGGCTTTGTCATGAAAATTAAGTGTCTCTTGTGTGTCTGCTTTGGTTGTTATCTCCTCTGACATCACCATCATGGTATCAAGTATTCTAGCATATTTTTTCTTTTTCCTTCTTGGGCTCTCATGTTCAGTGGGACCAAGATAGTGAACTTTGCCAGTGTGGTTGACAGCCTCAAAATCTCTTGTAGCAGCACAGCGCTTCATTTTAGGCTGTTGAACTGAAAGGAATAATTGGTATTGAGCTCTCATCTCAATTTTAAAGGCTTATTCTGCTTCTGTGGCTTCTTAATGGATGTCATGAGTAAACAGGGTTTTTTTTTCTGATATGTATGAAAGTTCAGTAATATACTGGAGGTGCTAAATCCCTTTGAACCTGATAGGTGAACCTCTTCAAGAAGAATATCCTGCCACACATCCCTGTGATGATGTATGCTGATGCAATTTTCCATTTTCAGGGTGTTTGCACAAAGACATAGAATGGATTTGGGAATTTTCCCGCCCGTATCACTATAGCCCAAGCCAGGTTTTACTGATAGCCCCCAGCCTGTATCCATTTGCACAAGAGCAGCTGAGTCTGGCTAGGAAATTAGACAGGCACAAAAAGTAGACTCAGATTACACTAATGAGCCCATTAAATGAGGCACAGGGAGTCTGTCTGGCCAGAATGAGGAACTGAAAGGGGTCTGGCTGTACTTGCTTTACGACTTTTGCTTCTGTAGCCAGTTTTCAGTTTCTGTATCCTTATGGGGTGGTGGTAGGAAGGTAGTTGCGTTTTTCTTTCCCTCCTCTGATGTATTCTCTTATTTGCAAAAGGAAAAAAAAATAATCTTTAGAAACATTTGAGGGAAAAAAACCTGATGCAATTGATGTTTGCAGGCTATAAAGCTCATGACAAAGCACATTTGCTTTCTAAAATCTTTCAAGTGATATGTCTATTCAGTTATGGTCTCTGACAGTGTCCCTGTATGTTTTAAGGATTTGAAAACAAAATTTTTTACTGTTTCAAATCCAGACAAACATTGGTTTGGGTTCTTCAGTGTGTTATTAACTTGTTTCTTGGTAATTTTTGTTACATTGTCTCTTGTTTGTTTTGTAAAAATCATTATTATTATTCAAGAGGACTTTCCTAATATTAAAAAATCTTCTGTTTTTTAAACCTTGATTTGGCATAGCTTAAAGAGTACATTTTCTTTCAGCTCCTAATTCATTTTCACAGTATCACAGTATGCTAGAGATTGGAAGGGACCTCGAAAGATCATCTAGTCCAATCCCCCTGCCGGAGCAGGAACACCTAGATAATGTTACACAGGAATGTGTCCAGGCGAGTTTTGAATGTCTCCAGGGAAGGAGACTCCACAACCTCCCTGGGCAGCCTGTTCCAGTGTTCCGTCACCCTCACTGAGAAGAAGTTTCTTCTCCAGTTTAAGTGGAACCTCTTGTGATCAAGTTTGTACCCATTACCGCTTGTCCTATCATTGTTTGCCACTGAGTAGAGCCTGGCTCCATCCTCATGACACTCCCCCTTTATATATTTATATACACTAATAAGGTCACCCCTCACTCTCCTCTTCTCCAAACTATAGAGACCCAGCTCCCTCAGTCTTTCCTCATAAGGGAGATGCTCCACTCCCTTAATCATCTTCGCTGCCCTGCGCTGGACTCTCTCTAGCAGGTCCCTGTCCTTCTTGAACTGAGGGGCCCAGAACTGGACACAATATTCTAGATGTGGTCTCACCAGGGCAGAGTAGAGGGGAAGGACGACCTCTCTCGACCTACTAACCACCCCCCTTCTAATACACCCCAGGATGCCATTGGCCTTCTTGGCCACAAGGGCACAGTGTTGGCTCATGGTCATCCTGTCATCCACTAGGACCCCCAGGTCCCTCTCCCCTACACTGCTCTCTAACAGGTCGTTCCCCAACCTATACTGGAACCTGGGGTAATTTTCGTTGTTCAGAAGGGAAGCTTTCAGCTGCACTTTTGGGGATTTATGCTGATTTGACATAATTTGTTGATGTTGCTTTGCAGTGGTGATATGTATTAGCAATGGCCCAAAACAAGCAGAAAGCCAGAAAGGAGAATTTACGAACAGACCGTCAAAAGCCTGCAGCAAATACTTCAGAGCTCTGCCTGGTAGAACACAAGCTAGACAGCTGGAGGTGCAGGTGGTGCTGAGGGCTAATAGAGAGCTGGTAAAAAAATCCTGGGCTTGGATGAGGTGCAGGCTGGAATATGATGAGTGGAGGATTTACTAAGGCACCTTGGGAGATCCTGGAGAGACCCAGTGGAGGGCATGGGGAAGCAACCTGAAACAGACCCCTTAAACCTACTGAGTTCTTACTGTAGATGATATAAGGTAGGTAACCTTAGCCTCATTTTAAACTGGTGTTTGGACTACCTGACTTCCAAAGGTGCATCCCAAACTATATTTTTCTCTGATTTCTGTAATCTTATTTTATGTAATTGATTATAAATACAATACTAAAACTTTTATCAGAAGTTGACTTTTTTTTTTTTTTTAATCCACTCTTGAAATAAGCTAGATCTTTCTATTGGATATGACATACGTGTTCCCTGCCTGGAAAAACATCATCCAATATTCTTTTTTTTAACTTCCGTGAAATCAGTCATAATTCACAATAATGCTTTCTGCATTAATGGAAGTTTCATTGATGTAAAGTTGGTGTTGGTACAGTCGGTCAGAGGGATCCCAGTACATTGACTTGAATCTGTAAATGGCAGAAGTAAGGACTTCAAGATAATTTTATTTTAAAATAATATTTACAGTAAAGTTATCAGAATGATAACAACACTGACCCATGTATCAGTCTTAAAGTCTAAAACATTTATAGCAAGTGCTACACCTGCATGAGTTTGAATAAATCACTTGGAGATGTTTCTGCAATGTCTGAGTATTGTGTACAAACTTTGAGTAATTACATGGAGCATTCTGATGCACATAGCTAAATACATGACATTTTGAATCTGTGCCTGTAAGAGCTAAATGAAAAACCCTATGTACATTGATGCATACAGTTTCTTGGCTGTGCACAGCGCTCGTGTACTTCGAAATATTGTGTTAGTGTAATTTATTTATTACTGAATTAATAATTATCACTAAATTATGAGGTCTGAACAAATCATGGAGCGGTTCTGATTTGCTGCTGAAGCAGTCTCTCTGGATAGTAAATGAACTTTGAGGGGATATATTTTAATGAATCAGCAGTGGATTCACTGTGAAAATTCTAGCACCTGGCAATACGAAGGCAAAAGATACTCAATTTCTTTCCTTCCTCCCAGTTGTGAATCCTTTAGCTTGCACTGAAAATATCTTCAAAAGGAGGATTGTTTCTTTTTATGGGAGAGAACTTAATCTGAAACTGTTGTTGGGTTGTATGATTTTTCTAGCAAAAGCTTAACATAAGTTATTTCTCTAGAATATATTCAACGTAGAGGAGTTTCATGTCTGTGGTGAGGCTTCTCACAACAGAATGTAGATGTGAAGCCAAATGTTATGTATCTTATCTCCATGTCCATTTTATGTATGGAAAAATGCCTGTGCTTTTCATTAAAGATGTCCTTCTCCAAGCATGCCACTTAAAATGTATTATCCTGGTTTTATATGCAACTGTAATACAAAGCAAATTCACTTCTTGTGAAAGTTACCATTCTACTATTAATTCAGAAAAAAAATGTTGCTTATTGTCTCTAAGTACAAGCTCAGGAGTGTTGCATCCCAACTAGAAAGAAGTGCAGCAGAAGGGCCAGGTGACCTCCTTGGATGGATAAGGAAATGCTGAGGAAAATTTGAAGACAAAAAGAGGCTTATAAAAGGCGGAAGCAAGGACAGGCAGCCTGGGAAGAATACAGGAATGTTGTCTGGGAAGGGAGGGACCAGGTTAGGAAAGCTAAGGCACGGTTGGAATTAAGCTTGGCTAGGGATGTTAAGGACAACAAGAAGGGATTCTAGAGATATGTAGCAAATAAAAGACAGACTAGGGACAGTGTAGGCCCCCTCCAGAAGCTATGAGGAGAACTGGCTACCCTGGGTTTGGAAAAGGCTGAGGTTCTGAATGACTTCTTTGCCTTGGTCTTCACTGGCAAAGGCTCTGACCACACCACCCAAGTCTTGGAAGGCAGATGCAGGGACTGTGAGAATGAAGACCTTGCACCCACTGTAGGAGAGGATCTGGTTCGAGACCATCTTAAGAACCTGAACGTACACAAGTCCATGGGACCTGATGAAATCCATCAGAGGGTCCTGAAGGAGCTGGCAAATGAAGTTGCTAAGCCACTGTCCATCATATTTCAGAAATCATGGCAGTCAGGTGAAGTTCCCAATGACTGGAAGAAGGGAACTACTTTCAAGAAGGGGAAAATGGAAGAAGACCCAGGGAACTACAGACCAGTCAGTCTCACCTCTGTGCCTGGCAAAATCTTGGAGCAGGTTCTCCTGGAAGGCATGCTAAGGCACATGAAAAACAACGAGATGACAGCCAGCATGGCTTCAGTAAGGGGAAATCCTGCCTGACCAATTTAGTGGCCTTTTATGATGGGGCTACAGAACTGATGGACAGGGGTAGAGCAGCTGATGTCATCTACCTGGACCTGTGCAAAGAGTTTGACACTGTCCCACATGACATCCTTGTCTCTAAACTGGAGAGACATCAATTTGATGGATGGACCACTCAGTGGATAAAGAACTGGCTGGATGGCCGCACACATGGAGTTGTGGTCATTGGCTCAATGTCCAGCTGGAGACCAGTAACGAGTGGTGTCCCTCAAGGATCGGTGTTGGGACTGGTCTTGTTCAACATCATTGTCGGCGACGTGGGCAGTGGGAAGTTTGCCAATGACACCAAGCTGTGTGATTTGGTTGATATGCTGGAGGGAAGGAATGGCATCCATAGGAACCTCAACATGCTTGTGAGCTGGGCTGATGCCAATCTCATGAAGTTTAACTATGCCAGGTGCAAGGTCCTACACCTGGGTCAGAGCAATCCCAGGCACAGCTACAGGTTGGGCAGAGAAGAGATTCAGAGCAGCCCTGCAGAGAAGGACTTGGGGTTATTGGTTGATGAGAAAATGATCATGAGCTGTCTTCAGTGTGCGCTTGCAGCCCAGAAAGCCAACCGTATCCTGGGCTGCATCAAAAGGAGCGTGACCAGCAGGTCAAAGGAGGTGATCCTGCCCATCTACTCTGCTCTTGTGAGACCTCACTTGGAGTATTGTGTGGAGTTCTGGTGTCTTCAACATAAAAAGGACATGGAACTGTTGGAAGAAGTCCAGAGGAGGGCCATGAGGATGATCAGGGGACTGGAGCCCCTTCCATATGGAGACAAGCTGAGAAAGTTGGGGCTGTTCAGCCTGGAGAAGAGAAGGCTGCGTGGAGACCTCATAGCAGCCTTCCAGTATCTGAAGGGGGGCTATAAGGTTGCTGGGGTTGGACTCTTCATTAAGGACTGTAGTGATAGGACAAGGGGTAACGGGTTCTAACCTAAACAGGGGAAGTTTAGATTGGATATAAGGAGGAAGTTCTTTCCTGTTAGGGTGGTGAGGCACTGAATGGGTTGCCCAGGGAGGTTGTGTATGCTGCATCCGTGGCAGCATTCAAGGCCAGGTTGGAGAGAGCCCTGGGTGGCATGGTTTAGTGTGAGGTGTCCCTGCCCATGTCAGGGGGGTTGGAACTAGATGATCTTAAGGTCCTTTCTAACCCTAACTATTCTATGATTCTAAGTTTTGTAATTTCCAAATGTCAGTTTTGTAGTAAACATTTGCTTAATAAGAAAGGCAGTTTCAGAGACCTTAACCACTTTAAATGTGATAGAGGGTTTGTTGTTTTTTGGTTTGTTTTTTTTTTTAATCTCTGTCATACGTTAATGGAAGTTGAGAGTGCCTTTGGATAAAACTAATTTAACATTACTTATGTAATATAATGCTGTATACAATTACGCTTATTCTTCTGCTGTGTGAGAAAGCAGAGCAGCTGAGAGCCTTCCAATAAATGGTCCATTACCCGTGGAGGATCTGCATAATCAGTTTAAGATATTATGTAAAAAGCGTTGGTCCTTGCATATACATCAAACAAGAGTTTTTAAGAACTTGGAGTCTTAAAAAAATCTGAATCTTAATTCTGTTGTAATGTAGCTGTTGACAGACAATAACCTTGTGAACTTGAAAGAAACTTTTTTCTAATTTCTAATATTGCAATTTCTGGATTTCTTTGTACATTTATGTAAATATCAAAATCTTACTCTGTGCACCTGAGTCCTGCTAAAGACCACACAGCTTTATCAGGATCTGTTTTGGAAAAACAAACCAAGAACAACAAAAACCCCCAACAAAGCAAAAGAAACCCTCAACTAACCAACCAAAAAAAAAAAAAAAAAGTCAACCAAGCCAAAAAACCCAACCCAAACAAAAAAACCCCAGACTTACTTACTTCTTTCTACGTCACAAAAACCAAAGGTTAGTCCTGAACAGAAGAGTTATGTTTGGTTTTTTAGTAATTTTAAAAATTGCATTATCCAAGGAAATGGGAAGCAAGCACATGTGCTGGTTGTAATGCCATAACTGCAGTCATTAAGAATTTTGTGAATGTCTGGATTTCATGTAGGCAGAACATTCTAAAGCAACACTTCTGCCTATTGTGACTATTCTTTTCTTCACAATTTTATTTCAAGCTGGTTTTTCTTTTTCAGCTGGCATTTATTCAGTGAAGGTGAAATTTGAGCCAGAGTGCTTCTGAAAATTTAATCTAGAAGTACTGTAGTACTTTCTTCTTTTCTGAAAGCGTTATTTATTGACTTCTTGGAATCACTGCAGCAAATCTGTAATGTAAAAGGAATCTTAACTGAAAAGTAACTTGCAGTGTTGTCATGGCCATTCTTGTTTTACTTGTACCTTTGAAGCCTTATTCTGTGAAGCCAGTCCTGAAGGATATTTTAAAAATTCTTATTTATTGGGGTTTTGTATTTTTTTAGAAATATTTTTATTTCTTCCTTTAAGTATGACTGCTTCAGGAAAGACACTCTCCTGGAGAGCTGTTTACCTGTTGTTCACTGTTTTCACTAACTACTTCTAGTTCAAAAACTTCCAGTCCTTATATGCTACATGGCTCAGTCCATAGGATTCCTGGATAAAACACATTTTGTATCATCATTTGGGGAATCTAGTGTTATATCTTAAAGAGTTGATATAGCTAAAGTGAGTTTTTTCTTTTTGGTTGGTTAGTTGGGGGTTTCTTTTGCTTTGTTGGGGGTTTTTGTTGTTCTTGGTTTGTTTTTCCAAAACAGATCCTGATAAAGCTGTGTGGTCTTTAGCAGGACTCAGGTGCACAGAGTAAGATTTTGATATTTACATAAATGTACAAAGAAATCCAGAAATTGCAATATTAGAAATTAGAAAAAAGTTTCTTTCAAGTTCACAAGGTTATTGTCTGTCAACAGCTACATTACAACAGAATTAAGATTCAGATTTTTTTAAGACTCCAAGTTCTTAAAAACTCTTGTTTGATGCATATGCAAGGACCAACGCTTTTTACATAATATCTTAAACTGATTATGCAGATCCTCCACGGGTAATGGACCATTTATTGGAAGGCTCTCAGCTGCTCTGCTTTCTCGCACAGCAGAAGTGGTGTATTCCATTTTGTAACTGAACACAATTACTGGGTATTTAGTACTCTATATGAAAAAAATAAATTTATCCTGTATGATGGGTAGACTTTCCTGTTTTAGTTAATGAATACAAGGAAACTAAACACTGTGCAAGTACCATGATTACTTGAAAATACATATAGAGAGTATTGTTTCATTGTTTCATCTCCAAGCAACTATAGTATGTTCTTATGTGGTATCCATAGAGATACCTAATTTTTCTGTTTCTCCTTTGAGGAGGAATCTGGAGAACTGAGGAGAAAAAAAAAAAAAAATAGCCAACACATTGGTAATGAAACCATGCAAGACCAAATACCAGGATTTACAAAAGCAAATATGTTGCACAAAGTAACATAAACACTAAAAGAGTAAAAGCAAGTTTCAGAGACAGGTATAATTTATTTGTCTCAAAGAAAAGGTTCACTGAACTCATATTGCCAGAGGCGAAGTTGAGATAAGAGTTTTTACTGTAAGTACATGAATGGAGGAAACATCAGTGGCTGACAGGCTACGGAAGAGAAAAATAGCCTCAATGTAGTGCCAAATCTGTTATAAACTTGCCTTTAAATTGTAAAAGGAATTAACAGTTTGGGAAAGCTTTAAATTAAGATTATGATCCAGGGATTTGGCTGCATGACTTATTCAGACCTAACTAGAAACAAAGTCTTGAAATTTTGAGACATATTTCTGTGGTCTGGAAAAATGTTATAGCAGTCATTCTCTGACATGTGAATGACGGAAATATCATGCTTGCTAGAATAAAAATACACATCACTTTTCTGACAATGTAAATCATGTTTTTCACTGGCTTTCATTGCATTGTCAACAAAAAAACTTCCATGTATTTTCTCTGAGTTGGCTCTATTCCAGATTTTCTGTTTGTTACATTAGGGATTGGATTTGCTTGTTAGTGAAGAGTGAATTTCCTGGATCTGCACTTGATGAATACATAACGGAGGCAGATCAGTTTACGTAAGTGGTTGTATATTCTAAAATGGGGTTATATTAGAGAAATTTTCTTTTTTTAAGATCAGCTGTAGTATCCTCTACCTTTTAAACATTTTTCTTTCCTACAATATTAATATCTTTCAGCTATCTTTTGAGTATCACTGTAAACTAATCCCTTGAAATCAGAGGTTATTGAATTGAAAATAGCTAGTTTGGGATAACTTTAGAAGAGATATAGGTCATGTAAGGTGAGTTGCATATAAGAAGTTGAATCCCTAGAACCACACACAAATTGTCAGTCTTCCATAGTCATTTTGCTTTGGTCTTTGTAATTATTTTCATGAACAATCTATAGAGAAAGAAGCAACTTCTAAATGAAGGGCTTGGCGAAAGCTTTTGTTTAAAATGAGTTGTCCCACTTAGCACTGTTGTATTGCCAGTCTTCTGACAAGAATTATCAGGGGTGAAATGTACCATAGGTCTAATTTATTCAGTCTTAGAGCAATTAATAATTCAGAAATGTTTTAGTTCTTATTGATGTTTAGCATTACAACTAAACAAATAATGTATGTACTGTTAGCATCTACACAGGAAATTACTTGAGAGTAGAAGGAAGAATACTAGATTTTTAATTGTTGATTAGAGCACATGCTTTCTAGATTGACCCATTTACCTAAGAACTTTCTGGATTTGTATCATAGCCTGCTGCTTGTTTTGCAAACAATCAGAGAATAGTAATATTGAAGTAGCAGGGATAAAATCAGCTTATTTTCTGTAGGAACTCTAACTGAAGGCTGCATCATTGAATAATGACTACATAGCAGTTAATAATGTGAATCTTCATTTATTTAGTAAAATTCAATATCCCTGGAAAAAAAAAGCCATATTCTTTATATACAGATGTGCAGAAGAGTGAGCATAGCCAAGAAAATACGTGTAGGCTTGCTTATGACTCATCAGATTTGATCATTTGCCTCATTAAATTTTACTGTACATCTTTACCCAACTGTCATGGTAATAACTTCATAGTTTTAATTAATTTTTGTACATGTAAGATATGGTTATTGGGACTTAGTAATATCACCTGGCTTCTTTAAGGTGCTGAAAACTTAATTCGAGTTGTTAAAATAGCACTATGAAATATACGATATTATAGAGAACATTGAAAATAATGCTGTAAAAATTCATTGTCATGTTATGGAATATGTGGAAGCAAGAGCAGATATGTTATTTCTAACTCTGAAAAACTTGAAGATAAATACGTGGCGTCTGTATGGAAAACGCATTTCCTCAGTACTGGGGGTTTGTTCCTGTGTCGAAGCTTTGGTCTAAGCTTGGCCATTATTTGTGTAAATGCTAGAATGAACATTTTTTGATTCCTATAGAAAATATTAACAATGTGTTCATGCTTTTTTAGCCCGGTTGACTCAAGCTCAAAACGTCAAACTTCTGCCTGTAAAATAATACAGGACTAGATTTAATACAAGTTGGTGGAGAACGTTTTGGAGCAGCAATCTATTTACATATCAAGCATAGAAAATGGAATAATGAGAGATACACTGTTTCTAAAATGACATAAATATGACCCTGATGCTTTTCTTTGTATGCACATTAAAATTATATTTTAAAAGATAATTTGAAAATAATAATAATTCTCATTCTGCCATGTTCCATAAAAGTATATTAATATTTCCATTTGTATTGTGTTGTTATTGGCTTGTTCCTGGATCCAGGACTTTCTTTCTAGTGCTGTGCTACTGGGTAGTCTGTGGTATCCAGCAGTTTGCCTGTAATCTTTTATTTATAAATAAAGTTGCTTTTTGTGTCCTGCTTGATGGAGAGAGTCTCCATTCAGGCATGCATGCACAATATAGCTATGTTGGATTAGAAGCCTATTTCTTAATAGTAAACTGAGAAAATGGGGGGTGTTATGTGCTTCTTTTTTTGTTTTGGGTGTTTTTTTTTTACTATTGGTGGTTTTAATGTTGGTTTTTTTGGGTGTGTGTGGAAGCTTTTAGAAGGACCTCTGAAAGGGGTTTGATGGGGAGAGGAAATATTTTCTTTTTTTCCACTCATTTTCTTACTTGAATAAACTGATTTTGATGAAATAATGCTTTAAGTAGCATCAGTTTGCTTCAGAGTGTATGTATTTGCAGTACTTTAAAAAAGGCATAACAGGAAAATACGATCAATGAACTGTAACACAAAATGTGTTCAATAGGTGTGGGGTTTTTCCCAGGCATAGATTGTTATTAGGCTGCTAGGCTAAATCATTAATAGAACAGAGTTACGTTATATGTTGGAAAAGAACTTTTTTCTGTTTTATGTTAACACTGGGCAATGTGCTGCAATCATTGTCTGTGGTGTCTCTAGAGAGAAATGCTGGAGTTCATTTCAGCCCTAAGGATACCACTTAAGCCTTCCTGAATAAATCAGTGGAATATGAACATGCAAGCAACAAGATTGGTTTTCATTCTGATAACATCTGTAACAACTCAGAAAAACTGCCATAAGGCCATAGTGGTATTTGGTAAAGTGAGCAGTCATGAACTTTTAGTTTTACATATTAGAGGCTTCTGAAGAGTAAATTTAGCCCAAATGCAGAGACAGCCATAACAGTTAGTGACATTTTTCAAGTACATCTTTGGTAAGTTGTTCCTGCAGACATGGTATTCATCACCCTCTGAGTATCTGCTCATAAAGTTAACTAGACAACTATTTTTAACGTTTTGTAAATTCTTTCTCAAAGCGATGGGAACATCCTCCAAAAGGCTAGCTGAATGTTATGGCATGTGTTTGTCTTATTCTCTGAGAGTGTCTCCCCTTTCTTTTTGTTGACGTGTTTGGTGTTGCATATTTTGTTTCTGAAGATAGTCATCAAAACATGAAGTTGCGTAAGTATTTCTTAGACTGCCAAATAGGCCCCTGCTTGTTGGTAGGCATGGTGGACTGGTAAGTGGTGAAAAATTGGTATCATATTTAGCTTATAAAGGGCAGCCCCTTTTTTATTTGGTTTTAAGATAGTTGTTCTAATGGCTGTAGATCTTGCTCTCTTCACAGTCTAAAAAGAGTTTATATAACTATCTAACTATTTTAGATAATAACTGTGCGTAGACTGATTACATATAGCTGCACATATTAACCATAGTTTATATCACTCAATGCAGAAAAAGCAAATTTTGTGTAAGTGCAGTCATAGAATCATTAGGGTTGGAAAGGACCTTAAGATCATCTAGTTCCAACCCCCTGGCCGTGGGCAGGGACACCTCACGCTAAATCATATCACCCAAGGCCTCGTCCAACCTGGCCTTGAACACTGCCAGGGATGGAGCGTTCACAACCTTCCTGGGCAACCTATTCCAGTGCCTTACCACCCTAACAGGAAAGAATTTCCTTCTTATATCTAACCTAAACTCCCCCTGTTTAAGTTTTAACCCATTACCCCTTGTCCTGTCACTACAGTCCCTAATGAAGAGTCCCTCCCCAGCATCCCTATAGGCCCCCTTCAGATACTGGAAGGCTGCTATGAGGTCTCCATGCAGCTTTCTCTTCTCCAGGCTGAACAGCCCCAACTTTCTCAGCTTGTCTTCATACGGGAGGTGCTCCAGTCCCCTGATCATCGTTCTCAGAATCTGTTACACCACATACAGTATTGGCTAATATACCATGTAGGGGAGTTTTCTGGGGGAAACCCTACTATTTAACTTTCCACTGCTACCACCTTGGTTTAGGAAAAAGCCCCTCTGCTAGTAAGAGCTTTCCTTGGCTTTAAAACATATTTAAACGGACATGGCTGCTTGCGTTAAAAAAGTCCCTGTGAGTTTTCAGCTTAAAGATAAAGAAGCAGATAATACCCATCCCCCCTCCACAATTTTATTTCTGAAAAAGAGTTGTAAGCTAAAGGTACCAAATAATACTTGCGTTACTTACTTTAGCTTTTAGGTACAAATAAAGTTTATGGAAAAGGATCTTGGTGACCTTCCTTTCAAGAGATATTGCTCACCCTTTTGGCTGATGCATGTTCCCTTGATGTTGAGAACAACAGATGTCATCCAGCTTCTGAAGGAAAAGTACCTTTTAAGAGGCAGCTGCTTCTTAGTCCAGGCATGGCTGGGCAGATCTTCAGGGTCACCATTTGAGAACAGTGAATCATTAAGATGCCACAGATGAAGTTATTACTTCTTCGGTAAATAAGGGGAGACTTTGCATTCTTGGGCTTTGTGTTCTGGAGAAAAAACATTTCTGTGTTTTCCTTAAGTGCTTTGTGTCTGACAGGAAAAACATCTGATTTTTTTATATAGCCATTTACTAGGATATAACAGAATCACATGATTGTGAGGGTTGGAAGAGACCTCTGGAGATGATCTAGTCTAACCCCCCCCTGCCCTGCCAAGGCAGGGTCACCTAGAGCAGGTTGCACAGGAATGCATCTAGGCTGGTTTTGAATGTCTGCAGAGAAGGAGACTGCACAACCCCCCTGGCAGCCTGTTCCAGCGTTCTGCCACCCTCAACAGAAAGAAGTTCTTCCTCATGTTGAGGTGAAACTTCTTGAGCTTTAGTTTATGGGTACCACTTAAGGAGTCTATCACCACCCTCTTGGAGCCCCTCTTTGAGATATTTAAATGCATTAATGAGATCCCTTCTCAGTCTCCTCTTCTCTAGACTAAACAGGCCCAGCTCCTGCAATCTCTCCTCATGAGAGATGCTCCAGACCCCTGATCATCCTTGTGGCCTCCTCTGGACTCTCTCCAGTAGCTCCTTGTCTTTCTTGTACTGAGGAGCCCAGAACTGGACATAGTATTCCAGATGTGGCCTCAGCAAGGTGGAGTAGAGGGGGAGGATCACCTCCCTTGGCCTGCTGGACACACTCTTCATGATGTACCCCAGGATACTATTGGCCTGTCTGGCCTCAAGGGCACGCTGCTGGCTCATAATCCACTTCTCATTCACCAATACTCTATCTCATCTCTTTACTAAGCTGTGCAAAGATGCCTTTTTTTATGTCTTTTATCATAGTGAAGAGTATTTGCCAAGAAATCAGAATCTGGTTTAGCTCAGCTGAAAAAACAGGGTTTTGAAGTCTGTGCATACCCTTGACTGGCTGATTTTGAGGAAGAGATGGCTTGTGTAACATCAAGTTGCAGGTCCATGAGAATGTAGCTTCTGCTAGAAAATTGTTAAAAAATAAATCTTCCTCAACTGCTATTAAGTTGACCTAAAAGTGTTTCTGTACTTGGTGTCTGTGGCTCCTGTTTTGAGGGGGGCTGCAGGGGCAGCCTCTGTGAGGAGAGCCTGGTGCTGGATATGGCCATTTCCGCACAGCTCTAGTGGACCCACCCTAGAGAACAGTTGAGCCCCTCAGCCAAAATGGTGGCACCTGTTGGAAAACACACCCAGAAAGGGGCAAAATGCCATATGTCAGCATGAGGAGAAAAGTGTGAGAAGCAGCCCTGTGAACACCAGGGTCAGTGGAGGAAGAGAAGGAGCAGGGGCTCCAGGCGCTGGAGGAAAGATTCCTCAGTAGCCTGGGGGACAGGCCATGGTGCAGCAAGTATTTCCCTGCAGCGCGTGGAGGAGTATACCAGAGCAGGTATCTGCTTGGCAGCGTGTGGAGGATACCACACCAGAGCAGGTGGATATTCCTTGAAGGAAGTGTGGCATACGGATTGCTCAGACTGGAGCAGACTTACCTTGAAGCCCTGCAGCCTGTAGGAAAGACCCATGCTGGAGCAGGGGAAAAACGTGAGGAGGAAGGGGTGGCAGATAGCTACTGCAGTGGTGTGACCCCAGCCACCCCATTCTCTGAAACACAGCACTACACAGTTGTGTTAACACATTTCTTTTTCACATTAAAGTGTGTTTTAATGTTTAGGCTAGGTAAAGCGGGACTTGTTTTTCCTTTTGTTGTGAGGTTTGTCTTAAGATGAGTTGACAAACTGTGTGCAAATTTTAGCTTTCTCCCCACACCCCTTTTGGTTTTTTTGCATCATAATTGGCATCTGTTCTCTATGTCATTAACGGTACCTAATTTTCTATGAAGTATCTGACAATTAATTCTCATACTTGCTGCTACAGGGCTTTAGAATTAGAGGCAAATGATGACTGTGCCAGAAGCTTTTATTTGGATATTTTCATTGCTGTTGCCCTCTATTCTCTGTTTTTTGTTTTTTGTTTTTTTTTTCTCATGTTCTCCTAGGATCTTCTTGTTCAAGAGCCTAAAAGCATTTAAAGTTTACAGAATGAAAAGATGGCACAAGCGATGCTGGTACCACCAGGATCTGGCAGCTTCTTCTGTTTCACCAAAGAATCTCTTGCAGCTATCGAAAAACGTATTGCTGATGAAAAAACTCATGATGACGAGCATAAAGATGATGGTGGTCATGAGGAAGATCACCCAAAGCCAAGTCCTGACTTAGAGGCAGGAAAGACACTGCCATTTATTTATGGTGATATTCCTCCGGGAATGGTATCTGTGCCCCTGGAGGACCTGGATCCATATTATATCAATAAAAAAGTAAGTATTTTATATTAAGAGTGTAATTAGAACAGTCCTGTTGAACTATAAAGTGATAAATGCTCTGGTGTGGAGGTAGTCAGAAGCCCTGGTTGAAAGTATTATGCAGTATGTGATATCACCTTAATTACTTTGAGTACACTAAATATGACTGTAACTCTTCTGCTTAATAAGCTTTTCTTTTAATGTCTACGGTTTCCCTATGATGATAGTTTGAGTTAGTGGATTTGATTTAGATGTCCTAAAATCTCTTCAAATCTGATTGAATGCAGATACATTTGAAAACTTCCTCTGTCTGCCTACTCTGTTCCTGGGGTTTCTAGGAAACATAGACAGTACCTGAGATCTATTTCAGTAAGGTAATCTTTGGAAAAAGCGCTCATTCAGTCATCTGCCAAAATGGTTAATTGTCAAACTTTCCTTGAAATCTCATAGAAATATTTGTTTTGTAAAAAGTTAACTGTTAAACACTGTCTGGCTAGGAGTGACATAAGTAAAAAGAATAAATATTGTCATCACATACATGTCAGCTTCATATGATGTGATTTAAGTGGATTTGTAAGAGTTTGTGTCACAGATATGTTTTCTTAGAATTTGCTTCAGGGCCACTGCAACTATTCTGAGTCTCATGGGAAGATTTGATTTTTCTGGCCAGTTATGTTTCTCCTGGTGGTTTTTAATACCAGTTCTCCAGCAAGTAATTGCTCCCTGGACTGCCCCATGAGCAACATGAAGACAGTACACTAGTAGGATAATTTGAGGTCATATGACCTCAATAATAATATGTTACAGAGCAAGGAGGTTCTTCAAAGTTGTTGCTTCATTCCTCTTAGAGTGACTTTATATCTGCATGGATGAGAAGTTTTCCCAGAAATTTCATATAAGTGATGTGGGTTTTTTAATGTAAAAGAGGATTTGTGGCTCAGTATCGGTTCAGCAAAATAGCATAAAAATAACATTGATGCCAGTAGCCTGACGCTCGTTTCTCACATGGGACTGAGTGTAAGGACTAAAACTGTGTACTTTGTGTTTTAATATTTGGTCTATGGTACATGCCCAATATAGACCTGAAGACAAAATCTAAACTAAATATGTACTGCAATGCGACTCAGTTTCTTTTGTAGGTAAAATGAAAACAAAAGGAGAAAAGAGCAAGGGTGGTGACTTTGGCAAGTACAGATGAAGAAAATATGTTTTTATGTAGGCAGAAGTGGAATATAAGCAGTGAGTGGTTATTTTATTGTCTAAATCAATAAAATGCTTGCTGAATTAAAAACAGGACAGGTTCTTGAAATCAAGTGCTAGATAATCAACAGATGAGTAACTTGCATGCAAGTGACCAAAGAGCTATATTATCTCTCTGTAAGAAGCAGTGAAGTTAAAGTAGTGGGGTTTTTGTACAGCATATTGAAAACTAATAATCAGATGTAGGTTTTTTTAGTTAGTTTAGGTTTTGTTGTTGCAACTTCATGAATGCTACTGTCAAATTATCTATTTCTTTTACAATAGAATATCATTAGAAAACAGATTCAATGTTACTACCTTTGTATTTTCAGATACTAGCCTTCTGGGAGAATAATCATAGGAAATAGATTGAATTAAGATTTAATTAGATGACATTTTCATTTTGTCTCATAGTCAAAAAAACCTGGTTGCATAAATGGTACAAGTGATAATTGTACATGCAGTAAAGGCAGTAAAGCCTTTGAAAGCCAAGGATATCTCACCTCAGGAGCGGTTACAAAGGACTGAAATAGTTGCTTATAAGTGTCCAAAAATGTTTGGTTAGGTGTTTTGTTTTGCTTTGCCAACTTTGACCTGAAGTGCAGGTATTACAGCTGGATTAATTTTAAATGTTAAAAATGACAATCTTTTAATGTAATAGCATAATCCTGGGAAAAGCTGAAATGCAGATTTTGTTTAAAAGTACAGAGGATGTCTGGTGTTGATTTTTCATTGCTTATGTGAAAATTTAGACTGGTATTTGCTTGTAAAATTCTACTGATGTGTAAGTGCAGCCTCTATGGCAAACTTGCTAACAGGTGTCCTTAATTTCCTATTTCCTGTCTCCTCTCTTTTTTTCTGTTTGTTTTTGTTTGTTTGGTTTTTTTGTAAGACTTTTATAGTATTGAATAAAGGGAAGACAATCTTCAGGTTCAGTGCCACACCTGCCTTGTACCTTTTATCTCCTTTCAATATTGTTAGAAGAATAGCTATTAAGATTTTGGTTCATTCATATCCTTTTCAAGTGGTTTGTTAAAAATTATTACTGGTCTTTTTTAATCTTTAATAACAATGGGGGTTTTTGTTTAGTGCTTAAATGTGTACCTACATTTAATTCTTCCTTTCAAAATGAATCAGAGCTAAGATTTGTCTCTTTAGCTTTCTGGTTAAATTCAGAGGGAGATACACAGCATGTGTGCCTAGATTACAGAGTTAGTGATATAGCCATCATTATTGTGAAACCTCTTTGCATTGTTGATGACATTATTTGCATCATTATTTGCACCGTTATTTGCATTATTGATAACAAGAGTATGTTCCTTAACTATAGTCAACATTGTTCAGCATGCTCATTATGCTCACTATTTTGACAAACTGTGTTTTTATGACATGGAGTAACCTTCCAGAGTGGGCAAAGAATGTAGAGTAAGTATACTTAAATCAGCTTGTAATTTTTTATATGGTTTAAAAACAAAAAGTTAAGAGCTAGACTATATAGTTTTACTTACTCCCGTGTGTTATACCAGTATTCTCCTTTTTCTAGCCTGAGTTTGATCCTAGCTGCTACTCAAAGCAGCATAGACCTTCAAGGTCAAGGAAGAAAACAAGCTGTGATATTGTTATTTTTTTCCTCTGAACAATATTCTGATTAATACTCTTAATTCAGAGTGTTTGTACAACTAATGCTTTTATGCATTCTCCTTGAGCTGTTCCTTCGGAATTTTTATATATATATGTAAAAAAAAAGAAGAATAATAAGGCCATTCTGCCTGAAACTACTTCTTTTCATTGAGGAAGATGCTTTCTAAGGCCCTTTGAGGCATCTTCATTTTGTATAACAAAATCTAAAAGGGGTCTCTATATTTTAGAGAAGAGGAGACTGAGGGGTGACCTTATTAGTGTATATAAATATATAAAGGGGGAGTGTCACGAGGATGGAGCCAGGCTCTACTCAGTGGCAAACAATGATAGGACAAGGGGTAATGGGTACAAACTGGAACACAAGAGGTTCCACTTAAACGTGAGAAGAAACTTCTTCTCAGTGAGGGTGACGGAACACTGGAACAGGCTGCCCAGGGAGGTTGTGGAGTCTCCTTCCCTGGAGACATTCAAAACTCACCTGGACACATTCCTGTGTGACCTTATCTAGGTGTTCCTGCTCTGGCAGGGGGATTGGACTAGATGATCTTTCGAGGTCCCTTCCAATCTCTAGCATACTGTGATACTGTGACACACACACCCTTATTAAAGAAAATACCTCTGCTAAGGATTATTATTTGACATTCTCAAGTATACCTGGTCATCCATCAAGTGCTAGAAAACCCTAGGTTTCATTTACCTATGGATTTTTTTTTCTGACATGGCAACCATGCTGAAGTTTTTATTTGAGCAAAAATATTTTTGTGATAGTCATGATTATTATTATTATTTCTGCTGAAATTTCAAAATCTTATATGCCAGGAACTGGAAAAATGTATCAGATAAAATAAATAATCGATCCAATTATCTTGCCGAGCAGTGGTGGGAAAACAGCCATAGTTTATGTGAGTTTGTAATTACTGTTACAGTATGTGTAACAGTTACTGGGTCCTAGTGGTTTTCCATTATGCCTGTGGTGTTGTATCAATGAAGGACAATCTTATACTTCTGCTTGGATGTTTTCTCATAGATACACTTTCACTGGAATTTATACTTTTGAGTTTCTGGTAAAAATCCTTGCAAGAGGCTTCTGTATAAATGATTTTACTTGCCTTCGTGACCCCTGGAACTGGCTCGATTTTGTTGTCATTTCCTTTGCGTAAGTATATAGTGTTTTTAAAGTAAAATATCAGATTTTTTTTTTTTTTTTAACCTGTAATAATTTGTTTGGGTTATTTTATCTCATGTAAAATGAATTGTAGTTGAATTGTGTTTCAACTTTTTCCATTTTAGTATTTTACACTAATGTAGCACACAGCAGAATTAGTGGACGGTCCCACAGTTTAAAAGAGATGTTACCACTGAACAATTAATTTTAAAGAGTATTTAAACAATATAAACAGGGAAATCATTTTTAATTTACATTCAATGGAGATTCACTTAAGTGTGTGTTTCTTAGGGAAAACTTAGTTGAAACAGGAATATATGAATTGCAAGTCTTTCATTTAAAGTTCCCCTTCCAAAAATTCCAGTCTGGATTACAGGTCCAGGTAAGCAGTGTATGCTTTACCTCAATTCTGAATAACTGTGATTTAATCCTACAGGTATATAACAGAATTTGTAAACCTAGGCAATGTTTCAGCTCTTCGAACTTTCAGAGTATTGAGAGCTTTGAAAACTATTTCTGTAATTCCAGGTAAGAAGTAAATGTGTAAAATAGTAGGCACTCTACATCACCTCTGTTTAATTTTGTGTGTGCTGTCATTGTGTTTGTGTGTGGAATCCCTCACTACAGATATGTGACAGAGTTTGTGGACTTGGGCAATGTCTCAGCCTTGAGAACATTCAGAGTGCTTCGAGCTTTGAAAACAATATCAGTCATCCCAGGTGAGAGCTAGGTTAAACACTGAGGCTGACTGAAATTCGAGAGGAGCTGAACTCTTATCTTTAACAGAAGCATCCAGATTTTAGTCTTAAGTGCAATTTGATTCCCTTTTCTAATACTCTAAAATGCTCAGCCTCAGAGTTTAATACATTCTTGCATGAGAAACTGAATCACATATCCTGTGCATACTTCCATTTCATGGTGTCGAATTTTCTCTCCCACATTAAGGATCAAAATGTTTTTTTTTTTTTTATTTTTCTCTCACTAATTTTAATGTTACTGTTTATTGAAGACATTTGGGATTGAAAATTTCAGTCTGTTGTAGAAGTTGAATTCCTGACAAAAGACCAAGATAATAAAGCATGGGAACTGCATGGTGTATTTATTACCTTAAGATGCCTGTCTTCACCAAACTACAGCTCCAGTTGAAGAGGATGCAAAAGAATGCAGTCATAAGAATTTCTACCACAGTGCAATTGTGTTCTGTTTTTGTTTGCTGTTGTAGAACCAATGTATTGGAATAGAGCACTGTTAAAGGTTTGGAGAAAGAGGCATCAAGAAGAAAATGAAATGACAAATTTTCTTTACATGTAGTTTACATGTATAGAAAGCATGAATAAAAAGTTCCCTCTTCATTTGAACAGCAAGTGTTTTGGAACGTGTCACATTCATTCACATTCATATTTTCAAATTAATTTGTCAGGAACCATAAGACTCATTGGTACTTTTTTTTCCTTTGGAAAATATTTTTAAGACTTTTTAGAAGCTGTGCATGATATTTGTATGTTAGAGCAGTTCACGTCACATTTTAGTGTAGGTAAATATTTAATATGATAACAAAAATCTGCTTCTCTCTGCAGGCTTGAAGACTATTGTTGGAGCCTTAATTCAGTCTGTGAAGAAGCTCTCAGATGTAATGATTTTGACTGTGTTTTGCCTGAGTGTATTTGCACTAGTAGGGCTGCAGTTGTTCATGGGCAATTTGAAGAATAAATGCTTGTTCTGGCCATCAGACAATTCAACATCTTTTGAAAATTACCTAGCTCCATACTTTAATGGCACGGAGTTTGACTGGACAGCATACATTGAGAATGAAAGTAAGAAACACTTTTGCAACTTAAAAAAATTTTTGTGTTTAAACACATTCACACACAAGATTACTATTTCATACTGTAGGTTAAAGGTAAAAAGCAATTAAATGTGATGACAAAGAGTAGGGATTTGCATGTATTTGTATCCCAAACCTATGCTGACATGATTGTTCTGCACTTAGAAACATATTTATAGGGTTAGGTTGGTTTTAGAATCACAGATTCATTCAGGTTGGACAAGATCTCCACAGTCAGCCAGACCAGCTGCTGCTTGCCTGCAGGTCCAGTCTCTAACTACTCAGTGCCATGTCCAGTCAATTTTTTAGTATCTCTGAGAACTGAGATACCACAGTGTCTCTGGGCAGCCTGCCCAGTGTTTGACCTGTCTCACAGTATCTTTTTAAAATATCAAATCTGAATTTTAAACTTTTCATAATTGCCTCTTAACACTTCCAGTGTGCGCCTCTGGGAAGAGTCAGGCTCCATCTTGAGTTTTTCATGTTGTAGGCAGTGTGAAGATCCACCTACACCCCCCACATCCTCCCACCCTGATCTCAAGGCTGAACAAACCTAATTCTTTCAGCCTCTGCTTGCATCTTTAGGTTGCAAATAAGGTAGAAAAGCACTAGATAAATATCAGCGATTTCCTAGTTAAGATGTACTTTTATTATTAGGTAGATGTAAGAAATCAGTTGGTCTCTGTTAAATAAAGAACTCACTAAGCAAGTAGTGGTTCTGATAGGAAAGAAGATGGTATTCATCTTGTAGGACATATTGTTTACTAAGGGGACTGACAAAGACATCTTAATCGAGATGTTTTTCAGTAGTCTTAATCTCTGTAGACTGAAGTGATAACAGGCAGGTTCAGAAACAGACAGCTATTTTTTGTGTTTGTGTCATATTAAGTGGTAACACCAGTAACCATGAGATGTAGTACATCATCTTCTAATTGCCAAAAATTTGATTCATTTTCATGTGTGAGTGTGTGCTGGAAGTGGATTTACGGGGTATTGCTCAGTAATTATTTGCAATAGTGTGTTTAAAGAAAAACAAATTGGTAGAATAGTGGATGCTAGCTCCCTCCTCACTGACCCAAAAGCAAAAGCAAATGCAGTTGTTACAGGCTGAGTTTTGATGAGTCATGTTTCCTTCCTTCCTTAAAAATGGACATTAAAATTCTTTTTTCTGTATTTTCAGATTTTCTTTCTATACTTCTGAATTGTTAATGTTCTCAAAATTCTGTGACTGTATTTACATTTTTTGTGCAATCTATTATTTTAGCTGGTTTATTTGCCTAAGAAGTGTTGCAGAAATGGACTGATGATAGTGCTTTGTGGATAATTTTGGCTGATAGCTTATATGCTGTAGAACACTTGTGAATTTTCTCTTCAGATACAGTATAGAGGTTTTCTATTTCCATTTTCCACTAAGTATCAATCTAAAACTAAACCACAGAACTAAAATCTTCAAGAATGTCATTTGCTTCCTATACTACAGCCATTGACTTTGCTGGGAGTCTCTACAGAGTGCGAGGAAGTTCCACCTAGTTATGTTTATATTCCTCCATTCTTATATAACCTGTTCTTAATCATTTTTATATGTCAGTTGTATTATAATTTCAGTGAACTCAGTTGTTTGTCCTCCTAGTATTATTTTTCATCATATCATATGCTGGTCAGCTGTGAGTGACTGTGATGCCATCTAGTGACTTTTTCTAACATATGTGCATTTTCATTTGTTAAGGAACAAAGCCAGATTTACTTTTTGAAAATATATGAACAATCCACATGTCAGAGTATTGGCACCTGGCATTTAGATCAGTAGCTGAACATTCAGAGTTTTGGCGAGCTCTAAAGAATCTATGGAAATAATAGGATTATAATATTTCTAACATTGTGTAAGTATTGTTATTGAATGGTAGGATTTTGGCATTACTAGGCTTGATGTAAGTGTTCAGTTTGCAATCCTCCTATCTTCATATATTCTTCATCATAGTTTCTGACTAAGTAGTTTTTTACCCTTTTAAACCCCAAGCCTTTTGTCAGGCTCTTTGCCAGCCTGCTGTCTTACTTTCACCTTGCTCTCTGTCTGCCAAGACCCCCCAGTGTCTTTTCTGCAGAGCTACTCCCCAGCTGGCAAAGCCCCCAGCCTGTATCACTCCAAGGGGTTCCTCCTTCCCAGGGACACAACTCTGCATTTGACTTTGCTGAATTTTCTGTCTCCTGTCAGCCCTTTCCTCCAGCCTACATAGATCCCTCTGAATGGGATCTGCCCTCAATTTACTTCTTCCATAGTTAGTTACCATCTTTCTATCTGTATTCTTTTTATTTGTTTTAAAGAACAACATAGTTTGTCATTCTTTTATTTCTGAACCCTACAACCTTATAATTAAAAGAAAAATTCTGTAAATTAGTTTACAGTCCAGCAGCTGTTACAACATTGTCATTGGAACATCCATCTTCCTTTTAAATGCTACCTTCATATTTTAATCACAGGATGTTCTAGTTAATAATTGCCAATGTTAGCCAGCCATTGTAAATAGTTCCATTTTAAATGAGGTAGGCTTTAATTATCTGATTACAGTCTGCCTACTGAATAAGCAAAAGAGTTCTAGGCTTTGTGCTTTATTTCTCTGACTTACTAAACATCAGATTTTGGAAGGATTTTCAGTATTTGCTATAAAATAAGAAATGACTATGTAATTTATGTTTAAATGTTCTAATCATTGTTCTAGGATTTCTTTTTTACATCATGTTTTTATTTTATTCTTTAATTTTGTAACTTTACTTACCAGTATGGATGTGCCTGTATTTGAACCCCTTATTGGGAAAACACGAATGGGAGATTATGAACATTCAAACCATGGTAACTTGGACATAGGTTCATCCTCACAAAAAAACCTGCCAAAACCTCCTACTGATAAGAATCATGTTGCTTCCTGTTTTTTCTTTAGGTAATTTCTATCGCTTAAAAGGACAAAAGGATTATCTACTTTGTGGCAATAGCTCAGATGCAGGGTAAGGTACACTGAAAATTGCATTCTACCTGTCTAACCAAAGTGCAAAACACATCACTCTAAACTTGAGAAGCTAATTTAGCTACCTGACTTCACATTAATGTGTGGTCATGGTTTGTAGTAAGTAAAAATTTGAATGAGTAAAAATGTCAAATCAGGCAATACGTTGCTGTAAATTCCTTTAAAAACCTCTTATGTAAATAGAAAAATTGCATTTCAGGGAATCAGTCCATCCCTTTGTTTTGGTTTGTTACTTCTTCAAAACAGATATACTTAAGTCTTTTTTGGTAAACATTTCATGTATATATATATAAGTAACTATCAGGTAACTTTATGTGTGTATGTAAATATGCATCAAGTGTACATGCACATACATGAAAAGAAATATTTATAGTATTTTTTCTATAGTGGCTTTGGAGGCAAGAACCTCTTCTACTGTTTAGGACTAGAATCGTAACTGAAACAGTGTGCTTACAGTTGATACCAAGATTAGATCACCTAATACATAAACTGAGATGTACAGTTTTAGGAGATAAAAGTATTGCTATGGTGGTATTTGCTGTTGAGGAATTGGCAGAATTTGTTAATTTGACTTGACCAATTCAGAGACTTGAGGAAACCAAGAAATCTGGTAGGCCAACCCTGCTGAGAGATAGAATTCAGCATAAAAATATGTATACTGACTTTCTGGTTTTTTGCATGAAATTATTCACCATATGGAGTCTCTGTGTTAAGTAAATACATTGTTTCCGTGGAAGACATATCTGCAGAGGTCATACCAAACTCTTGGGAATAAGTTTTATTTTGTATTTAATGGTGAAAGAAGGTAGGAATAAAGATTTTCATTTACTTATTTCCTCTTTTCTGGCTTTTTAAAAAACACTCTTTTCATTTTCCCACTAAATTTTAAAATATTGTAAGCTGCAAATAGATGCCTAAGGTACAATAACTTAAAAACAAATGTAGTATTATATATTGTTTTCTTTTTTATATAGATTGCTTTACTTTTTTTTTTTACTCTCTTAGTAAATGTCCAGAAAAGTTTATCTGTGTGAAAGCTGGTAGAAACCCCAACTATGGATACACAAGTTTTGATACATTCAGTTGGGCATTCTTGTCACTGTTTCGACTTATGACACAGGACTACTGGGAAAATCTTTATCAGCTGGTGAGTGTATAGTAAAAATTGTGGTTAGTGTCTTATTGTCCCCAAATTAAACATGGAAAGGCCATTCATATTTATATTTCATACCATTGTTGTTGTTTGCAATTGAAAATCAATTTGTGAAGAGAGTCAAATTCAGTTGCAGAATTAAGCCGACATGGGCACTTACTACAGAATCTCACATGATTTCTGAAGAGGCCCATGAGGTTTTTTGATCTTTAATTTTTGCTATGTATTTTTCATTTTGTGCCTCATGATAGGATCTTATATTCAAAAACTTTAATACTGAGTTTAAATTGTAAAAATAATTCCATGACAGCAAAATCTGCATCTAAGTTTTTGTGCTGGAAATCCTGTTTTTCATAACTAAGAATGTGTGTCTTCTATAAATTACTTTCCTTACCATAGATTTTCATACGTAGTGTGTGAAAATCTGTTAATAAATATTGTCTTCTAAGTATTTAATCAATTGTGCCATCTTTAATTCTTTTGGTTTTTTTCATGGGGAAAGCATACTCGCACACGGTAAGTGTACTAAGCATCCAACCTGTGATACGTGATTCATATTAAAGACTCTAATTCCACATTCTTTTCAAGATTATTAGGCATTAAAAGAGCTTTGTCTCAAAGCAGCATTATCCTTAAATATGTTTTTAACATACATGAATGCTCCCTTTTTTTGATTATTTTGTAATTCGGAAAGCTTGTATGATCTTATTACAGAGCAGCTCAATAATAGTTTTGCACTTTTCAAATTCAGTAAATGCTTGTGAATTGCAGAACTGATGCATGTCTTTACCAGATGGATCATTTCTCTTCTTCTCTTATAGACACTACGAGCTGTTGGCAAAGCATACATGATATTTTTCGTTCTGGTAATTTTTCTGGGTTCTTTTTATCTGATTAACTTAATTTTGGCTGTGGTTGCCATGGCCTATGAAGAACAAAATCAAGCAACTCTGGTTGAAGCAGAACAGAGGGAGGCAGACTTGCAGCAGATGCTTGAACAGCTGAAGCAGCAGCAAGAAGCAGCTCAGGTATTTTCTAACAAGAGTTTGGATTTTAGTATATGCCATTGCATGCTGTTTGTTCAAACCCGAACCAATAATTCAGTTAAAAAAAAAAAAAGCCATTCTTTTACATATCTTGCAAGTACTTTAGTCTGCTTTCTCCATGGCTTTTTATTGCTTTTTAAGTATAATGTCTAAAATGTCAATGAATTTCTGAACTGAGAACAAAAAGTACTCCACAAATCAGTTTAATAGTTTTTTTAATAAATATTTATTCTCTAGAGGTAGTATCTAGTAGCCTGTCATGATATTTTTCCAAATTCTCAGAAGTATTTGCAATATTTGTGGAATACTTGTCAAGCCTGGATTAGAATATAAATGATTTTTATCCTTAAATTTCTGAATAATTTTTTGCTACCTGTACTGCCACCAGTGAATTAAAGACTGGAAGTAGTACCCATAAGTTTTTTCCAAAGAACATCTTAAGGAAGCTGTTACTTACAATAACAGCAAAAATTAGTTTATTAAATTGATACAGATTGAAGTATGACTTTATTTAGCTCTTTTGTTTGCAATGGAATTCAATCTAATTGATAAATTTAGTAATTTTCAGTTATTTTTCTCATGAGCTTTGTGGGTATATGCAGTGCCTTCTGACTTCATGATGTGGATGTAAAACAGAAAATTTGAATGGCAGCTTTCATAACTGCCCTTTTATTTTAACTCATATTGCAGAATTTCATTAGAAGGCTTTCACAAATCCATATAGGCCTTTGTCAAACATTTAGAAGTAATTTGCTATAAATCTTAGGAACGATGACTATAGCTTCCTTTAAAAAATGGTGTGATTTGTAAATCATCATGTTAAATAATTGCTGTGTCAGGCAATAGCAGCTGCAGCAGAGATGACTGAGTACAGCGGTGAAAGTGGGATTGGTGGACCCTCAGATAGTTCTTCAGAAGCATCCAGGATTAGCTCAAAAAGTGCCAAAGAGAGAAGAAATAGAAGGAAGAAAAGAAGGCAGAAGGAGTTCTCTGGAGATGAGGATGACATGAAGGATGAAAAGGTTCCAAAATCTGAATCAGATGGCAGTATCAGAAAGAAAGGTTTCCGTTTTTCTTTGGATGGGAACAGACTTGCTTATGGGAAGCCGTTCACATCACCGCACCAGGTACTGTGAATAGTGCAGTTGTTATTTTGGGGTTTGTAAGGTAACCATAATATCCAACAAACTTCACTGCACCTCTGCAAAGTAATGCAACCAAGAAGAAGTAATGTTGCATTGTTCTAAATCTTGACTTAATGTTATTATTTTCTAGATTGTACCTAAGCAAGTTTTTTGATTTCTCTCTCACTTTGTTTAGGATGTGGTGGGTCTTACGATGCACAGCAGCATTGTGTTTTCCCTAGTTCACTTGAAATAGGAATCCCTTATTAATTAATAAAAGGAATTTTTTAATGTATCAGTGTAGGAGACTAAGGGTATTGACACTTTCTAATATAATGCATGATCTCTGTGGATCATTAGAAGTTCTAGAAGTCCTGATTTTTCTCTTTAATACACAGGTGGAAGCTCCTATGGCCTTATGCATGTTCATTCTTTTCTCTCCAATAATTGTTTAGGTATGTGAATGGGTAAATTTACAGTATGACTTGCAACTCTAGGGCACATTTCAAATGTACCTAGGGCACTGTATTAAAAATAATGCTATCAGATTCTTGGGGGACATATTTTATGATTTTTTTTATACATAGGTATGCAGTAAATCTATGTATGCATTTTGTTTATGTTTCCTTTGCAGTCTTTACTGAGTGTTCGTGGTTCCCTATTTTCTCCCAGACGTAGTAGCAGAACAAGTCTCTTCAGTTTTAGAGAATACGGAAGAGATATAGGATCTGAAAATGACTTTGCTGATGATGAGCACAGCACATTTGAGGATACTGGGAGCAGAAGAGGTTCTCTCTTTTTGCCACGCAGGCATGGTGAACGGCGCAGTAGTAACATTAGTCAGGCCAGTAGACCCTCAAGAAGGCTGGCAGTGTTTCCAGTGAATGGGAAGATGCACAGCACTGTGGATTGCAATGGAGTGGTTTCCTTAGTGGATGGACCACCAAGTCTGTTGTTGCCTACTGGACAGCTTCTGCCAGAGGTGATAATAGATAAACCGACAACTGATGACAATGTAAGAAAGTTTAAAATTGCTCCATGTTTTATGACCTCTATTGCAGCAGACAATGTTTTAGTGGAGTTAAATGGTTTGAAAATGAATGAGAACTTGTGAATGCTTTTGCATATCTTACTGTAGTGGAATGGGTTTAGGGTGATTCAGTCAAGAGTGAGAAGCTGAAGCATGAAAATGAAAGAGGGCAAAGTACCGCATTTTTATATACCCGCAGAGCAAGGATATGCCTACACCTGCTTAGTGAAACAAATTAGTAATGTTCAATTGCTAAATTTGGCCTAGAACCCAAAATGGGGTGCTCAGCTTTCTACACATTCTGCAGATTGTTTTGTTGTCTTCATATGTTTTCTTTCCTTATAGTTTTAGCTTCTTTAAAAAACGTATTTCCTAGCTCTCTATTAATAATCTGCTGGTCCTGCTTTTCCCCTGTGTCCATATATTTGGTATTGTGCAAGTCGTGCAGTCTTAAAGATGATGTTGACATGTTGGAAGCTCTGAAACCCTTTTTTTTTCTCCTGAGTCTGAGAAATGAGCTGAGTTTCCCACTGCCTTGTATCAAGGTGTAGCTTAAAAAAAAGAAAAAAGAAAGTACATGCAAATTAATGTTTCTCCTTCTGTCAGTTTTTCCGTTTCCCCCAGTCTGCTTTAGGAATGGATCAGAAGGATCTGTTGCATATGTTTTCCTAGAAATTTTTATTGAAACAAAAAATTTTTACCTGGGTCACAGCATCTGAAAGTGCATCAGCCAGATTCCTTGCACTTACAGTCCTCTTGTAGTTCATTACGCTTTCATTTTCCTGCCTTATTTAATTTACTGAAAAAAAATCTGCCTATGCTCATACGTTCAAAAATTCTTCATAACTGAGGTGTGTTCATTGACACAACACAGCTTTCAATTTTTTTTTAATAAAATACCTAAAAAAGAGTATTCATTTTTTTTTGGGTCACCCAGATTTTTTCTGTTTCTTCAGTAGAAATTAATAACATAAATTGGAGATGATAGTTATTAAATGTTAAAGTTAACTTTTAAATTAGTTTTGAATATGTATGGACATTAAGACTAATTTTTTTTATATTTTTATTTTTAAATGAATTCTAGAAAGTAATTTATTGCAGAAAACTTCCTAATGTAAATCACTTATTATAAATATCTTGTGAATTGAACTAGTTCAACAGTGAAATATTGGTAGAAAAAGCATGGAACTGAGAACTGGGAATTTTTAATCAGTCTGGGTTTGTTTCCTTGACTGTGGTCTCCTTCAGTATTTCTTTATGTCTAATGGCGAGCTAATGCTAGTTAACTATAATGTGATTATAATCTGAGAATTAAATATAAAAATCATTCTATGGTATTTTATACGTATTAACAGTATTCAGAAATATAACATGAAAACAGCAATTTAGAAAAAAATACTAGATTTATATGTATAATAGAAGAAAAATCTGATACAGCAGCACTTAAAGGCTTTGTATACTATAAATTCATTGAAACAGAAGTCTTTGACAACTGTTTTGCAGTATTTCTAATATTGATTTTAATCCCCCGCTTTGTTTCTATAGAGCACTACTACAGAAACAGAAATAAAAAAGAGGTCTACAAGTTCCTATCAGATACCAGTGGAGTTGCTGGAGGACCCTGATTTAAGGGAAAGAGCCATGAGTATAGCTGGCATTATCACAAATACAATGGAAGGTGTGTCATAAGTGCAGATGTGCTACCTTAGAACAGTAACTGTACAAGTGAAGGCAATCAGGAAACCTAAAGCTGCAGTTCTTATTCCCTTGTCTTCGGTGTTATCTTGCAGGCTGAAACACCTTGGCCTTTTTGTTTGTTTGTTTTTTTGAGAAAGATACTACTTTTTGTAGAGAACTTGATATTTTGCAGGATATAAATTCATTAAATAGTGATAAAAATGAAAAAAACACAACCCTTCAGCAGAAACAGAAGGCTGAGGGGAGACCGTATAGCAGTCTTCCAATACCTGAAAGGGGACTACAAGAAATCTGGAGAGGGACATTTTACAAGGGCATGTAGTAACAGGACAAGGGGGAATGACTTTAAGCTGACAGAGATTTGGATTAGATGTTAGGAAAAAATTCTTCACTGTGAGGGTGGTAAGGCACTGGAACAGGTTGCCCAGAGAACTGGCTGCCCCATCCCTGGAAGTAGAGGCAAGTTGGATGGGGCTTTGAGCAACCTGGTTTGGTGGAAGATGCACCTGTCCATGACAGGGGAGTTGGAACTAGATGAGCTTTAAGGTCCCTTCCAACCTGAACCATTCTAATAATTGTAACTGTGAATGTTATTGACATAGTCTCAGAATACCTTGAAGGTATTATATCACAATGCGAATATGAAAGATAAAAAATATATTAGCCATTGCAAATACACAGACTGGATAAATGAACAAAAGTGCATGTACATAGTGAAAAAAGAAATTAAGCAGTCAAAACATCTTCTATTTAAAGAAAATGTTTCTAACAGAATAAGAAACATGTTCTAATTGAAATAAATAACATGTATGTGTTTTGTACTAGTTATTCATGTTTAGCAATACAGATATTGGAAGAAATACCTTGTGATAAATTTTCTACTATATTGTAAAAATGTGATAGTGACTTAAGGGCCAGGCCTTAGTTAATAAGGAGAACAAAATTTGCAGGAAGATTATTTGGAACAGTGAAATTATTACTAGTGAAATTCTTGATAAAGTTTGAATAATTTTCAAACACCTAGTCGTGGTAAAATTAGCCTTATTTTTCCTGAAGATAAGTATTTGAACATTTGAGAGGACTCTGAACTTGGAAGTCGTAAAGAGAAAGCTGTCCCTAAATGTAAGCATAAATATTTTAGGTTTTTTTGTAACAGCATCGTATGATATTAAAAATAGATAAGTTTATCAATTACTAGCTCAAAATTCTTGAGGTTTTTCTCTAAGTCTTCTGAAATCTGAGGAAGTTTCTCCAAACATCCTTAATGGATCCATGGGTAATGATTAAACCCTGAAAAAGCAGATAAACAAACTCTATCTTCGCTTCCTCCAAATCATTGTTCACTTTTTTTTTTTTTTCCCCCTACAGAACTTGAAGAATCCAGACAAAAATGTCCACCTTGCTGGTATAAGTTTGCCCACACTTTCTTAATTTGGAATTGTTGGGAGCCCTGGTTAAAAGTGAAGAATATAGTTGAATTTATTGTAATGGATCCACTTGTTGACCTAGTTATAACTGTTTGCATAATTTTAAACACGCTGTTTATGGCCATGGAACATTACCCAATGACTAACAATTTCTGTATTGTGCTTAAAATAGGAAATCAGGTAAGTTCCCTAGTGGACACAGCCTCTAGGTTGGGTTTGAGGTGGTTGGTTCATTTGTTTTATAATGGCAATAATATAGATCATGTTATCTAGTATAGTTTTTAACCTATGTTTGTTGTGAAAAATAGTTCTGTTGATTATGGTGTAACAAAATAATAAAACAATTTTGTTATTAGAATATATAAAATTCTAGTACATGTTGAGATTGTATTCAGGTTTAAGTCTAGAGTTGTTAATGTGTCAACATTTTAATTTTAGGCTTATATTTTTAGCCAGTATCAACATAGTTCAATGTTTTCACCTTAACCAGGAGTCAGAGAGCATTATCTATGGAAAGTAATCCTGTCGCTGTTTAAAATAAATTCAGGATGTGTTTGAGGAGAAAGACAGGGGAGATGAATAGGTGAGGAACAGTGACTGTTGCAGACATCTTGTCTGTCTTGTGATCCTGCCTGTGTGTTTTACCCAGGAAGTACAACCATTTTTTCCTGTCATATTTAATATTAATGTAATTTTGAGCCCTGTGAGTGTAAGAATTTGTGTTTACACCCAGTCAGCTAAAATGTCACTGTACTACATGTGTAGTTTCAGCAGTTGATTGTTTGCTTTTTGAGCTGTGTAGCACTCTCTTTTAAGAACTGTCAAATGCTCCTGGGTTGTTTTGTTTTGAAGTTTGCTCATCTTCCCAGTAAAAGATAACAATTTATGCAGTTCTGGAGATACTGGTGGTCATAAATCTACAGTAAACACAACAAATTATTTAAGAGGCGTTTGCTTTCTGCTTCAGGTAGTGTCAGAGACATTGAGAGGCAGAAAGGAGCTTTAGTTTAAGTATGAGCCTTGGCATTATTGGCCTTTTGTTTTGTTTTTTTTTTTTTCAGCTAGAGAGAGAAGATGCGCTTACTTTATCTAGAATCATAGAATCATAGAATAGTTAGGGTTGGAAAGGACCTTAAGATCATCTAATTCCAACACCCCTGCCATGGGCAGGGACACCTCACACTAAACCATTCCACCCAAGGTTCTCTCCAACCTGGCCTTGAATGCCGACAGGGATGCAGCATACACAACCTCCCTGGGCAACCCATTCCAGTGCCTCACCACCCTAACAGGAAAGTATTTCCTCCTCATATCCAATCTAAACTTCCCCTGTTTAAGTTTTAACCTGTTACCCCTTGTCCTATCACTACAGTCCCTAATGAAGAGTCCCTCCCCAGCATCCCTATAGGCCCCCTTCAGATACTGGAAGGCTGCTCTGAGGTCTCCACGCAGCCTTCTCTTCTCCAGGCTGAACAGCCCCAACTTTCACAGCCTGTCTTCATATGGAAGGGGCTCCAGTCCCCTGATCATCCTCATGGCCCTCCTCTGGACTTGTTCCAACAGTTCCATGTCCTTTTTATGTTGAGGACACCAGAACTGCACACAATACTCCAAGTGAGGTCTCACGAGAGCAGATAGAGGGGCAGGATCACCCCCTTCAACCTGCTGGTCACGCTCCTTTTGATGCAGCCCAGGATACAGTTGGTTTCTGAGCTTTGAGGGCACACTGAAGCCAGCTCATGTTCATTTTCTCATCGATCAACACCCCCAAGTCTTTCTCCACAAGGCTGCTCTGAATCTCTTCTCTGCCCAACCTGTAGCTGTGCCTGATTGCTCCATCCCAGGTATAGGACCTTGCACTTGGCATGGTTAAACTTCATGAAGTTGGCATCAGCCCACCTCACAAGTGTGTCAGGGGCCCTCTGGATGGCATTCCTTCCCTCCAGCGTATCAACCGAACCACTCAGCTTGATGTCATTGGCAAACTTGCTGAGGGTGCTCTCAATCCCACTGTCCATGTCAGTGACAAAGATGTTGAACAATTTAAGGTCTCATGAAAACTCTTAAGAGTGCATCACTCCCCAGTTCACGATCAGTTCATATTTTTTCACACACCTTTAATTTAAAGCAGCTTCCATTGTGGCAAAAGCAAGTTTTATTATCTTGCTGAGAAAAGTTCTTTAATTAGATGGGCAGCAAATATGAGGAGCAAACAGGAGGCCTGTTAGGAATAGTTTATTCTTCACTAGTCACTAAACATGTCTCAGGTTTAACTTCAATTAATAGTGTTATGCTATAGCTCATTTTAATGTTGTCACTTTTCCTGTGAGTTTCTGCTTCTGTTAATTTTCTCTACTGACATTCTGCTGTCAGAGGAATTGTTACTTCTTAAGTGTTCTTTATGTGCTGATTCAACTTCCTCATATTCATCTATAAAGTAACAATAAACATTCTTCCTTCAGGTTTTTACTGGAATTTTTGCAGCAGAAATGGTTCTCAAGATAATTGCCATGCATCCTTTTTATTATTTCCAAGTTGGCTGGAATATTTTTGATAGTTTTATAGTTGCCCTTAGTTTGGTGGAGCTTTTTCTGTCAAATGTGGATGGATTATCCGTTCTGCGATCATTCAGATTGGTAAAGAAATAAGTGATTATAATATATCTGTGTTAATTAATTCATTATTTTTATTTTAATTGTATTAATGTAAATAAGACATTTCAGTAATATGTGTATTTTTTGCTAAGTGTTTTAAAAACATGTTTTAAAAAATTATCACTGAGTAGTGTGTGCCATTTTAAGGTTCAGAAGCAACTAAGTATTTTTCAAGGGAAAGCTGTATTTTTTTTTATAATTGTTTTGACACAGATGGGTAAAGCAGAGTGACGTGTACAATTTATTTAATGCCTATTGAGAGATATAAACAAAACATTTGTAGTCTTCTGTCTGCTTTGATATCTGGAAATTGCAAGACTAGAAATGTTCTTTTAGATGCAGAAATTATAAAATACATATTTTTCAATTTAAAAAGATTGGGGTTTTTTTTTCTTATTTTTTTTCTTCCTCCCTGGCAAAATAAAGTATGCTTTATTTTATTAGAAAAAAAAAAATAAAACTGAGAAATTAACTATGAGACATTTTTAACCTGTGATGTCTTTCCATTTTGCATTTCCATTTTGCTTTATCTGAAAACAAAAAAATATTTAATACCTTTTTTTATTTCAGATGGATTATGGCTTATAAGGAGTATCAATTATATTTTTTCCCCTTCATTATTTAAAATGTTTAACCTAGAGCTTGTGTTGGGCTTTTTTTTTCTCCAGACTGTGGAGGCAGTATTCTTTTGGAACACCATTTTTTGAGAACTTCTTAATCCTTTATTTTCTGTCAGTAGAATGCTGTTGAGCTTTCTTGTGGTTTTTGCTTTTGTATTTGGCTTTTTTTTTTAATGTGATTTGTTTCTGCACGTAATTGTTGATGTGTATGCCATGTTCAGAATTTACTATCTGAACAAATTCAACCAGTGTGCTGTTTCTTTCATGTAGAAAAGAATACAGACATGCTGTACAAAAATGAGCAAAGTCTAAAATGTATTAGGCTTTAGAAATGTGGATTTTGTGAAACTCCTGTTTCTGTGTAAATTATGGCTGTTGTCATCATGCTGAAGTTCCTTATTGTCATTGCTGAGAGTCACTTGTTCATAATCTGTTGTTTATTTCTTTACCATTTTTGTAACTACTGCAAATAACATCTCTGTCTTTTTTGTTTTTCAGTTGCGAGTTTTCAAATTGGCAAAATCTTGGCCAACTCTAAATATGCTGATTAAGATTATTGGCAACTCAGTGGGGGCTCTGGGGAACCTGACCCTGGTGCTGGCCATCATTGTGTTCATTTTCGCTGTGGTTGGGATGCAGCTGTTTGGGAAAAGCTACAAGGAGTATGTCTGCAATATCTCTGACAGCTGTGAACTTCCACGCTGGCACATGCATGATTTTTTCCACTCTTTCTTGATTGTATTCCGAGTGCTGTGTGGAGAATGGATAGAAACAATGTGGGACTGCATGCAGGTTGCAGGCCAACCCATGTGCCTTACGGTCTTCATGATGGTCATGGTGATCGGAAACCTAGTGGTATGTAGCCAAAATAATTTGAGAATTCATTTAGAGTAAGAATGGTAACAGAACCAGTAATGAATTTTTAAAGCATCATTAAATGTGTTATTTAAATATGGGTTTTATTATTTTTGTTATGAGTATAGGTGCTGAAATAGTTTTCTGTTTGTTAGATTTTTGATCCTATATGGGATTTTTTTTTCCACTTTCTCTGTTCTATCAAAATGACTGCTTTAACGTTCTTAGGCTGTGAAATGTAAACCATATTGAGCCTTGCTTACTGCACAGCTAACTTTTTATACAACTTGAGTCAAGAAACTTGAACAGGAAGGCAGAAGTTCTGCAGAAAAAGGAGATTCAGATACTTTTTCACCCCTTCAACTTTTTGCTTCTGGTCTTTTAATTGATATTTACACACACTACTAGAGCGGTCTGTACTATATCTTCCTCTTTCAGAGGAAAGCATCAGATCTGTACATTAACAGTTTCTACATTATTGTACGCAAACCTGTCTTTAAAATTTTTATGTTCATTAACTCACCAGTATCTGAGGCCTTCATTTCTCTGCCTCTTGCTCTGCTTTTCTCATTGCCTGCTGAGTCTTCCACTATTAGTCTACATCTTTTCTTTATGCAACTTTCAATAGCAAAAGAGATTTTAAATTAACCGTCCTGCCAGCATTCTTTAGGAATAAAATTTCCAACAAGAATAAACTAACTGTCTTTAAACCAGTCATGTATTACTACCAGTAAAACAGCCACTTGCTTCAGGATTTTCTACAGATCTGTTTTTTTTAGAGAGCTGTTTGGTTGACCAAATAAAATGTCCTCCTTCCATAGTTTTCTAAACCAGAAGACAGAAGTTTGTGGAATGAAGTATCCATCTCTGATTTGTTGTTTGGTTTTTGGTTTTTTTTTTTTCTTTCACAGTATTTACTGTGTTGTGATTTTATACCTTAGCTCTAGCAGAATTTCTTTCATGAGCAATCTCTGCTGTATATTCAGGGCTCTGTTATCCAGTTGTCTCTCTATGTTCCTTAAGCATAGTTTTATTCTGTTGCCTTCAAAGCTGAATAGAAGAGCTGATGTGAAGGCTTTTAAGAGTTGATATTCCGCTGCTTTGGCTATCCTAGTACCATTTGAGCTACTGGTAAACTCTGGGCTTATATAAATGATACCTGTTCTATGTTTTGTCTTGCTGAATGAAGAGGATGACTTGTGGGTTAGGAGATACGGTGTTCTTCACATTTTTTAAGTTACCTACAGCAAAATACCTGTGTGAGTTTGTTTAAGAAAGCTCTTTTCTGCACATATGAAGTATGTGTTCTGTTGAAGAGTGCTTTCTTGTCCAGAGAAGTAAACATTTTTGATCTGTTCAGTTAGTACAAAAGAATCGTTTATTTCTGACCTTCTACAAACATAGAAGGGTAGGTGTTGTACTTAAAATGCATTTATATTTTATCTACTGCGTATTTTCCAAATCATATACAGCAAAGGAAAACACGAACCCTGAGTTAATAATGGTGATAGAAGAAGCATGTGGATGAAATTCACATGTATTGTCTTTTTTTGTCTTTTTCTTTTTTTTTTTTGGTTTTGGGGTTTTTTAGGTATTGAACCTTTTTCTGGCCTTGCTGCTGAGTTCATTTAGTTCGGACAGCCTTTCTCCTACAGAGGATGATAATGAAATGAACAACTTACAGATTGCTGTTGCAAGAATTCAGAAGGGAATAGATTATGTGAAGAAAAAAGCAGGTGAATGTGTCCGAAAAGCATGTTGGGGGAAACAAGCTGCTGTAAATCAAAGAACAGCAACAGATCAATTGCATGAGAGACCTGAGAAAGACCGTTGCATTTCCAACTGTACCATTGCTGAAATAAGGATAGATACGAATTATCACAAAAATGAGAATGGAATGGCCACTGTTATAGGTGACAGTGATTATACATCATTCATAAACAACCCAAGCCTTACAGTTACAGTACCAATAGCTGCTGGAGAATCTGATTTTGAACATCTAAATACAGAAGAGTTTAGCAGTGACTCGGATTTGGAGGAAAGCAAGGAGGTAAAATTTAAATATTTGATATTTGGTTTGAATGAATTATATGAGTTGTGTTCTTTCATAATATGGCTCTTTCTGCTTAGAAATAGAAAGCAATTGTAATGTGAAATTGTTGGACTCTACTGAGAATACATAACCTGAAGTGGGAAAGTGGAGCTAAAGAGAGTAGGAAATCCATGCAGAGCTGTATAAACATGGCCAGACCCGTTTATAAGAGGGCTTTGAAAAACAAGCATTTCCTGATTTTTAGTTGGATAGACAAACTAGTATACAGATAAAGAATAAACAGAGACAAAAGTCTCTTTTTTTTTTGTATATCATTATATTTCCATGAAGTGAGGGTGAAAGTAAACTGCTATTTAAAACCAATAAGGGAGTATTAATAAAGGAAATGAATCCCATTGCATCTGATTTTTAAAGCTCACTGAATTCTGCAGAAATTAGCATCATTTGTACTCTATAACCTAACAAGGGTGCTAACTGAAGCTTAATGAGAGCAATAGCAAAAGTTTTTGAATTCTTAAGTCAGATTGATGGGGGAAAGCCAAGGGAACAATGTCAATATTGCCAGGTGACTGTGTCAAGTAAAAATGATGAGGAAAAAAATAAAATTACTGTATGAAAAAAAATACTAATTTCTTGCTTGTTTGTGAGAGTTTTGAACCTGTCACTTCAAAGCCAGCTGCCTGACCTTAAGCTGGGCCAGTTTTAGGAAAGTAGCCACTTGCCAGCAGCTGCAGACTGAGGGGGAAAGGAAATTCGTGGATTTCATCAGGATCCTGAGAGACACTTTGAAAATTCAGATTGCTGTGCTGCGGTTCCAGAGCAGACTGTCTGGTATCAACTCCCCTGGCACCTGAAGGCCCAAGGACATAAATGGAGTGTCACTGCTTGTGCAAACAGTCATACTCCAGCATGGATTGTTTTGTCAGGATTATTTTGTTTTCCTTTGTGCGTTGGCTTGGTTTTGGTTTTTTGTTTGTCTGTTTGATTGCTTTTTGTTTGTTTGGGTGTTTCTGGTTTTGTGTTGGTGCTTTATTAGTATTATTGTTTGATCAGTTGTGGGCTTTTTGGGTTGTTTTTGTTTTGAACTGGCAATGAATTTGCCCATATTATTTCCAAATTTTAGAAAATAAGTTTGTTCTAACAAAGTATAATTAAATCAAACTTCAATTTGAAAAGACTAATAAGGAACTCTGCATCGTTTCTTTTATTGTAGAGTTCAGCATTCAGTAGGATTACACTCATTTGGTATTTCAGCAGCTGATTTCCTGACATTTGATCTGTTCCATCTACTTTTTGGAGCTTCTGTTATTCTATATATTATATTGACCTCTGTGTTGTGAAGACCTTAGAGTACTAAGAAACCTTTAAAAGCAAAGCAAAGAGGAAGCTATAATGTCTGCTGAATATTTTTTATTTATGAACTAGATAACAAAATCTGTGCTTTCTCCCCGCTGATTTTCAAGTTTAAACATAACTATTAGCTGTTTAAAAGATGCTATTATCTAGTATTAAATTTAACCTACCTCAGTTTGGAAAAGCGGCTATGGAATGGCGTATTTGAAAGACAACCATAGGAGATACGTAATTGAACAACCAAAAAAACTATTTCATGTATACTAGTTCATAGTCAGTAAGGAAATTGACTTTAATTTTGTAGATTATTCCAGACTTTCCTTTTAGATTGGAGCAGCTTATACAGGAGTTGTTAAATAGCTATATTATTTGATGAGCCTTTGAGAAGACTACCAGAAGACTAATAAAAGATGTATGTGAGGTACTTGCAGAAATGACAGGTTTATTGCTAGGCATGGGTTTTCACTTTTACATTACTTTGTATCTGTTACAATCCGTAATACACCTTGAACTTTTTTAAGTCATGCAGTTAAAAGAGCTAACAAAGCTGGGAAAAATTGCTTACCTGGAAGTTTTCATACTTGACGTGGTATGATTGATTTTTTTTGTTTTGTTTTGCATGTGGCTTCTTTCTGAAAGTGTATCCTAGATGCATATTTAGCAACTAGTTATTTTAAAGGTCTAATTACTACTTCTTAGGGAATGCGTAAAGCTTTAATATACATAGTGTGGGTTTGTTTTGGGATTGTGGTGGGTTTTTTGGTTGGTTAGTTTGCTTTTTTTTAGTTGTGGTTTGGATTTGGTTTGGTTTTGTTGTTTGTTTTTTTTTTTCTTACATTCAGGCCCAAGTCCAATATATGTCTATGACCTTCAGATATTCTGCTGACTTTACCTCTTTCAGTAGGTCTTTGGATATGGCTAAAGCACTAATCAACAACTATAAATGTTATGTTTTGCAAATGTGTGACATGTCTAGAAAACACATTTTTAAGTAAACAGGAATCCATACTTCTGTTTCCAGAGCTCAGACGTCCTAAAGGGTACCATGTTTTAACTTCATTGCGTACCATTCTTACTTCTCACAGGAGTAAAATCAAGCTGGATCAGTCAAGAATGCAGATCTGGTGCTTTTTAACCAGGCAGAGCAACGTGTCAGCATGTTAACACAGGTTCCTACACAAATCATACATATATGATCACTTTTGAGATTGATTGGCCTGCATGCTACTCAGCTACGATATATTTTTCTCATCCATTGCAATGTAGCGGAAACATGCGCAACCACTTTGCAAGCCGAGTCCCATGACTCACATCACAGCATGGTTGAGGGCAACGCAAACATATTCCTCTCTCCTTGTTACATCTTTGGTATTTTTTGTACTACTTCTGTGGCATAACCTGCATGCTTTGTAGGTTTCTATTAATGTTAACTGAAATATTAAGCCTCAAGACTGTTCCAAGTTTAAAAGAAGTTACCAGCCTATAATTTTATGAAAATAGAAAGGTAATCTTCACTTTGCTGTTCCTGTTCATCTGTTGAACCATGTTTTCAGCTGTCATGTAATTATGAACATTTTCTGATCATGTTCATTTGACCACTGCCTTTGCAGTATTGCATATATAGAATTACTTGTGTGCTAAAATGTTTATTTCTTTTGATATAAATTGTTTAATGTTAGTTCACATTTTTTTTGTAATTTACATTCCAGTTTTCTCATATAAGAGAAACTACAATTCAGGATGAAAGATACATTTTTGGGAACAATCAAACATATCTTTTTCTGTACATACACATAGTTCTTTTGAATATGGATGTAATAGTTTAGTTGAATTCTACTCATGAGTATTATTCATGTCTGTAAGATTGAAAGTTAGGGAATCATTTGTACCAATTTTGCTCTTCATCATCAATAATTGCTTATTTGTGAACCCAATCCATTTGTTTTATTTTTAGAAGACAGATGTAAAACATGTATGTAGGATTCTATGTAGGTGTCTAAGTAAACCTTGGTGATTTAAAATAATATAAATAAGGAAGTTCAAGCAAGAAGGAAATATAAAAAATAGGAAAATAGAGGATAAGGTTAAAATTAACACAATTGTTAAAAAGATACAATAAGAAATAGTATCTTCCCAAACCTCTAAATGCAGGAACTCCAGAACTGTAACACAAACCATAATTGAGTGAAACTATGTGTTTTTTATTCCTGATGATCTTTTCTGAACAGTTTGGCAGTTCTGCTCCTTGCCACTTGGGGGTTAGTGAGGTATTCTTTTTCCAAATACATATTTTGTCGCGTGGTTTTGTTGTGAATCCTGCATTATTTTTCTTTTGCACACATTATATATCGGAAATGTTTCAGGTCTCACTTTTGTGCTCATGGGGACTGTAAGCTATTCAGAAGGATGGAATGGAAAAATATCTTTTTGGGGATTTTTGCAAACCATTTTAGAGAAGGCATTTAAATAGGAGAGGGTAGAATGTGGTAGTATGCCATCCTACTAGGGCTAGGTATGACAGGTATGGGGGGATGATTCAGATTTCATGGATATTGTTTATGCTCCTGCTTCAAGCTTCTGCTGCCACGAATCCGACAACTACAGAACAGCATGCAAGCTAGTAAACCAGGAGCTTGTAACGACTTGAGTGATAAAAAATTGAATCTCTTTTATTTGTATATTGCATTGTTTTACTGTAACCTTCCCTGCACAGTAATTTGATGCTTTTTTGTTTTTTTTTTCTAATATATATATGCATGACATTTTTTTCTAAGTTACATAGGTAAGGTAGGTTTTGGGTTTAGTTTGGTAAAAAAACACCTAAGTATTTTCTAAGGACAATACTTTTTTATTGAAAAAGTATTCCTTGCTGAAAATAGATTTGATTAAGCAGGAAAATATTAATTTATGACCTATAAGCACTCTAACACAGGTCTTCTAATGATTTCTATTACATTTCTAAGTAGAAATACTTCCGGATCCTCTTTTCTAAGAGGTTTCTGAACATACTCTCCAAAGTGCTGTTATCAACAATCGTCTTTCACAGTTTGGTACAGTTCTTTACCTTCTTCTCCATCAAAAAAAAAAACTTGGTCTACAGAAAATGAGAGAGAGATAGATATTCTTAGTAAATGAGAAGATGAGAATATGCAGCAGTCTTTGGGCTTGTTTAGGGTTTTTTGTTTGTTTCTCTTTTAAATTACCTGAGACAATGTTTCGCTTTTATTCCTTATATTAACAGTTCTATTGCTTGTACTTTTGTTCTTTGCTTTGGAGGCTGGGAAACATACCAGATTTTTCTTTATTCTTTGGATATCAACATTTGAATGACTTGTAAGTTAAATTTACAGTAGATTGTATCATGTGAATACTCAGGCCTACTTATTTTTAGCTCTTATTGTGGAGGTTTTCTTAAATTCTTTATCTGCAATTTCCTGTAGTTTCATTTATTACTTTTAGGATGATGTTCACTAAAAATTTACTTTTTACTAATTACCTTAAGGAATTGTTAGTGGCTTCAGTGGGACGGTTCGAGGTAGTGACATTGTTCTTGCAAGTAATTGTGCCAGTGTACTTTGACTCCTTCAGGAAAAAAAAGGAAAGATCATGAGCTCCAAATCTGACCTTGTAACAGCACAGTAGAGATTTGTATTGATAAAAATAGTGTTTTCAAAATCCAAATAGCTTTTCAGTGCTAACACTGAGAAAGAAAAATAACATTATAGTCAGGGAACTTTCTCTTAACAAAAATGGTTTAGTTGCTGATTTGCAAAAGTCAAGTATTAAATGAGATATATAACTTCATGTTCTAGACACATTGATTCTTTTCCATTTCTTTTCCATTTATCATTGTTCATCTTTTAATGTTGTTAATTCATAAAATTCTGTTGAAATCACGTCATCTGCTCAGTGTGCTAAGTAGCTTATGTTCAGTTCAAATGACCCAGAGTACTTCATGTTGGTTTTCATTTTTATTAGCGATATGACAAAAAACTTCAGATGAAAGCAGCATATTAATGAAATAGGGGAGGTATATGCTGCTATCCTCAGGTTAAGTAGAATCAGTAATAGGAAAATGTTTGCTGTAAATATTGATATTTAAAAATTAATGGTACTAAAAATGGAAATTGTTTATATTAAATATGTCTAACTATTCCAGATAATCAGTTTCTAAAGTAGCAGCTAAGTAGGCAATATTACTGAATCCTTTTAAGAAAAGTTAATGTGGAGCACTGGATTGCTTTTTCTTATTAAATTGTCTCTGTCTTCTTTAACAAACATAGATATTAAACTTTTTTTTTTTCCCTGAAATAATTTTGTCCTTTCTCATTTTGGAGTTGAGGTGTAAATATAGCTTGGTTAGAAATTCTGTAACTTGTCTGTAACATGTCTCTTAATCATGCAAGTCTAGCTAAACTAATGAAAATGGTGTTAATTCTACAAAACCGAGGCTGTTTTAGAAAGTGCGCTTACATCATTCCCTACAGACATTTAGTTGTGTGAGTTCATTACTGATGTTATATACTTGATAAAACATCATAAAATGTCAGAGAATGCTGTGACCAAAACTACTTTGATTTAGTTTGGTACATATACTCAACTTAAATATACAGGACACTGTATTTTCCTTTAAAATCTCCAGACTATGGACTTTTGCAATACACATGGAGATTACAAAATATAAAATAAATTAAGGCTTATTCTTCTATTACTAATATATTTTGTACTATTGTTATGTGTAATTTTAATAATTACAACAGAACACATCCTCTCTTCTGACTATTAACACGTATGTGTACCAAAGTAATGAGTAGTTTCAGAATGCACAATGTCATACATATGTGCATTGGCAAAGAAGAATGCAAATGCTAGTTGAAATGTATTTATCATACTTTTTCCTGAAAAAAAACCTCCAAACTTATCAGTGTGTATGAAAAAAAAAAAAAGGTATTTGTGTGGTAGTGACAATTATGGTTTAAGATAGTCCAGACTTAATTTCTTTTAATAATTTGTTGAGGGTAATGTTCAAATTCACATCTGAAAGAAAATTTCATATTAATCCTGATTTTACTTTAGTATTTTCCAATCTAGATCATAAGAATGTTCTTAAAATGAAAGCTAAGTAAATTATGTGTATCAGAGGAAACCAAATCTTATCATAAATCCTCATGTATGCTAGAAATTATGAACTTGCATCATATTGGTTTTGAAGATGCCAGTGAAAAATAACTGATAATTAATTTCCTTTCTTCTGTATTGTGAATATTGGCCACTGAAATAAAGTCAGCCCTTAAAAATCTGCTACATTTTCTCCATTGGACAATTAACCATGATAATTCACAATTTAAAGTGTTTTGATGTCAGGATTTACTGTCTTGAGGTTGAGGAGACTGCGCCAATGAAAATAGCTACCAACACACATTATCTTAACGCATACAGTATAATTGATATTGTTTTAAAATGTAGGAAGAGAATTTATAGTAAGACAATAATAGTAGAAAGGAAAATGAGTAGAATATGTATCAGAAAGTCTACTCGGTAGTAATAAATTTTGAATAAGACTGTACTATTTTTAGACCAGAAATTCTGGAATTCCATGAAAGATTGCATGAATTGCCTTGCAATCTCTAGATAGAAAGTGGATGATTTATGCACATTTCAACAGCATTAACTGCTACATGTGGATGTTTGTGTGTATTTTTGGTGAGAAATATGATGATTATTTTGTGCACACTGTTGCATGCTTTAACTTAATTACCATTCTAAAAATGTAAATATTAGTAAAGTATAATTGTTACCAAATTTTATTTTCAGAAGCTAAATTTTTCCAGCTCATCTGAAGGAAGTACAGTTAATTTAGCTCTCTTTGGAGAAGAAAAAGCTGAAACTGAACCAGAAAAAGCATCAGAGGTACAGGCATGCTTTACAGAAGGTATGTTTTACAGAAGATGTGGAAATAAAATTTGGGGTTTGCCACCACGTTTTGGTTTTTTGTAACAAGCATTGGCAGTTCAAGGAAGCTATTTGCTGCAGCAGTCCAGGATCCTAGATTGCCAAGTGTTATGGTGTGATTAGTTTTGCCTGTTGTAGATAGTTGTACTGAAGACCATTGAACCCTTTGTGTGATAAAAAATTAAATATATGTGGATGTGATCATTCATAATATTTTAAAACAAACACTCGGCACAATTTTTCTTAGCAATTAGTAATCCTGTGGATTTAAATGACGTCGTCAGTAGTGAAATTTGCAAGACCAAATCCTACACCAGGTTCACTACACTGTGAAATTTAAGCCAGAATCATGTGATTACCTGTGGTCCATTCACAGTGCTAGAAAGCAATCCAGTGGATGATTCAGATCTTTGAAAGTTTGACTCAAACAAATTAATTAATATCTTGACATTACACCATTAATGTGAGGAGGATGTGCATGAGTATAATGTAAAGTAAAAACATAGCATGAAATCCTGTGTTTTTATTCAAATACAGAAGTCTTAACAGCATGCTTTTGCATGTTCTTAGAAGTTTCGATTTCTTTAGTTCTGTGTAGCTATATCCTTTAGGGGACTACTGATACTGTATAGGAATGTATTTCCCATTTTTGTGATCTTGTGGGTTTTACTTTACTTTTAAGTCATGATTAGAATAATTCAGAACAAAATGTTTCAGGGCTATATTTCTTATCCTATCCATGCTTTTAGATTTACTGTTACAAAGACACCTTTGACTTAGGCTGTTTGACTCTTGTCATTTGAAATATTATTTCACTCATGTTTAAAAAAAAAATGTTTTGGAACATGGACTCTTGTACTTTTTTTAATCACTTCTTGTGTAATTTCACATTACAGTTCTTCCTTATGTGACTATCAGTCTTTGGGTATAACATTAATTTTCCCATAACATAGACATTTTGAGTAGTTGAAGGTAAGGTAAATCATGCTTTTCACAGTGATTCCTATTTTAGCTGAGCTGATGAAATACAGAATAACTTACTTGTAACATGAACTTAATGACACTCAGAGGAAACTAGAATACTGCCTTTGGGACCCATTAAAATAATTTAAACTTCATTATGTTTCTATGTGATTAGTATTTTTTAAAGAAATAAGACTACTATTAGCCAGGAAGATACTGAGGTTCACTGAAAGCTGTACCCAGAGGCCCCATGATAAAGGAGTTCTCCAAGGTGAGGCAGAATTCTGTGGATGGTTGCTGCAAATCTGTGCCACATAGAAAAGCTCTCACCATTTCACAGTTAAATTAGTTCTTTATGTCATGAAAGATGTATCCTTAGTCAGTCCTTGAAGCAGAGGTCATTCCTTTATAATAAAGGATGTTTACATCTGTGAGATTTATTTGAAATTGGTGAGAGACAGAAGTACCTTTAAAAGAAGCTGGACTCTTGAACAAGTGTATGTGCAAGTTGCTATGTGTTTATGCTTTTTGTTTCTACTCCCTGACAATAGTCATGTATTCTTTGATTTTCTGTATATAAATGAGATATAAATTATAAAAAAATATGCCTATAAATGAAATTTAGCTCAATTAGATAATTAGATATTTGGGTTGGTTTTGGTTGTTTAGGTTTTTTTTTTTCTAAGCTTGATGCAGTGTCAGGGTAGTAGAAAAGTTGTGTACATGCAAGTATACATGCACATTTTCCTTCATCCAAAGTACCAAATTGAGCCGGTGAGGATGCTTTAATTAGCCTGCAGTAATTTGAAGTGTAAAATGAAGTAATTTGAACAGCATGAAACAGGAGCTAGTTAAGAGTGATTTTGCTTTTACAGGACAATGAGAATTCTACAGTATAACAATTTGTCATTGTATTATTAGGCTGTATACGGAAATTTAAATGCTGCAAAGGCAGTATGGAAAGCACAACAGGGAGAATCTGGTGGAACCTTCGAAAAACCTGCTACAAGATAGTAGAACATAACTGGTTTGAAACATTCATTGTCTTCATGATTCTTCTCAGCAGTGGTGCTCTGGTAAGTGGAGCTTACACCCATAGAAATAGTACCTATAAAATATTTTTTGTCACATAGTGTTATAAAACATCTGTGTTTATTAACAGGGGAAAAAAAGTCTTGAAAGAGAGCTTCAAACTAAATTCCCAGAATATTTTTGGTAGTGTATATAAAATAAGTCATTACAATTCTGCTGTCAAATAGTGTTCTATGTGTGAATTTTTGATTAATACAAGGTGATACTTGTGTGTGAGGGTACTTACTAAAATGGTTACACTAAAAATCTTGTTGAAGAAATTACAAAAGTCCTACAAAATATGTTTTATGCAATAACTAGAACTAGTACTCTAAAATTGTCTCAAAAGCAGTACAGATAGTTAATTCATTGTGTTCAGTTAATTTTTTGCTTTAGTTTTTCTGGACGGGTATATAGGAATTCTTGAATTCCTTGGTACTGTTAGAGACAATTAGTCCTTCACACAGCTACTGAGTATTGGGATCTGGTTGACGTAGGATTTGGAATATGCTGTCATTATCTCTGCTCTGGCACCTGAAGCATCATGTCCCTTTCTTCTTCTTTGACCTTGAATTTTGCAGGATGGTTTCTCTCACTTTTTTGTCTTCAGTCCTCATACTGCCATGAGATGTTTTGCCCTCTCTTTAGGTATGTTTTAGCAGAGGCACCACCAGCTTCACTGGTGGGCCCAGCTACTTCCTGTGGTGGATTCATTGTGGAGCTTGCACAGGGCAGCCCATGGCCTCTGCTCACAGCCTTCTGCTGCTAAAACCTTGCCATCAACACCAAATACTGGAATTCAGTAAACAGCAGCAGCAGCATAATATTTGGTCACTGTAGTTCATGATTCTCTTTTGTTAGTAAATATCAGTTTATTTAATAGCCTGAGTGGCTTTTCACGGTACTACATTGTAATTCTGCTTTGAGTACTGCTGAAATTTCTAAAAACATTTTTTGCAACTTCAGTCATTATATTGTAATTCCATTATCAGGCAGTGATGAAATCTAAAATTCAGAAAGAATCCAATTGTAATCTCTGCTCTTTTTAAGGTAAAATGTCTAAAGTTGAAAGTGATTTTACCTTGCTGGTTCTAATTCAGTTCTTTTGGCTTAATTTGTAGTTTGCAAAGACCTATGAATATCTGATTTACATGTATCCCATTCTTCACAGGCTTTTGAAGATATATATATTGAACAGCACAAGACTGTAAAAACCATGCTGGAATATGCTGATAAAATCTTCACTTACATCTTTATTCTTGAAATGGTGCTAAAATGGGTGGCCTATGGTTTTCAAACCTATTTCACTAATGCTTGGTGCTGGTTGGACTTCCTGATTGTTGATGTAGGTACTATACTTTCTATGTAGTGTATTTCTGTCATTTAGGCAGGTCCTTTTAATGTAACTCCAGTCTGATACATATATATACCAAGGGAGTATAAGTAGGGTTTAAAAGAACAGAAAAGATTCCAATGTCACAATTATTCAGTGAATAGCTAAATCTGCCTTTGTATTTATGTATGCTATCATTGATTCTGTTCAGAGTTTTACTGCCCTGGGTCCCAATCATTGAGTATGTCTGTGTCTGTGGTACAGTTAGAAGTCACACCTGTCAGTTGTGTCTGACTGAGTATATACCGCTGTGAAGCCTGTTGTCATCTGCAGGCAGCATAAATTACTAGTTATTCATATCTCTGGTTTTATGTGAACTATTCTAAGTGCGAATTAGTAGAAGCAAATGTTACTGACTCACATTGTATCATGACTAACATAATGCATCTGTAGTAGAGCACTGGTTAGCATTGTAACATGTCATATAGAATGGGATTATGTTTTCAGTACATTTCAGGCTTTGGCTGAGTTGAACAGCATGATCCTCTACTAAAATGCTTTTTATTCAAATCGCCATTCATTTTGTAGAGGTATGATAATCATTTTTCTAACTAGCACTCTATGATAAAAATTCCAGAGATTAAGGTCTTGCTTTGTTTAAACAGGTCTGAAATTAACTTCTTTTTTTATCTTGTTCTTGCTAGGAGCTCAGGGTCCTTATGAAATTTTTTGCTGATATCCAGATCAGAAGCTTCTTCCTCAAGGCATTACTTTTGTGTTGTGAGTCTATTAAAAAAAAAGAATATAATCTTTTGTTTTGTTTCTTCTAGGTCTCCTTGGTTAGCTTAGTGGCTCATGCTCTGGGTTTGTCAGATCTCAGCGCTATTAAATCCCTCCGAACATTGAGAGCTTTGAGACCTCTAAGAGCTTTGTCGCGCTTTGAAGGCATGAGGGTAAGAAAAAAGAAAGAGTGTGTAAAACATAAAACTATGCCTAATTATAAAATCTTGGAGGAGCACTGAACTGCATGTCTGTTTTCAAGGCCAACGGTAACATGTTTGGTTGTATTACATGTGCTGTTCCTTTTCTATTTGCATTACTTCAATGTACTTTAATGTTCTACATTAGATATTTTGCTATATTTGAAAAAAAAAGTTTTTACTAGTCTAACTACTGTTTAACTATTTTTTTCTCTGTGTTTATTTACTAGGTGGTTGTGAATGCTCTTACTGGAGCAATCCCATCCATTATGAATGTACTTTTGGTTTGTCTTACATTCTGGCTAATTTTCAGCATCATGGGAGTAAATTTGTTTGCTGGAAAGTTCTATCACTGTGTAAACACCACAACTGGTGTGATGTTCCCTCCAGAGCAAGTCAGTAATAAAAGTGTGTGTGAAGATCTTATGCTCACCCATGAGGATGTTCGGTGGAAAAATGTGAAAGTAAACTTTGATAATGTTGGAGCTGGTTATCTTTCTCTGCTTCAAGTAGTAAGTGTATAAGTTTTTATAAATTAAATTTCCAGATTTGAGTTTTGTAGCAGCAACATTTCATTCCATAATTTTCTGTGTTACCTTAAAACGTGTGAATGAATATGGGATTTGCTTTTATAATTGTGTTCTGTGAACCAAAGTAAGATTTCTTAGAGTAAAAATCTGATGCATTCTGGAAGAAGAATACCTGATATGTACCAGGTGGATATAAAGTTCCTTGGCACCTGGCCACTAGTACCTGTGCAAGTTCTACAGAAATACAGTATCTAATTAAAAAAAAAAAAAATAATAAAAAATCTAGGATTAATGTTCTTTTGTTTGATCTGTTAAGGCATGTTGACACAGGTACATTCTAGGGCTCATCTGATCTTCAGACAAGAGGAGAACTTACAGAACAAGGGAACTAATAATTTAGAAAAAGGTTTTAAATTTATTTTTTCCTTTCTCTTCTTTCTCTTTTTGTTATCCTTACTAGTCCCACTCCAGTCATTGTGTACTGATGTCAAGTGGGTTTATTGGAGATAACTTTTAGCTTGTTTTTAAACTCTAGATGAGCAATTGCAGAATTTACTAGTGCTAGATTTCCAAGTACAAATCTTCTTTAGAGACAGCATCTGTAAATTGGAACCAATAGGACAGAAACATGTATTCCTAATTGTGTTTGCTTGACAAGCTGCTTCTTTGAAAATATTTGTGCTCAAATACAATCCAAGTGTGCAACACAGGCTGGAATATACTTGACTGGTGACCAGCTCTGTGGAAAGGGACCTGGGAGTCCTGACGAACAGCAAGCTCAATAGGAGTGAACAGTGTGCTGCTATGGCAAAGAAAGCCAACAGGATGCTGGGTTACATCAAAGGCATAACCAGCAGAGATAAAGATGTCATTGTCCCACTTTACTCTGCACTCATCAGGCCACACCTGGAATACTGTGTTCAGTTTTTGGTCCCCAGTATACAAAAAATATGTGGACAGGCTGGAGGAGGGCCATGAAAAAAATGAGGGGGCTGGAGTGCCTCTGCTATGAAGAAAGCCTGAGAGAGTTGGGTTTGTTCATCTTGGAGAAGAGGAAGTTTCAGGGGGACGTTATTGTGGCTGTTCAATATATTAAGAGGGCTTATAAGAAAGAAAAATTTTCCCAAGGCCTGTAGTGCCAGGAAGGGGAAAACAGTTTTATATTGAAAGAGGGTAGACTTAGATTTGATTTGATTTGATTTGATTTAAGGAAGAATTTTTTTTTAAATGATAAGTTGGTGAGACACTGAAACAGGTTACCCAGAGAAGTTTTGAATGCCTCATCATTAGAAGTGTGGGATGTAAAGGCAGATAATCTGCAAAGGTTCCTCCCAAGGCAAACCATTCTATGACTGTATTATTTTCTTAAGATCTATTGGGACTACTTATCTTCTGGAGTTTCTTTCAGGACTATTTGCATATTCTGTCTGAAAAATGCCAACCTATTGTGGCTGATTTTTTAAGCTCTCCTCTTTTGGTAGTCAGAACATTAGAGCTGTGGACCTTGTTTTAAATTGCAGTCTCTGTTATGCTCAGATATTGATTGCAACTCATCCACACCGAGTTTATATGAATTTGCATGAATATTAGGATTTATTCAGTATTTAAGAATTAAGAAGACATATTCCACCGCAAATTGCTTTGTGTGAATACTTCACTCATGTCTTAACGGATTTTTAATACTCTTTATTTTTGTGGATGTAAATGCATTGCAGAAGACAGAGTTTTATAGAATGTTTAAAAAAATTAGAGGTTTAATAGAAAATATTAACAAACTTTGTTTTTAGGCAACGTTTAAAGGATGGATGGATATCATGTATGCTGCGGTTGATTCTAGAGAAGTGAGTGCAATATAAACTTTACAGAGTGAAAACAAAGATAAGATTGATGTAATGAATGTAACTGAATCATATGGCAAAAGGAATAAAGTAAAATATAGAGGAAAAAATCTACAAGCTTGATAAATTTTCTCTATATATATAAGTCTATGCACTATAGTTAAAATGCATATACTTTAAAAGGTAAAAAAATAGTAGATTTACACAAAGTATTATTAATTTAATAAGTCATATATGGCTTCCAATTAATGTCACTGGGATCGCACAGATTAGGAAACAAGTTTTTTCTGTGTCTCCAGAAATAACCCAAATCATCAAGTGACCTCACCTACAACAGCTAATCCAAAATTGCAGACTCTGGAGATCTCAAAAAATAAAATGGCTGAATTTTGCATGTTTTTCTTTTAGTGCTGGTATTGTTTGCATCTCTCCTCTAGCCAGCTCCTGATTTGTGTAGATTCCATAGGGGCTGAACTGCTTTCAGATTTGCACACGTCTGTCAAATTTAGCAAGAATTACATGAAACATCAAACGTCATTAGAGAGGAACTGGCAGACAGAAAAGGAAGGAGTGGCAGGTCTGTGTATGGAATTATGGACACCTGTATTAAATAGATTTTTCAAGTTCAAAGATAAGGCACGTGTAGAAGTTGCTGTCTTGTTGTATGCAATTTCTGTTCCTGCTTCGTATTCTGTAATTTGTCTTAAATATTTTTTGTTATATATTGCTGTTTTTCTATGTTACACAGATAGAAAAGCAGCCCAAGTATGAGGATAACCTGTATATGTATATTTACTTTGTTGCCTTTATCATCTTTGGATCGTTTTTCACCCTAAACCTATTCATTGGCGTCATCATAGATAACTTCAACCAACAGAAAAAGAAGATAAGTATCACTTGTTTAATTTTCAAAACACTTCATTGTTATTGAGCATTCAGCAAACGTATGCAAGAATGAATACGTGTCTTTAAATTTCTCATAGTAATAGGAAAAAAAAATGGCTATTAAGATTTCCTTTTATTCTATTCAAAATAATGAAATAATAGTCTGTGTTTTTTAAGATATTTGAAGTAATTTAAGCTTACGCTGAGTGTCTGTTTTTCACATCTCTCTACAGCCCAATGATGTGTTGTGCATCAGAAAGTTATATATTGTTTTTTGCTTACCCTTACGTGCTGTAACAAAGCTATGTGAAAATGCAGATGACCTAATTCAAGCAAATAGATGATAGGGAAGAAGAGAATATGTAGAACTACTAATATCAAAACTGGCAAACAGTAAATGTATAGAAATACTGTGAAGGACTTCTCAATTACAAAAAGACTAATACAGACAAGCTAAATGCTGGAATTACTGCTCTGTATCGTAAGGTTAGAGGAGGTTGTGAAACTATCTCAAGTTAGTGAATTTGCAAGAGAAAGAAAATTGTTGACGTTTGAAAATGTGTAGTTTTTCTTTTCAGCTGAAATTGTTTCTGTTTTCATGTGAACACAGGATTGTGTCAAGACCTCCAAGAGTGTTTAAAGAGATTAAAATGCAGACTATGATGACAAATTAAAATCTACTTGCTATTTAAACTATACATGCTGTCTAAGGTCTACAGTGTTCTTGTATTTCTGTATGCATTTGGAGTAGAATCATTTTGGAATATGGATTTTTATTTTTTTTTAATAAGTGACCTAAGTAATAGCAAGGCAGTACATAATTTCTTCATTTGCGATTCTAGATGGTTTGTCAAGTTTGATTTATTGTCCTGAAAAAAAAAAAAAATGCTGCTAGACTTACTGCAGGGGAAACTTTCAGTAAATCTTTTAACTTGAGAATGGAGTATGCAGCTTCATATGCTGCTGCCTCAGGTTCTTTGAGTTCTCTTATCTGCAGACCCACATAAAAGGAAGGATGAGTTTGGGGTTCCAAACCTGATGACGTCTTCATCCTCCAAGATGTTTGCACCTCCCTTGGAGTAAACATCAGGGGCGTCCAGTACTTAAGATGAAGGTTATTCAATTTCTTACCCTTGGAGAAGAAAACTGAAGTTACATACTATGTGCATTTCTTTGTCCCTTTGTGCATCCTACTTTCATTACATTTTTTCCCATGGGGGGAAAAATTCCACTAGCTGTCAAATTCCTACCATTACATTCCTCAAAAACATATAAGGTGCACCTTATCTTGAGGCTGCTACTCTCCCTATGGACAGCACACTGAGACAATGACAGCTTGTTCCTTCTTGATAACCATTACATCATTGAAGCAGCAGCAATCCCTAGTTCAATGTCAGTTCCTTTTTAGCTTTTTTTCTTTTTTTATAAAATCTTCTTACAGTCATATCACATTTCCACCATAATCAGCAAATTAATTTCTGGTTTTCTTCCCAAACCCTTTCTCTCTAAGACCTTAATTCTACTTGAATATTGGGCTTATGAGGAGAGCATGCTAAACGAGGTCTCTTGACTTCTGAATCTTCACGTCTGTATGTGTCCACAGCTGAAAGACACAAACACATCTTCATCCAGATTCACCACTAGTTTCTCAATAAGAATGACCCTGCAGTTGATGAAGTCACAGAATCACTTGTGACACTAAAATTTGTTTCCAAATGGCACTGTTTTGACATCATACATACCTAAAATGTACTTGCAAGCAAATGCATGAAAGAAAAAAAAATGTTGCTTGTCAACATAAATTGTGTTTCTGACAAGTGTTTCCATATGTGCAGTACACCTACCAATCTAGATACACTTTTTACTCAGACTGCTATCGTATTATTCAGACAAGAAACCCCAGAGTAAGTTCATGCCTCTCATGACCTCTATACAATGTAGAGGGGCGATTAAGCCTCATTATGCTCTGTGGAAGTATTACTGTGGCAAGAAACCATCTCAACTGTGATACCTGTACTCAAGTGATAAAATGTGCATCCTGAAATGTAACATCAGTAATTTTTTTTTCCTCTTATGGTTTCCCTGAAGGCATATCGGCTCTAGGTGAATCTACCCTTGAAGCTTTTTTATTTCTGGTTATTGATTTACAGTGTGGAGTTGATTATGATAGATTTGTAAGCATCTATGGAATGTATATTTTTACAAGAGTTTTTGTGCATACTAAATTGAATTATTCAGGTTTGGTTTAGTGAAGGTTTTTTTTTGGGGGGGTGTTTTTGTTGGTTTTGTTTGGGTTTTTTTTAGCAAATAGGTAGAAATTCTGGGGTTTTTCTCTGTTCCTTGATTTTATTTTTTCACCAAGACTTGTCAGATATTTTAGCAGTCTTTGATATAATCGCTGTATTTTTTGTTCAGCAACAGTCTATAAAAATGAATACATGGTTCACAGAACCCATGTTTTACAATGCTGCAAATTAATGGATTTAAAGGCTTGTCTGTAATTACTTCTGTTTTTATTATTTTACCTTGGAGGTCAAGACATTTTCATGACAGAAGAACAAAAGAAATACTACAATGCAATGAAGAAGCTGGGATCCAAGAAACCACAGAAGCCTATACCTAGACCAGCGGTAAGAATATGTGCTATTCTTGTATCATCTACAATAGCAGCAGTACATTAATTGTCACCATATTTTTTCCTTAACTATAAAATTATTGAGGCCTAACTCAAGTTAGGTCTACATCCTGAATTAAATCATGTATATATTTCTATTCTGCAGAAAAAAATCTCAACATATTTGTAATGCCTCAGGAAGCAGAGAATCAAATAATATGAAGAAATAAAAGCCTGTTGGGTTTTGAGGGGAAAACTTAGAGCTGGCAAATAAACCAGTTACTGCATAGTGTTTTTCTTAGAGTTTTCATTCTTCTGTTTAGTTGTATATTTTGGGGGAGGAAGAAGGAAATGGGAGGGAGGAAAAGGATGCTCATTGCATACAAGACACTAGCACCTTTTCTTTTTTCTCCCCTCAGAACAAATTGCAAGGTCTGGTGTTTGATATTGTAACAAAGCAAGCATTTGACATCAGCATTATGGTTCTCATCTGTCTTAACATGGTCACCATGATGATAGAAACAGATGACCAGGGTGAACTGATGCAAAATATTTTATACTGGATTAACTTGGTCTTTGTTGTCCTCTTCACTGGAGAATGTGTCTTCAAACTGTTCTCGCTCCGTTATTATTACTTCACCATTGGCTGGAATATTTTTGATTTTGTTGTTGTTATTCTTTCAATAGTGGGTAAGAAATTCTTATTTTCCAAATGAAATGTAGTAAGATGTATTTAATGCTTTATCTCTGTCAAATTTTGCAGATTAAATACTTAATTTCTCCTGATTATTTAAGAAACTGAAAGCATACTTTAGAATAATAACTTTCTTAATAATTCTATATAATTATAATACTCCTTTTATTTTTTCTATGAGTGCTGGAAAGTAAGCTGAAATTACCCATAACAGATAAAATTTATCTCCAGTTATAATTTCCACCAGTTCCACAGGTAGCGTTGTTCTTTATTCATACTTTGTTGTGGAAGATGTAATCTGTGATAAAATGTTACCGTTATGATTCTATTTTTATGTTTCACAGGTATGTTTCTAGCTAAGGTGATTGAAGAGTACTTTGTGTCCCCCACTTTGTTCAGAGTCGTCCGACTTGCCAGAATTGGCCGAATCCTGCGTCTCATTAAAGGCGCTAAGGGAATCCGCACTCTCCTTTTTGCTTTGATGATGTCTCTTCCTGCTTTGTTCAACATTGGTCTGCTGCTGTTCCTGGTCATGTTTATCTACGCAATATTTGGCATGTCCAACTTTGCCTATGTTAAGAGGGAAGCTGGTATAGATGATATGTTCAACTTTGAGACGTTTGGCAACAGCATGATCTGCCTGTTTCAAATTACCACATCTGCAGGCTGGGATGGTTTGCTAGCCCCAATTCTCAACAGTGGGGAGCCAGATTGTGACCCTAACAAAGCTCATCCAGGGAGCTCCGTTAAAGGTGACTGCGGCAACCCTTCTGTAGGGATTTTCTTCTTTGTCAGCTACATTATCATATCATTTCTGGTAGTGGTGAACATGTACATTGCTGTGATTTTGGAGAACTTTGGTGTTGCTACTGAAGAAAGCGCTGAACCCTTGAGCGAGGATGACTTTGAGATGTTCTATGAAGTCTGGGAAAAGTACGATCCAGATGCAACGCAATTCATAGAATATGAGAAATTATCTGATTTTGCAGCTTCTCTGGATCCTCCTCTTAATATACCAAAACCAAACACAATTCAACTTATTGCAATGGATCTGCCTATGGTAAGTGGTGACAGAATTCACTGCCTTGACATCTTGTTTGCTTTCACAAAGCGTGTTTTGGGGGAAAGTGATGAGATGGATGCCCTCAGAATACAGATGGAAGATCGGTTTATGGCAGCCAATCCTTCTAAAGTCTCTTATGAACCAATTACAACTACATTAAAGCGAAAACAGGAGGAAGTATCCGCTACTATCATTCAGCGTGCTTACAGACGTTATTTATTAAGACATTCAGTAAAAAAACTTTTGTTTATGTATCGGAAAGATGGGGGTGATCTGCTTATCAAAGAAGGTAGGATTATTGGTAAACTGAGTGAAAACTCACCTCCAGAGAAAATGGATATGTCTGCATCTTCCACATCTCCGCCTTCTTATGATAGTGTAACAAAACCAGAAAAAGAAAAATATGAAGATGACAATTTGGAAAAAGAAGATAAGAGGAAAGACAGAAAAGGAAATAAAAAGTGAAAGAGAGGTTGTGCATGATGAATGTTCACAAGCCTGATAAAATTACATTTTTATCAATAGACCTCTTATTGAAGGATTATGCCAAAATTACAAGTTTTTACGTATTTACTCACTGCTACAGTCAGTGCCTGTACAAAGACAATGATTCTTGACTCACATACTCTTGGTCTGTAACAGGGAAACAACTTTGCAGAAGAAAAGCTTTCATTATCATCTGGCGCTAATGGAGAGGAAACAAAGTTTCTACTTTGACTGTGGGAACCCTTAATGGAGTGCATACCAGTCCTAATAAATCTGTATTTTTGTGGAATAAGTACATCCACTGTGTACATTTTGTCTCCTGTGTATGTTCTGTGTGTGCCAGTTTTTTTCATGATCTCATTTGCTTTAATTCATGTACTACTATTTGTCATTCTGCTGTGATGAGAAAAAAACCCTAAATACTCTTGTAGAGAAACACTGTCAAGAATGTGTAATTATGACATCAAAATGTGAACATAGTTCTCCTCAAGCCACTTCTAAAAGCAGAAAACCAAGATTCCAGATTATAGAACCTCAGGATCTAGATCAAGTAACAGCAGATATGAAAAAGCACTGAGTATAGATAGAGAATATATCATAAAACAGAACAATTTCACAGAAAAGAGGTTGGTAGATTAGTCTCTTGTTCTAAGATACTTATGTTTGATACTTCTTAGTAATTCTTAATTTATTATACAGTCCATTTCAGATGCATTGATATAGAGAAAGGATGCCACACACACAACTGCTGTTTTGAAAGATGTGAAACTATGATGAAAACATAGTTAATTTCAGCATCCATGATATCTCATAATTTCTGAGATTTTTTAAACATTTTCACAGAAAAGCTATGAATGCCAAGTTGTGCCTACAGGGAATTACTGAAATAAAGAAAGTGGCAGTCTTTTTTTTTTTTTTCTTTTTTTTAATCATAGACCATATAATTTCATTAGTGGCTTCCATACACTATTCCAAAGTCATGTTTCTATACTTCTTATTTCACATGAATATATCCCACTTAAGACATAATAAAAGCTTCATGTATAAATTGACAGCAGATTACCTTTTGGGACAAGTTCTACCTTAATGTATACCTCAGACTTAAATTTCCATACTTTGGAAGTGTGGGTCATGCCAGATACGCAAAATATATATATCAGAGGTGGTTTTGGCACTTCAATCAGGTTTCCACTGTATGTAATGCAATCTTCCATAGAAAACTGAGATGCCCAAAAGGATGTACTTAAATCAGCTTTGTCCTGCACTGTGGTTTATATGACTTTTTATCCTCAAGTCTGACACTACATATGTAAGTAAAAAGTCTTTTGTTGTTTAATCAATTGTTTTATGCAGTGGTACCTGTTTGAACAGAGACAATGACCCAAGTACTGTATTTATTGCATCACATACGTACCCTAGTAAGTGTAGCTTCTAACATTGCAATAGATAATATGATGTATTCTGTAATACTCCAGATATTTGAGAAGCTTTAACCAATGCATGCTTGCTGCTATTACCCTACAGCTAGTGAAGTCTAAGGTGGGAAGAAATGAGTGGTATAAAGGAAAAAACTGATTGATGAGACCATCATGCCTCATACCAGTAAGCAATAGTTTGCTACTATTATAGATTTTATTTTGTTTGAGTTTTTCGATCAGCAAGTATGCAGTAAATAACCAGACTACACAGGAGAAGTACATTGCTTAAAATGTGGGGCTAGAAAACAACTTTCGTAATATATATCTGTTGATCTATTCTTGTTAGTTTTATTTTGTAACATTTTATACTTAAAGAAACTACACATATCTTCACATTGTTAGTAATTTTTGTTGCTGTCTATCTGTGACACTTCAGTGTTGGACAACCTAAGATACAATGTGAATTGGTAACGGCAAGTTTCTGCTAATTGCAGAACATATTTTAGTAAGGAATAATTTTAAAAGAAATAGCACAGTTCTTTTTCTGATCAATAGGAAGGTCTTTGTATGTGAAACAAGATAGAAGAGTTTCTTTTGAAATTATAATCCTGTCTGTCAATGTTCAAGGTAATCTTAAATCATAGAAACTGCTTTTCCCCACTGTTAGTATCACACTGTCTGCTTTTCTTGTCGGTTCATGCTGAAATAGTATAATTAAATATAATTTGTTATTCAAAATCTTTCTTCATGAGAATGAATAGTGAGCTTGTGCAGTGGACAGTGGAATACCTTGTATTTCGTACAAAACGACTGGAATACAGATGGGCTCCTGCTTGTATAGAAACTACGGGCTCATATTATACTGATGAACTGCATGCAGGAAGTTTTACCAGAAATAAATACATTGCTAAGAACCCAAAAGAATAAAGGTAACCTTTTTATGTACTTGTTTTAGTCTTTGTGTATTTATTGTATGAGGTTTGTAAAGATTAACAAGCAATGATTGGTAAAATTAAGGGAGAACCACTTTAGCAATGAGGCAGTGTGTTTTAGTCATGTAGATAATATGTCGCTTTATAACTATGATCAATATCAACTTGTCACAGTCTAGATGAAATGAAATGTTCATGTTACCCTTACCAGAGAAATTTTTCTAAAATTCAGAAAAAAATCCAATTTGACTGCGTGGGTTTTTGTCAGATTTTTATGAGTTGTCTGGGAAGAGCTCCAGTGTTGTCTTCTGGTGGCCAAGTCTAATGGAGGATGTCTCCACATTTTTGCTGAGCAATGGATCCAGCTCACCCTGGGGAGGGTGGCCTGGGATCTGCCACCAAAGTAACCCTATGAGGCAATAACAGAATCACGTTAATCCCATTTACCCTCAGGAAATCCATGCTTCCCAGGAGAAGTTAAAAACACTTGTTAGAAGAGTTGATGCTCCCCGCAGCAGCTGTCTTCAGGCAACTTGGTAACCGGTGCCTTTACAGGGCCTAACAGGCAGACTCTCCAGCAAGAGGTTACTACATACACGTGGTAGGATGTTGGGGCAGGGTGTGCGCAGGTGGGCCTGTACATGGAGTATATAATGCATTCTTTTCCAGTTTCATTTCTGTTGTGAAGAGTAGCTGCTGTATATTTGGGCCAATATAGCTAACAGGAAAAAAAAACTCAGTTATGCTGTGCTTTGAAGGACAATGTGTACAGTTTTAGTAGCTGTATCTGATTTGAATTAAAACTTCCTCTTTTGATTTTTCAAATCCAGAATAGTTTTTGTTTTATTATCTCAGTGACTAACAATAATTGCAAAATCTACTAATGTAAATGTTTAACAAAAACCTCTAGGATTTTTTTATATATATACTCTTGAATAGCTGTTTGAAGAACAAATATTTTTTTTTTAAGTCATTGCTCAGCAGGTATGTAACTTAAAAACTCTATGTGGAATAAGCATGAAAAGTGTGTGTAATTTTTCTACAAATTTGATAATGAGCAGAAGTATATGGGGTCATTTATAAAATTATTTTACCCTATAAAATGTCTATTACTGTTATGTTTATTGATGTCATAATCCAACTGAAGTCACTGTCTGTTTTTGAGTGAAGTTCTAAACTTTTTGCTCCTTTGAAAACAATATATTGATTTGCATATATATTACTTTGCAGTTTTCAAGTGTATGTATTTGAATAAACTTGTATCTTTTTATATACCTTTGAAATTATTCCAGCATACCTGGAAGTTATTTGCCTTTATGGAAGACACAGTTGACTTGCAGTCTTCCTTCTTAACCTGCAGGTATAAAATGTATTCATGTTTTAATAGTGATACAGTAGTTTTAGCACAATGGGCCAGTCATATATCAGTATACAAAGGATTAAGCAGAATTCCTAGAACAGGAGGACACTGCACTCTTACTGTCGTAGTTCACACAGAATGAAAAAATTGTAAGAATGGCTCCCTTTAAATGTGCTCAGAAACAATCTTTCTTTACTGTCTCTTACCCACCCAGTATTTTATGAAGGTGTCTTCCCCTGCCCCCAGTGCCCACCTGCCCTAACTATATTAGGACATAGAAGGGGAAAAGTTCTGTTTTTTAAAAAATCTTTGCCTTGCTCACCTCTGTAGAAAAACTGTCACTTCTAAAGACAAGATTCCTGTACCCAGCATGCAAAATTGTGAAAGTATGAAAGGGAAAGATGGCAGGGGGAAGAGATGGGATAATACTCATTCACCTTTTTTGTAAAAAGGACTCAAATATATTCTGGGGGTTGTTTGTATTATTTTAAAGCAGAAATGTATGTTGCTGAGTACCATAAATACATCAGATTAAGTAAAAGAGCATCTCCTCCACCTGGTAGCAGCACAGGATTTATAATAAATCGTTAAGTCTGTCTTCCTCCAGTAGAGGGCATAGACACCTGCCAGATGATCATGGTTCTGTGCCTGCTGCCTTCAGCCGCAAAAAGGGTCAAGAAATACAAATTGCAGCTTATAGCTTTGCAGAGAATTTATGGATTTTATACTGGTTTTGTTCTAGTGAAGTTATGAGGCTACAACATGATCATTCGGCTTGTTGTGTAAAGATAGCTTTGTTTGTAATACTTTTGTGACTGGAACACCAGTTTTGTATTTAGGTCCTATACCCTATAGGGCATATGGCCCTATATCCAGAACTGACACGACACTGGTTAAGAACTGCCACATTCTCCAAACTTACTAAGATATAGCTGAAGGGTGTAGGTGCACTGGGGAATTCCACCGATTTATCTTTACTTAGTTAATAGGCATTGTTAATTTATCCCATGGCGCACCTATGAAACAGCCCCAGCCTTCCAAAAGAGTCACAGATGAAAGCATCTGCCTCATTTTCGGGACAAACAGTCATTAATGATATGAAGTGTTATTAAAAAAATGCATTTTTGACATAGAAAATTCTTATGATCCTCATTCTGTAGTATGTATTCAAAAAGGCTTAACTAGCTTTATAATGCATTAGCAGAAGTAATCTGAAATCTCTGCAGTGTAGTAATAGTCAGTGGCTCGCAAACCTCTGCATTAGCAACATCATTTCCAGTGGGGGATGGTACCCATTGCTTTCATTCTCTGAGCACAGCTAGGTGTTTGTCTATGTGATACCGTATGAAGTCTCTGTTACTTAACATATTTTATTTTTCCTTGTTGATCAGTGAGAGCTGTTGCTCAGTGAAACAGCCATATCTGAGTGCTTGCTATGAAAAAAAATACTGCAGTGTAACCCGAGCAGAGTAAACTGCGGAACATTCTCATCCCCCCCCCCCCCCCCCCCCCCCGAGAGGGGAAATTGCATGCTGAAGCACACATGTTCTCTGCTGCAAGAAAAGCTTTTGATGAAAATAAGGAATGACGCTTCATAAACAATTTATAACAATTGAAACCAGCAGTGCCAGACATGCTCTGTTCTCTCATTTTCTATTGTCTTAAAGCATGTTACTTTAACAGCAATCTTGATAATAATCTGTGTAGAATCTGTCAGCTGGTTAAAGAACCCAATGATAACGTTTTTCAGAAAATGTATGTTTGAAACAGAAAGTAATAAGCCATTTTAATTTTCAAAGTAATAAATAGCTGTAATATTCATGTTCAGAAATCAGAATTACATGCTGTGTTGCTATTTGCAGTATTGCTTTATAAAAATGTTGTGCTTGCAGATTCCATAGCAACCCCTATCATATGGTACTTTTGCCAAACTATAGCTTTATGCCCATATTCTACAGCAATACTTGCATTAATATCTATATATAATGCTAAGTAAAAACTGCATCTGCATCCACCACATAAAGCAAACTGGAACATGACAGCAATATTAATGGTCTCAGGCAGGCAAAAAAGTTAAAATATTTTCTCCAATAATAGGCATTGTGAATCACTGTAACTTCCCGCTTGTCTTCACAGTTCATTCAGCACTGCTCGAATACTAGTATATTTGGTATTTATATATAGAAATGTAACAATAATAAGAATAATATCATATTGTATAACCCCTGGGGTTCAAGGTGCTGGAAGGAAGCCATGCGTTCAGAGGAATGGACTTGGGATTTCAGGGTTGAATATTGAGTATGTATGTCTCATTAATGGCAAAAAGTTAATCTTGGAAACCTTTTTGAAGCACTTTTTTCTACACCTAAGGTTAAATCTAAGTCACTATAATTTGTTTAATGTTATTGGTCATGATTAATATTTATAGAATACCAATATGTTGCTTTTTCCATTAATAGTTGGAATTGGTGGAAGGCAATAGCTGGCATATTGTAAAGGCCAGCTATTGGATATTTTGTAAGTTTAGTGAAATAGGGAAGCATTAATAATATTTAGTGGATCTTTCTGTAGGAAAAGAAAGTAAATAAATGCTTCTAACTATTATCAAGTCCATTGGCAATTAGTCAAGAATAAATTAGCATACACCTGGACTACCAAGGTTAGACTGCCATGTCATTGACATGATAACCCAGATTAATTAACAATAATACTATGCCTATTCACTGATTAGCTAATAGGAATTTAGGAAAAAAGCAAATCACTGACAACTGCAAAATATTGAGAGAATTTACTGGTTTTAGTTTACCAATATTACTGTAAAGCAAAAAACGCCACTTTAACGCTTCTCTTGTATTAAGACTTCCTGGTTTTGTATATAAAATGTGGATTTATGCAGGATTATAAATCATAAAAATGCATAGGTTTTCTGTGTAAAATATAGCATCTCTAACAGCTTGATTTCGGTGTACTTTCTTGATTTATTGTCAATTCTCTGACAATGTAAGAGGTGAAATGAATGCAATTACTTTAAGTACATCGGACCCATCTTTCCAAGGCAGTATTTTAAAACTACCTTTTAGTAAAATATACAGTTGAGGTGTACAGAATGTGTACTGTGCTTTTTCTAATATCTGCAGTTGTCACTGTTATTGTTTTAACAACCAATGATTAGGACTCTTTCAAAAGTAATATTTTTTAGCTATTTAATTATTTATTTTTTTAATCAATGGCTCTTACCAAAATCTGTTCCTGTAATTTTTGGGGGAATAGAATTACATGTGACACTGGAAAAAAAGGTGCTTATTACTTTTAGATGTTATTCTAATTTTGCTAATATTTGGGTTTATAATGTTTCTTTAATATTAAAGCATGTCACCTTACAAAACCAGCTGATTTTGACACTGTGCTGTCTGTGATGATCAAGACTAAGACAATTTGTGTGTTGTCCTCACATTAATTACATACTGTATTATACAAAAAGCTTGGTTCTACTGTCTTGCCTGGTTTCCTGACTTTTATCTTTTGTTGTTGACAGTGTTTTCATATAATTAATATGATAAGTATTAGAATGTTTAAAAAAGACTCCCCTGAAGCCTGGGAAGCCAGGTCTAAGTTTTGAGTAATGAGGGAGCTCAAAAATAGCAACTATATTGACATTTTTTGAAGGCCTGATTTCATAACAAATCTGTAAAAGAATATGCAAAAAATTCTTTTGCTAAGAAGAAAAATAAAAACTGGAAAAATGTTAAAATACAATCTGTTGACTTCTTATTTTTCTCCTTTATCTCAGAGTAGTAGAATTTTTCAGAGGACAACCATTTGATGAAAGCCCAGGAAAAATGGAGATGCTTGAACACAGTGAATATTAAAGCTTCTCATAGGGCTCAGGTCTACTCATATAACAAAGTTTGAAAGATAATTCAGAAATTCATACTGTATGGAATTGTTTATCTATAAAGGCAAGGGCAGCAGATGTGCATAGGTGGTGTAATGATCAAAACTAGTGAAGGAAACGTTTTCAAGTATTTTAACATCCCCAAACAAAACCCAAAAGCAGTCATCAAAGTTTTGTGTAAGAATTTAACCTGAAATGTGTCATTGTCAGTATGAATTTCCTCATAGACTTCTGCTCTAAGTTTCTGTTTGTGTAGGTGAAATGCATCTGAAATGCATGTCCCTTTGGAATTTAAACAAGGTGTAGTATTTTTTGTTCTAATACTCAGAGTAGTCTGCTTTTGGAGAAAGTGTGAGTTGGTGTACCATAGCATTCTCTGTCTCAAATCCCATTCAGATACCCAAATTCTTAGTCCCCAAGTTTTGTATTCAGGATATCAAGATCAGTTAAAAGATATATTAGAAGGCCAACTGCAACTGAACCAAAAAATGGACTAAATTACTTCAAGTAAGTTCTCTTATCTTTCTCAATTCTGATACTACTCCTCTCCAAAGGTAGAGTTACTGAATTTTTGAAATGCATGTGTAACAGTTGGAAAAAAAAAAACAAAAAACCCAAACAAAACACAAACTAGTTTCAAAATTAATTTGATATGACGGGGTCAACACCTCTACTTTAAGTGCCACATCTAAGAGCCTGCTCATGTTTCTCTAGACATAGGTTCTTTTTTCTTCTGACTTTAAGTCACCTCTAGTAGAGTATAATGCTGTCTCCATCTCCTTTCCTTCTTCCTGCTCTGTTGCCAGTGTGGAAGAGAAAAGCATGCCTTTCAAGCAGGAAGACCAGAAATCAGTTTATTGCAGCAGATGGTTCAAACAGTGGAGCTGAAGAGTAACTGGATCAGCAGTAGCAGTAGCAAATGGTGGTAGGTAACCTCATTATCAAAAAGTCTTCAGCAGCAATTAGAATAAATGTTGGAGAAGAAATAAGACATTGTTATTCAGAAAAATTAATTAGAGCAAGGGAAGTTTTTTAGGTTTTATAAGTAGTTGTATTCCATGTAAAACTCAGCTGTCACTCATGGGGATAGAAGGCTCTCTAGAAGTGATTTAAAAAATCTTTGAAACCTGACAAATCTACTACCTCACAATTTCCCATTAACTGTAAGTGGAAGCACATAATAGTTCATACTTAGAAACTGATAACCACCTTAATTCCTGCTTTTATATGTTTTTTTTTTTTTTAAGATAGATAGGTTAATTCCATCCTTTTATAACATGTCCCATCTGATGAAAGTGGTAGGGACTTTTGCAACCTATCTGGTTTGTTCATAACCCTGTGGTAGTTTCTTTAGGTTTGGCTACATTTTGTAACAGTTTCAAGAGTATGGTTGAATGTCAGGACAATCTCAGCTGCAGACCTCTCAAGTACTTTGAAAGTTTTCTCATAGTTACAAAAATCTTACTAATCTATACAGAGCAAAGTATATTTTAAAAAGCAAAACAACAAAAAAAAAATCTCCCCCCCCCCCCCCAAGGAAAAAAAACCACCAAAACCAACAAAAAAGTAAAATCTGGAAGAGCCTAATTTAAATTTTGAATCTGAGATACTGGACTGGAAAACCTTTCTTGAACATAGCAGCTGCTGGCCATTCCAGTGGTGAGAAACCTTGAGGCACCTTTAATGCCAAAATGCTACCAAATGATTACTAAACTAATCTAAGATTTAGCTGATTCCCTGGGTGAGAGGCTGACCAATCTATTGCTATCTCATTCTTCCTGGCCTATACATTGCAGACATACTGGGTAAGTCACGGGAGTTACTGAGCAGGTTGAAAAATCTGTCTTTCAGCACACCAAAAACAGCAGCACACCATCTTAATCCTTCAATATGTCTGTTTGGGAAAGCACAACAGTTTGTAAGTCTTGAGTTGGCAAACTCACTTGTGGATGAGAGGAGGTAGGCAAAGTAGGGATAAACACAAAGGAAAAGAACAGAATGAAGCTGAGCAGTAACTTCTGTTCCAGGCTGCAAAAGACTGAAATAGCTGAACTGGTTTATGAGTAGTATTATAGGCAGTGCACTGTTTAATTTAGCATTAAGAAAAATGATGTAATAAAATCATGAGTCCACTGAAAATGTGAAAGTGTTTCAGCTTGATTTCATTGAAGTTCTTCTTTAGGATAAGGGGTACTGAGCAATTGCACAGCTTTCTTTGTGTGTTTAAAATGTGTGCTCAAGAGTTTGTGGCTGCATCTGATCAGTTTATCAAGGCATTACAGCAAATTTGTCCAAAATAATCTAGATCTATTACTGTCAATTACATCAACACATCATGATTTATTAATACTATTACAGGTAGTGCAGAGTATTTCACTTAGCACTCCATATCACTACCCTTTCCTAATCTTAGTTGTTCTCAGTTAGGAGAGGAGTTAGGTCAGCTCATTGGTTTTGTCAGCACTGTGCCCTATGACTTTTAGAAACTCCAGAACTGCTTCCTTTCTAAAAGGATTAAAACCAAGGGGACCCTTATATTTTAATGTAAGTGAAGAATACTATAAGTGGCTGAAAAATCTGCTAGGATATACTGCCAGTTTAGCAGTTCCTTCACAATGCAAGTGTGAAAGGCACTTGAGAGTAAGACACTTACTGACATAGCTGCTAGACAGTGAATAGAACACGGAGAAGTTAGGGGCAAATCTTGCCAAATTCGTGAAGTCGAGTGATTTAGGAAAAAATGTCATTCTTTGCATATTATCAACACAAAATTTTTCTTTTATTTTACATACTTATATCAAAAGATTTTCCAGTATTTCAGTTTCCTTCCTTGAAATGTAATGCATTAATATTGAATCTCTTGATTCAGTATGAAAACAGTATGAGTAATATTGACAACCATAACTTTTATAAAGTTGGCAATCATACAATCATCATCTCATTTAAGTGCGTATATTTTATGTATCCTTGGCTTCCTCTTTCCCTCCTTAAAATTTGTAAGAACTCTTTGGTGAGTAAGATCTGGTGCTGATGACTCACTGGGTTTTTCTTTGTTTCAGTAGCATTTCTGACAGCTGACATCTCTGAAAGTGTCCCATCTTGACTAATTGTCAAGTAGAAGGTCTAAATTAGGCCGTAGTTTCACAAACATATTTAACTGACATAAGGTGCCAATGTAAGTGAAAAAGGAAGCTCTGCCCTTCCTTTTCCCCTAGGTTAGCACAACCATTGTGTTGCCCTACAACAGACTAGATTGAAGAACTAAAAACTCAGTGAGAACAGAAAAAGTTTCTCTTTAACCTAGATAAACTTCGTATTTTATTCATGACTATAAAAATGCTTGTGGTGGACAGAAAGGAGATGGACAGCAGCAAGCAATGCCCTTTTGTGCGAATTCTGTTTTTTTGTGAAACTATGGCTTTGAATATCTCTTGGTGGTCCCTGAAGCCAAAGCCTTCATGGTTTTCTTACCTCCTAGAATTAAAATTAAAATATAAATATAGCATCTATATTATGAGAATTAAAAATCAGAATTCAACCTCCGTGGTATCCTCTGCCAAAAAAGCAATATAGGTTAAACCCAAATCTGTGTATGTTCACATTACAATACTCTATACCCTTGGTATGGTCTGTTCTTAAAGAAATTTGTTAGCTAAAACTGGTATCTCCATTTTTGTTATATGGATGAAAATTCAATTTTGATCTCCATTTAACTTCACCGTGTGAAATTAATTCATTTTGCCAAAGTAAAAATGTTTCGTATCAACAAGATAATATTAATGAAAATTCTCAGTGCTATTTGGTTTGAAAATGGTATTATACAATTAATTTATTTTAGTCTCTTCTATTTAAAATGGTACCCAGTTGCCAGTTAAAATCCACTAGGAGAAATTCAATGGGCTCCAGAAAGTGCTGCCTCTTAAAGAAGGGTTTTGCCAAGATGTGAAACAGCAGCTCCAACTGAGTCCAATGCTTCAGCAGAGGCTGGAAGATAGGTATTACTAGTTAACCTGCTTTACCATCCTGTCATGATCCTGTGATTCCCAGGAGCATGACTGCTGCACACTACTCAAAATCCACACCCGTGCTATCTTTGCCTGTATGCAAATGCTTGATGGCTTGTAGATTAAATATCAAATAACATGGTGTATTGTTATATTTTTTCAACTGTTTTTACCATAATTTCTAAGTTATAAACTAAAGCTCATTAACAAAACAAACCAACCAAACAAACCCAAAGAGACCCACCCAAAACAAAAAAAAACCCAGACAACACATCTTTCAAGCTGAGAAATGAAAAACTGTCAGTAGTCACCTAATATTTCAATTTTAAATTATTTAAAGAACATCACTGTCTGGTACTGCGTTGTTGTAACCTGTATCAGCAGTATAGATTATGTTCTCTCATAACTCTAATTTGGTTCTCTAAGTTTAATCACAATAATTAAAAAATGCAGGGGTATCTTTTGCTTGCATATCTTGATTTTCCATGCCTTCTGTTGCAGCTACTTTTATAGCCTCAAATGTGTGATGCAAAATTTCTTAATTGTGTCTTTCAATCATTTTACTTTCAGTACAGGAATTATTTTCTTCAATGTTCTTTCTAGCCAGAAAACTACTTTCTTATTCTTTCAGCATCTTACTCGCAGTAATCTCCGTATTTGTCGCCTCCAAAGTGGACTACTGCATGTGCAGCTACTGATCCACCATTTCATCTGTCCTTATAAGAAATAAAAGATGTGTAGCTGGTCAATTTCACTAACTTCAAAGTGATGATATTTAAACTTGGGTCCTTTATAGAGCTTTTTGGGAGACACCTCTCCTAACCCAATTTTGCCACAAAAAAAATGGCAAAAAGATGACTACAGTGCAGTCAATAAATAGTGTCACCTTTTAAGATGTGCTCAATCTGTTTTTTCTAGTTTCTGAAAACAATGAGTTGTAACAATGAATGTTTAGAGGGACTTAGGAGTAGAAGAAGCAAACACAGGCTTCTTCCATTTTGGAAGAGGACTTTGCTCCATTTCCAAGCAGAGAAATTTCATCTATTACTCAGTGGTAGTATATACAACTCTCTTTTTGTCTGATATGAAAGTGTACCTTGGCAGGAGGACAGTGAGATGGCAGCAGGGTGGGTGGGTCAAGGTAGAGACAGTGACATAATGAGGTAGGAGGAGAACCCATCGTCATGGCTCAGCTACAAAATGTCTTGGAGCAACTGCCATAGACAGCTGTGGCATGGGGCAGTTGCATAAAATCTAGGGTTGGGGATAAGATATCATCCATTCAGTGAATTTACTTTCAAGTTGACTTTCATCTTTTGTTTGTATTTTTCTGTATTATTTACTCCATGAAAATCTGTAAGTTTTTAGACTCATGTAAAAATAAAATTGGTAGGTTGGGTTTCTGTCTGGATTTTGAGCATGCATAAGAAATTACTAGTGAAGAATACATAGAATCTGGGGATTAATATTATTTCCTCTTTAGGATTTGCATAATTCAGAAGTGCATCATGCATAACTATCTTTGCCATAGCCTTATTTTCCAGAGATCAGTATTTTAAGGACTTTTTATTCAATGAAAGATAAATCTTTGAATTCTAATGAACATTTTCTGAAGCAAAATGTCTCCATGACTTTTTTTTATAAAATAGGCTGTGTACATGTTTATCATTTTGCAGGGTTTTGGTTGGGTTTTTTTTTTGTTTGTTTGTTTGAGTTTTTTTGGTTTGTGTTGGTTTTGGGTTTTCTGTTTGCTTACTAGGACAGATAATAATATTAAGATGTACTGCCCCATGAGGTGGTTTTCCTGTTAACATCTTGCTACTCCACCTCTAATGGTGTTTTATCACTTTTGTCTGCCTCAGCTTACCAACCTGAGTCGTGCCATCAGGAAGCAGATTGTACCTAGAGCTGAATGGAGGATTCACAGATGGTGATTATTTTATTTTCTTTTTTAAGTCAACTTGATAGAGTTATCTCACATTTGTGAGCAACAGTGAGAGGTTCTCCCTCCCTCCCTCGAAATCCTTATCAATCATTAAACTTAAGAAATTCAGCTATTGGCAACAATGAACCTTTTGGTAAAGAGCATGCATAAATTACCTTCTTTAAATAACCGTTGTTTTCAATATGAATATTTCAGCCATGCATTGGAAAATAATTGATTAACCTAATTCATACCTATATGTAGTAATTACATATACTACTTAAACTAATAAAAGAACAAAATATATTGTCTTAGCTTTAAAGCATTTAGCCAAAGCAGTACTCCCTTACAAATGAATAGAAGAATCATCCCTCATCTTTGGGCTCTCTGACACAATTCCTGAGTATGGCAAAAAATTAGATTGAAGACTTTAAAATTAGAACCTACCTGTCTTTGCACAAGTGCTAAGAAAGTGGGAAAATAACTCACTTGGATGCCAGGCTCAGTAAATAACCCAAAATTTTGAGGGCTAAACTGGAGAGAGACTGGATTAATTCTGCAGTATGCTTGCTGAGCAGGGGGTTAATTTTCTGAAGCAGGCAGCCAGCAGGCTCTGCAGCAGTTTGCAGGTGTTTCTAGGACAGCACCCTTTTGCAGTTTGTGCTCTCCAAAATCCCCTGATTTTGCTGATGCATTTTAAGAGAAAATTGAGGAATGCAATAAACTCTTGGTTCCTTAGGGGCTTATGAGCATCAGTTAACACTATGAAGCGCAGAGGTATGAACTGGCTAAAATGACGTCTTCTTTACTATAGAGATTCAGGAAAGTGTCTATGTTATTGTAACAAATAATAAAGATACCTGGTTGTAGTATTAACTACATGTGTAGAAACAGAGGTTGGTAACAACTCTTCAGCTTTTCTGGGTTTTGTTCCAAGTGCGGAATGTAAACTGATCAAATAATGAACTTCAATATTAAAAAAAAAGAAACTAATATTCACTGTCACAGTATTTTTTGGGTGTAAAGGGCAGCACAACAAAAACAGAACAGTGCCTTTGAATTTGTTATTTCAAGGTGAATGGTAGGCGTGCCTATTAGCTGCATTCTGATGTGGGTTTGTTGTTTGGGATTTTTTATGTTTGTTTTGTTTTGGGGTTTTGTTTATTTTTAGTTGGTTTTGGTTTTTTGTTTGGTTTTGGTGGTTTGGTTTGGGGTTTTGTTTTTTTGTTGTTTTTTTTTTTGTGGCTTTTTTTTCAGGGCAAAATTAGAGGACTGGTTAAAAGTACCATCAAATTAAATGCAGGTGTAAGGTAACTTGAGAAATAGCTAAGAACGGTACAAAAAATTTGCAGGCTAATGGCTGGTGTAGTGGTGAAGTCATTTATTACTGTGGTTGCTACATGATTATTCAGCAAAGTGTGAAGTTATCAGCAACAAAGCAGACAGACAATACTTCGAACTTTATTTTATTGACAATTAAAAACCAACATAGAAATCAACTGCAGAGGAGTTCATTTCTACCTGCCATATGGGTAGGGAGGAATACAGGATTCAGAGAGTCTGAGTCAAAGATTTCTGTAGTACAAAAAAGGGTTTGTTCTTTATAAGTGACAGCTATGGGGTGTGGGAGTAGCAAGCAGTGCAGGATCTTTTCCTAAAAGCCAGTGTCTGGACAAGTCAAGTACCTTCAACCTTTGGTGACATAGATAGACCTAAACATACTTGTGCCATTCTGTGACCGAACCCATTACACTCGGAGTACAGAGATGTGGGAGTAGGTCTGCAGGAGCTGATTTCAGTCACACTGATATTATTTACTCTGCCTCAACACCAGTCCTGTGCTAGGTTCAATTTAAAAACAGATGGTTACCTTTACAGAATGCTACCCTGCTACTCCTATTTTTTCTATTCTTTGGTTAATGAGAAAGTCAGTGTTTTGATTTTGATGGCAGTAACAGAGATAATCCTAATTTGCTGCTGCTTTTTTCTGTGGAATGATGCAGAGACAGACGTTTTCCAATTTTTTTGTAACTTTTTCTTAATTCTGCACAGCATGATGAAGGTACTGCTGTTTTCTGACTCTGCCATCTAAAGAATTACTGGTAAGTACAACACTGAATGAAGTATTCTACTTTGTTCATGTTTTCTTTAAAAAGCTTTTCATGCTGGCATTTTGATAGGGAAATTCAAAGAGGATGATTAGATATTACCTAAGAATTTTACCAACTGCCAGTTATATTATGCCTATATTCCTCAGCATTTCAGAAAATAACAAGACATGCTAAATATTTAAAATTAAAATTGTAGGGCTAAAATGCAAAAAGGTTACTTTTAACTCATTTATTATGGCATATAAACAGACATCTGGCAAATAGCAGTTTCTTTAATCCTACTTGTAATATTTCTTGTGTACCGAACAAAACTTTTATTTACTGGATTATTGTCATTCCAACTAAAAATAAAGGATTCTACTTCATTCTGGTGATTGATAAAGAGATACAACCCCCAGTTCTAGATTTAGAATGTGAAGCCAGCAGTCTAAATATCTTGTAAGATTTTACTGACTGTGTGCAGTTACCATTTGATGGTCATTCAGCAGCCTATGTGAAATGCATTAGTGATTTTTGGGACAGTGTAAACAAGCCTGCATTGCTGCTTTGCCTGTTCTTTATATAAATAGACAGGAGAATTCTCTAGAGATGTAAGTCTGGCACCTTTCACAAGCCTTGCATTTACTTACTATTCATTATTAATTGTTAAGTGCTTGCAGCACACTTGATATTTTAAAAGGTACAAAGATACAGTCCCTGCCTGGAGGAGCTTACTTTAGAAGATTGTCAGAACCAACTCTTTCTTTTCCTATGCAACAAATACAGTTTTCTTTGTGTTCTGTTCAACTTCTCTGAAACTAGATAATATGGGCTTTAAGGCAGGTTACATAACATTTCTTTACTGACTTTGACGTTACTGATTTCAGAGTGAAAGAACTGTCAGAGCATACTTGGCTATGTGCAGCGTGACAGATTTTTCTGTTCTGAACAATTGGTCCCAACTGCTCTTATTTCCCATTTGAGGTTTCAAGCCATTTTTGAAAGCTACCAAATTTCATGTTAATCTCCTCAAGAGCAGAAAGAATCTCTGGATGGGAAAACAGGCCAGAGTTGATGCATAGTGAATAACAGGAGAGGCATAATAATTATTACTTGGAAAGGCCTCTGACTAGTCTGTATTCTCTTCTCCATATGGAAGAAAGCTTTATGGTTTTCGTGGGGTTATGGGGAAAGGGAATTAAGAGGTTAAGCAATGGTGGCATTCTTTTTAAGAAAGAAAATATATACACTATCCTGCCTACTATAAATAGAATGTGCGTAATTATATCTGTATGTGTTTTCATCTCAGGTAAGAATTAGTACATGAAGATTTTATGTCCACAGTTATACTTGCTCCATCCCATTCGTTCCAGAATCCCAAGCATAGTCACCAGTTTTTCAAAGACTTTATAGCTAGTAACAAAATGCTAAATGTTAAGATGTGGGTGGATGACGGGGAATTTTGTAGCTAAAGAAAAAAAAGGATAAAATGGAAGGAAAAACAGGCAAGAGGGAGTGAGTGACCTGAAGCATGTTGAAAAACACAGAAATATAAATATTGATGAAAACGTAGAGATACAAAAAATAAATGCGTTACAATCATGACAAACACAAAGCATCTCTGCAATAGTTTCTGGATACCCTATGTTTTAATTGTAGTAGGCTGGTCTATGAATGAGTCAATTGTTTTAATTGGACACCAGATTATAATAAGAAAAAAAGGGGGTGGGAGGATTGGAAGTCTAGGGGCTCCTAATTGGAGGGTTGTTGAGGTCAGAACACATGAGTCAGAAGGCTCCTGGCTTGCCTGTCTACAGGGTCCCACTAAAGTTGACCCAGTTAACCAGTCCCTAGAGCTTGTCAGGACTGTGAATGTTGGCTGCAAAAAAGGGGGACTGTCTTCTAAGAGGGGTGGTAGACGTTTGGAGCTGCTCAGCTTCCTCCTATTTAGTATATAGGAACTTAGAGCATCTTGAGATGATAAGTTTTAGCCAACCAGCCACTCCCTGTTGTTACCTTATTTCTTCTCTTAAATCAGAGCTGGATAGTCAATGTTCAGTCATCAAATTCCCAAATGGAAGACTTACAGATGCCACTCTCAGCTGGAACTGGGTGAGCACAATTCAGAAAAATTAAAACATGACCACTCAGCTCACTATGATTTCACTTTTCAGTTCAGGGTGCCAGATACTCCTCATGACATTACAGCTCTTTCTGTAATATTCAGACCCTTTTACAGGGAGATGTTCAAGTCTCTGTATCAATAAACTACTCTAAATAATCTAAAAGCATCACAAATATAAACATATCCTTTGCAATAAGTGTGGTCCAAAAGAATCTTGACAAATTCATATTTGTTTTCAAGATTAGTACAGGAGAAATACCAAGCTGATATAACTTCTTTCAAAATGTGGCTAATGGGAGGTGATCAACTGAAGAAAAAAAAAGCAGTTGAACTCTGAAAGTGCATTAGAATAGGCCACAGAAGCAAATAAGAAGTCTAGGATCAATGTTTCAGACACTTATCAGCAAATTCAAGCAAAATTATCTTAGCTACTGAATACTGAAGACAATTTCAATGTAATGATGGAAACATAGATAATTGAAAGTATTCTTCATGTTTGAAGCTCTTGAATTTGTAGTCAATTTTAAAATTAAGCATTCTGGATACCATCTAAGCACCATAAATGGAAAGTGAGGTGAAAGAATCTCACTTTAGTTATAACCATTTAGACAGAGCACTGAAAGGCAATCAACATCTACAGAGTATGGGATAAAAAACAAAAACATTGTTTTGAATTCTTCAGAAGGTTGCAATTTGTAAAATTAGACCTCGGCTTCATTCCAACACATGAATATGTTTGTTTTGGTGCTTTTTTGTTTTTTTTTAATTCCACTGGTGTTTATACATCAAAATGGTTAGAGAAAACAACTTTGGACATTGTGATCCATAAACCAAATTACTTTATATTTGCTGACTGAGATTTTTTGTAACAATAGGCTAAGAGTTTCTGAAACTGCTTTTGCTTTGATTTTCTGGAATATATGTTACTGAAATATATAATGCTTCAATCTTCTTGAAAATAGAAATGTAAATACCAGGCACATATGAAAGTTTAAAATTTATTATGGTAAATAACACACCATGTCTATATCCTTTCCTCTAGAGACTTCTTATGCAGAAGTACACACATATTCCTTTATTGCAGCTGCAAAAATTTTCTGTGTTTCTTACCAATTCTTAATCCTCATGATCAAAAGTTTCCATTCCCAGTGTATCTGCTATGTTGTGTTATCTGGATATGGCTTAGAGAGGTTTTAGTCATTTGTGTACAGGCAAGGACACACCAAGAGGTAAGGTCGTAGAAATGCTTCCTCAGTTCTTGTATTCCTGTATTTCAGTATCTGCATGGAAATCAGGCTTTTTAGTCCTGAACTGTAACATGTAAGCATAGACTGATAAAAAAATACTTATCTAGATATGAGTACCAGTCATATGGGGAAAAAGAAAAAAAAAAGAAAAAAGGTTTGCAAAATCTTATTATTTGATAATGCATTATAAAAGAGGAATAATTTGATAATATCCTCAGTTTGAAATGTCTACTGCAAACGTAATAAGTACCAGGCTATACTGGTTAAAAAAATTGTTAATGCAGGAAAGTAAGCAAATTTCAGTCACTTTCACTACTGAAAATCATTGTGTTCTTTCCTTCCAAATTGTAGGAAAAACAAAACCAATAGTAATAATAAAATGCTTGTAATGGCCTCAGACATCGGCCTGCAAATACAATCCAGAAATGCAGCAGTAACAGTAGGCAGCTTCAGACAGGTGCACACTAGGAATACCTCAAGAAGCAGTTAGTGGTTCAATAGCAAAATGCAGATGAAAACTGAGCCACGCCCACAGAGAAAAAGTCATACTTATTTTTATGCAAGGGTGTTTTTTAATAATAAACTCAGTTAAATTACCAAAACCAATCCAAATCTAAGGTTAAATGTTAAAAATTTTATACTGTATTGTATATCCTGTTTTACACAAGTATTTATCATGTTAAAAAAAATAATAATAAGTTGGGGAAATACAATAATTTTTCCCCACTGGTGTTTCAGCAGGCCTGGTAGTTTTAACCAGACTTAACCAGTTTAACCAGACTAAAGGTTTCATTATCTTTATAAAAATTTTTTTTTCTTTTCTTTCACAAATTTAGTAATTTGTTCTGCCCAATTTTTGTTGAAAATTAGCTAAACCATCTTTGGCATTTATTTTTTTGTTATTATTAAATGTTTAAGATCCTTTGGGATATTATCATATTATATGTCTATAATTATTTCAGTTCCCTCCAGTTTCTGTTCAATAAAAAATGAAGATCAATAGCTCTTGGCACACAATAACTATGCAGAGCTCCTTGTCTCTGCAGGCAAGATATCCCAGCCTATATAACCAATGAATTCTCGGTGCCATAATATCCTGCATCAAGTTGTCTATTATTCACCATTCATCCAGAGGTTGTGTGAATCCTCTTTCTCTAACAGTTACGTACTAATGTCAGATAGACAGCAAAGAATTTCCCTATTTGGAAATAGAAGCTATTCTTGGGAGCATGGTGAAGGAATCTTAGAAATGTTCCATAGGTTTAATGTAATCTAGTTGTTATTCTTCACAAAAAAAAAGAAGTGGTGATTCTAAGACTTCAGGCTTCTGTTGAACACAAAGCATGCAGAGCAAGCCAGATAGGCAAAATCAAGGTTAATATTACTGGTGTATTCTAAATTGTCAGATGAACTGTCCTTTGTAGTGTAATGCCATCTAGGAAAGAAGACCACCATTTAAACTGCTCTAAGTAGTTGTACAATGTGTTTTGGGACATTTTTGTGGCACCCCCCGATTGTGTGTTGACTTGAGGAAATTAAACAAAAACAAACAAACAACAAACCTTGCTGCTTTTCTGCAGCTCCTGGGATGCACAAAAAAACCAAACTTCACCATCAGCTGCTTATGGTGGTAATGCCCAAAACATTTTGTTTTCAAGCATTTGTAATAAGTCCAGAGCAATACTTTCATGTATTTTTTTCCAAAGTTAGACCGATCAGAAAAAAACTCTTCTGTTCAAAACTTTTCTCATGAAAATTTTAAAAATTTGAAACTGAAACAAAATAGCAACACAAATACATCTGGGATAGTAGAGGATCTTTCAACTCCACATTGCTAAGACTCATGTCTCTTCTTGCACAGGCCTGCTGCCTCTCCTTACATTCCACTTCAAATCTCATTTAAAAGATTGCTAAAATTATAGAAAACGCTTTTGTACTATTGTCATCTTAAGAATCTGCCACATTTCACTTGTTATACCATTCCTAATGAGGTCAGATGTAGTGAGCACAGGCAGTGACGTGTCCCCCAAAAAGCTTACCTATCTCCATAAAGCACCATATAAAAATATGTGCTCAAATTATGTTTAAAAAATTTGAGAACCTCAAAGTATTTTATGAGACATTTTAGTATGATCCAAAGGTAAACGTGAATACTTGCTCAGTATTCACAGCACTAACAGTACTTTGTGTGGCTGTTGTGGGTAGATTTCATATTACTGGAATAGCAGAAGAAAGACAAGCGACGCATCGTTAGCATGAATGAGGAGAAAAGGAGAGAAACTACATAATTGTATCTTTGGTATTCTGAATGCTGTCTGTTGATATGGCATGGACTCCTTTTTATTCCTGTATATAAAAAAAATGAAATAAGTGAGATTAATCAGTGAAGGCTTGATGAATGGTAATGTTCCTTATTGTTAGCAAAGCTAACAGCAGAAAATGTGACATTCAGAACACTGGAGGACTGCCAATCTTATTCCAAATTTATAAACACTAGAAATAATGACATTTTGAAGAACTATTTATTATTTACATGGATGTTATTTCCAAGTAATACAGTGAAGATATTTGGACTTGAGGAACAAAAAAATTAGAGGTTAAAGTGATTATTACAGTAATCAACACAAAGATAAATGGATAAAATTATTCTTCTTTAAAAAAAGAAAAAATCATAGATCTATGTAAAAAAGGCAAATGTAGAAGGATAGTTGGGTGGGTTTTTTTAAGGCACTAAATATCATGCATTTATTAAACAATTTATTTGGAAGTAATAGAGACTATATTAGATGGACTACAACCTGGGATAATAGATTTTAAGATAATCCTAATGAGGAGATATAAGTGAGTGGTGTTATTTCTAGGAAGGACCCTCTATGAATAAGTTATTTGGTGTAATTAGTATTTTTGTCAGTTATGCAAACATACTGCAAGGTATTTGGTAGTAAGGTCTGCATATGACATGAAAAAGAGAATAAGATTAACAAGGTTATAGGTCAGGGCAAGCTGGGAAATCTTGTTTAAATATCTGAGTTGAAAACTCTATATTTAAATAGTGTCAAATGCGAGGTACAATTAGGACTTCAGAAGGGTGTTGTGATTCTTTGATGACTGGAATGGGGAGCAGTGAGCAGAAGCAGGGGCATGAGCATGTTGTGAGCTGGGATGTACTGTCTTTTGGTCAAGAAAAATTTTAAATTCTACTAACAGACTGTGGCAGAGCCACAGAAGTGTTCTGAGATTTAAACTAACTCAAAGAACTCAGCTTATGAACTTGCTAAAGAGAAAATTAAGAAGCACACGATTGCTGGAGAAGATACTACAGTGGGAGTCCCCAGCATGCCTGACAATGGAATAACATAACCTAACATCCAGCAGTTGATAGGTTCACCTTGAGTAACTATATGAGTAAAATATGAGTGAAATAGTTATTGTATATACATGTTGGAACATCTAATACAAAAGGCAGTGGATATAGAACTAGTCTTGGCCTTTAATTCAGATTCCGAGCAAATAACATTTAAATTGTTCATGTGGTTTCATTAGAGAAGTAACTAAATGAAATCTAGTGGAATGAAGCTCAGATTAAGCATTCTAGCCCCTAAGGCCCAAAGTTCTATGAAGCAATGTTGTTTATATTTTCCTACTTTTTTTTTGCTTAAAATCACTTTGCCATGTGAAAGTGGCTGCAACTGACTAAAGTCACCAGGGATTAGCATTCATTTCTATATTACTATTGAAAATGCTGAATATTAGCTCCCAGAAATGGCAGATTGTAATGCACTGTTCCAGTTCTAGACTGACATAAATACTTCAGCAGACTCAGAGATGTAGAAGGAAAATATCAACATAGCCCTACAACCAATATCAGAGTAACCCTGTTAAGGCTTAAGGTTAGAGGTGCAGCAGTTATATAATTAGTGTCCTCACGGAAGTCCTGTGTTAAAAAGGGAAAAGTAAAAAATGGCTTTATCCTGCTTTTTTTAGTGCTGAAGAAGGGCATATGGAAAGTTTAGTGGAAAACCCAGTTTCCAGGAAGCCAGTGAATCAAAATACAAATCCTAGAGGAAGATTTGGGACCATAGAACTGTGGTTATAGGCAGAAATATGCTTCTATTTGAGTACCACAAGAATCCTCATATGTCTTGTGAGATAGAGTTCCATCTCTTTTGCAGATGCTTTTATTTAGACCTGGAGCTTTTAGGTGGCTTCAGCCAGCTGTTCTTAGGAAAGAGAACAGATAGATTTGCATTGCTTAATTTCCTTTGGAAGTCCTTCTTTAGACACAAGGAGACCAAAATATGCATTTTGCAAGGAAATGATTCAAAGTTGCTATAAATTAAGCTACTGGTTCTAGGCAGAAGATGGTCTCTAACAGGTCTGTGATAGCTATCCACATAATGCACTGTAAGTGATTAAAGACTGAAGAGTAGAGACATGTCTTTCTCAAGGTCACGTTGCCACAGCTTCTAATAAAAATGAAAAACTGTTGAAGAAGTAACTATGCTGAAGTAAAGAATTTTGCTTCATTAAATTGACATAAAGAATAGAATTTTCTGGATTCATCTATGATGACCTGTTAAAAAGCAGGAAGAGAAAAGTATTTCCCCTCATTGACCTCTAACAACTTAATGATTTGAGTATAGCTATAGCTGAATCTGGAAGAATGACCCACAAGGAGTGGTTGAGGACAGGGGAACTTCTGCAATAGACTTTTATGAGATCTCATTGTTTTATACTGTGAAATCAGTCCAAAAGAGATTAACATAAAGAGCTAGTATCTTTAAAAGAAAAAGCATTTTATGCACTGCTTTGGTCAGTTTATGGTTAATTTTTGTTTACTTTGCCTGACAACAAGCCACAGTAGCTTACAAGGACATTCAGTTTACTTTCTCACATAAGGGAATGGAAAAGACAGCTGCAAATGAGCAAAATAAGGAAAAAAAAAATTAAAAAAAATTATATCTCTTTAAAAATAGCAGAGTTTTATGTCTCTTTGTCCTATAAGCTTCAAAATACTACTGCTGAATATACAATTATTGTGATAATTGTTTTTAATTGAGAGTTTATTTAAATGAAAAATCAATTAATGGTGGACATATAATTATTTTAACGGGTGAACAAACATTATTTTGAAAAGGCATTCTATGAGTTAATGAATTTTCTTTAGATAGCGTTAATCTGAAGTGCTTCTAAGCTCAACATTAGACATGGGAGCACTTAAACTGTAGGAGAAATGTTTATGCTAACCTAAGTATATAAAAGTGTTGTCAAGAATATATCTTTCTATATGAATGGATAATACACTGCATACCAGTCAGCCAAGGGCTGAACTGGAGAACCTTAGAACCCGGGAGCTGCAGAATGTAACTGAATCCTCCTGCTTTGCAAGGAACTGTCCTCAGCTTATGAAGATTTGAAAGATTCAGCATGTTGTACCTCTGTTGCTCTCAGCACTGAATGCAGGTTCCATATTTAGGTCAAATGTACTGACCTGAAAGACTTATCCTTTTCACTAGTCTGTATCTTTGGGTTGGTATATTGACATATTCATTTTGGCTGGTATATTTGACATATTCTGACCTAGACACCTGTGCATCATTCTCATTTAACTCTCCAGACAGTATATGAGATGGTACAGTCTTTTGCCTTTGCTTGCAGTGTGCTAGATTGTCTAAAGTTTGGATGTGGAATACATAGCCTGAAAAGCTTTGGTTACTGCTCAGTAAGTCCTCTGTGGAAAACAGCTTCGGATGCTAGAGACTTGAAAAGTTGCCAGAGACACTAGCTTCTTTTTTAGGCCATTGTGAGGTCTTCTATTGCAAGTTATGCCCAAGTGAGTAGGAACCTCTTGGGAAGAAAAGCAAGAGGCCAAAGAGAAGCTATGTCATTTCCTGGAGCATTTAAATGGTGGAAATAAGAGGAACAGAATCCAGGAGCTGGAAAATTTTCTTTGCTATGAACCAAATAGATCTTTTGAAAGCATTTAACAGGTCACCTACACCTTTGGTACCCTGTAGTCATTAAGCATGTTTTCAAAATTTCTGGCAAAACAAAATACAGGAAGTATCACTTTTCTAAACAAACAGACAAATCCCAAAACTCCTGATTTACTTTTTCTTTTCTAGAAGTATAGACATTTCAAAGAATTGAAAAGAGAGTAAAACCTAATGAAAGCCAAACACAGTTTGCCTGACAGGTTCAAGTCCCATGTCAACTGAAGACAGAAAAAATAAGCTACCTAGATTCAGAATGAAATTGAAGTGATGAATTTACACCTTTTAGCTAACAGTCAGTGCCGACTGTATCTTCATGTGTTGCTAGAGAGGGGATGACCAAGCTTGTAAACTTGCTAATTGCAGTAAGTCTTTCAGGATGTTGTGTTAGGCAGTACTGTGTCTATGTTGAATCAATATCACAAATGATGCATTCTGTGGGCTATTTAGGAGTGGTTTTGGGGAAAAAAAAAGAAAAAGAAATAAAGGCACTCGATTGCTTTTAGTGCTAATGGTACATTTATGCTGAACCATAAATCTGTTTTGCCTGACATTGTTCTTAGGCATAAGTACCTCATACTACTACAAGCTCTAGAAATGTTTTTATGGATGTTTTATAATTTAAACAAGTTAGTCTCCAAAACTGTGTATTGTTTCTTGCTTTTCAGCTCATAAGAAATAATTTAGGGAAATACTAAAAAAATTTAAATCTAAATTCAACATCCTGCAATAATTAACACCAGAAAATTCTATAAAAAATCATGCCAGTACTGATTATTTTCAGTTGATAAAGATCATTCATTTACTCAAAATAAATAGACACTTATTGAATGTTTAATTATCTGCCTTTTAATTTTAACTTTTTTTCTCCTATTTTTGCCATCCTCTTTCAGTATTAATATGCAAAACAGCAGATGGTTTTTTTTATGAGATAAGTACAAAAATAGTGGCTTGGGAAATCAATTTATAGGCACTCTCAGAGGTATAATAGTCAGCCCTATAAATCTTACCAAAAATCTATGAAAAGAATTAAAAAGGCTATTGTAGCTAGTTTCATTGAAGAGGAGAGTATGTCAAAGAGAAGTCGAAGAACAACAGTCCATTAATACTGAGTTTACTGTAACCTTGACCTACTCAATGTTCATACTTTAATTGTAGAAAGTTTTTATGATTATTTTGTTTTAATAATCATAAAATAACTATTTATTTTTCAGTTATTTTCTAGGATAATGTATAACAAATAACAGAAATTTCATGTGCACAAAATTATAGAATTAGTAATACCCATCTGAGGAGTTCGGGCTGAATTTGAGACTTCAGTGTTCACCTATCATTGCTGGAATACTTGATCATTTAGAAGGAAATGATCTAAGGGTAAAATAACATTTAGAGTTGTACTTCTGCTATTTGAATATTGCCGTCAGTCAGACAGTCTAGGAAGTCTAGTCAACTAAAGAAGAAAATTCTTAACTTTGACTCATCTCCAGTGATCTTCATTGTGTTATGGCTGGATCAAATAATAAAAAATACATGTAGAGTAAATGTAGGTCTCAAGCTGTTAGATAAAACTCAAAGGATCAAATCAAAAGCTTTTGCTATGCATTTCAAAACAGGAGATATGAGGTATGCCTTTATTGGTTTTGCTAACAGAAAAAGAACTGTCCTGGGTTCAGCAGTAGCAGTCATTTTTCTCCTTCTTGGTAGCTGGTGCAGTGCTGTGTTTTGACTTTCAGCTCGGGAACAGAGCTGATAACAAGGATGTTTTGGTTTGGCCAAGGACTTTGTGAGCCTCGTGCTCTGCCAGGGAGGAGGGAAGCCAGGAGGAAGCAGAGACAGGACACCTGACCCAAACTGACCAAAGAGGTATTCCATACCACAGCACGTCATGCCCAGGATGTGACTGAGAGTGACCCAGAAGGGCTGGTAGACTGCAGGGTTGGACAAGGTGTCAGTCAGTGCTTGGTCAGGCTGGGGGAGCGAGTTATCGGTCAGTGGGTGCTGAGGTGTTGTATTCTCTTCCCTTGTTATTTGCCTTATTATTATCATTGGTGGTAGCAGTAGTGATTTGTGTTATACCTTAGTCACTAAACTGTTCCTATCTCAACCCGTGGCAGTTGCATTCTTTTCGATTCTCCTCTCTGTCCTTCCAGGAGTAGGGGGAGGGCAAGAATGGGGGCAGTGAGTGAACAAGCTGTCTGGCTGGGTTTAAACCATGACAAGAATATACATAGAAATGGCCTAAGTCTCCAGAGAGACTTTGGTAAAGGACTTGTATGTTACAGTCTTAACCTCCCAGTCATAAGAGTATATGATATCAGGTCTAAATAGTGGGTTCTGGTTGGTATTGGGTTTTGGTTTTTTAAGACTTTGAGCAACTGTTCACACATTTCAGCATGAATAACTTGTGAAAGTTGTTCAGGAACACAAGGTAAAAATTATTTTGAGAAAAGAAAGCAAGGTCAGAGGAGGATGGAAAGAAACAAAAACCTTAATCTCAAGATATTGTAGATGTCTCTGCAGTCAGTGATACTGGAGCATTTTAATGTTTTACCAGATTCCAAATGGAATCTATCTTAGAATGAGCAAACCTCAAGTAATGATTTATTTATGTGCAAGGCCTCTTAAGAGCAAGGTGTCTAAAAAAAATTGTCCTGTTTACTCAAGGTTGTTGGCAGGAGTACTGTCTATGAGATACTGCTTCCTTCATTTCAGCAAGGAATAGAAAGAACCTTGTGGACATAAACTCAGCCAGTAAGGACAATTTAGTGATAAGCTTTGTTAACTTCTACTGCCAAATTTTCCAGAAAAGAAAAATCCCAGAACTTGTTTCACAGACTTAGGCTCCTGTAAAACATCCTAGGGATACATTATCTTCATGAGACTAGTGTAACAAAAGAGACTCAATTGTTTTATACTCCTCGCAAAATATGAAATCTCAAACATTCATATTTTCATCTCCATCCTTATGTGAGGGGTAGACTTAGTCCATTCTTCTTCTCCAATTAGCAGTTTTGTTCTACAGTCATTTGCAAAAGAATACAGGTTTTAAAAGTTTTTTAAAAAACTGCATTTACTGTCTTTAATTTGTCAGAGTGAATACTACTACAGGAGCATCAGACTAATCTGGTAGTTGAGAGTGATATAGATTTGACTTATTTTCTTACCACAGACTCTACTGCTCACATTATCAGTGCAGCTGGCCCAGAAACAGTCTTTGACTAAGAGTCCTAGATGTCAGCAGTTTCTGCATCATTTTGTATTGATAGTTTTGACTTGCCAGCAGATCAGACCAAGTTCATCTAGAGCAAAACGCTTGTAAGAACTACTCTAAATCAATGGATGAATATGCTGGCTGATTCCTGATAGAAATAAACAGTTTTTACACTCCAGGCAAAAACTATGGCTTGCACGCATATTCTGAATGACAGTTACATGATGTTTACAAATTATTACTTTGTATTTACTTATCATCACCACAAAAGTATATAATTTGACAGTCATTATTCTGCACATGGAAAAACAGTTTATTGGGAATATCGGAGAAAAGAAGGCTGGAAAAGCTTTGAAGGAATATTTAGTTCATTATTTTGCCCAAAGATGGAATCATCTCTATCAAACCTGTTTGTCTAAACTGTAACATCAAGCAAACCCTATGCTGCCTTTGCGAGGCTAATAGTCAAGTCTGTTATTCTGTTCATTTAGGTAGTATTTTCTACTTTATTTCTGTGTATTGGGTTGTTTCACCGATAGTTTACTTGTTAATTTTGTTTCTCTGCCTGATGCAGTCATCTGTAGACAGATTGTCCTAGTAATGTATTAATGTGCCATTGCCATGAAGGCATCTGAGCTGGCTTTAAATGAGTAGTTCAGATGCTTTGCTGTTTTCATTGCTGTGATGACAGAATTCCCAACATTTTGCACCTTAACTATACTACTGTTGTATACACATCTTAACACAGGTTATGATAATTTTAACTCTTGATTGATGAAGGACCAGTATTAGATAGCTTTCCTGTAAGCAAGTACATATTTAACACTTGAAACACCAAAAGTAGAGGTTGGTATATAAATTATATAAAGTTTTAAAAGGGACTCCCCATTGAATGTCATCACCAGTATGTGAAAGAATAAACTCACCAAGATAGATTTAATATTATTTGCTGATATGGTATAAATTGTGCTATCTGGATGAAAAGTTACTGATTTAAAGTACAACAGTAATTGTTTAAGAAAATAATTTATCATTTTCAAATTATATCTCCCTTGAATTTTTGGTTTTTTTTTTTGCACATTATACTTTGTATCTACAGTTGGTATATCCTGATACTCTTTTACTCTTTTTCTTTTCCTTTTTCTTTTTTTTTTTTTTTCATTCTCAAGAAAGCAAAAAGAAGATAATTCAACAAGGAACTAGGAAAATGTATATTTAAAAAAAACCAGTGACACTCAAGCAATATTTTTTAACCTTTATATCCGTTGGAAAAGCCTTTGTATGTTTATTGAAGAGAAATAACCATTTAAATAAGTTTTGTAAATAAAATTTGGATTAATTTTATCCCTTTAAACTTCACCATGATTTTTCTGTTTGAGGTCAGAGCTCAAATGTTTACGCTTCTAAAGGCAGAACTAAGAGTAATAGTCCTTGTACCTCAGCTGACTTTTGTAAAACACAGCCAATGTTGTATATTGATACTAAAACTTTTGATAACATTAGTGACCTGTCTTTTGATGTTGCTGCAATGTTGTTGCTGAGTTCCTCTTTACTCTCGCATTTAATGCAGCCCAGGGTTTTCACTTGGAAAGCTTCAGAGCTGAGATGAAAATTGTCCCCATTATTTCACTCATTTCCCCAAACCCATTAATTTAAATAAGAAGGACATGGGATGTTAAATATTATTAAATGATAGTTTCTTTATCTTTCAATTACTGTATTCATTATCAAGTGATATTTATCTGTGACATTGAACATTTGTGCCAAGTTGCAATTAGTCTTGATCATGCCTGGTCAAGCAGTCTCAAATATAACTAGAAAACTTAAGATGCCCCATCTTAGTGAAACCTTCATCTTCTTTTGTAAACAGAAACTATATAACTCAAAATATTAATTCAAGAATATTTTGTATATGCATTATTGGTATTTAAGGCTCTTAGTATTCAAATATTCACATGAAATAAAATATGGAATACAAGTAATATGCAGTGCTTTTAATTAATATAAAGCTGCCTTTTGTAAACAATAACATTGCGTGGGTTTCTAACTGCTGGCTAAGCCTCAATACTTGTTTCTCTTCTTGTGCCCTCCACAGTGAAAGTGCTGATATGACCCAAACAATGATAAACTAAGAAAGATCACAAATATCTTAAAAAAAAAGGAAAAAAATACCAAAGTGACTGTAAACATATTCACAACCAGGAATATTTCTTACTCATACTTTTCATGAAAATATCAATATCTCTCCAATACGAGCACTTTAACCTCTCTAACAGCAGGTAAAACAGGTAACAAATGGTTATATTTGCAGAAACTAACTTGCATGCAATAAGATTTATTTAAGGGAATAGCACTTCCCTTTGTGTATCAATCACAGTATTTTATCTTATACCATTGCTTTTCTTCTACTCACCGCAATGAGTAATATATAGACAAATGTATGCAGAAGCAGTCTGTGTCTCTCATTCTCATTTGCCTTGCTGTTGCTCTCCTATTAGCTGTCGCTATGCAGTCCTCTAGACACAGTGTGGCAGGAACTCTGTTACCTTGACAGTAGGTACAGATGCAGCTTTAGCACTTGCAGTCTGCCTCACGTTTGTAACACCCTCGCTCCTTCCGGTCATTTGTTCCAGGGGAGGAATGACACCAGCATTTCTGAGCTGTTCTTGTGTTTTCTCCCAGAACACTCGGGGAAAGCAGACTTCGTGATCTCCATGCTAACTACCAGCCTGCCTGCTGCCAGTTCTCCGTACTTCTGCCAGTGATGACATTCAGCTTGCTCCTCCACACAGGATACAGCACTGATTCCTCATTATGTAAGGCAGTCTAGGTCAAGTGTAGGAGAGAGACTGCTGGCCTGAGCAAGCTAGTGGATTGCTCCCCCAGCTTCATGCTTCATGGGGTCTGGAAGCCGGATCCTGATCTTTGCTACATCTTCTCAGGTAAATGTTTTTGCATGATTTAAATGGTTACTGTGTTCTTTTTCTATGCAGACAGCTGTCAGCCATGCTGTGAATTGCAGAGAGAATTTGCTAGGTGAAAAAAGCTCTGTCAGCATGATTGCATTAAAAGAGTAGTAGTTCTTCTAGGCATCTCAGCTTTAAGACACTTTATAAATAAATAAATCATAAATTGGGCTCGTTTAACAAACATATTTTCTAACCATATGGGGATTATTGTTAATTTGGCTGATTAAGCAGTGAATTAAACCCATTTGCTTGGAGGTGGTGTGGGAAAGCATTATTGGATATAGCTATTAGCTCTGAGAGGTTTACTGCAGTTCCTGGCTGTTGCATTGTTTTAGCCTGGCAAATTACAAATATGCTGCTTCTATTAAACGAAACAAAGTAGGGGAAAAAAAGGTATGTAATTCTTTTGCACTTTTTTGTTATGTTTTGAAGTGGTGAGTAAATCCAATATGTTATTTGCTTTGTACTGCAAAAATACATGCCTCTATATGTTTCTGAAATTTTTAAAGTGAATACTGCAGGTAAAATTACATTTGGTGGTTGCTCTGCAGAATGCCTGAACAGTGCCTATTGGCTAGATTTTTTTTAGAGGATAGCTTTTTTTTCATGCACCATGTAGAATTCAAAGTTTTTTGGTTTTATTTTATACTTTCACCCTGATAAGAGTCAGTTTATAAGAAAACATAGAACAGGTTTGTCCTTAAAAGGATTACACGTACTGAGTACTGTCAGGTGCTGAAGCGTCTGATTATACTGGAATGCAGCAGAAGTGGCACTGGAAAGTAACAGCATATCACTGATACTGCAGCATCATGTAGGGAATTTCAAGCAGGCTAGCTTGCTTGCTAGAGATAATTACTACACTAAAAAAAATGAAATTATTTTTATGGATTTTAGAGATTCATTAGGAAGCTCTGGTTTCTGTACAGTACCTTGGACAGTAACTTTTTTCTTTGGTAGTACTGCAGCCTCTGCTCTATGGGAGTTAGCAATATGCAAAAATTAAATAATACAAATTTAAAACACATAAATGAATTCCAAAATACAGGTGAATTTATAGTAAAAATTCCTGAGAAAACCTTTGGTTGGCATTATGTCAAGGAGTTATATTTAATAGCTTATTACCAAGATTTTGTCTAATGTATAGCCTTAAAAATTTTTATGATTGTATTAAGTTATGCTGAGTGTGAAACCAGAAAATTAAAAGTTAAAAATTACTGACAGTATGTCATTTATAGAATTTTCATGTCTGATAGGCTCACTCTAAGAGCAAATACCAAAGTCCCTTTCTTAAATCAAAATAAGATTGAATATTAATAGATGATTACGTATTAATATCAGATTGAACTAGTTTTGATGACAAGAGGAGAAGTCCTTTAAATGGGTTCCCCTCCATTCTCCCCTGCCCTCCCCCAAAATTAGTGGTTCTCCACACTATTCTAGAAATAACTGATAGAATTTAATTTCAACACTTGTTTGTAAGTGAGGTGAATTGTTTTATCATTTTATTGCCATCTTTAAAAGCTATCTTCCTCCGTAAAAGAACTGCCAAGCAGTCAGGTGTCTCTTCAGGATGGTCTTACCTTACCAGTTGCTAGATTACTAAAGACAGTCATGTAGATCTATGCCATGTTTGAGTAGAAATACCAAGCTGGTGCCCTCATCAATTACACTGTGAAAAGTTAGGTTCAAGAAAATGTAATCAATTTTTTGGTATCTTGAAAACACCTCTGTTTCAATACAGTATATTACAGTGTGGAATATTTTATAGATATCATTTTGTGCTTGAAAATGCAGAAGTGTGTCTAGCAAACACTCTCTTAAAATAATAGCTTAGTAAAGGACCGTAGAACAAAACTGCTAGGTACCACACGTTACTGTTATGATGTACTTCGGATTCTTTCTTTCTTCTGCCTGAAGAGTTCTAAAATAATAATGCTATTATACTTGAGTGCACTGTGTTCCATCCCATTTCAAGTGTGGGTGCTTGAGGTATTTTCTTACAGGCTTAAGGAGTATCAATAACCTATCTGTTCAGTTAGAAGAAAAAGAAAACCCTTATTGTCTTTAAATGTATGGTGGTTTTCTGGAAGTGTTATTTTTATCTTTTGCATCATGGTTCAGAGCAGGGCACACACAGTACTTCTCGCCACAGCAAGTTGCAGAAGCTTCAGTAGGATACAACCTGTTAGAAAAAGCTGTTTCCTCTGTGTATTTATATATCCTATATTCTGCAATATCACTTTAGGTCTAAGTAATTGGATCTGAGCTGTAAGGTATGTTTTGAACTCCCTACAATGCAAGATATGGGCCATTAGTGGTTGTTACCTCCTCCTGGTATTTTCCTGTGGTTTACTAGATTTGTCCAGTCCATGGCTTTATCAGTAGCTTGTTTTCAATATTCTGTATATTCCGTATATTCCTTCACATCACAATATGCAGCTTGAGTTTTTGACAAACTTTCTCTTCACTTTTCTTCAGAGTACTAGAGATTTCTGTCCTGCAAGGGAGTTTCTGTTCTCTCTTCACAGGCATGGAAATATCACTAAAACTGAGGAGCATGGAATCAGTATCAAAGCATATAAATTAGATTATTTTAGAATAATGTGTTTAGCATAAACAATGGTAAGACCAGTTTTTGTAATCCATAATGTTATCAAATTTGAGAAATACATTATGATGACAAGTTTATTGCTAAGACTACAAACATCTGTGTTTTAGTTTATCTCATGTAACATCTAAAGGTAAGATTGTAATAGTATAATTCACAAACTTTCCAGGTAAGTTTGGATTCACAAAATCAGATCTTTCACTGTCCATAACTGCGAAATTTTATTTGCATTAAGTGCAAAAGAAACGTTACAAATGTGACAAAAGTCTATTGGTGTAGAAATTGGCTATATCTGTTCTGAAAAAAAAAACACCTGTTTAGAAGCTGACAGGTATGCTCTGTTCATATGTGAAAAGTTACTTTTTTTTTTATTTAAAGGTTTTCCTCACTTTTCATTGAAACTGGTTGGATGCAATCTTCTGTTCTATACCGCTACAGTCCATGTAATTTTTCCAGGTCCTGATTTTCATGATGATGTTGTTCCATTGTTATTTCCTGTATAGCTCGTCTGTGACTGCAGTACAATTGGTTCACTTATTTAGAAACAGAAAAAACCCTTGGATTGTCATGTTCACCTGCCTGTCCATGCAGGATCTTGTATGGTACATTGCTCATATACTAGATTTATTACTCCATGATCTGTTTTCAATTCCCACTACAATTCAGAGAATTCATTCGTAGAATCCTACAAAGAGATACTGTAAACAATCAAGTGTGATTTCTTAATGTTTTGATAAATAAAATTTACCTCAGATACTATCGTTAAATATGTATATATATCTTAACACTTTTATGTATGTGGAACACACTCTTCTGCATTATTTACTGCCATGGCTAAACATCTAAGCTAATTTTAAAGGTTTCTCTAGATTATACAGAACTATAATGTCTACAGCACAAATGCTTGAAACCTTAGTGACAAAAAGAACTAAATTCTCTTTTTCTTCAGCCAAAGTTCATTTCAGGTCCCTTTCAGAAAGGGACGCTGCAGAGGATCACCAGAGAAGGACTTCCCGATGAGTCCTTTCATGTGCTGAAGAAAACCAGAATCTCCCAGTGTCTGGTGATCACTAAGGGTGGGCACTTTTGTGGCACTTGAGTCAATAACTTACTGGGCTATTCTTCACCAGTGCTTTTAAATATTTACACAGTACTGCTGAAGCAGGGCCAAGAACAGGACTGGTCAAAATTTTTATAAAGGCAAGTGAACCACATATCTCCATTAATGCAAAGTTACCAGCTCTGCAGAATCTGAAATCTGCGAGACAGCAAGCTCAAGGCTGCAATGGAAGTTTGCCTGGCAACTGTGTCTGTGCTGTGCAGGGCATGGAGGTGCTTTCCACTGGGCCTGTTGGATGGTTGCTTCAGTCAATGCCCACTAAGGTGGTTGCTCCTTAGGCACTCAGGATCTGAGTGGTTGTGACCATACCTGCAGGAAGAAGTGGTTAAAATTTCCAAATTAAAAACAATGAGTATCCTAGACTTGCTTGGTTTTGAAAATTAATTTATTAGCTCTTAGCTGTGTTCTTTTTGTTTAGAGAGTAAAAAAGGCAAGTTGTATTTTTGGGGGGAGAGGGGAGAGGGACCATGGTTGATTACCTAACTTGCCATTTATTTTAGAATTGGAGTAGCTTTTTTGTTTTCTGCAATTGTGGTGCAACATATAAGTTTAAAATAGTAAAAATATGCAAATTCAAGGGACTTAGCTCTTTAGCAGTTTGAAAGAAGTTGCTATTGTGTTGATAAAGTCTCTCTCAAACCCCATATCAGATGGCAGTCTGGTTCAAGGAGCTACCAAATGAGCCTGTTAAGATAACCACAAGCCTTATCAATTTTCCTGACACTAAGCTGGTGGAGCTGGACTTGAGCGCCTGGTTATACCAGTATGACCAGTGAAATATGAGCCATGGGAAATGCTGCTTAAAAAAAACAACAACCTTTCAGTATTCTGTTAATCATGCTTGGAGAAGTCAGTGGTCATATTAAGCATCCTATATTGAACCTTTGCTGATCCTTAAAGTGGGATGGTTTTGGACTAATGAAAACTGTATATTTTCATAATACATCGAAATTACATTTAAATTTTTTGTGTTCAGTGTTATGTTCAGGACCAAAACTGTAAGCACCTGAGGTATCTCAAAGATACATTTTTTTTTTTTTTTAACCGCCAGGCATTTATTGTTTAAGCTATGCAGATTCCTGTTTTATTGTTTTCTTTTTGGTATTATTTCATTTCAAACACAACATTTTGAAGGAGCTATGCCTGTAAAATGTCAAACATGCCCAGACTGTAGCAAAGACTGGAACAACTCATATTAAAATTCAAACTGGGGAATAAATATTCTGCCTTTTAACCCGGTGATAAATTTGCATTTATAAACACTAGACAATTCATTTCTAGAAACATCTTCCATTAACAGATAGATTTCTGGGAATGATAGATTGTCATCAGCAATAGTATAATTTTACAGTTATACCTAAATAAAAATCAGATAGTAGAAAAGTGTTACCGACTGATAATAAAGTGGTCATGGTTATAGATTTTTCTACATGAAGGTCATTTGGGTAGTGGGGATCTGCCTGAACTATTTAGAATACTACCAGTAGTGGCAGCAGAAAAGCTATATTCAAAACTGGTGATCATGACAGCAGTGAAATGTTAAAGCGTCTAAAGTCTTTCTAAATCAGTGCTAAGGCACATTCAATAGAGACAGGTTGCACAGGTGTATCCAGCTTGGTCTTGCCCTTAGTATGTCAGCATTTGAGTATTAGTATTTGGGTATATTATGGTGTGTTTTAACTAAGTATTTGTTGTCCTAAAGTTGCATGCTGTGTTTATAGAAACACAGTAATATTTGCAGAGAAAATATTTTAAGATTTGAGAGATTAGATTTAATTTTTAGAATAATTGTTCATAATCTTACGTGTTGATAAATGCTTGAAAATTAGGTGTTATACTAAGAGATTCCAAGTGCTTGTTGTGAAGGACCAAGCATGTCAGGCCACCACTGGGAGATGGAAAAATTCGGCTTCATATAGCTTGGATTCAAGCAAAATTCAAGCAGTTAAAACCTCACAATGTAAAAATATTTAAAAAGAACATATCAGAACAGTACTGGAATTGACTGTAGGGGATCAAATTCATTAGAGGTGCCTGGGATCCCTGAATTACAGGTTAGCATGTTAAGTATGTGTTGCATGCTAGGTGACGGTCTTATTGCATAGAGTATTGTATGTATCTTGTATTTTTACATGCCAAAACTTTATTACACAATGAAAGAAACGCAGTGTTGTTTTTGGCCCTCCTTTTGTGCACCTCTCACCCTTCTAGTCACTGCCCCTTCCTTTTTTATTGGAGTGCACCCACCCCCCTCCATCATGGCTGAAACTAGGGGTTTCAAAATGTTGGCTGATGGCCATCCCTGTTCCACTCTTTTTGTCAAGAAAGCAAAATGAGAGATATATAATGCTGCCTGATTTAGCTCAAACTGAGGCTGATCCAATGCAGCTGGAGTTTGTTGTATTAACAGTTACTTTTACTTAGCAGTCTGAATTTGAAACAGGAGCAGTTTTTTGTCTAGGTTCCAGATTTGACTGTGCAGCTGTCATCTGAATACATGGGAATGTATAAATCTGACGTGGCAGTCAAGTATCAGGCTACATGATTAACAATGCAGTCTGGAATAGATGGACATGTCGTATCACTCTGGCACAGGAACCTTGGTTTATTTTTGGAGGGGGATTGAACCCATGATTGAAGATTTCGAACCTACCACCATGTTTGGGGGGAGGTGGAAAATGATGCAGGGGACTGGTAGCCTTTAGTTGCGGCATGCCAGGGGCTGACCTGGAAAGGTTTCTGGTGCTTTCGTAACAGAACACCCTTACCCAAACTATTTTCTTCTCACATTTCAGAGACAAATAATTAACAGAAAAGAAATTAAAATTAATGGAAACTTTTACTTGTGTAACACTGGATAAAGAAATCTGCTTCTTGGTGCTACTGGGATTGTAGATTATCAGACTCTCTTAAATCAGAAAGTATATTTAAAAGCAATCTTTTACAGCTGGTTTATTTCTTTTGCCGGTAGATGGGGCTGTCCTTTAAGGAGATGGTCTGGTATCTTCCCTCCCTCCCCCCAGCCCCTTTATTTTTTAGTTTTTTCACCCTATTCTCTGTCGCTCTTCATCCCCTTCCCATCTCATCCCCTCCCACCCCCCCCCGCTTCTTCTTCTTCCTTTTTTGTCATTTTATTTCCTGCTATTTGCTGGTTTGTGTTTGGTACCATAGAGTGAAGCCTCAGAACAGGAAGCCAAGAATAAGGCAGAGAGGATACTGCAGAGGTTTTGATTTTTGGTTTTGTTTTTTTGGTGTGTTTTTTTTTGTTTTGTTTTGTTTTGTTTCGTTTTTTTCCCAATGAGAATGCAGCAATTTATAAATGTTAATCTTTTGGAACTGGGAATCTGAACAAGTTTATTAGAGAGCAATTTCAGGTGTTTCATGATCCCTGTATTTTAGGGGTTTTATTCTTGTTTTCCTCGTAATACATTTGAAATTCATGTCTTATCAGGTAAGAGAGCAGAATGTTAAAGCCTTAACCTCAGTACATTTATATGAGCTGTCTGCATGGGGTTCCCCCCTCTCCCTTCTTTTTTTCTTTTTTTTTTTTAATAATTTCTGAATGCTTGCTTTGTAGTTATTGTTAAGCATATAATTAAAGAGAAAAATCCCATTTTGGTGCTTTAGAAATGAAAGAGCTGCAATGAGGTCTTTTTGGCAGCACAGCATTTTGTTACAATTTCACTGGCCTTATATTTGGGGAGTTTGTCAGTTTGTTGGGGGTTGGAGTGTTTAAATTATTACACAAGATTTTCTCTCTGAACTGTTTAGAAGTTAACAGAGGTCATAGAAAACATATTAAGGGCTAAAGCAATCAGTGATGTAGTCAAAATCCTAGCACTGCAGGACTGTGCAGTTTTTCTTCCCATACAGAGATGCTCTGCTTTAACACTGATTGCTTCACACACATGTTTGAGGTTTACTGAAAGAAAAAGGGGCTCCCTCCTCTTTTTTCTCTCTCTTCGTCTCCATCTGCCCCTAGTCTTTCTGATGAGGTACACTGCTAGAAGCTCTTACTTTCATTTACATACTGATCAGAAGTAGTTGTAATGCTGTAGGTATAATTTGGTTCGTATTCTGAACCGTCTTGCTTTTTCAAACAACACTAGAAATTTGCCAGGTGGATATCAAGCTCTTTCAGCATCTTTTCTAAAATGGATTTCTTCTCCACAGCTTGTCTGAGGTATGTGCATGAAAGACTCCCATTGAACCAATTTATCTGGGATTGGGCTTTCTGCTCAACTCACCTGCCCTTCATCCCCACTTTGGAAAAGTTGTTGCTCATTCTGCTATATTTGAAAATTGATAGGTATTTTCTATTGCTGTTGAAACCCTGATCAATTGTACTTATTCCCAGAATGCTTATTTTGTGGTTACAGCATCAAATTCCTGAGCTATACTGGCTGATATTAGTGTTGCATTCTTGAAGTGCACCTACTTTTTTTTTTCGTGTTTTTCAGGCTTGACCAATGTATTAATATAAAGAACAAAGGAAAAAAGACTGTGCTAAAAATTACTCTGAGAATCTAATGTGAAACAATAACAGGATGATTACTGTCAAGACTGACACCCTGTTAGTTTATTCTGTTGAGCCTGGTTTGTGTGCTCTTGAATATTTGATGAAGTATTTAGACACAGGAAAGCAAGTTAGAGACAGGCAGCTGATTGACAAACTGATTGTGTTCAGTTTGCCAGGTAAAAACCAGAAAGTTTTCATTATCTTAAAGAAAGCATCAGTGGCGGGAGGTAGGAGTTATTGATTATGATATGCTTTGATCGGGAAAGGCATTTCTAGGGAAATTTTAAGAAAACAATAGCAGTTTGCATAGTATCTTGTACCAGATATAAATAAGACTGACTACTAACATCTTACAGGAAAATTACATAGATGAATGTATATCATGAAATCATATATCCTATCAACTGTTTGAAGCAATACTTTATATAAGGGGCAAGGGTAGTTTATTATTGATCACTGAAATGTACTCTGAAATTGTTGTATTCAAACCTAAACTTGCTTTGAAGTTTCAGAAGTTGTATATGTCAACAGCTGAGACAGTTGGGCAGTAATCAGAAGTGGGTACTTCTTTGCTGATTTATTTTGAAAAGGGGAGGAAAGCTTGCTATAATTTGTGTGTGTGTATTTAGAACTGTGATGCTTTCCTGGATGAATGCATTGTCTTTAATTTTTTGTTTTATGAACCCCAGTACCACCTTACCTGTGACAAAACATATTAGGTCTTTTGGGCTAAACATCATGAAGAGATTTGTTGATTCTCTTCTAATAACAGGAGCATATTCTACTTTCTTTTTCTCCTTTGAAGACATCTGATATATTTAGGAGGCAGTGGGACTCCTTTATTTGACCTGTAGACTTTCTATGGATGCCAAAATGAATACAGCAGAAGACAAACTAGATTAAAAATTGAACAATATATATTCACACTTGTAAACTGAGAAAAATAATGTCATGCCATCAGTAAGACATACTAGATGAGGAATACCATTAGGCTTTTTTTAGCATAATGTTTTAGAGCACTTAAGGGATCAAATTGCTCAAAGAGAAAAAAATCATAAAGCTGAAATATTCTAAAATGGAAAAATAGGAACCTTTGAGAAAATTTTAACCATTAAAAGCTACAACTGATGTTTCTGACTGAAGCTGTTATTGTAGGGAGATGGAGAGTATCATGCAAGTTCTCCAAATATTACTCTCAAAACTTGGTAGTTCTGGTATGTTGCTTCCATTTTCTGGTTGTAGGCTTATTCTTTGTGGATTCCTATCCATGAAAACATATAAAAGTTGGATTAAAAAAAAACGAAGTTTGATATGAGTGAAGTAATTAGTTAAATGACAAATGTAGGCTCAGAAATCATCACCCTTTCCTTAGCAGGGTTAGTCCAATTTCTGTAAAATTTACTGATCTTTTCTTGTTCAATGTTAATAGTATTTATTTAAAGAAGGACTGTGATGTCTTACTGAATACATGCCTGTTTTCAGGCTTCCTGGCTTTTACTGATGGTTGTGTCATCATTTCTGTCTTCCATTTCCACCAGCATATGTGGTTCCAGCCCCTGTTCATGCTTTTCTAATCTGATATTTAGCTTGGATAAAAAGAATTGTTTTTATTCTGCCCTTAATGCCAAAATTCTGGGTAGCACCCTTTCCTGCCATTTTATATATCATTTGATAAAGTACATTTCTGAATCAGTCATCATGCTATTCATTGTTTCCATTTATCAGCCCCAGAAACTCTCTCTCCTTTCTCTTTGTCCTAGGAAATTCTCATTATGTTGCTTTTTCTGAACACAAGTTTCATAGCTCACTGTCTCAGCAGTACCCAGTGCATCTCTGACCATCTTTCCAGTGCTCTATTTTAAGGTGTTAGCATCCTTCTTTTTATTCATTTCTTATTTTTTCAGAAGTGTTTGAGGGAAATAAAAGGATATAATCTCTCTATTTTTGGTCTCAGAAACAACCAGCTCAGTTTGTGCTTTCAAGCTTTATCCCATCTTATGCCCTCTATCTCTGTAATTTGTTTCAGTACCTTATAAACATGCAGATCAACCTTTTTCATCTTTTCCCTACTTCTTAAAAGCTTCCATAATTGACTTTTTTAAATTACTTTATCATACAATTCAGAACTCTTAAGATCATCCTTCTGATAAATCACAAACAAACAAAACTCCAAATCCTGCCAAGGTCAGAAAGAAATATTTAGGAATTAAGGTAGAGGCTCATGTGACTCAAATAAGCTTTATTTAATAGTAGTATTGTTCAAAGATGACAAAATTAAGCAGCAAATACACTACTTTTTAACTGAAGTAATGTATCTGAAGGAAGCTTTCAAATGCTTGGTTATTTAATGCATTTGAAGCCAATGACTTGACTGTGTTCCAGATGTATTTGCCTGCAATGCTTCCATACTCTCATCCTGCCCTGGACTCCATTTTCTACTTACTCTTTAATGGTGCTCCGTTCAGAGTGAGATCTTTCATTTTCTTTCATGATTTAAAGTGTCTAGTTGTTTTGTTTCAAATTATTGTTGACTTTATTTGCCAAGAGAGGATTGTGCCTGGAATATTTCTGAAGCAGATGATGGATGCTTCTCTTAGAAATGTCATAGAAAGGGCTCTTTCAGTAGCTTTGCAAGATTCCTGGAGTAAGTCTACAGATGAAAACAGAAGGGAAGAGGGTGGTGGATCATTAGAAGCTAGATGGTGAAGATGAATTCTGTTCTTTGTAGTGGGTACAGCAGGATGTGAAGACTGAAGAAATGGGCTCTCTCAGATGAGATGTGGGAAGGAACTTTCTTAGAGTGGGTAGTGAAGAGCTGCAATAGAGTGTCAGAGGAATCTGTGGAATTTGTCATAAAGGTTTGTAGAAGAGGTTAGATGAAACATCTGTTGGGAAACAGGTATAGCTATCTTGTTGGACAGGGAGATGTACTAGGTGGCCTCTGATCATTTCCAACCCATGTTTTTCTGTAAGTCTACAAAAAAAAAAAGTGGATATCTGAGGTACAACAGACTTAAAGAAAAGTGTATCGTAAATCATACAGGGTTCAAAATAGGCCTCATAAAAGCTATCTGCTCAGGCTGTTCTTCAAGCATATAAGCATCCCCTCCAAATATTTATTCTGTGGAATATACACTCTGCAACACTTCAGAGTGATCTAGAAAGAACAAAAATGTTTTCTAAAACGTTATTTAATATCATAGTGTTTCTTTCAGTTTCTTTAGTGTTTCTTTTAATGTTTAACCATAACCAATGTGTAAATAAAAGGGGTAGAAAAAGGATATTTGGAAAATCTGAACACTTTTTGCTTATTGCCAGAAGAATACTATACATTTAATTAAAAATATATTTAAATTTATAGTTTATCTCTAGTAGGGAGAACTAGGACACTTCAAAAGCTGATTAAATTAAGTGAGTGTACCAGAGCCATTTCAGCGTTTTATATTATATGTTGTTGTTTAGTGTTTTTCACATCTGAGAAACCCAATCTGATGCATTTATTTTCTGAAATAAAAGCCTAAATAATAACAAATAATTGCCTGAACTGTGCAGTGGTGGATAAAGGCAAAGAACTTTTCAGATTTCCATATTGGCTACATTGACAATGCTTAATTGCAAAAGAAATTATCCAACAATGTTGGAGGGCTTTTTTCCTTAAACATTGACTGCGTTCCAAATGTTGTCTAGAGATCTCAGTCCGAGTGTTTTTTCCTTCATTTTTCTCTTCACGCTTACACATACACTGGGGGAGATAGAACAGAAAATGTGACCTTTTGCTATGTTTTCAGGACTTTATATTGCCTCAAAATAAAATTTATTACAGATCTACTATTGTGAATTAATAAAATTTTATATCTGAAACAAACAAACAAAAAAAAAATCACTACAAAGACATCTATATGTTACAATAATTTTTTTCTTGTTCATTTTGGCTCCATCTAGGCCAAGACTAACTGGCTTGAAGATACTCTGTACCTGCAAAGAACTCGAGTCATGTTCCCAAAATCCTTGGGAAACTATAAATCAAAATGAGTGAAAATTGTACCACGGTCAGCTCTTTCTAACAGGAGAGGTGATTGTGTCCCCAGGTACAGGAGATTGATTAGCTTCTAAGCTACAGAACAAATAAAATAAATGTTGTTCATATAAATTTATTTAGTGAAACATGTATGTATTTACCTAGAAAGAGGTAGTAACATTTTATTGTGTGTGGGGGGATTTTTTAGAGTATGACTTTAGAATAAGCTAATAAATTCACAAACTGGAATAGCATGTTAATCAAGTAAACACAAATTATTTTACCTTCTGCATTAACAATTGCAAAGGAAAAAGCACAGTACTATCTTTAGCATCTTAAAGGAAAAATTTAGAGTTGGAAAGAAATAAATTTATAGCTTCTTTTTCCTTCCATGAAAGTCAGTGTTATGGAGGGACACATCTTTGGGTAAATTGTTTAAATTTAACACCAATTAAAATTTTTAAATCATCATGTAGAACATTACTAATCAATACTTACAAGAAATGCAAAACCAATTTAGAAAGTCTCTTGCTAAATCAGATGCCAAACTGGACTTAATTCAAACCAAAACTTGTTTTATTTCTTTTTAATAATTCTGAATATGATGAATCATTAAAAATACATTCCAATTTAATGGCAGACTAAATTTATTTTGCTTAATGAGTGATGAGTAAGACATATATAGTCTGAGAAAAGGAAGATACATCACGTATACTTAAAATCTGCTGGAAAATAGTATCGTTTACTCCATAGTACCGTTTCTGGTACCAGGGAGCCTTGTAAAACTGTATTTGCATACACACCTAGATGAGTAAGGCTTGCCAACTGTTATTTCAAGACCTTTCTGTCCATTTTGCTGTCTGCTTTTTGATGGGCAAATATAAAACTGCCTGTAACATTTTATAGAAGCAGGATTTACATCCACCCAGACTAGAAATGTGTGAGAAGATTTTGAAAAATATCTTTATTTTAAAACAAAAACTGATCTCCAGAGGTGCCTTTCCATTTCAGCCTATCTGTGAGTCTGTAATTCAAAATCACATCCTAGGAGTGCAGGGTAAGAGATATCACTAGCAATTGTAATAAGGAGAAACTGTGCACCAAAATATGAAAAATGAGAAACAGAAATATAAATTATAAAACCTATCTAACATATATTAAATATATAAAATTACAAAATATTTCTATTAATAGAAACATAAATAGAACATTTGGAAATGCTAATGTAGACATAGTCTTGCATCACCAGGTGTGAGTTCTGTACCTGCTCTGCAGTTAAAAATTTGTCAAATTTCATGAGTGGTACATATAATAGACATAAAGTTTACAGCTTTATTTATATACATGTTCAATGAGGTTAGAGAAAAAATCTTCATTACTTTGTGTACCTTTTAAATAGAATTCCAACTGATGACTGCTTTTATTCAAATAATATTTTGGGGGAGGGAGGTTTAATGGAGTTTTCTTCAGGTTTGTGGGGTTTTGTTTGTTTTTTTTTTTGCAACACTTGCAGCAGTGGTGCTACCATTTTGTTTTGCACACGAACTTCAATCCAGCTTATTGGCTTCAAGCATTGCCTCCTTTGGTTTGCTAACAGCCATGTTTGCTTAGGTTATTTCTACAATGTGTTGAAAATGAACAACAGCTTAGAAGCTCATACACATTTTGGCATTTTTTTGTTGGTTTTTGGTTTGGTTTGGTTTAGGTTGTTTTAATCAATAATTGTTCTTTGTAATGCCAATCCTAAGGGCTATTACAATTTATGAGAGTTGTAGGTTCTCATATCTTTTAGAAATTCTCATATCTTTTAGACAGCACATCTGGTACTTTTGACCCCAGGTTACATGCTGCTGCTGCTGCACAGGCTGGATGTGGCTGTCACTTATGGGCACTGACCTCAGACTTGCCCTCTACTTTTCCCTCAAGGTAGCTTTCTATACATCTGTGAAGTCTAAATTCAGACTAATCCTGAATCAGCACTAAATAATATTTAATAACTCTGCTGAGAGAAACAAAAAAGTATACTGCTCAAGAGTAGTAATAAATTAGAAGACATGCTAAGAAAAGAAAGCAGAGATACAGTACCCCTCTCTTATGTCTGCATGCCTAACTGCTTGACGATAGCTAGCACGGAGTTTTTTTGGAAAAAAAAAATGTAATTGAGATAAAAAAAGCTGGAGAAATATGAATTAATTAATTTTTAAAAATGCAGGGAAGTAGTAAGCATTTAATTTTATTTTTAAAGCTGTTTCTCTGTTCCAAAACAGGTCTGTCTTCAGCATGTTAAATACTGTTTAACTGTCTAATAGTAATAACACTTTCATTCAAAATTTTCTCTTCTTTTTTCTTTTACCTCTTTGCCCATATTTCTATAGTGTCTCAGTGGTGACATTTATTTCTCAGGGTTATATGCTTCAGGATTCTGAAATGGAGGAAACTGGTGGGGTTTGGCAATGTTTTTTTTTTCATTGATTGAAGTTTGACTATGACATAAGGCTGAAGTTTCATAAGATAGGTCTAAGCTTTTGAGTTAAATCTATATTTAGGTGCTTAGGCAAAGAATACAATTTTTCAAGACAGACTGACAAGAATTTCATATTGACTTTTGTGTGGATTCTTGTTTGCTCAGCACTTTGGAAAAGGACGCCTTTTTGCCTTTAGCTGTCTGTTCAGATAAATTCCAGATGTGAAATATGAGCCATTTTCTCTTCATAGGAGAAAAGATTGTGAAGATGGCTAAATAATGGCTGTGGGTAGTGTAACTGTGATTAGCATTATTCTGAAGTCCATGCAGTAAGCAACTTTCCCTTCTCTTTAGAGGTCTGTAGGTCTCTTTTTTTTATGCTTCTAATTCAGGTGTCTTTCCGGAAGCAACAATTATTAACTGCTCTGGGGAATTAAAATAAGACAGGTTTGGATTCTTTTGAGACATTGATGTGTTATCTGAGTTAAAATACTGTATTGCAGTGTTGTAGGGTGTGTTTTTACTTCTGGAAGATTCAGGAACTTTGTTCTTAAAAACTTGCTTTCTGGCTCTGTCACACTCTACTTCTGAATGCATTCCTTCATAATACTCCTCTAAAGTATACAATCTTGAACTTTAACACCTCTTAAAATCCAGATTCTTACCCACAAAGTGTTCTGTGTCAGTTTGTGTTCAACGTTACCTGCTACCAAGTATATATATGGATATTTTTGTATGCCGATAGTAGGCAGGCATTCATATATGGAATCTATGACCCCAATCTGTATGCACTATTCAAATACAAAGAGAAATGGAATCACTGTTCCACCCAGCACTCAATCGAAGTATAAGGAAAAGTGCTCAGATAGCACAGAGAGAAAGATGACCTTTATGGTGAAAGTGTAGTTTTAGTAACTGAATGTAACCATTGAAGTGTTTTGGAAAGTGTCTTAAAAAAAAAAAAAGAAGTTAAAAAAGAGGGTAATGAGGGAGATTTACTGATATTTGTGTCACCTAAATATGACTGGGAATCTTTTTTTTTGGTAGCAGAATGTTGATGTAAATTGAAAATCTGAACAACAAAGTTAATAACTAAAAAATGCAATTCGAGATGATGAAGAAAAGCTGCAAAGATGCTCTGAGAGGAAATTAGTCATCTATTTTCTGAGCATTTATACAGCAAGATAACATAGCCTAAGAGACTATTTAGAAACTCACCCTGGATATGGGCAGGTTTTGTTCGAGAAGGCCAAAGAAGCTTTCTTGTTTCTTTGTAAACGTAATAGAAAACACTGACAGTAATAATGTTATGCATGACTAAGAAGGGCTGTATCTTAGGTATGTATGGGTGGGGAAGGAGAGGGAGGTACAGTAAGATTTAACCACAGTCTTGCTTTAAAACTTAGATGGGAACATTTAACACAAGAGTAAGAGTCAGATTTATCATGACTGCTAGCAGCACAGGCACCACTAATCTCAGGAGCCTTTAGGCTTGGTTGCTAGCTTTGCATGTGTCAAGCTGCTGTGTTAAACACTCATAGACTGAGATTAATCACTTCACCTAGAAACTGAAAACACACCAGCACTGCCAGCAGAAGGAAGTCTGAAATAATTAAAACTTGGGTCAGTTGAACTGAATATAGTATAAATAGGATGTTTCTGAAGGGAGCTTGGAGACCAAAATAGCATTCTGCCTGCTTTCAGCAGGGCCCAGGTGGTTCGCACAGTCCTGATGCTATTCTGAAAAGGTAATCTTCACCGGTGTGTAAATCTATTTACCTGCAGCGTGAACACATCTTGGCTGTCTGATGTTCAGGGTACAAAACCAAAAGTAGCTCTAGAGAGATATCTTTCTAGAAAAGATCAGGTATCTGCTGATGCTGCAAGCTGTATAAGGTACTGAGTCACAGTCTTAGGCTTTGATCATCTGTTATATATCATCATATTCTCACTGAAACAATGCTTCTTGGTCTACACTCTCTTCTGTCTTTAACTATCTTTTACAGTGATAACAGCTTTGATCTTGACCTTTCTCAGTTTTGTCATTTTTTGGATACATTCACCTCTCCTGGCTTGCTGGCTTGCTCCAAGCTTCTGTGGTCAACCTGTAGTTCATCCAAGAACTCCCTCATTACCAAGCCAGCAAACAGCCTAACTTCACAACCACAGACCTGAAAACCCAGCCCCGGTCCTGTTGAGCAGAAAACACCCCATGTAGCACTTAGCTTCCAGCAATCCGAGCTGCCTGGGAAGGCTGGAGCAGTCATGGAAGGAGGGAGCACACTTGCATCCCGCTCCCTAGGACCCATTTACTTTAGGACAATGTTAAGTTCAAGTCCCCACTGGGTTTGCCAGAAAGGTGAAAAGAATATTCAGCAAGAGAAGTAAGAAGACGGGAAGGAAGAGCAAAAATTTTATTGCATTTTTATAACTTATTTTTATTACTTTCTTCAGGCTAAATCCCTGCTTCTGTCCTCAACCTTTCCCAGTCTGAGAATCGCTGTTTTATAGCAATTTACAATGAGAGTATATGTTGTGTGACATTAAATGTCATAATGTAAAAAGCATTTTACCACTCCAGAACTTAATGTAGGAGAAATAACTTGCACTATACATGACAAAAGAAGACCTCCATCATAATGATTTTATAAACACTACAAAATTTTTAATAAGTAATTATTGAATTATGAATGATACATGTATATTTATATAATTTGCAATAGAACTTCTATTTATTAATACAAGTATCTCATTTCTTTTTTATGTATTAATTGTACAGCACTGAAATATCAAAATATGTTCAGAAAAAGAAACTGCATCTTTGTAGCATATATGAAAGTCAGCTGGTAAAATTTCAGTATGTAAAAGAAAAATAAAGGGAAGTATTCCTTCAGGCTAATGTACCTCTTCTTTAACATAAGACAAAAGAGTTTAAATTACTTTTATAACTAGCACAAATCAGAATTCTTCCTCAAGATATAAATCAAATATATCAATTAGGTAATAAAGCTCACCTGCATGAATGAAGTCAATAGCATGTTTTGAGAACAGCTTCAATAGGATCAAGAGTTCATCTCTTATATTACAACCATGCACCATGGTGCAATTTTAAATCATAGACAAAATAAAGAATTGTAAGAGTAATAAATATTGAATTATTATGCCTGGATAAACAGGCATAACCAACTCCTACTTGAAATTGCTAAGTCCTGAAAATTCTTCTGTATACTTTTCATAGGCTTTTCCTCAAAAAACAAATTAAGTTTTGTTTGATGTCATTTTTACTTACAAATATGAAGTCCAAAAATTATCCTTACCTCATAATCAATGTAAGTCAATCATTTCTTAGCTTCTTAATGGTTCCCTCAGTCTTAAATGTCCTTCAGTTCCTTAGAGCTATGACTTACACATTGCATTGATCTCTTCTCTGACAATGTTCATTGCTCACATAATAAAGACTTGCTTTCATAACTGGATATTCTTTTCCCTGTATAGTGCACTTAAAATCCATTTTTATGCCCTCTCTCAGTGTGTTAATGAACAGTCTTAGAAAGTGTGGTTTTCTACTTTGTGTTTTCTCTTCAAGCTTGTTTATACAAAGACATCTAGGGTGTATATATGATGCCTACAGAAATATTTTTCAGCTCTCAGTCTGGTGGGAAATGGTGCTCTGACTTCAGATAAGTTGATCAGGCAAGAAAAGTGATGTGCTGGGGAATGCCTCTATGCGTTGTTTCTCAGCTGAGTGTATTGTAAATCAATAACTGACTCCAGGAGTTTGAGTGGCTGAAGCTTTCTCTCATGTCTCTAGTGCAAGAATTAGCTTTCACACTGGGTCTACTATTAGCAAAGAGTTATGGGACATTAACAATTAATCTTACCATTTATTTTGAAACTATTTAAGATATTCCCTGCACATCCAATGCCAAAATACCAGAAAACATTATAACTCACTGCTATAAACTAAAAATTACTATTTAGAAAAAAGCATTCCAAAACACTTCATCTATTACAACATTTAAAACGTCAGTTTAGAACAGTGATAAGCAGTTCTAATCACAAATACAAGAGTACTTTTAGCCATTAAAAAGACAAATGTGTGGGAGTGAGGATAGCTGAAAGTATTTTAATCACTAATTACAAATCTTTTAAAATGGGTAAACTGTTGTTTCCCCATCAGAAAAGCCGAGGTTGAAAGAGACATGGTTTAGTAAGAACTGCCATTATTTGCTGTGGTCTTCCCCGTACCTGTTGCTTCTCCAGTTTCAGTTCTAACCTTATAGGTGAAACTGAAGATGTCAAGCCTCTTTCCTTTTTATATTTCTGTACCTGTAGTTGTGAATGGTTTCTTTGCAAAATAATCACTAGACATGCACTACAATTATATTTTTAACCACATAGTTCAGAACTGTATTTCATAAAGTAAATGTTTGCCTTTTAATGGAGGATATGTTATTCAGGAAAGTACCAGAACTGGTTCAAAGTGAATGACTGTGTTCCTGCAAAATGTATTATAATTTACTCTATTTTAAGTATATAGCTATATTTCAGAGATTTCTGATTAATGGTTTTCCATTTTTAAATATCACATGTTACCCAGTGATATTGCCTTAGTTCTGCTATAACTCTATACTGCTATGCAGTATACATTGTGTCTGTTTTCTTCATATGCTTAATAGCATTAAGTTCATTAATTTTTAAATACTCTGGGCTGCTAAACAGTTAAAGTCTCTGTGTGTAATATGTTTTTATTTATTTTAATGAAGCACATTTCTCTAATTTTAATTCTTGACCAACCATAGGATAAAAAAAAAATACAAACTGAAACATCCCAAAGCACTGGATTTAAAAGGTCTATAATTTTGTCACTTCTAGATTTTGACTGGATTATTTATTGTATTCTTACATTTCTGTATTTTCAAAAATGAAATTAACACATTGAACATTTATTGTAGGGTTAGAATGTAAAATATGAAATGACTGGAAACTCACTAACACCCCCCCCCGCCCCCCCAAAAAAAAGTGAAATCTTGGCTTTTAAGTAAAACTGCTGCCAACAGTCTTCAGTCAGTGGCTCTCAAGCCACTGTTTCTGCAGAAATACTAATTCCTAGGCTTTACCTTCTTTTTCAGATCTGAAGCTTTCTACAATAAGGCATTGCTCAAAGGGTGCAGAGGCAGCAGATGCTGTTGCTGCAATTTGTAGGTAACCACTTAATAGCAAAAACTATTGCATTGTTTCTAGGAAGTGTCAAGGGGTTTGTTTTCCCCTTTATGCAGCTGAAAATATCATTAGTATTATGTAGGACCTTTTTGCCCCTCAAAACAAGCTAAACATCAGAGGAAACAAAGTCATTACAGTTATTATTCTGAGATACTTCTTTCTTTTTATGCCTAAACCCTTATAATTGCCCATATCATGTTTGAATTCATGGTTTCTGGGCTAAGATGTCTACACAAAATGCTCTTACAAGTTATGAAGTATGTATGTGAAACTCTAGGCGGATGCTAGTGCTCACCAAGACTATTGATCTTAATTCAGGCTTCTTGCAAATCCCTAAATATCTTCTCACAGTGAACATAGGACCTTATGTCTGCCTGACATCAGCTGTGTGGTTTCTCACAAGGATGGGGCAGGTGAATATGCCTGTAACCCACCCACAGAGGAAGCCAATGTGCCTTTTAATGTCATCTAGATTTAACTCATATTTAGCAATTCTTTCTGTGGACTTCTCAGCTGGATCACTGCACAGCCAGCTTCCAGGCTGCTCTACAGGGTCACAGGGCAAGGAGAAAGCAAATCTGACCTTCAGCCGTAGTCTTAATATTGCTTCAATAAAACAAATGAGATGTAATCACAGGATTACAATTGGCATGCTTGTAAATGGGAGCTGACCAAGAAAACTCATTCTGGTAAGTGGAATGATAACTAAACAGCAAATTAGTGGATGGATTTTGATGATTTGCTGGGGATGACCAGGGGGTCTCCTGTTGCAGGAGCTAGAAGTAGTAAGAGGTTCTCTTTGACCGTTTTGAGGAAAGTCTCAGTGTGAGAGACAGCTTAAATGACTCAGACCAAAACAAAAGATTGAGCTAAGAGTTACTAAGAAATTCAGAAAAGTAGTAATGGAGAATATTTTAGTATTTTTGCTTTTAGTTTTCTCTCTTTTACCCTGTTCAGAGTAAAGCATAACTGTATCGAGGACTTCTGCAAAGTCTCTATGTCACTTGCTTCAAATGCTCCTTTTCTGAATGACATGCTTCAACTGCTGCTTTTCTAAGTGGTGAGCTGCACATCAGTGTCAGAAGCTTTGGAATAAATCTGTTAATATATGATGAGTGTGGGAATATGCATTGGTGCTGAGATTTTAGGAAGGCTGCTGAGCCATAAGTGCCGTTTTTTGGAAAGGTAGTCTTTTCCTAGGACACATGCCAAAGAGACTTATGTCATTACATCTTTAAGGCTTCTGGCACTTCTACTGACCATATAAGATAGCAATTACCAGAATGCTGTCCATGGGGTTAAGCAAGACCAAAAGTTGGGATTTAGTAACTTTTTGAGTATGAAGATGTCTTTGGGTTTGACAGTTCTACAAATCTGACATCATTCCAGGGTATGGAGCAGTCTGTTCTCCATCAGCTTTTATTTCTTGTTTCCCAAGGGTGGTAATATACCAAAAGCAAAACTTAAATCTTGTCTTAAATTCAATTTTACCTTAATGTAAAATCAATTTTACAAGCTCAGGAGTGTTGCATCTCAACTAGAAGGAAGTGCAGCAGAAGGGCCAGGAGACCTCCTTGGATGGATAAGGAGCTGCTGAGGGACAACGTTAGGAAAGCTAAAGCCCAGTTAGAATTAAACTTGGCTAGGGGTGTGAAAGATAACAGGAAGGGATTCTATAAGTACGTAGTGAATAAAAGAGAGACTAGGGACAATGTAGGTCCCCTCCGGAAGCTGTCAGGAGAACTGGCTACCCTGGATTTGGAGAAGGCTGAGGTTCTGAATGACTTCTTTGCCTCGGTCTTCACTGGCAAAGGCTCTGACCACACCACCCAAGTCTTGGAAGGCAGACACAGGGACTATGAGAATGGAAACCCTAGGCCCCCTGTACGAGAGGATCTGGTTCGAGACCGTCTTAAGAACCTGAACGTACACAACCCCCATTTTCAGGAACAGGAAAATGGATGACCTGGGGAATTAGAGACCAGTCAGTCTCACCTCTGTGCCTGGCAAAATCTTGGAGCAGATTCTCCTGGAAGGCATGCTAAGGCACATGAAAAACAACAAGGTGCTTGGTGACAGCCAGCATGGCTTCACTAAGGGGAAATCCTGCCTGACCAATTTGGTGGCCTTCTATGATGGGGCTACAGAACTGATGAACAAGGGTAGAGCAGTTGATGTCATCTACCTGGACTTGTGCAAAGCGTTCGACACTGTCCCACACCACATCCTTGTCTCTAAACTGAGAGAGACATCAAATTGATAGCTGGGCCACTCGACGGATAAAGAACTGGCCGGATGGCTGCATGCAAAGAGTTGTGACCAATGGCTCAATGTCCAGCTGGAGACCAGTAACGAGTGGTGTCCCTCAGGGATCGGTGTTGGGACCGGCCTTGTTCAATATCTTTGTCGCTGACATGGACAGTGGGATTGAGTGCACCCTCAGCAAGTTTGCCGATGACACCAAGCTGTGTGGTTCGGTTGATACCCTGGAGGGAAGGAATGCCATCCAGAGGGGCCTTGACACACTTGTGAGGTGGGCTGATGCCAGCCTCATGAAGTTTAACCATGCCAAGTGCAAGGTCCTACACCTGGGTCAGAGCAATCCCAGGCACAGCTACAGGTTGGGCAGAGAAGAGATTCAGAGCAGCCCTGCAGAGAAGGACTTGGGGGTATTTGTCAATGAGGAACTTAACATGTGTGCCCAGAAAGCCAACCATATCCTGGGCTGCATCCAAAGGATCGTGACCAGCAGGTCGAAGGAGGTGATCCTGCCCCTCTACTCTGCTCTCATGAGACCTCACTTGGAGTATTGTGTGCAGTTCTGGTGTCCTCAACATAAAAAGGACATGGAACTGTTGGAACAAGTCCAGAGGAGGGCCACGAGGATGATCAGGGGACTGGAGCACCTCCTGTATGTAGACAGGCTGAGAGAGTTGGGGCTGTTCAGGCTGGAGAAGAGAAGGCTGCGTGGAGACCTCATAGCAGCCTTCCAGTATCTGAAGGGGGCTGCAAGGATGGTGGGGAGGGTCTCTCTGTTGCTTAAGAAAGTTAATCTTGAATTAGTAATCGAAAATAGAATGAGGCCCTGCTCTGATCAAATGAAAGAAAGCAGAAAGTATGTTACTCTGTACTGCAGTCATTTGCTGCACAAGTTGCACTGCAGGAATGTAGCAAGCATGGAATTCATTCAACTTGGTAGCAGTCCAGTAGTTCTAACCTATAAAATGTATTTGCTCAGATGGAGTAGTAATGCAGATGGATTGTGACTTGTCCCATTGAAATATTTTTTTCTTTCTAAAGAACTGCATAACTAATTTTGTTTTTCAGCTTTCTAAAATAGAAATGACTTGGTTGCAGTTATTGGAATTAAACTAGCAAAGCAGTAAGCAGAAGCAAGCAATTTATTTTTAATTTAAAGCAGAGTCTAGTAGCTATACTTTGGTTTATAAATACATTATTTAAATTAAAAATGTAAGGAGGATAGCAGTCTCAACAATGTGTACATATATATAACTAACAGTGATGAATAATATGCTGCTTCTGGATCATGTGGGTTTTTGATTTCCTTTAATCAAGAAACAAGGATAGGACTGAGAATATAGGTTTAGAGGGGGAAAAAGGGGCTGCAGCTGCACAGAAGACTGCTTTGACTGAAATGGACAGCAGTTCCTAGCACAGTTAGCTCACAGGGTGCATTCTTGTTTTCCCACCATGGCGTTTTTGCTTAGTTAGTTATTTTGTTTGGGGAAGGCTGACTTGAGGTTTTTCTGTTACTTTGTTTGCTTTGTTTTTCAAAAATGAGTCTTGTATTTTTGTCCTGAATCAACGAAATTAATTGGGAGTGAAAACTGGAACTAAACCCTCTTTTCCCACAGGTACTCCTAATTTTTTTCTTCTCAACTATGAATACACCTCTGGCAAATTTCAACTAACTCTTCTCAAGTGAATTTATTAGATATAATAGAGAAATAGCTCTAGGAGAAGAGATTAGAAGCCATGATTGCCTGCCCAAATGAAAGCTTACCATTAAGAGGTCAAGCTCATGTTTTCTTATCACAGTATCACAGTATGCTAAAGATTGGAAGGGACCTCAAAAGATCATCTAGTCCAATCCCCCTGCCGGAGCAGGAACACCTAGATAATGTTACACAGGAATGTGTCCAGGCGAGTTTTGAATGTCTCCAGGGAAGGAGACTCCACAACCTCCCTGGGCAGCCTGTTCCAGTGTTCCGTCACCCTTATGGTCTTTCTTTCTTTCTATCCCATTAATCTTGATTTTGTTCCCGTACAGCAAATGGCAGAGCACTGCAAAGAGAGATCAGATGATCTGTTGTCTATGGCACCGTACGAGTTTTGCTGATTGGTGGCAAATGTGGTTTCGAATTCCCTGGAGCTGATAGGGAGTTGAGTATAGATACTCATGTAACAAGATGTAAGCTAAGTAATTATACAACAGCGTGGATATCATAGATATTAGCTGTATTTCTTATCTATCACCATTTTGCTTTCTGGCTGTTGGGCAGCCTAGACTGAGGCATTAAACTGCCTTCCTAATCCACATAGCTACCCATGGCTCTTTGCAACTAAACAGTCATCCTCTTCCCTCCTCTTACTTCTTCTCTGACTCTTGGCCTGTGCCAATAACCTTGCTGTGTATCAGGTTAGGTAAGGGAAATACCTAGCTGCAAAGCACAGGCTTTCACTTGAGTTAGCATATACTATTTCGTTTCTTCCAGTATTTCAGATAATTCATTTATAGCTCAGTGCATAGGTATGCACCTTATTCTGATGTTTGCAGTATTAATTTACCTACCCTTTATTTAAAATTACTATGCATTAAATATAGTTAGCCAAGTCCAAGTAATCTAACGCGAGTCCTTGTGCCCAGATCTGCATTATCCATGCTGAGAGAGAACATCAAGATGATGGTTATGAAATATATGGGAGAATCCTATTATCAGTCTGGTAATATACATGTTTCTTTATAAAGGTGTCCGTGAGAATTAGATTTGATGTTATATGTCAGTTACATGAAGACATAAAAATCTGTACAGTTCAAATATTCTAATCTGATTTCTGTCCTTCTGCCAAGTATGCTGCTTTGGATACCCTACTTACCTTTTCGACTTGTAGTAGCCTAAAATAGAAGTAAACAGGCCAGATACAGGCTCAATTCTGTGAAGAAAGGAATAGGGGTTTCTCCTTAGCTAAGGCGTCATAAAAAAATGTAGCAGTTTGCCATACCTTCCTTCCTTTTCTCCCACCAATCACACTTTGACAAAGGTAATAACTATTTTATATTCTGAAGATAAAAATCATAATGAGTAATTGATAGATCAAAAATTATGATAAACTGTGCCAATAAACAAAAAAAAAAGTAATATAACACAGAGATTTGGGTTCTGTGAGTTTACATGTACATTCACTGATTTGTCTTTATTTTGTAGTAGCTGTGATCTGTTAGCTGTGCCTTAAATGAGCCAGATGACTTTTCCTGGGCTTATGCTTGATAACCTCACTAATACCTGGTTAGTCTCTTTATCAAAATTGCAGTTACCAATGTTACATCATTACATCTAGAGCACTTCAAAATATTAATGATAGTGTTTGCTGCTCTGATCATCTTCTCAAAATAGTAAGATGCATGATTTTTAGTAGAACTGATTTGTTAGTTTATGCCAAAAGCAAAAACATTATATGTGTCACAGGGCAAGGGCAAAGTGAAGGGCAAAGATTAAATTCTGCAGACTCTGGCAGAATTCTCTTGCCTGAGTTTTCCCTTAGCAATCAGTTTCACAATGCTGGAAAGTACAAGGAAACAGCAGTCTGTACAGACATTTAAGGTTGCTATCCTGAATTCAAAGGGAGATTAACCAGGCAGCAAAACCAGTCCAGTTTCATTTGCTAATACCTTATTCTATTTAGTGTCATTTTTACTTTCTATTCACGGTGAGAGATGACTTATTTCTTACATCTCCAAGCGTGACATATCACATTCTCAATGTATATAATGAAGAGTCCTGTGAGTCATTAATTCTGCAAGTAGCAGAAAAAAGAATGTGCAGCGTATTTGTTGAAAGATTCATGTGCGTTCACTTCTGCAGTCATCTTTCCACTTCATCTTGGACATGCATTCACACCCAGCAAACCAGAGCTGCACTAGCATTGCATCTCAGACTGCATCATGTGGCAGTTCACAAATCTAGTCTCAATAGTCCTTAATCAAATTGAGAAATTGGAGAATAAACCCCTCCCCCCAAAAAAAAACCAACAGGGGAAGCATAAGTATTAATTCACCACTACTTCCAATGCATGCAAAATTTTGGCCCTTGTCCTCATGGGAGTCTTCAGCCTTCAACCACCCTGATATCAGTTGAAGGGGTGGTATACTCCAGCACAAGCAATCCAGGAGGTTCCTCAATTGTGTGGAAGACAACTTCCTCTTGCAAGTAATAGAGGAGCCAAGGAGAGGTGCCATGCTTGACCTCATGCTCACCAACAACAGGGAACGGCTGGCAGTGAATGTGACGCTCCAGGGCACCCTTGACTGCAGTGATCATGAGATGGTGAAGTTCAAGATCCTTGGGACAGTGAGAAAGGCACACAGCAAGCTCACTGCCCTGGACTTCAAGGATGCAGACTTTGCCCTCTTCAGGTCCCTGCTCAGTAAGTTTCCATGGAATACAGCCATAGAGAGCCAGAATGCTAGCTGTTATTCAAGGATAACCTGCTCCAAGCTCAGGAGCGTTGCACCCCAATAAGAAGGAAATGGGGCAAGAGTGCCAGTAGTCCTCCATGGATGGATAAGGAGCTGCTGAGAAAACTCAGAAGGAAAAAGGGAGCTAATAGAAGGTGGAAGAGACAAGGACAGGGGGCCTGGAAAGAATATCAGGATGTTGTCTGAAAAGCTAGGGATCAGGTTAGGAAAGCTTAATGCTCAGTTAGAATTGAGTCTGGCAAGGGATGTGAAAGATAACAGGAAGGGATTCTTTAGGTACATTGCAAATAAAAGACAGACTAGGGACAACGTAGGCCTCCTCCGGAAGCTATCAGAACTTGCTACACAGGATTTGGAAAAGGATGAGGTTCTCAATGACTTCTTTACCTCAGTCTTCACTGGCAAAGGCTCTGACCACACCACCCAAGTTTTGGAAGGCAGACGCAGGGACTGTGAGAATGAAGACCTTGCGCCCACTGTGGGAGAGGAACTGGTTCAAGACCATCTTAGGAGCCTGAACATGCACAGGTCCATGGGACCTGATGAGGTCCTGAAGGAGCTGGTGAATGAAGTTGCTAAGCCACTGTTCATCATATGTGGAAAATCATGGCAGTCAGGTGAAGTTCCCGATGACTGAAAAAAGGGAAATATAACCCTCATTTTCAAGAAGGGGAAAATGGATGACCTGGGGAACTAAAAACCAGACAGTCACTTCTGTGCCTGGCAGGATCATGGAGCAGAATCTCCTGGAAAGCATGCTAAGGCACATGAAAAACGAGGTGGCTGGAGACCGCCAACATGGCTTCAACAAGAGTAAATCCTGTCTAACCAATTTGGTGGCCTTCTATGATGGGGCTACAGAACTGGGAGCAAAGCAGTTGATGTCATCTACCTGGACTTGTGCAAAGTGTTCGACACTGTCTGACATGACATCCTTGTCTCTGAACTCGAGAGACATCAATTTGATGGATGAACCACTCTGTCGATAAAGAATTGGCTGGATGGCTGCACACAGAGCATTGTGGTCAATGGCTCAATGTCCAGCTGAAGACTGGTAATGACTGGTGTCCTTTAGGAGTAGCTGTTGGGACTGATGTTCAACATCTTTGTCGGTGACATGGACAGTGGGATTGAATGTGCCCTCAGCAAGTTTGCCGATGACACCAAGCTGTGTGGTTCGGTTGATACGCTGGAGGGAAGGAATGCCATCCAGAGGGACCTTGACACTCTTGTGAGGTGGCCAATGCCAACCTCATGAAGTTTAACCATGCCAAGTGCAAGGTCCTACACCTGGGTCGGAGCAATCCCAGGCACAGCTACAGGTTGGGCAGTGAAGAGATTCAGAGCAGCCCTGTGGAGAAAGACTTGGGGGTGTTGGTCGATGAGAAAATGAACATGAGCCGGCTTCAGTGTGTGCTCACAGCCCAGAAAGCCAACTGTATCCTGGGCTGCATCAAAAGGAGCATGACCAGCAGGTCAAAGGAGGTGATCCTGCCCCTTTACTCTGCTCTTGTGAGACCCCACTTGGAGTATACAGCACATTACTATATGGTAAATCTGGGAAGCTATAGCTTTGTTGTTAATCATATTGCTATGGCAATTGAGTAAGATTAAATCTTGGCTGGTATTAAAAATTACATTGCTGAGAAACTTGGAGAAACATGGCCAGAAACATGGAGAGAGAGGCAGGAAAAAGATCGTTTTTTAGAGATCAGGTTTGATGTCAGCATGTGGATATAAAGGTGATCATGGAAGGCTTTATGTCAGTGTCTGTATAGATGAAAGTATAAAACTGAACCAGACTTGTACTACGAAGCTGGAACTGGTCTTTTACAACCAAATTCCTACATTTCTAGAACACAGGGTACAACATACAGAATATTCTGTGGCAAATGTAAGCTAAATTTTAATTTGTGGGTGTTATCACAGAAGATCAAACATCAAAGATTGTTACAGTTTTAGATTTCAGTGTATGGATAATATAAAGAAATTAGCTTGCTGAAGTCTATGTATTTGCAGTACTGTAGTTCTGTCTGTATGCAAAGGTTCTCCTGACCAAACTCTCCAGAAACTCTTGTCACTATTTGTTATGAAGGGATGAAGAGCATGAAAGGTAACAGTAAACCAAATGCCTGTCAGGTTAGGAAATGATATACTTGTTCAAAGCTGTCGCTTTGTCAGAGTTATGTATTGTCTAACTGACTTCTTCAAAGGCTACTGGGCAACTGGTTTGCAATCACTGTTAGATAAGGCACTCTATCATTTGTTGACATGTCCCTTTATTTCACCTGCAAAATTTATTCAGGCTTATTCTGCATATGGTTTACAGATTGTCTATGCACACAAGGTATACTGAGTGTGCTCAGGAATTATCTGGCTTACAACAATGGATACTACAAGGTATATATGAATGTACTTTGCCTGAGAAATTTCAGAAGAAACATAATGATTCTGTTCTCAAATATTCTGAGTACCTTATTTTCCAGAATTTGAAATGTTTTTCCTGCTCATAAGAAAGTCATTCAAACACAACAGGAAATAAAGGAAAGAAAAATCTTGTTCACTCCAGAGAGTAGGAAAGAACTTATTAAGAAATTTATATTTTCTGTATTCTTATATTCTTTCCTCTGCTGAATTACCAGTGCTATGCTAAAGTAATAAAAAGAAGTCCATTTGGATTGTGTTAAGCAATTTGTAGTTATTCAATTAATATTTAATAAATCACTTGATAGAAAACAGAAGGATATCAGTTGATTAACTGGCCTGGTATCAATTTTTATCCATACACTATGCAGATAAGTGAGAATAAATTCATCAACCATAATAAAGGATATACAAACCTTTCCGTTAACCACTGTCATATGGGAGATGGAAGTGATTTGGGGTGAATACAGTATGTATTTCAAATTGACTTTTAAACATTTAGAAGACTTCTATTTGCAATTCTGAAGACTTATAATTATGGAAATGTGTGAAGAAAAGGAAAAAGTATCTGGAATATCATCCTTTAATCTGCTAAGTAGAGGATAAAAAGTATTTAACCTTCATAAATTTTCCTGAAACATTTTGTTAAGTACAGCCTACTTAGATTTAGATACAAATATATATCTGGCTTAGCTCTATGTATGTTTGACAGACCTGAGAATATTCTAGGATTAACTATAGAAGAAAAAAAAAGTGAAGTTCCTTTCTAAAGTTAAAAATATGGGTGTTATTAGAAAAGCCCACAGCATTTTTTGGTTTTAAACTCAGTATGTAAACACAGTAGCTGAATCAAATGTTTTTGCAGTGTAATTAATGGCTATGAAGTGGCTTGCTTCTGCAGGCAAATCCTACAGGCTTACCTCCTTGTTCTACATGCCAGCTGGGGACACTCAGATGAACTAAAAGGTAATCCTAACAGAGCAAAATGGGGTTTCGGAGCTCGTCTTTGTTGGCAGCTTGCTAGTTGTCCATTTTCATCCTCCTCAAAACATGAGACTGCCCTTGCTACTGTCCAGCAACTCTCTCCTACTGTGCAAGAGCTTGTTTGCCTTGCTGTGCCCTCACTGGCTACTGTGGCACAGAACATCGAGTGCCGTATACCGTAGGGGTTTAGACAATTAAGGGAATTTTCACAGAAAAAAAATGGCAGAAGGGAAAATCAGCCTCCTGGGTCTCACAAGGAGGAAGAAAGGCAGGCATAGCTGCTTAGCCTTATTTACTACTGCCCATGGGGAGAAAGAGAAGAGAGAGAGAAAGAAAGAGACAGAGGCTTTGTCCCTTCCTTTGCAAATAGGATGAATAGAGAAGAGAGGCTGACTGTCTTTCTTGAGTCTCTATCTCCCTGAAGCCCACAGAGCAAGTAGTATCCACCTACAGCTGTGGCTCCCATAATGTTTGACTAGTGGCTTAGTATGAGATCTGTTTCCCAAACTACAGTGACACTTACAGGGATCAGTTTGGGGATCAGCAAGGTCAGTGGTGTGGCTAGTAGTTTTTTCTCCTTTCCAAAAGTCCACAATGTGGGACTGAACATTAAGAAATAATGTCAGAGTGTACAAACTGAGTTCATAACTGTTCAGTAGTTCAGAGGCTGAAAAGTCCATTCCTAGAACTAGGCAGAATCATGAAATGGGAAGCTGGGGGATGTCTGCAGGATGCTTTCTGTGTGGAGGAAGATAATTTTTTTAATCCTTGTTGGTTGAATTACACTTTATTATACCCTTTTTTTTTCCCCTAATGGAGAGAGAACAGGATGCTTCCATTTCCTTTCAGAATTACAAGGAAGCAAAGGACTGAGATTTTAGATAACTGTTTCTGGCATAAATCTACACTCTGCATGGGTGAAAACTGTGGGTTTGTAGGAGATGAGCTCCTTTAATTATTTTTTTTTACAGTGAGAAATCTGCCACTTTGATTTTTCAGAAGTCATTCCTCTGATTGTGAGTGATGATTCTATACACCTGAATGAAATATGTTCCTTCAATTTTTCTGAGAAATAAAGGAAATTTGGATTATAGTGTCTGTAAGCACTTTGAACTCTCCTTTTTTTTCTTTTTTTTTTTGTATACTATATTCCACTACTGAATATATATGTGTGATTACCCTGGAATTAATGATCTAGAGAATTGGGGGTTTATTACTTAATATATTTTAGTGACCTTCTTTTTCATTTCCCAGCAATGTTTTCCTTTCTTCTCCTCTTATTTCTTATCTAATTTCTTATTCTCCTTACTGACTTTTCCTTAGAAGAAATTTTAACCCTATCTATATTTGCTTCCCTTCCTGCTCCTTTCCCAGTATTCCATTCTTCCATCTACTTTTTTATTCTTCATTTTCATCTATGCATTTTTATACAGCTAATCTTCCAGTCTTGCTATTTTTTCCTTCTCTCATTCTCCACTTTCTCCTCATATTCTTTCTACATTCATTTACAGTCTGTTTCCATTTTTTGCTCTATTTTCCTCATCTTTTTCAGCTTCTTTCCTTAAGACCTGGTTTTGTTTGTCATCTTTTGCTTTATTTAATATGTTTTCCCCCAACCATCTCTTGCATTCTTTCTTCTCTGTCATTCCATATCTCTAGCTAATTTAAACGAGTACTGACCTGCATTAACCCTTAAGCCTCCTGAAAGGCTGACTGATCATTCCGCAAGGACCCCAGCAATGGGTGGAGACTGAAAATATCTCTCTACATTCAGGCACGAAGGACATATGCACCATTGTGCATCTAAATATACATTTCATCTGTATGTTTCATGTAATCAGAAAATTATTCAGTAGCATAAACTCGTTGAGTTTATTTTCTCAGTTCAATATATGAATAAATATGTATATTGGAGTGCTTTCAGATTTATCCAGCTACCGCTATTGAATAAAGAACTAAACATAGAGTAACAGGTAAATTGAAATTAAAATAGGCAATTGTTCTTCCAATTATCTAGAATAACCACCTGTGCAGACTTACTTGGACCCACTACTTTACTTCTTCATGATACTCAAAGTTTATTTTTATTCATTTTTTTTTTTTTAAATTCTGATTCTGCTTGTTTTCTGACCTGCTGGACTCAGTGGAAGTTTCTGCATTAGCTCTGATGAATTGAGCTGTTTATAGTTATCAATATAATCCTGATTGATTCCTGAGGAGTGTGAGGTGATTTTAAAATAATTAGAGTTCTGAGGAAAGAATGTATCTGAGTGCTCTGAAGTATCATGCTTTTATTTATTTGGAGTAAAAAAAACATTTTAGTCCCAGAGTTGAGAAACAACTAGCATAAGAGCTATACAAATGCATCTTACAAAGGTCAAATCACCAACAAAACTGCTAATTTTTTCTTCTTTGCATAATTTTCCACACTGTGTATATGAACATTCCAACATAGCATAAATGAAACCACTTAAAAACCAAGAAGTTTTATCTTCCTTGGTGATTTCAACAAGTTTGATTTTTTTCTTTTTTTTTTGTGTCTGCTTTCTCTTAGTATTTTCCTATGCAGAAGAATAAATGGTAATTAAAATGTGCAGGATGAAAAGATGGAGCAGTCAGTGCTTGTACCACCAGGACCAGACAGCTTCCAGTACTTCACTAGAGAGTCTCTTGCAGCTATTGAACAACGCATCGCTGCAGAAAAAGCTAAGAATCCTAAACAAGATCGTAAAGACGATGATGAAAATGGGCCGAAGCCAAACAGTGATTTGGAGGCAGGAAAAACACTTCCATTTATATATGGTGACATACCTCCAGGAATGGTGTCTGAGCCCTTGGAAGACATGGACCCATATTACATCAATAAAAAAGTGAGTCTGGTATCGATCCTGTTCAAATGCCAGTGTTTAGAGTGCTTTATCATGTTCATTTCATTTTTGTGGAGTGGATCATATAACTTGTTACTTCAGTCTGTTAATTTACAATCATGTAGTAAAATGTCATTCTAATAATGTGGAAATAGTTGAGCATTGCTAACAGACTAGATGTATAACAAGAGCAGAAAATGTTTAATGCCAGCAATGCATACACATTCTGCTTTCCAGAAAGCATCCTTTTCATATACATAAAATTTTATTTCTTTGATATAATTGAATTTTTATCAACACTGTGTTGATAAAATGAACATTCCGACATAGCATAAATGAAAGCACTTAAAAATAAATGGGTTATTTTATTATTTTTATGTTTGCTTTTATTTACCAAAGCACATTTTCTTCCTGGAAATCTGGTTCGATAGCAAATTCCTAAGAAATCTATGGAATCAATAGAGAAACACACAGATAAGCAGAAAAATGTCATAAAGAGAGTGTAAAACTGATTTAAAAAATTCTGGTGGAACTGGTCTTGAAAAGCCCTGGAATCCTTTCAGGATGATTCTGTCACACAGCCCATATACAGTGGAAAAAGCTCATGGTTTATAGTGATAACTAGCTTGGGTGATACTTTAATTATTAGATACTATGGTTATAAAAACTTTATCAATATCAAGACAGGAGTTATTTTAATTATCGCAAAGTGCTATGTTCTAAGTGTCTTACCTTGCTAAATTTAATGTGATTTATGAATCTTCTTTTGAAAAGAGAGAAAATACTATGTAAAACAACAATATTTTTATCTTTCTTATTTGATGCCTCTGAGAGAACCTTTATCTGCCATTCATGGGGTATGAAGATTCATCTTTAAATCCTAGTTCTACTTTTACAAAGATAAAAGATGTGTTTCTGTAAAAGCAGGCCTTGTATAGTTCTGTACTGATTGTGTCTGTTTGTGATAGAAGATCACCTATAAGTATATCCCTACCTGCCCTCAGCTCATCCTGGATCTTTACAGTCAAATCAGTCTGTCTTGTGTGTCTTACAGTGAAACCAGTTATATGATAAGTATGATTACAGGTAAGTTTCTAGAGCCCTTAGAAATGGAAGACTTTTTCAGCCTCTTCACAGATGGAGCTGAAAACACTACATCAGCCAGGTATGATGATAGAAAGAAACAGAGTGAAACCCGCTGAACATATTCAGGCAAACTCCTGCACATTTGAAAGGAAAAATCTTTTCATTTGCACACTAAATAACTTTCATGGGCACATCGCATACCCGCTGGTATTCTCTTCTTTGTGCTGAAGTCCACAAATATTCGCTACTCATGTACTTTAATGTTCTACAGGACAGAAATAGAAACAGCTCTGTCAGTCAAATGCAAGAAAAAATTTCTCACACGCCACAATTCTCCCCAGTTTTTTCTTCCTTCAGTATAAGGAAAATAGACTTTCCTAACAGAAATTCAATATCTATTTCAATTTTATAGTCAAAATGACTTAAAAATATCTAATTCCTAGATTTTTTTTATCTAGCTGTGTGTGAACTCTGGAAAGGCTTTTATCTTGGTTTACTTGTCTTTTGAGAGTACTGGTAGTAGCTGATGCTTTTGCAAGTCTCAGAAGGAGAAATAGTTTGAGAAAAGCCTGAAGAAAAAGTGAACATCTCTGAAAGAAGTGAAGGACTCTTAATGCTCAATGCATTTACCTCTGTACCATTTAGCTTTCTCTTTATCTCTCTCCAAGTTCTACCTTGTAAAGCAAACAAGGCAATCAGCACACCCTCTCACAAGGTAGTGGCCTGACAACTGCTGCATGATGGTTAGAGATTTTAAATTTTTGCATGGGGAAGCATCTATTTGAAATTATATGGATCTAACAGAAATGCTAGAATGAAGGAAAATACTTATTTTCAAGAAAGGGTTAGGACAACTGTATGGAGTAGTAGATGCTACTGTTACTTCAGAACTCTATTTAGATATCTGCATAAACTAATTTATGAACAGAATTGTATCAGTTTGGCTTCCAACCTTTCAAATAGGAAATAGAAACGGTTACTCGCAGCACTGATCACATTATTCTAATGAACATGGTCACATGATTTATTCAGGAAACCTGTGCAAGCATTTTAGGAATATCTTTTCTATTCCAAATTTGGGTCATAAGTGAAATCATCCATTATTTACCTCATATGCACGTGTTGCAGCCCATTGAGGTTTTTTTGTTGTTTTTCTTTTTCCTATTTTTATAGCAATGTTGAACAAATTCACTGTATTTTTGCATTCATTGAATGCTGAAACATCATCTAGAGTGGTTTACATTTCATCTTTGGGCCTCTTTCTCTAAGCAATTGTGCATGTGGGTGCCATGATCTAATGCAGTTTAATACAGAATAAGACAGGAATAAATAAATGTGTTGAGCTAGTGAGAGCCTTAATTTGTGGATAAAGTAGCCCAGAGATGAAAAGTTGAAAATGGGAAAACCTCTTAAGAGAAACAGAAACATATGTGCTAGTTTTATGGTTTTGTAACTGTGCTTCTATGCAAAACCTACAACTACAGAGGACACATTCAAGCCCAATATTAATCTGAAGATGAAAGGAAAAGAAAAATATTGACAACCACTGTTTGACAATGGAGCAACCCATTGTACTAAATTTACACATGTGTTAGCATTATTGATTTACTCTGTATCACAGATAGCCTTAATGCCAGCAACGGTACCCTTGAAACATAATTATTTTATTATAATATAATACAATACAACAAAATACAATACCTGACCTTATATTCTTATGATTTTATTATAGTGAAATGCTGTCTGTGGTTGTCAATAATGCTGGTCTTTAGAACTGCAAAGCTTAGCATCCTAAATGGTTGCAATGCTCTTTTAAAATCAAAAATTGAGTAAAAAATGAACTTGGACCTTAACAAATTTTTCATGTACCACTTCTGTTTAAGTGCAAATCAGTGTGCTTCCAGTATAAAAGTGACTGCCTGTTTGTGCTCAAGCTGCTGTTACAAAGGATCAAGGAGGTTTACATCACTATCTATAGAGAAATGATCAGCTGGACCCCCTTAAGACCCTAACCTGCAGGCATGCATAAAAATCTGGTCCAGTTGGTTTCATACTTTGAGGGCTATTTTCTCTTGAACCTCGGCTGCTACATTAAAGAGGAGAGAAAGAATAGGAGGAACTAAATGGGTCTTGCTTCACATGATGCAATATAGATATAGCATTGTTGATTGCCATTCCATGCCCTGCCTCTTGCCAGGATGATGTTGAATGATGTCTGTCAAAAAAGGTACATTCTTTCGTCTGTCTCTCTAATCTGATCAAACCACTAGCTCCTGGGATTCCTAGATTTTTGGGTTGCAGAAAATGAAAAGATTCTTGAAAACTGTTTAACTTTATTGCATCAGAACAGGTGAATGCACTAGTGATTTTAGATATTTTGTATCATTGTAAGTGAAAGAATTTTTAGGTGAAAAGTTTTAGCCATCCAGGAAATTAAGTTTTGCTAGAAAAACAGGTCTGTTTCTAAAGACAACTGCAAAACCAAGAAATGCCAGCTTCCAATATGCCATGAGTCTCTTGTTCTATTTACCCCTGTGCTTTTCCCAGGAAACTAATGTGTCACCTCTTACCTTTCAGAAAGTCGTTTGAGGTTTTAGTTGTTTATTTAACTGTAGGAAGCGGAAGTAGTTTCAGCCTGCTAAATGTAGCCTCCCAGAAACTACATTTGAAGCTAACTGGGAGGAAGGAGAGGAGAAACAAGGTTTTGGGAACTATTTGTCCCAAGGGTTTCTGGGAGACCGTATCTTCAACATAGACTCTTTTTTACTCCTCCTCCTTTGCCCTGCGAAGGGTAGAGTTTCTGGGTTTATATGTAATATGGCAGAAGCTACAGAACTGAATTCTGTTAGGTTACAGATGCAAAACCAGCAGATCAGGGACTTCTCATTAGGTTTTCTTTCAATTTATATTCACACTCGAATACTTCAAGTGTGAGCGGGTTTCCTGCCTTTATACAATGACTAAAGCACTTTGTAAAACATAAGCCTTGAAAAGTATATATAATCCTTCATATAAAAATACTAATCTCACAAATTGTTTAGAATTTATTTAGCTTTTTTCAGTGTACATCTAATTTGCCCTGACAGCTTTGGGTACAATATTTCATGTTCATCCACGCTGCCTACACATTGGCTTGCATCTGGGTTGAGACTGGAGTGAGATATAGCACACTTACCAGGGGAGGAAGCTTACACAGGGATTGGATGTCAGCTGTTAGCTGTATTTTTTATGAAAAATCTTCTTCAGACATAAGACACAATTTTAGCTCATGTTTAAGTCTGGAGGTCAGAGGATCAACAAAGTAATTCTGAGGGCTCCAATCACAAAGATGCTTTGAGTGAAGAATTAAAACTGAGGTAGTTAATTTATGTCTTCTTGGTTCTGCTTATGCAGGGCAGCAGAAAGTAGAGCAGCTAAAATAGCAGCAGCTTCCAACTGAAACTGGAGCTGTGCCAGCATGCTGTTATTTTCCAGAAGGCACATTAGAGAGAGATGTATGTTTAATATGCTTGTGTCTAAAGATTTTTTAAAAATGTAGGTTGACTAAATGTAGGTGGTGTAGTCTTAGGTATGAAGTTAGTAGGGAGTGTGATTTTTAATTGTCAACTATGTCATAGCTACAAAAGCCAAGAGCAGGAACTGGAGGCTTCTTAGCTGTAAGTCCTGGGACTGGGGACAGACCTGAGACGGTAAAGTCACCTTCCCCCTTGGGGTGTGAGGTTTTAAAACATTGTGCCAAAAAAAGTAATTCACCTGATTGGTTCCTTCAGTATTTAAAATGAAAGCCTTAGTCAGGTCATCTTCAGTTACACTTTGAAGGTTGTTATTGTCTGTGATCTGTGACTGGAAGTGTAATTTGGAAAAATTAGCTCAGGATTCATCCTTTTGTCTTCAGTTTCATACTTAGTTTCTCTATTTCTGTGCAGAGGCAAGGAAATCAAACATATATTTTATACCATTACTACACAGAATCATAAAGTGGTTTGGGTTTGAAGGGACCTTAAAAATACCTAATTCCAATCCTCCTTTCATGGTACATATATACTAAGCTTCCAAAATCTAAGCAGACTGAAGAATCATCCTTCTTCAACCTCTTTGCCACATTTTCTCTCTGCCAGGCTTGCCAGGGATACCTACTTGCTTACTTACACTCTTCAAGTGACACTTTATATCATGGACACCAGAAGAGACCAACATACCCTTCCTGCACTTCCACTGGCATTCTAGTTTATAGCTCACTTTCTCAGCAATGTAATGAAAAACAAGGAGGCTTCATCAAACTTATTTATGAAATATACAATTCTGACAAAACAACAAAAGCAATTTTCAACATTTCTGTTGAGCAGATTCTGCAATACCTATAACTTACTTTAATTTGGGCTATAAACCTTGCATCATCCCTTCCACTGCATGCAGCTTTCTTCTGAGGTACTGAGCCTTCCTTCTTCAGTGTTTTCCATTTCTTTCTGCTTGAACCTGACAGTCTACATTTCCCATGTTGTAGTGTTAATGCTGTTGCAGCCATGATGGCCTACAGTGGAAGCAAAGCGATGTCTGTCAGGTCCACAGATGTATTTGAGGAAAACAGACGTTTTCAGCATTTTGAGTTTTCTACAATTTGCTGAAGTAAGGCTTGCATACCTCTAAGTTTCTCTAAATTTGATAGGCTCTTTAGCTGTTAAAATTTAAATTTATCAAGTATGTATGATCTGCGAAAGTGTCACACCTTCAAACCACAGTTGTACGAGGAGGTCATCTGGGATGTATCTTGCTGTCCTCTGGTAAGGTGTATTCAGATGTCCACAGTCCTCAGAGATCTAACTAATCATGACTATGGGTGTTAATGCTATTTTCTCTCTCCTTAGCACAAAGACCAAGAAACAGACTAAAATTAAAAAAAAAAATAACAATTAGATAGTCTATTAAATCAGTTTCTGGAAGGATTTCTTTTACGAACATCTTTAACATCCACAGGTAAGGTTTCCGCACTTATGGTATTTCAAATAGGAAGACTATACTGGAGTTCTTAAATGAAGAAGTAGTATAAAAACATTAATGAATTGAAAGTTCTATATTTAAAGTTATAGTTTCATGTCAGGTACATCAGGTAAGTACTGGAAATAAACTTTACTTAAAAAATTAGTCATGGTTTTTGTGTTTTAAGTATTCAAAAAGTGTCAATTTTGGTGATTGGTCACTAGGAACAGTTTTAAAATCAGCATCTGCAGTGAATACACACTTACAAAATGTCTTTTATCTTCTTTTTTTTTTCCAGACCTTTATAGTATTGAATAAAGGGAAGGCAATCTTCCGATTCAGTGCCACCTCTGCCCTGTACATTTTAACTCCCTTCAATCCTCTTAGAAAAATAGCTATTAAAATTTTGGTACATTCATATCCTTTTTCAATGGTTGTTCAAGATGTTGCACACTGAAATTAAGAAAACTCATCTCTCTATTTCATTGTAAATAAAGGTTTTATTAGGCTGTTAATTTCATTTTTATTTTACAGTGGAAGACATGCAAAGTTTTTATAAACACTAGACAATATGTGTATATCATATATATGCATTTTAGCTATTCTGTTGAATTTCAGTATTCCTGCAGTACAAAATTGCAGATAGATTTAAGAATCTTGATTAATTTTTCAGAAAAGTTTCTTCAGAATTATTTTAACATTGATTTTTCTTTTTATGTTCCAGATTCTTTTTTGAGTTTTGCAAGCATTTAGGCATATATGCCATTGCTAATGAATAGCTAGCCCAGGGGTATGGTTATATTGTCTTTTAGGGGTTTTTCTGAGGTCAACCTCAAGACCAGCCTTATAGTCTATTGCAGCAACATGCCTAGAAGCCTGGTTCATGCATGCTGGATCTCACATTCCCAAACCTGTCCAACTGCACTATAAAATTCTGCCAAATGTAATACATTGCCAGAAAGCATAGGCAGCAGCCCTGCAAGACAGACTGGGGGACCATAACTGACAGGATGGTGCACAAGGTAAAATTTTAGGCTGGCACGTTGGATTGGTCCCTGATGTTCATAACTGGTTGATAGGAATTTCTGGCAGGCGAGGGTTTGGTGCACTTTTTTGCAAAACCTCAGGACTGGGAAAAGTAGTCGCCAAATGAAAACTTCAGTGTGACGGTAAGACTTTAAACATTGAACAGTTAGTCAAAGTCAGAAGCCTATTGTTAGAGACTGCTGGCACAACCTTCTAGGTCTTTAGAAGAAGGAAGAATCAGGGCTGATAGATGCTGACTCAGGAAGACCTTTTCCTCTGAGCTTCCTGGCAGATAAAAACAGTGAGGGAAGGGGAAAAAGGTGTCTGGGGTGAAGTAAGGGAACATTGGGGCAGTAGCTAAGGGACTTGACAGAGACCTGTAGACATTGTGTTGGTGATGGTGAGAAAACACAGCCAAAGACTGCCAGATTGAATCCTCTAATGAACACTCATGCATTCAAGTTACAGACTTTGATTTACAATAGCTTCCAACCCTGCATCTGTGCTAGCTGTGGGTAACACTTTTTAGTGCTGTACTGATTGCCGAGTTGGGTTTTGGTTTTAAGTTCCTCCTATTTGTATTCAAAGATTAACCAGCTGGTCTTGGTGGCAGTCAGAACAAAAGCAATTCTAATAAACAATCTGCAATTCCAATATTTTTTCCTGCTATTAACTGGTTAGTGTGTGTGATCATGTAATTTTGCTCTATTATAGAAGTTTTCCTTTCACTAGATTGATCATAGACTGATTTCTTTTCCAACCATTCAGCTATGGAATGGGCTATTTTTATCCTAGATATAGGCGTAGGGGGGGTATTTATTTATTTATTTAATCTTTACATAAGGATAGATGTACAGGTTCTTTTTATTTATTTACTTATTTTTTAATTCGGTATAGTATATACACTGCAAATACGTATGTGTTTAACTAAGAATCACATAATATGTCCCATAACGCAGTTTAGATTTTAGCTGCTTATACAAGGTTAGCCACCTATAAGAAAAAGATTAGGGAGTAATGTTGGTTATTATTTTTTATACTCCTCTGACTTTTAGGGAAAAACTCTACTGCCCTCATGTTTTGAGGTGAGTCTTTGGCATTTTGGCCTTTGTAACAGAACTGTGCCTTTCCGACTTTCAGTGTGAAAGATGTGTGTTAAGAACAATGAAATTGGCACATTGGTTGATAAACCTTCATCTGTACATCCTCAAAATTCTCTAAACCTCTCTATAGGGTGCTCTGCTCACATCTGTTCAGACACATGCTCAGATGTTGCTCCCCCTATAAAGAAATAGACCATGTCTCTTCAGAGTGCTCAGAGACTTTCTCTGCAATTACTTTTTCTCACTGCTGGTTCCTATTTGTAATACCAGCTACAAGAACTGGTAACAGAATGCATTTTTCTCTTATGCTTTTCATGCTCTGCTGACTCACCTCCTGGTATTCTGGTTTGAGGTTGTTGAGTTTTTTCTCCTGCCTGGCTCAAGTTAAAGGAGAGTGTGGAACTGAGGGGGTAACACAAGAGTCATGGGAGATGGCCAGACTTTGGCTAGTAATAGGAAAAGATGAAACAGTAAGAATAGGTACTGGGTTGAGCAGACAAAAAAAGGGAGGTGGCAGTGCCTGGAGATGCAGAACACAAGGAGCGTTAGAAATGAATAGAGAGGTGCTTTAGAGAAAATATGGTACCTGCTAAGTACCCCTATGCTAGCCTTTGAAGCAGAAATTATAGTGGTACTCAGTGTGGCCTGACTGCCAGCAGGTATCTGTGAGACCAGTTGTCAACCTTTGTTTCTTACAGTCTTCATCTTCCACCAAGCCCACACAGGTGATAAGAGACTTCAGCTGATCGAATAATTGATTAGTGTGAGGCTGTATCATGCCTAAACCTTCTGATTGCCTATATAGGAGAGCATGAAAAAGGCAGTATGTTTCCATGAAGAAGTCATCACATAAAAGAATCTATGTGTACCTATGCATACAATTGAATTATTCTGGAACATAAAATAGTGAATTAAGGGGATGTTGAGGTTGTAAATCAAACATGGGAGAAGAGGAGAGGCACAGATATTGAATGTTTAAGTTATGACTGAAATCCCCATTGGGAAAGCATGGCAAGAGTTTATATTTCAAAGTGAGTTAGTGCCTTTTGAGCATCTGCTCCCTTTGAGAGTGAACAGCACTTGGGCCATGCAGCTCACAGAACTGGTGAGCTATGCACGGAGCAAGCGATGTGCAAAGACCTACCTGTGGCCTTGTTATGAATGATATCTAGCTGTGGACACATAATACACTTAATAGTGTAACCCTCAGCTCTCCTAGGACAGTCCACTTCTTTAACTGTCTTATGAGACAACTGAAGCTGCAGCCAGGTATCTCCAAGTTTTTCAGCTACCAAAAGGCATTATCTTTATTTAAAGGAATTTCCCGATTACATTAAGACGGACTTTTTAGAGCTGGCTGTGGACTGTGAGGACAAGCATTGTAAGGCGTTCTAATAATGTATTCTAAAGTACTGAACATTAATTTTTATTGTACAGAGATCGTATTTCAACATATACAACTTTATGTGTAAATGGCTTTCTTGATTTTAAGCTAGCCTTTTTGCCAGTTATGTTTGTGCAACTCTTTTTAAGGAACACTTCAGTTAGAGAAATGAATAAAGGGAAAATTAGAGTTGAGTTAAACATTCGATATAAAGGCATAGTGGTTCTTATTTTTTGCTGCCATCATGTGGCCATTTTAAGTCAGGTTTCAGTCTAGATTGATTATGAATATCTATTCAATTGTTTGAATAGTCGAGTTTACTTTATTGCCACGAAAAGAGAAAGGCCACACTGTTTGTAGAGCCACTGACCTTGTAAACCAAGAATATCACAGCAGATGTGGCAAAGCCACAGTGGACTGTCCCACATCCCTACCACAAACTCCCCTGAGCTGTTAGTCTGGATTTCATAGTCCCAGAATAAGTAATTGTTCCTAGCTGGAACATTAAATGAAAACTAATTTCCATTCTAATCTTCATCAGTTTTCCATGTTTTCAAGCAATTGACTACAAATTATAGCACTGGTAGAACAAGAGATACTTCTGATGCTGCTAACGTGTTTTGAGACAGCCCCAAAATAATATTGGAAAATTACTCACCTTAATATGTGAACTCTCCATGGATTTCTGTTTCATTAACTGAGCCATGTCTTTGACAGACTGGCTGTGGTGGGTGCTGGGGTGGTGGGTGCTTTCTGTACAGCTCTGACTCATTGTAAACAAGATAAACCTCTAAGATTACCTTGCATATGCCAGTGGTTGAATTTAGTACCATGAACTGTAGAAGTAGAAGACTGCTTATTTGGTCATGTGAGGTGCTTAAGGTAAAACAGTACTCTTCTGCAAGCTCTTTTGGTTTCGGCTGTTACAAGCTCACATTACCTCCCAGGCCTGTGAGAGCCATCTCCTTCACCTTTCTGTACAAACTGAAAACAAACATCAGCACATCAACAAATGAAGAATAACATTAAAATTCAGTGTGCTAAAGTGAAAACTACCAGGTTAAACAAAATATATGTGAAATGTTTAGCAAAGTTTTGAAGATTTGTGTAAGTGGCAGTATTTTACTGTACTTAAGATGTATGGCTGATATGATCTTGTATGAATTACTACTGTGTTTTCCTTAACTATATCTACATTATTCAGCATGCTTATCATGTGCACTATTTTGACCAACTGTGTATTTATGACCATGAGTAACCCTCCAGACTGGACGAAGAATGTAGAGTAAGTTGCATTTCTTATTTAAAGCAATCTTTAATTGCCAGTAAAATTGTTCAGGAAGCCAGCATGCCAGTAGCAGTGGTTGTGTGCTGGCGGGAATGTTGTGAGACACTACTGCTATTTCCTGTCTAAATGATGTAAAAATGTTGAATAATTATTTAAATCTCCTTCTAGTAGAATGAATGGGTAGAAAAAATGAAAGTTGTTTACAGATAGTATTCTACTGAGATTCCACTAGTTTTCTCTTACATTTATGGTGTAGCATCTACCCAATTTTTCTATGCCTCCTTTATGCCACTACATTAATAGCATCTATTTGTACACCTCGGTTAAGGAAGGCATATAAGCAAAAGTATTACTAAAGTGAGAATTCAGTGCATGCTTGAATTCTTCCTTCTTTAGATTTAATACCAAATATTTTAGATGTCGGTGATTCAGACAGTATCCAGTCATGCTCAAAACTTTATTCATAACAGATCTAGTATTGTATGCTTTGAAACTGAGTGTCACAGATAAATTTATTTGATGGATTTATTTACTTTTAGTTATGTATAAGATCAGGAGAGCTGTACTTCAGCAGTATGTCACAACTAATGCATGTAAATACCCAAGAATATGTGATGAATATAATGCATTTTAGAAGAAATTGCTTGTTTACTGTATTTCTTTTCCAGTTTTTAAATAAAAAAACTTTTACATTTGATCATCAGTTTTCTATCAGAATGCCATTTTAAAACATTACTACTTACTTTGATTAAACTTTCATATATATTAATTTTCCAGGTATACGTTCACTGGAATTTACACATTTGAGTCACTCATAAAAATCATTGCAAGGGGCTTTTGCTTAGAAGATTTTACCTTTCTTCGAGACCCATGGAACTGGCTAGATTTCACTGTCATTACATTTGCGTAAGTTTTTGTTTTTTGCTTTTTTTTTGAAAGTGAAGGGCAAAAAGGGCATGAAATTAGTATCCATACATATCAATTTTGTTAAATGGAAATGTGGATTTACTTTGGTCTAAAACAATTTTCATCTTCTAATATGTATATTTTGATATAGACACTGCAGAAGCCAGTAGTGCAGCTAGTACTAGAGGGGCTAATTTCATGTCCTGCATTTTTTTTTCTCTGAGCAGAAAAGGAGCATCCCTTTACTTCATTCTCCAAACTTACCAATATAGCCTAGATAAATTTTAGGCTTTCAAAATTAAATCACTGTGATTCACTTCAGAGACACTTAATTTAACTGAAGGCTCTGAAAGCATGTTAATGCAAGGCACACTGCAGTGAAAGGTAAACCTCTGACTATTGCTATTTGATTTTTGCTAAAAACGCCAAAGTGGTCTTGATGAAAGACCCAAGTAAGTAGCATAAACTTTGCCTAAATTCTGAATAACTGTGATTTAATCCTACAGGTATGTAACAGAATTTGTAAACCTAGGCAATGTTTCAGCTCTTCGAACTTTCAGAGTATTGAGAGCTTTGAAAACTATTTCTGTAATTCCAGGTAAGAAGTAGTTGGTGTAAGGTGTTAGGCCCCTTGTACCTCCCAACTGTTCCTTTTTATCCTGTCATTGTGTTTGTGTGTGAACTCCCCTATTACAGATATGTGACAGAGTTTGTGGACCTGGGCAATGTCTCAGCGTTGAGAACATTCAGAGTTCTCCGAGCTTTGAAAACAATATCAGTCATCCCAGGTGAGAGCTAGGTTAAACACAGAGGCTGACTTTAATTCATTAAAATGAAATTCATATTTTTTAAACATGAGTCTTATTTCTTTCCACAAAAAAAAGCAGGAATCGGAAGATATTAGAATTCACTGAAATCTCTGATTCATTGCTTTTTAACATGAACTCTTGCCTTTTGAAATCAGCCTTTGAGTTTAACAGATTCTTGCATGAGACATTGCAGTACACAGTGTGTGTGGTTCGCATCCTATGATGTCAAGCTTTCTTCTCCACATTCAATGATTATCAGTAACCCTGAAGTTTTCTTACCCATGTGTATCTTACCTACATGATGTTATGTGGTATTTGTTGTGAATATTTTTGTCTAAAAAAAGAACTGTTGACTTAGTAAGAAGGTGAAGGATAAGATAATAAAGAATAGCATGGGCATTGCATGGGGGATTTATTATCTTAAAAGTATATGATTTTCCAAACCATCTCCAGTTTTATAGCATTAAATTTTAATTGTATTTATTGTTGAACAGGCTTTTTACTGTCTTCTAAATCTAGTATGTTATAAAACTGATAGTAGCAAAGGTTTGGGGCAAGAGGTATTGACGAATAAAAAGAAGACTTTTATGTGAGATTCATGTACAACATGAGTAAAAAAGTCACTTGTTTTAATAGTAAAACAAGTGTTTTGAAATATATGCAACTCATTCCATTCACAGTTTCGAATGAACATAAATTTCAGCTATATATTCATTTTCACAAGTGAAAAAACTCTTCACAGAAATGTTATTTCACAGACATTACAATCATTTTTTTGGGCTTCTGCATGATATATATAACTTTACTGGGAGACACTGTCATTTTTATGCTTTCAAACCAGTTTTGAACATCGGAATAAAAATTCCTTTGCATTTGCAGGCTTGAAGACTATTGTGGGAGCCCTAATTCAGTCTGTGAAGAAGCTCTCCGATGTTATGATCCTGACTGTATTTTGTCTGAGTGTATTTGCACTAATAGGGCTG